>NC_058376.1:56269318-56890000 GCF_018350175.1 Felis catus
CCTCCCGCCAGTCCATGTATCGCGCACCGACTCTCCGCCCTTCCCACCCTCTTCCTTTTCTGTGGGCCTCTCATCTATGCTTGGCTCCGGAGAGTCCGTTTTGTTAGTCTTCTGGTGGTTTTCTGGGTAAATTAGGCAGATGCGGGTGGAATCTAAGCGATCTGCAGGACGTGGTGAGCCCAGCGTCCTCCTACACCGCCATCTTCTCCTGTAACCCCCCTATACCACATCTTCTTTATCCATTCATCCATTGATGGACTTTTAGGCTCTTTCCATACTTTGGCTATTGTTGATAGTGCTGCTATAAACATTGGGGTGCATGTGTCCCTTTGAAACAGCACACCTGTATCCCATGGATAAATGCCTAGTAGTGCGATTGCTGGGTCATAGGGTAGTTCTATTTTTAGTTTTTTGAGGAACCTCCCTACTGTTTTCCAGAGTGGCTGCACCAGCTTGCATTCCCATGGGGATTTAATCTTTTGGTGTTAAGTATTACTTAACTTGTTTTCTTTTAACTGCTACAATGATTTGCCCAAGAATGCACAAATGAACCAGTAACTCAATTTTGATGAAATGCAGAAGATCTGCATTTGAGTCCTGACCCCCAGTTTCTCCAGTGCAAATGCCCCTTGGAAAGGTGTAACATGCTTTAAATAGCTAATTTAAATAGTGTTAAATAACCCTGAATTTGACACATTGATTCTGCATCATCTTATTAATCAGGACAGCCCATCAGGCATCATCACAACTTTCAAAATAGTACAGAGACTCGCTCAATAGATTAAACCTAGGTGGTTTTAGAAGTTTATAGTTCTTTGTTGTACATTTCCCTCTAGTTCCCAAGTCTGTTTTGTGGGAAAAGGCAAAACTGGCCAGATTTACTTCTTAATTTAGTATCTATGTTTGTTGAGCTGGAGGCGCTGATTTGTTCTGATCTAATCAAATACTTCTAGGTTAAAGGGTTTTCTAGCTGTAAGGACTTTTGTTAAAAACAGACCAAGGCAGATATTACAATAACATTTTTCTTTTTGCCCTAAGTAGTTATCTCTTGGAAATAGAGAATGCTGTATCATTGAGCAAGAGTCACAACTCTCCTAGGCTAAGTGGAGTGCTTGGTAGTGGAGGAATGACTTTCGTCCAGAACAATGGGAAAACAAATGTAGGGTCCAGGGAGAGTCCAGGGGAAATCTGAATCTGGATTTCTGAACTGCAGCATGAAGTTGTCAGACAATGCAATTTCCAGAGGTACCCCTGAAGTTTCTGTGTGAGATGTATTTATAGAGAAGCTTCCTTACTTTCTGTGAATAGCAGGATATTGTGTATGATGGGATACAGGGATCATTTTAAATAAATGTTACAAAAAAGACTTTCTAGAAAGAAGCAAAGATAATGAAGGGGTGTAGGATGAAATTCCCCAAAATGTGCCACTTTGGTGTAAAGATTATTTCAAGTTAAAAGCAATTAAAACCTAGCAGATACAGGAAAAGCTCTGTTGCCTCCTCCATAAGTGCCTAAATTTACATTGGAAAGGAGAGCCTGCAAAAGGAAGAGAGTTACTCACAGACTCCCTTTACTGAAGGAACTTCTCTGCATAATAGAGCAACTCTGTTTTCCCCCCACTACTCCTTTTCACCTTCTTGGTGATGAGTTTTCTCCCCTTTGGATCCCCAGATCCCTGCCTCTCTCCTTAGCTTATATGAGCTTCCTGTTGCCTCATTGTCTTTGGAATTCATGTCTGTGTGGATTCCTCCTACATATACGTATTAAATTGGATTTTTCTCCTATCAAATCTGTCTCATGTCAATTTGATTCTAAGTCCGGCTAGAAGGACCATGGAGCAGAGGAAGGTCTTCCTCCCTGACAATAGCAGTAAGTCACCCTCATGAATATTACCCAGAGAATGGAGAAACCTTCTCACTGCACTGTCATAACAACCAAAGAGCAGTGAGACGTTTGAGCCATCACTTTGCCTGACTGAAATCATCTCTAACTCACTGGCACCCTACCTGTTGGGATATAAATGATTTTGGATTCTTATTAAACTCTGGTTAAAGAAAGTCAAAAAATAAAAATGAAAAAAAAAGATACCCTCCTGTATCCAGATTCATTCTTATACAAATAGCCTTAATTACACTAATAACTTAAGACTCTTAGGCCAGTAACAATTAATTAATAATTGCTTTAATTTACCATACATTTAAATGTGTCCCTATACATAAATTTTACAAAGTATACAAGTACTATAATTTATGAGGTTAAGTTTTATTTAACAGGCTGTTTAGTGTAATTTGTTTTCTAGTATCAGCATTCCAATGGAATATATTCTACAATGCAGTCCAAGGATCATTTATGCCCTATGCTTCATCATTCCTAAAAGGTTGACATTCTAAATATGCTAGTGTCTAGAATATACTGTTTTGGGAAGGAAAAAAAACCCTCAACTTAATTAATATGTTATCCTGTGTTTTAATTTTAGTTAGCACTTTGGAATTCATAAAGCACTACATTTTCATGGAATCCTTTCACTGATTCTTTTTGTTGGGGTTTATTCAATCTTTTATGCAGAAGAGCTTTTCCCAAGGTCACAGGCTTGGAAAAAAGATTTAGGGAGGACACAACACATTTTCTGGCTCCTGGTTCTTCCAAAATGTCTTATTTTTGGTAAAGATTCTACAATTCCTTTCCATTAGTTCAATAGGAAAGGACATCTTTTGGAAACATTTTCTGCATTTCCTCCATCTCTTTGGAATGTTAAAGCTTCAGGGGGCATCTACTGATTTAGAGAAAAGAAGGCATAACTTTAAAAGAATTTAACAGATTTCAAGAGATACACATTGCTCTTTGTGACAGAGAAGAGTATTAACCATGTAAACAATCAACATTTTTCTCCCTTTAGCTCAGCAAGTGAAGTTAAGACTCAGATTATTTTGCCAAAGAATATGCCTGAAACTCAGCTGCAGGGCGTATTGCAGGCAAGAGCACATTTCACATCTCAAAATTATCTTATTTGCCACTGTTGGGAACTAAAAATACTCAAAGAAAACTACCACTGCAATTGTCATTATTAACATACGTGGTGTGCACTTTTGTATATTGTGCTGTTTGTCATGGAAATGGAAACACAAAGGAATTTAAGCAGTGACCTTCTGTTCATTTCCTATTGCTATGTAACAAATTAGCGTATTCTTAAAAACCACCAAGTTGCCTTACACTTCCTGTAGATTAGAATTCCCTACATGATATAACTGGTATTGGCCAGTGCTGTGGTCTCTCATTTGTAGCTGGAGAGAGTTCTTCCCAGCTCATTTAGGCAATTGACAGGCAGGATTCAGTTCTTTGGGTTATAAAATGATCTAGACCTTAGTTTTCATATTAACAATTGGCTAGGGTTGCTCTCAGCCCCTAGAGGCCACCCTCAGGCCTTAGGCAAGACATAAGGCCCCATTGAAAAAACAATTCATGACTTGTCTATACAGCACAAGAGTTCTCTGATGCTTCCAGTCTCTTTTAAAGTCCTCATCTGATTATGTCAGCCCCACCGAGGATAAGCCCCTGTTGATTCACTTAAAGTCAACTGATTAGGGACTTTTAATTATATCTGAAAAATCCTTTCTGCCCTATGATGTAATGTAATCATGGGAGTCATATATTCTGTCATATTCACAGGCTATGATGATGTTTTTTTCAAGAGGAGGGGTTTTACAAGGTGGCTATTCTGGGGAGCACCTTATGGGCCATTTTAGAAACCTATTTATTATAGACCTCTAGGTCAGGTATACCCACTAGAAAGATTATTATCCTCTATTTTTAATTTTTATTCTTGATAAATAGTGCTGTTCTCTGACAATAGCAGTTTTCTTTGGGAATTTTTTCTTTCCTCCTTTTTGCCCCTACATCAACCCTGCAATGTTATTCCCTTCCTTTCTACATTCCATGTTGTAAGAAGTGACGTATTGCTGACGAATCAGCATATTCTATCCTCTCAATAGTGATTTATTTAGATATAGTCACATTATAAGAGGAAATCATTAGAGTAGTGTGGAAATTTGTTGCAATTATTGAGAATTAGAGTCTGTCTATTTCCACTGGGAGTTGTTAGATGTAGGATGAGACAATGCTGGAATTACCTAGGAGCTTCCATATGGGAGAATGTCTAAGAGTAAGTTCTTCACTGAAAAAGTCGAAGTCGAGGACGGCTCAGGGGTCTTGATGACATTGTTGGAAGATTTTTAGGTCTAAAATCAGGTCTGCTTTGTATTTTTTAGTCATGTGAACCATTATTGTAATTACTACTGCTACTACCACTATCATTATTGTCACTGCTATTATCTGAATTAAGTCTGTTTCTTCGATTGCAACTCAAAGATTCTATGATTTCATATCCCTCAAATTTTCTTGGTAGCAGGAAGCAAGTCTAAGACTGCAATGTGTTTAGAGATCAAGAAACCGTATGCTTCAAGCAACATCATGAATTTCAATTGAGAATGACTGAGCAGAGAGTTTCTTTGATGCATCTTCTAGAACTTTCTCCCCAACTATTCTAAATGAAGAATCATACTTTCTAAACAACAATAAATAACACATTTATGATAGTGTTAAGATAATTGCATTAGTCAGGGTTCTTTAGAGAAGCAGAATTCATGTATATGTGAATGAGAGAGAAGGAGATTTATTTTAAGTTATTGGTTTAAGCTATTGAGGCTGGCAAGTCTGAAATTTGTATTGTAGGGCAGGCCAGCAAGGTGGAAATTCAGGCAGGGTTTCCATGTTGCAGTTGTGAAAATTGTTTCTACCTTGAGAATCTTTGCTCTTCAGACTGAGTGAGGCTTACCTGTATTGTGGAGAGTAATCTCTTTTACTTAAAGTCTATTGAATGAAATAATCACATCTAAAAAATACATTTACAGAAACATCTAGATAAGTGTTTGACCAAACAGTTATGCACTATAGCTTAATTGGCACATAAAATTAACCATCAAAAGAATAAATGAGAGACTGATATGATTTTCTCTTTGCTCATCCATACTTTTTTTTTTTTTTAAGTAAGCTCCACACCCAGTGTGGAGCCCATTACAGGATCTGAACTCATAACCCTGAGATCAAGACCTGAGTTGAGGTCAAGAGTCATACACTTAATCAGCTGAGCCACTCAGGTTCCCCCCATACTTTTTAAAAAATTTATTTATTTTTAAAATTTTATTTAAATCCAAGTTAGTTAACATGTAGTGTAATAATGGTTTCAGGAGTAGAACCCAGTGATTCATCACTTACATATAGTACCCAGTGCTCATCCCAACAAGTGCCCTCCTTAATTAAGCCCATAACCCATTTAGCCCACCCTCCCCCCCATCCAACACCCCTCCAGCAACCTTCAGTTTGGTATCTGTATTTAATTAAGAGTCTCTTATGGTTTGCCTCCCTCTCTGTTTTTATCTTATTTTTCTTTCCCTTCTCCTATGTTTATCTATTTCTTTTTTTTTTTTTTCAACGTTTATTTATTTTTGGGACAGAGAGACAGAGCATGAACGGGGGAGGGGCAGAGAGAGAGGGAGACACAGAATCTGAAACAGGCTCCAAGCCATCAGCCCGGGGCTGACGCGGGGCTCGAACTCACGGACCGCGAGATCGTCACCTGGCTGAAGTCGGACGCTTAACCAACTGCGCCACCTAGGGGCCCCTATCTATTTCTTTTTGTTCATCTATTTTGTTTCTTAAATTCCACATATGAGTGAAATCATATGATATTCCTACTTTTATTCATGGGAAACTTTTTTTTTTGTCTTTTCTAAATATAATTTGGTCATGTTTCCCAAGCAAACCTGATAGCTACAGATGCAATGATAATCCTAGATGTTATAAACTCTGTGATACTTCACCTGATTCTATAGCACCATGAGCCATAGTGATGTATGTGGAATTCAGGAAAAATAGACCTGAAAGAACCTTGAGAGCTATCCCTTCAGTGTTCTCATTTTATAGACAAAGAAACTGGGGCCCAGAAAATTACATAATTGATCCCATGATTACTCAGTTTTAAGTGGTTGAATTGGGACTAGCATTCAGTGTATCTGATCTCAACTATATTTTTCTTAACACATTGCCTTTTAAACATTTTCCATTCTAATATACATTTTTTTCTCAATTTAATTTTTAAGTAGGTTTTATTTTTCCAGAGATGATAGAAATTTTATTTGTTTGCTTATTTATTTATTCATCCCTTCATTCTAGATCTTTTAGTTTTAAATAGAGATTTATCATAGTCTAATAAACATATAGTTTAAACACATAACAGTTCAACAAACTGCTAGAGTTCCTACCAAGAAATTACGAACAACAGGGATCTCAACCCTCAGCTGTCATTCAGTTTACCAATCACTTTTGGGACAAAGAGGTATTCTGCTCTATTTTGGACCCTAAATAGGATACCATCTTTTGCGATGACATTAGTCCTCAGTCCCCGTATAGGCTCCAAGGACCCTCAGCCTCTTTCTTCCTTCTCCATCATGTTTATTCAGCCATCAGGTCTTGAACTTTTATCCAGTGCTGGACACCAGGATGGCCAATAGGGGTACAGTGGTGAACAAGATATAGCAATATGTTCAACTGGTAGTCTAATGTTGGAGAAAGATTGTAAACAGCTGTTATGCATAGTACAAATTTCCATGGGACAGTCGATGGGCATGATAGAAGTTTTTTAGAAGCAAGCCTTGAATTAGGTGTGATATATTTCCTATGAGGTAGGTGTTGAAAATATTTGTTTTGTGGAAAAATGTATTTTGATATAAATGCTCCATGCCAGCTTTACTGCTAATATCCCAGAACTTTACTAGGGGCAGAGGAAGAGCAGAGTTGACTGCTCTCCCAACATTCTGTCTTTATAATCATTAGAGTGTTTAATCAAATTGTGGTGACATTTTCTCTTCAGTATCTCTTTTCTCATTCTAAATTATGGCTCTGTGTGCTCTTTATAGGACACTTTTTTGCCTCAGAAATCTTTGTGTTCTAAATATTAGGATGTGACTCAAAGTGTTCAATATATGGTTTTTGAAGGAAGGAAAGAAGGGGGGTGGGGGGGAGTCTTAGATGCTCATTATAGAGCCTAGCTATGTTTTCACAAAATTGTATGATAGTTCACCGTATTTGGTTGTTTTCAAATGATTTTTTTGTTGTGTATTATGCATAACATAAAATTGACTCAGTTAGCCATTTTTAAGTATACATTTCTGTGGTATTAAGTACATTCCCAGTGTTGCGTAACCACCACCACTATCCATCTCCAGAATTTCTTCATCATTCCACGATGAAATTTTGTACCCATTAAACAATAAATCCCCATTCCTCCCTCCCTGTAACTCCTTGTCACCATTGTTCTACTTTCTGTCTCTCCCAATTTGATTATCCTAGGTACCTCATATAAATATGAGAATCATGCAATATTTATCCTTTTGTGTATGGCTTACTTCACTTAACTGTAATGTCTTTAAGGTTTCTCTGTGTTGTACAGTATATCCAAATTTTAATCCTTTTTATGGCTGAGCAATATTCCAGTGTATGTACATATTATTTAGTCACCTGTTGATGGACATTTGTGATGTCCATCTGATGGACATCTGATGGACATTTGTGATGTCCACCTGTTGATGGACATTTTATTTAGTCACCTGTTGATGGACATTTGTGATGTTTCCACCTTTTGGCTATTGTGAATAATCCTGTTTTCAATTCCTTTTTTTTTTTTTAATTTTTAATGTTTATTTATTTTTGAGAGAGAGACAGACTGTGAGCAGGGGAGGGGCAGAGAAAGAGGGAGACACAGAATCTGAAGCAGGCTCTAGGTTTGGAGCTGGCAGCACAGAGCCTGATGCTGGGCTTGAACCCCCAAACAGTGAGATCATAACCTGAGCCAAGTTGTATGCTTAACCAACTGAGCCACCCAGGTGCCCCCTGTTTTCAGTTCTTTTGTGTATGTATCCAGAAGTGGAATTGCTGGATCATATTGTAATTCCGTGTTTAGGTTTTTTTTTAAACATCATGCTGTTTTCTCTAGCAGCTGCATCATTTTACCTTCCCATCAACCGTGCACAAGGGTTCCAGTTTTTCTACATCTGTGTAAACCTTTGTTGTTTTCTGTTTTATTTGTTTGTTTTTTGATAATAGCCATTCTAATGGGTGTGAAGTGGTATCATATTTATTTTATAATATATTTTATTCTCTTTGTAATATGTCAAACTTTGTAATAACATGTCATTAAATATCCTTAAATGAGACCATTTTCATTTCTGGTATAATATTCCATCATATAGTTAAACATCACATATTTAATTAATCATTTATTGCCAGGTATGTATGTTGTACACATTCTAGATTGTATTCTGATTTTCCCCCAATCTGAAATCTGATTTTGTAAGAAAGCCCACTGTTCTGTTCGTTTTTGTTCCAAGGAATGGGTGGTATATGTGTGTGGGTATGTCTGTGAGTTGTAAGTCTTTGTTTGTATGGTTGGCAGGTGTAGGGTGGGTGGTGGTGATAACAATTTTAGCCACTTGTTTGAGTCGTCTTTAAAATATTCAGGGATTTAAAATACACATTTTATGATGAAAGTATTATCTTTCATACAAAATTTCCATTGTCTTTCCTTATTTTTTAAATTATTTTGTATTATTTTTTATTTTAGAGAGAGAGCAGGCAAGCACAAATGGGGGAGATGGGTGAGGGGGTGGGGGGGGAGAGAGAGAGAGAGAGAGAGAGAGAGAGAGAAGAAAGAAAGAAAGAAAGAAAGAAAGAAAGAAAGAAAGAAAGAAAGAAAGAAAGATTTTAAGCAAGCTGCACACTAAGTGCAGAGCCTGACACAGGGTCTGATCCCACAACCCTGGTATCATGACCTGGCCCGAAATCAACAATCAGACGTTTTACGACTGAGTCACCTAGGTGCTCTGGTCTTTCCTTTTAAATTATGAATGTTTAATTTGGCCTTTTCTTGGATTGGGTTCCTTGGGAGACTCAGGGATATGTACACAAGGCAGAAGATTTCCAGGGAAGTGCTCTTCAACACTATCTGTGAATGAATGTGAGAGTGAGGCTCTCCTTCAGACTGGATAGGGCAGTGCCAATGGATGCTCCAGCGGATCTTCCGGGTGCCAGATGACACAGTGGTTCCCAAGTGCATAATATACAATATGCAGGTATCACACACTGGGTCCGTTTCTCTATGTTTAGTTACATGCCTCTTTCTCAGACTTCTCTGTCCCAAGTCTCCTAGTCTTTTTCCTCCCAGGCTTGGTCCAACCAGCCAAGCCCTTTGCTATTTCTCATGGCACCGTATATATCGTCACCACTTTTCACGCAAAGCAGGTAGCTGGGTACACAACCAGCTGTCAGTTTTCAGCTTGCACCTCTACATCAAGCTAGTCTATCTAGGAGTGAAGAATTTCTGATATTTCTTGTCTTTTTTAAAAGTTTATCTATCTATCTATCTATCTATCTATCTATCTATCTATCTATCTAAGTAATGTCTACTACATCCAATGTGGGACTCAAACTCTGACCCTGAGATCAAGAGTTGTATGCTCTTCTGATATTTATCATTCACCTAACACAGGCCATAACTTTCTTTGTGCTTCTAACATCACCTGAGCATCCTGTTAGCACTTTCCTGAAGCCCTTGCAGAATGTTAAATCCTGTCTTGGGGCACCTGAGTGGCTCAGTTGGTTAAGTGTCTGACTTCGGCTCAGGTCATAATCTCACAGTTCGTGCGTTCGAGCCCCATGTCGGGCTCTGTGCTGACAGCTCAGAGCCTGGAGCCTGCTTCGGATTCTGCCATCTCCCTTTCTCTCTTCCCCTCCCCTGCTCACACTCTGTCTCTCTTTCTCTCTCAAAAATAAATAAACATTAAAAAAACATTAAAAAAAGAAAAGAATGTTAAATCCTGTCTCACAGGAGAATGCTCCCATAGTGATAGATTCTTTCTCATCCAACTTAATGTTCCATGCCCCTTGTTTCAGAGCCCTTAGATCCAGTTCTACACGTGATTTCACAGCTTCCGCTAGTGCATGTGATATGTGATCCATACGCCAGGTAGCCCAGTTCACGAATGCCTGGGTCCTGAAGATCTGAGTTGTATACCATAGCACCTTCTCCAGATACCTTTTTATGGAAAGGTCACCTTTTCTTTTCTGTATAATGGAACACATTTATAAAATAATAATGATGATGATGATGATAGTAATAGCTGTCGCTTATTGAACACATACTATATGTCACATAGATTTATGAATTATTAAGTTTTATACCTTTGCCTCAAGGTATGTTATGATTTTATAAATATGGCAACTAAAGCTTAGTGAATTTGTCATTTAATCATGGTCATATGTCTAGCTAGTATTTAAATTGCAGTCAGATGAACTTCAAAACTCATGCCTTATTTGAGTTAAAGAACTTCACCTTTTTATTTTTTTAATTTTTAATTTTTTAAAAAGTTTATTTTTAGAGAGAGAGAGAGAACATGTGCACATGAATTGGGAAGGGGCAGAGAGAAAGGGAGAGAAAAAATCCCAAATGGGAGCCTGACACAGTGCTTGAACTTATGAACCATGAGATCCTGACCTGAGCTGAAGTCAAGAGTTGGAAGCTTAACCAACTTGACACCCAGGTGCCCTAGAACTTCACCTTTTAGAAAACAATTATTATGAGTCTAGTCTTTTAATTCCCAGGGCAGTAAGGAACCTAATATTAGTCTTGATTTGGAGCTTCTCCTTCTTATGGTTCTAGAAAACTTGAGTTGGGGCAAGTAGAGGTGATAAGTGGCCTAGTCTATAGCCCATAGTGTCTTTATTATTACATTGTAATTACATTACATTGCTGTGTGGTGCTTTTACACAGACTGGTCTTTTTTATTATTTTTATAGAACTGTACTGGACCAGCTCAGAGCTCTCAATTTGAGAGGTCCTCCCCATTGGCACACAGAGGCCCTTAATTGTGCTCTCAAGGCCAAGGCCCTTAGAGAGCAACCTCAGATATCCCCCTCTGAATCCCATTTGGGACGCTATGTGTGGCTGGGACACAGGGCTCCTCCGTTTGCCAAAAATTCAACCCCATCTAGCTCAAGGTCTAGGGGATGCTTACCCTCTCATTTTTTCCAGCCTACATTCTCCTTTATCTCACTGAAGGACTGAAGTGGAGATTATGTATCTATATCTACCTATATTTATATGTATCTATCCTGCTATCATTATGAATTATTTCAATGAAATTGTTTTAGCTATTGGCAACCTAGTTTTTTCTCTGTTACTAAAGTTACCATAAATGAAGTAAAAGTGCTTGATAAAAAATCACAAACTCTTATTGTCAGAAGTTTTTTCAAAATCAATGAAAGCTACCACATTAAAAAGAAAAATGTCAAGAACAGGAGTAACATGTATTACCCTCTTATTCTGCTTGTTTTTTTTCCCCAATGGCTCTTTGGATAATTTCTGCTTCTAGGAGGAAAGGATGGGTTATGAAAAAGACAAGTACTAAAAAGTTTATTGAGAACACTTGTTCCTATATATATATTGTATATAAGTTGCCTGGTGTAGTGTAGGAACTCAATAAACATTAGTTTAACTTCTGTGCTTCCCAGAGAATGTGGAGGAGGAAACATGAATAGATGGTAAAAGCAAGACTCTAGTTCTATGATTTCAAACTTTTCCAGAAATGCCTTTTTAATGTTTTAAAAAAGAACTGTAAGAACCCCCACATGATAGAAACTTTGGAGGAGTAGCAATTATGAAAAAAAAATTCTTGGGATTCAGAGGACTAAGATTTTGTCTTTTCATTGTGTCTTGTCATTTATATTCTTCCTTGCTTCTCTGTTTCTTTGCCTGGTACATCACCTTCATAGGACTGTGTAAAGACAAGGTAATGTCTCTAAAGCAGTCTCTGGTGCCTATTGGGTTTTCTCTCATAATTTACTGCTTCCACAGGTGATTAAAGTCCATGGCTGGTCACAGGAATTCTTCAAGGTTACTGGGATGTCATTCACTCAGCTGGGGAGGTCTTTGTGTCCCTCTGACTTAGGCTGTTTATGTCACCCTATTGCTGGGAGCATGTCTTATTGTATCCATTAGCATAAAGGTGTTCAGAGTTAATGATGAGTAAACAATGTACATTTTATGTGTTTTACAGGTAATTACCTTTCTTTTGCATCTTGGGTGGAACAACCTGACGGTGCTCACAACTGTTATTTGAACACATTTTAAAAATTGCTTTGGTCATTATTTCAGGCACTTGTAAAGTTGCCCCCTAAGAATCCTGTTAAAAGGCCTATGCATTTAGATTCATGGCACTGCGTCCGGGCATTCTCCTGTTTGAAGAAAACATAAGTACCTGCCAAGGTGCAATGGGCAGTTTTGGAAAAGCAATGATCACTCTGTTCCTATCTTATATAAGTCCACTGTTTAATTCTCTGGTGCAAAGCAATCACATACAGAAGACGCAGATAGTCCCTTAGCATGAAAGGCTACTTCCTATCTAAGCTGCCCCATTCAGTAGATACCATTTGCATGAAAAGACTGAGGTCCCTGGCTTTCTCTGCATTGTTTGTACTCTTCTATTAGGAAGGTAGTACAGTAGTGTGGTTAACAGAGGTGATTTTGACCTTACATAAAACTGGGTCAGATCCTGACTTTGCTGTCTTTAAACTATGTTATATCTGTCCAACCCCCTAAGCTCTTCGAGCTTCAGCACCTTTTCTATGCAGTTCTTAACTTAGTGTCCTCTTGCAAGTTAAATGGCCAACAATTTGACACACATGGCTACACAGTAAACTCTTATATGGCCTGATTATTGAAACTAATTTTTAGTTTTCTTCTCCAAAATTGTTTTACTGTGGTTTCACAAGTGTTTTAATCACCATACTAGAATGCAAATCCCTGTAGGTTCGAGTAGATGTTCTATACGTCTCTGTCCCTCAGATGGGACAGTTTGTGCAAAGCATGCATGAGGTAAACTGGAGATCCTATGTTATGATTGCTCCTTCTCTTAGTTGTGACAGGTTATGCTGAGACACCCATATTTCTCTTACTAGCTTGCTGCTGCAATTAAGGGCATGTATTTGGAAGAGTGCTGGCTTGAGATAGGAGTGCTGATCATAGTTATAGAACTGGATTTTTCATTCCATGAAGCCAATTTGCCCATGAAACCAATTGGTTGAACCTAGGGTCCTGTTCGCATAAGCGCCACATTCTGGTTACTGATTGAAGCATTGCTTTCTGAAAGCTGTCGCTTTTGTTACAAGTTGAACTGCACAAAAAAGATCAGAGCCAGAAAAGTGTTTAGAGCTCATGAGGTCAGGGAGGCCACAAAGGGATTTTTACACAGCTCTCTTTATTATTTGTGATGAGCTGCTGAGTTCCGGAGGCTTGGGATATTATGTAGTTTCTCAGACTGGGTAAAATCGGATGAACTGTAACTTTAAATTAGCCAGATGGGAGGATTAGATATATCCTTTTTTGATATTTTATTGTCATTCCCAATTTTTCAGTTTCTAGGTGAAATTCTTTAACCCTATTGGAAAAACGTGAAAATTTTTTAATACAAGGAAAATCGAGGGATCCAAAATGAAAAGTCGTAAACAAAGATACTCTTATATCTTGTTCTGACCAAAAAGCTCCCCAAAATACCCCAAAACAAACAAACCCAAATAACCAATAAACACAAGTCGTTACTGAATTATGATTCTCCAACATTAAAAGGCAATGGGCTCTTTACAAGATAGGCTCCTTAGTGCATTGCCAAGATGTCTCAATTTCTCAAGCATATTAGTAGGTCTCATCCATGAGCTCTTGCTTGTTCTACATATGACTTAAAGCAGCAGTTTGTACATAATGGGTGGTCAGTAACTGTTGCTGTTGCTCTTATTAAGTCCTTGCAGTATGAGGTATGTTACTGTTAACTCCATTTAACACTTGTGAGTACTGAGACTTAGAGATATATTACATAACTTACCTCCCCAAGAACTGTTCTCTGGGTAGATGGGCCTCCTGAAATGTAATGCCAAGTCTTTCTTCTGGCAAAGTGCATGCTCTTCTCTCCGACACTGTACGGATTCACAAACCTGCCTTTGGATTGGTGAATTTATCCTGCCCCGGGATCTGGTACTCATTTTAGTACACTCAAAAATACTGTCTGTCAGCACACTGAGAGTGGGCTTACTAACCGCGTTCACAGACCAATGCATAAGCCAGAGTAAGTAAGTTTTTAATTTTTTTTTTATTTTTTTAAATGTTTATTCATTTTTGAAAGACAGAGAGAGACAGAGCACAAGCAGGGGTGGGGCGGAGAGAGAAGGGGACACAGAATCTGAAGCAGGCTCCAGGCTCTGAGCTGTCAGCACGGATCCCGATGTGGGGCTTGAACTCACGAACTGCGAGATCATGACCTGAGCCAAAGTCAGATGCTCCACCGACTGAGCCACCCAGGCACCCCCAGAGTAAGTAGGTTTTAATTTGATATTTGTATTAGATCTTTTTCCATGAAAAGTCCAATGCAAGCTAGCTTATACAAAATAAAATAAAGACAAAAATTGCTGGCTTCCCTAAGTGAAAATAACAGTGCTAACTTTTTTTTTTAGAAGTTTATTGTCAAATTGGTTTCCATACAACACCCAGTGCTCATCCCAACAGGTGCCCTCTTCAATGCCCATCACCCACTTTCCCCTCCCTCCCATCCCACATCAACCCTCAGTTTATTCTCAGCTTTTAAGTCTCTTATGGTTTGGCTCCTTCCCTCTCTAACTTTTTTTTTCCTTCCCCTGCCTCATGGTCTTCTGTTAAGTTTTTCAGGATGCACGTAAGAGTGAAAACATATGGTATCTGTCTTTCTCTGTATGACTTATTTCACTTAGCATAACACTCTCCAGTTCCATCCACATTGCTACAAAAGGCCATATTTCATTCTTTCTCATTGCCAAGTAGTAATTCATTGTGTATATAAACCATAGTTTCTTTATCCATTCGTCAGTTGATGGACATTTAGGCTCTTTCCATAGTTTGGCTATTGTTGAAAGTGCTGCTATAAACATTGGGGTACAAGTGCCCCTATGCATCAGCACTCCTGTATCCCTTGGGTAAATTCCTAGCAATGCTACTGCTAGGTCATAGGGTAGATCTGTTTTTAATTTTTTGAGGAACCTCCACACTGTTTTCCAGAGTGGCTGCACCAGTTTGCATTCCCACCAACAGTGCAAGAGGGTTCCCGTTTCTCCACATCCTCTCCAGCATCTATAGTCTCCTGATTTGTTCATTTTAGCCACTCTGACTGGCGTGAGGTGATATCTGAGTGTGGTTTTAATTTGTATTTCCCTGATGAGGAGTGGTGTTGAGCATCTTTTCATGTGCCTGTTGGCCATCTGGATGTCTTCTTTAGAGAAGTGTCTATTCATGTCTTCTGCCCATTTCTTCACTGGATTATTTGTTTTCCAGGTGTGGAGTTTGGTGAGTTCTTTATAGATTTTGGATACTAGCCCTTTGTCTGATATGCCATTTGCAAATATCTTTTCCCATTCCGTTGGTTGCCTTTTAGTTTTGTTGGTTGTTTCCTTTGCAGTGCAGAAGCTTTTTATCTTCATGAGATCCCAGTAGTTCATTTTTGCTTTTAATTCCCTTGCCTTTGGGGATGTGTCAAGTAAGAAATTGCTGTGGCTGAGGTCAGAGAGGTTTTTTTCCTGCTTTCCTTTCTAGGGTTTTGATGGTTTCCTGTCTCACATTCAGGTCCTTCCTCCATTTTGAGTTCATTTTTGTGAATGGTGTAAGAAAGTGGTCTAGTTTCATTCTTCTACACGTTGCTGTCCAGTTCTCCCAGCACCATTTGAATGTGGTAATTGCAGGGGACTTTAATACCCCACTAACAGCAATGGATAGATCATCTAGACACACAATCAATAAAGAAACAAGGGCCCTGAATGATACATTGGATCAGATGGACTTGAAAGATATATTTAGAACTTTGCATCCCAAAGCAACAGAATATACTTTCTTCTTGAGTGTACATGGAACATTCTCCAAGATAGATCACATACTGGGCCACAAAACAGCCCTTCATAAGTGTAAAAGAATTGAAATCATACCATGCATGCTTTCAGACCACAATGCTTTGAAACTTGAAATCAACCACAGGAAAAAGTCTGGAAAACCTCCAAAAGCATGGAGGTTAAAGACCACCCTACTAAAGAATGAATGGCTCAACCAGGCAATTAGAGAAGAAATTAAAAAATATATGGAAACAAATGAAAATGAAAATGCAACAATCCAAACGTTTTGGGATGCAGCAAAGGCAGTCCTGAGAGGAAAATACATGTAACCCAGGCCTATCAAGAAATAAGAAAAATCCCAAATACAAAATCTAACAGCACAGCTAAAGGAACTAGAAACAGAACAGCAAAGACACCCCAAACCCAGCAGAAGAAGAGAGATAATAAATATCAGAGCAGAAATAAACAATATAGAATCTAAAAAAAAAAACAAAAACAAAACTAGAGCAGATCAATGAAACCAAGAGTTGGTTTTTTGAAAAAATAAACAAAATTGATAAACCTTTAGCCAGGCTTCTCAAAAAGAAAAGGGAGATGGCCCAAATAGATAAAATCATGAATGAAAATGGAATTATTACAACCAATTCCTCAGAAATATAAGCAATTATCAGAGAATACTATGAAAAATTATATGTCAACAAACTGGACATCCTGGAAGAAATGAACAAATTCCTAAATACCCACATACTTCTAAAACTCAAACAGGAAGAAATAGATTTGAACAGACCCATAACCAGTGAAGAAATTGAACAGTGCTAACTTCTGAGACAGCTGGATTCAGATATTTAGATTAAGAAGCATAGATAGTAATCTGTCTCTTGGCATTGTCTTCGTCTGAATTGGCTTTACTGTTAGGCAGGTATATATAGCAAAGTTGACTATTGAACTCCAGGCTTATATTCTTAACAGTTTAGCAACTCTAGCAGAAAGAGCACGTCTAATTCCAAATATTTGCAAATGGTTCTAGCAGAAGTCCTGGGGCTGATTCTCATTGATCTAGATTTGTTCACCTACCATTACTAAACCAGTCACAGTAACTTTGATTTATCTAAGCCTCAGTCATGTTCCTAGGTCCTATACCGGGAAGGCTGAATCCTTCCACAAACATGGATTGAAGGAAATAAAAATGTTTTCATTAAAAGAAGGCTGAATGAATGCCAATTAGACAAAAAGAACAGGTTCCCATACAGTCTTTCACACAGTCTCAAGGACTTAGGATTGGGAGGGGATATTTCCCCAGGGGAGAAGTTGTACATCAAAAGCTAAATCAAAACCAGAAGGTTGTGTATTGAGTATATAATCAGAACACAGATCCATAGATGGTTTGAAGTTAAATTGTGCTGAACTGTGTTAGCTGAAGAATCTCTATAATGAAGTCATTCCTAGGAGAGATTTTAGGAAGATGGTGTCTGCAAGTTGGGGAAGAACTATCCCCTCACTCCCATTAGTGTTGGACTACTTGCCAACCTATGCTGCTTTGTTCTACTAATTTCTATGCTCGATGCTAACTGTATTAGGGTTCTCCAGTGAAACAAAACCAATAGGAAATGCATAAATATAAAGATGTTTATACATAAAGAGATTTATTTTAGGGAATCGGCTCATGCAATTATGGAGGTTGACAAGTCCCAAGATCTGCAGGGTGAGATGGCAAGCTTGGGACCCAGGAGAGCCTGAGTCCATTCTGAGTCTGAAGGCCTGGGAACCAGAGAACCTATGGTATAGTTCTGGTATGAAGGTTGGCAGACTCAGGACCCAAGGTTCAAGTCCACAGGCAGGAAAAAGCTGATGTCTCAGTTTGAAAGCAGTTAGGTGGGAGGATGTCACCCTTACTTGGGGAAGGGTCAACCTTTTTCTTCTATTCAAGCCCTCAGCTGAATGGATGAAGCTCACTCACGTTAGTTAGGGAGGACAATCTGCTCTACTCATTCTACCAATTTCAGTGTTAATCTCATCTAAAAACCTCCTCAGAGAAACACCAAGAATTATGTTTCAGCAAATGTCTAGGGATCTCATGGCTCAATCAAGGTGACACATGAAATTAACCATCACAAGAATCATTCCCTTTTTCTGCATAGATACAGTAAAATTGAGCAGGCTTTCACTTACTTAAATGATAATAGCATCCAACGTCCTACTTTCTAAGATTAAAAACAAGGCAACTTGTTTGAAATTTTGAACCTGTCTGCTCTGTAATAAAAATTTTACAAATAAGCTTTTGGTTTACTTCCACATAAGCTGTCTGCAGTTTCTAAGACTTAATTCATAGGGTGCATTGCTTATTTCCAAGATTTGGGGAGCTTTCATAGTAAAACCCATAATTTGTGCTAAATTGGATGATAAGTGCTTGGTGGTGAGGCAGGGAAAATGGACATTGAAGAATTCTGAGAAGGACTTCAAATCCAGTTAGTAGATAAGATGACTCCGAATGAAATTAGTGGTAAATATGATAAAATAGTATCTAATAATATAGTTAAAATTCTCATAAAAATACTAAGTAACTTAATGATGTTAATATCTAAGTTCTTTTAAATACCATTTGTGAAAAGTATTACATTGAAAAAAATTTTTTAAGTGTGTGTGTGTGTGTGTGTGTGTGTTTTAAGTTTATTTATTTATTCTGAGAGAGAGAGTACAAGTAAGGGAGGGGCAGACAGAGAGGGAGAGAGAGAATCCCAGTCACTGACAGTGCAGAGCCCAGTGTAGGGCTTAACCTCACAAACTGTGAGATCATGACCTTAGCCAAAATCAAGAGTCCATGGTTTAACCAATTGAGACACCCAGGTGCCCTTGAAAAAAATTTTTTTAAATGTTTATTTTTGCAAGAGAGAGTGAACAGGGGAGGGGCATTGAGAGAGAGGGAGACAGAGGATCTGTAGTAGTTTCTGTGCTGCCAGTGCAGAGCCCGATGTGGGGCTTGAACCCATGAACCATGAGATCATTACCTGGGCTGAAATCACGAGTTGGATGCTTAATCGACTGAGACATCCAGGCGCCCCTGAAAAATGTGTTTTAAGATGTAACTATTTTTCATTAATTTAGACCTGAAGTGTTCCCATATTGTTTCCTAAGGCATACAGTACTGTTTTTATTTGTTTATTTTATGCAGAAAAATAATAGTGGTTACCTCTTGGGGGAGGGAGGGGTTATGGGTTTGAGGAGGGGAACTTGGATCGGGCTCGGAGATATTGTCTTATTATTATACTTAACAGTTTTTTTTTTCAACGTTTATTTATTTTTGGGACAGAGAGAGACAGAGCATGAACGGGGGAGGGGCAGAGAGAGAGGGAGACACAGAATCGGAAACAGGCTCCAGGCTCTGAGCCATCAGCCCAGAGCCTGACGCGGAGCTCGAACTCACGGACCGCGAGATCGTGACCTGGCTGAAGTCGGACGCTTAACCGACTGCGCCACCCAGGCGCCCCTGTACTTAACAGTTTTTATGCCATACATATTTTTATACTAAATTTAGAGACTTTAAAACAGCTTTGTTGAGTTATAGTTGAGTTATAATATACTGCATACATTTAGCATTTTGATACATTTAGCACACACACACACACCCAGTCTAGGAAAACCACAGTCACAATAAAAGTAATGAACATATCATACCCCAGTAGTTTCTATCTGCCCCTTTTTAGTCTCTACCTTTTGATTCTCTGTCCCCATATCCTCAGGCAGCCACTGACTTGCTGTCACTATAGATAGATTGCATTTTCTAGAATTCTCCATAGATGGAATCATACATACATAGTATCATTCCTCTCTATTGTTGAGCAGTATTCCATCGTATGGATATAAAACAACTGGTTTACCGATTTACCTGTTAATGGGTATTTGGGTTGTTTCTAGTTTTGGCTATTACAAATATAGCTGATATGAACATTTGTGTACAACTATTTACATAGAAATATTCTATTTCTCTTGAATAAATACCATGGAATGGAATGGCTGACTCCTATGAAGGAATATGTTTCACTTTAAAAAAAAAAAAACTCCCATACTGTTTCCATAGTGGCTGTATCATTTTACATTCCCACCAGCAGTGTATGAGACTTTCAGTTGCCCGACACATTCAGAAAAACTTGGTAATATGTGTCTTCTTTTTGATTTTAATTTTCTAAGTTTTATTTATTCTGAGAGAGAGAGAGAGAGCATGTGTGTGAGCACGGGGGAGGGGCAGACAGAGAGGGGGACAGAAGATCTGAAGCAGGCTACACGCTGACAGCAGAGAGCCCAATGCTGGACTTGAACTCACAAACAGTGAGATCGTGACCTGAGCCAAAGTTGGACGCTTAACCAACTAGCCACCCAGGTTCCCTGGTAATATGTGTCTTTTTAATTTTAGACATTCTAATAAGAACATAGTGGAATTTCATTGTGATTTAAAGTACTTTTCTCTAGTTGTTGAACATCTTTTCATATGCTTATATGACATCCATATACACATTTCTTTGTTCTATTAGAATCTTTTGTACATTTTAAACATTGATTTTTTTTTTTGAGAGTTCTTTACATATTCTCAGATACAAGTCTAAGGCTAGCCTTTTTATTTCTTAACAGTGTTAAGGTAGCAGTAATTCTTAGTTTTTATGAAGTCCACTTTATCAAATTTTTCTTTATGGATCATAGTGCTGCTATGTACCTAACAGATTTTTTGCCTAATCCAAGGCTACAAAGATTTTCTTTTATGTTTTCTTTTTTTTTAAGGATTTTGTTTATTTATTTATTTAATTGAAAGTGAGCTCCGTGCTCAATCTGAGGCTTGAACTCACAACCCCAAGATCCAAAGTCACATGCTTTACTAACTGAGCCAAGCCAGGCACCCTTCTTTTATGTTTTCTTTTTTTTTTCTTTGTATTTTCTTTCTTTCCTTTTCCTCCTTAAATATTTATTTAAATTCTATTTAGTTAACATATAGTGTAATATTGTTTTTAGGAATAGAATTTAATGATTTATCATTTACATATAACACTCAGTTCTCAGCATGACAAGTGGTCTCCTTAATACCCATCACCCATTTAGCCCACCCCCACTTACCTCCTCCATCACCCCTCATTTTGTTCTCTGTCATTAAGCCTCTCTTATGGTTTATTTCCCTCACTCTCTCTTTTTTCCCCTTCCCATATGTTCATCTGTTCTGTTTCTTAAATTCCACATACGAGTGAAATCATGTTTTTTTTTCTCTGACTGGTTTATTTTGCTTAGCATAATACACTCTAGCTCACATTATTGCAGATGGTAAGATTTCTTTCCTTTTGATGGCTGAGTAATAATGTTAATAATGAGTAATATTCCATTGTATCTATATGCTACATCTTCTTTATCCATTCATCAGCCAATGGACATTTGGGCTCTTTCCATAGTTTGGCTATTGTTGACAATGCTGCATAAACATCAGGATGCATGTATCCCTTCCAATCTGTATTTTGTATCTTTTGTGTAAATACCTAATAGTGCAGTTGCAGGATCGTAGGGTGGTTCTATTTTTAACACTTTGAGGAACCTACATACTGTTCTCCAGAGTGGCTGCGCCAGTTTGCATTCCCACCAGCAGTGCAAGAGGGTTCCCCTTTCCTGCATCCTTGCCAGCACCTGTTGTTTCTTGTGATGTTAAGTTTAGCCATTCTGACAGGTGTGAGGTGGTATCTCATCATGGTTTTGATTTGAATTTCCCTGATGATGAGTGGTGTTGAGCATTTTTTCATGTGTCTGTTAGCCATCTGGATGTTTTCTTTGGAAAAATGTCTATTCATGTTTTCTGCTCATTTCTTCACTGGATTATTTGGTTTTTGGGTGTTGAGTTTGATAAGTTCTTTATAGATTTTGGATACTAACCCTTTATCATATATGTCATTTGCAAATATCTTCTCCCATTCCATAGGCTGCCTTTTAGTTTTGTTGATTGATTGTTTCCTTTACTGTGCAGAAGTTTCGTATCTTGATGAGGTCCCAATAGTTCATTTTTGCTTTTAATTCCCTTGCCTCTGGTGATGTGTCTTGTAAGAAGTTGCTCTGGCTGAGGCCAAAAGGTTGCTGCCTGTGTTCTTCTCTAGGATTTTGATGGTATTCTGTCTCACATTTAAGTCTTTCATCCATTTTGAATTCATTTTTTTATATGGTGTAAGAAAGTGATCCAGTTACATTCTTTTGCGTGTTGCTCTCCAGGTTTCCCAAAACCATTTGTTGAAGAGACTGTCTTTATTCCTTTGGATATTCTTTCCTGCTTTGTTAAAGATTAGTTGACCATATAGTTATGGGTCTATTTCTGGGTTTTCTGTTCTGTTCCATTGATCTATGTGTCTGTTTTTGCTCCAGTCTCATACTGTCTTGATGACTACAGCCCTGTAATGTAGCTTCAAGTCTGGAATTGTGATGCCTCCAGTTTTGCTTTTCTCTTTCAGGATTGCTTTGGCTATTCAGGGTCTTTTGTGGTTCCATACAGATTTGAGGATTGTTTGTTCTAACTGTGAAAAATGCTGCTGGTATTTTGATAGCGATTGCATTAGATGTGTAGATTGCTTTGGGTAGTATAGACATTTTAACCATGTTTGTTCTTTCAATCCACAAGGATGGAATGTGTTTCCACTTCTTTGTATCCTCTTCAGTTTCTTTCATAGGTGTTCTATAGTTTTCAGAGTACAAGTATTTCTTCTCTTTGGTTAGGTTTACTCCTAGGTACCTTATTGTTTTTGGTGCAATTGTAAATAGGATAGATTCCTTGATTTCTTTTTCTGCTGCTTCATTATTGGTGTATAGAAGTGTAACAGATTTCGGGATGTTGATTTTATATCCTGTGACTTTGCTGAATTCATGTATCAGTTCTAGCAATTTTTTGGTGGAGTTTTTTGGGTTCTCTACATAGAGTATCATGTCATCTGCAAATAGTGAAAGTTTGATTTCTTCCCTGCTGATTTGGATGCCTTTAATTTATTTTTGTTGTCTGATTGCTGGGGCTATTCTCATGTTTTCTTTTTCCTTTTTTTTTTCTTTTCTTCTGTGGTGGGCTTCTTTTTTATTAAATTTTATTTATGATTTTTTAAAAAAAATACATCCAAATTAGCAGATAGTGAAACAATGATTTCAGGAGTAGATTCCTTAATGCCCCTTACCCATTTAGCCCATTGCCCCTCCCACAACCCCTACAGTAACCCTCAGTTTGTTTTCCATATTTATGAGTCTCTTCTGTTTTGTACCCCTCCCTGTTTTTATATTATTTTTGTTTCCCTTCCCTTATGTTCATCTGTTTTGTCTCTTAAAGTCCTCATATGAGTGAAGTCATATGATTTTTGTCTTTCTCTGACTAACTTCACTTAGCATAATACCCTCCAGTGCCATCCACGTAGTTGCAAATGGCAAGACTTCATTCTTTTTCATTGCCAAGTAATACTCCATTGTGTGTGTATGTATATATATATATATATATATATATATATATATATATATACCACATCTTCTTTATCCATTCATCCATCGATGGACATTTGGGCTCTTTCCACACTTTGGCTATTGTTGATAGTGCTGCTATAAACACGGGGGTGCATGTGTCCCTTCGAAACAGCACACCTGTATCCCTTGGATAAATGCCTAGTAGTGCAATTGCTGGGTCATAGGGTAGTTCTATTTTTAGTTTTTTGAGGAACCTCCATACTGTTTTCCAGAGTGGCTGCACCAGCTTGCATTCCCAAATTCTCATGTTTTCTAATACAAGTTTTATAATTTAATTTTTCAATGTTTATTTATTCTTGAGAGAGAAACAGAGTGCAAGAGGTGGAGGGGCAGAGAGAGGGAGACACAGAATCCGAAGCAGGCTTCAGGCTTTGAGCTGTCAGCACAGAGCCTGTCGTGGGGCTCAAATTCGTGAACCATGAGATCATGACCTGAGCCAAAGTCGGATGCTCAACTGACTGAGCCACCCAGTCGCCCCAGTATAATTCCTTTTTTTAATTTTTATTTATTTATTTTTTTAAAGTAGGCCCCATGCCCAGAATGGAGCTTGAATTCATGAACCTGAGATCAGGAGTTGCATGCTCTACCAACTGAGCCAGTGAGGTGCCACTGAATTTTTATAATTCTAGTTTTTACATTAATTTTGAGTTAAATGTTGCATATGGTATAATTTTTGCATATATTATGTACATACACACATACATATGTATACATGTAATTGGTCAAGTATTGGTTTTTGTAAAGACTCCTTTTTTTATTCCATTTAGTGTAATGTCTCCAGGCCCATATATGTTGTCACAAATAGCAAGATTTCCTTCTTTGTAAAGGCAGAATAGTCCATTGTGTGTGTGTGTGTGTGTGTGTGTGTGTGTGTATGTATATATATATATATATATATATATATATATATATACACACACATAACAAATTTTCTTTATTTATCCATCAATGGATATTTAGGTTGTTTTCTTATCTTAGCTATTGTGAATAATGCTGCAATAAACATGGGAAGGAGATACCTCTTTGAGATCCAATTTCCTTTGGCTAAATATCCCGAAGTGGGATTACTGGATCATATGGAAGTTCTATTTTTAATTTTTTGAAGAAACTACATACTGTTTTCTTTTAAAACCATTTTTGTTTTTTTGTTTTTGATTTATTTTGAGAGAGATACAGAGAGCTTGCAGGAATGCACAGGCATGCATGAGTGGGGAGGGGCAGAGGGAGAAGGAGAGAGAATCTTAAGCAGTTTCCATGCCCAGTGTGAAGTCTGATGTAGGCCTCTATCTAACCACTGAGAGATCGTGATCTGAGCTGAAATCAAGATGTGGACACTTAACTGAGTGAGCCACCTGAGTGCCCCCATACTGTGTTCTATAGTGGTTATACAAATTTACATTGTCTCCAATACAAGTGTTCTCTTCTTTTTTTTTTTTTTTTTTTTCTGATAATAGCCATCATAATAGGTGTAAGGTGATATCTCATTGTGGTTTTGATTTGCATTACCCTGATAATTAGTGATGTTGAGCATCATATACCTATTGGGTATTGTGTATATTCTTTGAAGAAATATATATTCAAGTCCTTTGCCATTTTTTAATTGGGTTATTTTTTTCCCCTGTGGAGTTATATGAGATCATTATGTATTGGGTTATTAACTCCTTATCAGATATATGATTCGCAAACATTTTCTCCCATCCTGTAGGTTACCTTTTCATTTTGTCAATTCTGTTTTTTTTCTTGTTTTTTTTTTGTTTTTGTTTGTGTTTTTTCTGTGCAGAAGCTTTTTAGTTTGATGTAGTCCCTTTTGTCTATTTATGCTATTGTTGCCTGTGCTTTTGGTGTCATATCCAACAAATCATTGCCCAGTCCAATGTCTTTTATTTATCTATTTATTTCCTTCCTTCCTTCCTTATTATTATTTTTTAATTTACATCCAGGTTAGTTAGCATATAGTGCAATAATGATTTCAGGAGTAGAATCCAGTGATTCATCCCCTACATATAACACCCAGTGCTCATGCCAACAAGTGTCCTTCTTAATGTCCCTTGCCCATTTAGCCCATCCCCCATTCAAACCCCTCCAGCAATCCTTAATTGGTTCTCTGTATTTAAGAGTCTCTAATGTTTGGTCCCCCTCACTGTTTTTGTATTATTTTGCTTCCCTTCTCTTATGTTCATCTGTTTTGTGTCTTAAATTCCACATATGAGTGGAGTCGTATATGATACTTGTCTTTCTTTGACTGGCTAATTTCGCTTTGCATAATACCCTCTAGTTCTATCCACATTGTTGCAAATGGCAAGATTTCATTCTTTTTGATTGCCAAGTAATACTCCATGGTATATATATACCACATCTTCTTTATCCATTCATCCATCGATGGACATTTGGGCTCTTTCCACACTTTGGCTATTGTTGATAGTGCTGCTATAAACATGGGGGTGCATGTGCCCCTTTGAAACAGCACTTCTGTATCCTTTGGATAAATACCTAGTGGTGCAATTGCTGGGTCGTAGGGTAGTTCTATTTTTAATTATTTGAGGAACCTCCATACTGTTTTCCAGAGTGGCTGTACCAGTTTGCATTCCCACCAGCAGTGCAAAAGAGATCCTCTCTCTCCGCATCCTGGCCAACATCTGTTGTTGCCTGAGTTGTTCATGTTAGCCATTCTGACAGGTGTGAGATGGTATCTCATTGTGGTTTTGATTTGTATTTCCCTGATGATGAGTGCTGTTGAGCATTTTTTCATGGGTTAGTTGGCCATCTGGATGTGTTCTTTGGAAAAATGTTTATTCATGTCTTTTGCCCATTTCTTCACTGGATTGTTTGGTTTTTGGGTGTGGAGTTTGATAAGTTCTTTTTATATTTTGGATACTAACCCTTTATCTGATATGTCATTTGCAAATATCTTCTTCCATTCCATTGATTGCCTTTCAGTTTTGCTGATTGTTTCCTTTGCCATGCAGAAGCTATTTATCTTGATGAGGTCCCAATGGTTCGTTGTTGTTTTTGCTTTTCTTGCCTCTGGAGATGTGTTGAATAAGAAGTTGCTGTGGCCAAGGTCAAAGAAGTTTTTGCCTGCTTTCTCCTCTAGGATTTTGAAGGCTTCCTGTCTTACATTTAGGTCTTTCAACCATTTTGAGTTTATTTTTGTGTATGGTGTAAGAAAGTGATGTATGTTCGTTCTTCTGCATATTGCTGTCCAGTTTTCCTAACATCATTTGCTGAAGAGACTGTCTTTATTCCATTGGATATTCTTTCCTGCTTTGTCAAAGATTAGTTGGCCATATGTTTGTGGGTCCGTTTCTGGGTTCTCTGTTGTGTTCCATTGATCTGTGTGTTGTTTTTGTTCCAGTACCATACTGTCTTGAGGATTACAGCTTTGTAATACAGCTTGAAGTCTGGAATTATGATGCCTCCAGCTATAGTTTTCTTTTTCAAGGTTGCTTTGGCTATTTGGGGTCTTTTCTGGTTCCATGCAAATTTTAGGATTGTTTGTTCTAGCTCTGTGAAGAATCGTGGTGCTATTTTGATAGGGATTGCATTGAATATGTAGATTGCTTTGAGTAGCATTGATAGTTAACAATATTTGTTCTTCCTATTGAGGAGCAAGGAATATTTTCCATTTTTTGGTGTCTTCTTCAATTTCTTTCATAAGCTTTCTCTAGTTTTCAGTGTATGCATTTTAACCTCTTTGGTTAGGTTATATCTTATTGTTTGTGGTGCAATTGTAAATGGGATAGATTTTTTTTGATTTCTCTTTCTGCTGCTTCATTATTGCTGTATAGAAATGAACCAATTTCTGTGCATTGATTTCATATCCTGCGATTTTGCTGAATTCATGAATCAGTTCTAGCCGTTTTTGGTGGAATCTTTTGGGTTTTTCACATAAAGTATAATGTCATCTGTGAAGAGTGAAAGTTTTACTTCCTCCTTGCAGATTTGGATGGCTTTTATTTCTTTGTGTTGTCTGATTGCTAAGGCTATGACTTCCAACAATGTATTTAGTAACAGTGGCGAGAGTGGACATCCTTGTTGTGTTCCTGACCTTTACAGGAAAGCTCTCAGTTTTTCCCCATTGAGGATGATATTAGCAATGGGTCTTTTGTATATGGCTTTTTGATCTTGAGGTATGATCCTCCTATACCTACTTTCTGGAGGGTTTTTATCAAGAAGGATGCTGTATTTTGTCAAAGCTTTCTGTGCATCTATTGAGAGGATCATGTGGTTCTTATTCTTTCTTTTATTAACATGATGTATCACATTGATTTGTGGATATTGGACCAGCCCTGTATCCCAGGTATAAATCCCACTTGGTCATGGTGAATAATTGTTTTTTTTTATTTTTTTTAAAAATTTATTTATTTATTTATTTTTGAGACAGAGAGAGACAGAGCATGAACGGGGGAGGGGCAGAGAGAGAGGGAGACACAGAATCTGAAGCAGGCTCCAGGCTCTGAGCCATCAGCCCAGAGCCCGACGTGGGGCTCGAACTCACAGACCGTGAGATTGTGACCTGAGCTGAAGTTGGACGCTTAACCGATTGAGCCACCCAGGCGCCCCGGTGAATAATTGTTTTAATGTATCATTGGATCCGGTTGGCTAGTATCTTGTTGAGAATTTTTGCATCCATGTTCATCAGGGAAATTGGTCTGTAGTTATCCTTTTTAGTGGGGTCTTTGCCTGGTTTTGGAACCAAGGTAATGCTGGCTTCATAGAATGAGTTTTGGAAATTTTCCTTCCGTTTCTATCTTTTGAAACAGTTTCAAAAGAATAGGTATTAATTCTTCTTTAAATGTTTGGTAGAATTCCCCTGGAAAGCCATCTGGCCCTGGACTGTTTTTTCGGGGGGGAGATTTTTTACTACTAATTCAATTTCTTTACTGGTTATGGGTCTTTTCACATTTTCTATTTCTTCCTCTTTCAGTTTCTGTGTTTCTAGGAATTTATCCGTTTCTTTCAGATTGCCAAATTTATTGACATATCATTGCTCATAATATTCTCTTATTATCGGTTCTATTTCTGCATTGTTGGTTGTGATCTCTCCGCTTTCATTCATTTTTAAAAAATATGTATTTATTTTTGAGGGAGGGAGAGCGAAAGTGAGAGAGATAGAGAGAGACTGAGTGTGAGTGGGGGAGGGGGAGGAGACACAGAATTCGAAGGAGGTTCCAGGCTCTGAGCTGTCAGCACAGAGCCCAACATGGGGCTTGAACCCATGGCAGATTGCCAGATTATGACCTGGGGCCAAGTCCGATGCTTAACTAAGCCACCCAGGTGCCCCTCTCTGGTTTCAGTCTTGATTTTATTTATTTGGGTCCTTTCCTTTTTCTTTCTAATCAATCTGGCTAGGGATTTATCAACTTTGTTAATTCTTTCAAAGATCCAGCTCCTAGTTTCATTGATCTGTTCCACTGTTTTTTGTGTTTTTTTTAAATTTCAATATCATTGATTTCTGCTTTAATCTTTATTATTTCCCATCTTCTGCTAGTGTTGAGCTTTATTTGCTGTTGTTTTTTCAACTCTTTAAGGTGTAAGGTTAGTTTGTATATCTGAAATTGTTCTTCCTTCTTTAGGAAGGCCTGGATTGCTATATACTTCCCTCTTTTGACTGCCTTTGCTGCATCCCAGAGATTTGGGGCAGTTGTGTTATCATTTTTATTGGCTTCCATGTACTTTTTAATTTCCTTTTTAATTTCTTGTTTAATGCATACATTATTTGGTAGGATGTTCTGTAATCTCCAAGTATCTTTCCAAAGACCAAGTAGTCTTTCCAAATTTTTTCTTGTGGTTGATTTTGAGTTTCATAGTGTGTGGTCTGAAAATATACACAGTATGATCTCGATTTTTTTGTACTTGTTGAGGGCTGATTTGTGTCCCTATATGTGATCTATTCTGGAGAATGTTCCATGTGCACTCGAGAAGAGTGTGTATTCTGCTGCTTTAGGGTGAAATGTTCTAAATATATCAAGTAAGTCTATCCAGTCCAGTGTATCATTCAAAGCCATTTTTTCCTTATTGATTTTCTGCTTAGATGATCTGTCCATTGTTGTAAGTGGGGTGCTGAAGTCCCCTACTATTATGGTATTATTATCAATGCGTTTCTTTATGTTTTTGATTAATTGATTTATATATTCATCTATTCCACGTTGGGGGCATAAATATCTACAGTTGTTAGATATTCTTGGTGGAAAGAGCCCTTAATTATGGTATAATGCCCTTCTTCAACTCTTGTTATGGTCTTTATTGTAAAATCTAATTTGTCTGATACAGGTATTGCTACTCCAGCTTTCTTTTGGTGACCATTAGCATGTTAGAATGTTCTCCACCTCCTTATGGTCAATCTGAAGGTGTCTTTAGGTCTAAAATGGGTCTCTTGTTAACAGCATACAGATGGATCTTGTTTTCTTATCCATTCTGATACCCTATGTCTTTTGATTGAGCATTTAGTCTATTTACATTTACAGTGAGTAGTGAAAATATGAATTTATTGCCATTGTGTTGCCTGTAGAGTTACAATTTCTGGTGGTGTTCTGTGGTCCTTACTAGTCTATGCTGCTTTTGGTCTTTTTTGTTTTGTTTCATCTTTTCTCCCCCCAGAGAATCCCCCTTAAAATTTCTTGCAGGGCTGGTTTAGTGGTCATGAACTCCGATAGTTTTTGTTTGTCTGGGAAACTCTTTATCTCTCCTTCTATTTTGAATGATAGCCTTGCTGGATACGGAATTCCTGGCTGCATATTATTTCCAATACAGCACACTGAAAAATCCTGGCACTGCTTTCTGGCCTGCCAGTTTTCTATGGAATGGTCTGCTGCGAACCTGATCTGTCTTTCCTTATGGTTTAAGGACTTTTTTTCTGCTTGCTGCTTTCATAATTCTTTTCTTGTTTGTGTATTTTGTGAATTGGTCTATGATATGCTTTGTTGATGGTCGGTTGTTGTATCTAATGGGAGTTCTCAGTGTTTCTTGGAATTTGATGTCTGTGTGTTTCCCTAGATTAGGAACATTTTCTGGTATAATTTGCTTACATAACCCTTCTACCCCTTTTTCTCTCTCTTCATCTTTTGGGACTCCTATGATTCAGATGTTATTCCTTTTTAATAAGTCGCTGAGTTTTCTAATTCTTGTATCATCCTCTTTTGCCTTAGTTTCTCTCCTTTTTTCTGCTTCATTATTCTCCATAATTTCATCTTCTATGTCACTTATTTTCTGCTCTGCTTTGTCCATCTTTGCTGCCAAGGCATCCATTTGATTGCATCTTAGTTATTGCATTTTTAATTCATCCTGACTAGATGTTCCTTCTTTTATCTTTGCAGAAAGGGAGTCTATGCTTTTTTCAACCCCAGGTAGTATTCTAATTATTGTGACTCTAAATTCTTGCACAGACATCTTGCTTATATCTGTGTTGATTAAGCCCCTGGCTGTCATTTCTTCCTGTTCTTTCTTTTAGGGTGAATTCCTTTGTTTTGTCATTTGGAGGAAGAAAAAGAATTAATGAAATGAAATTAAAAATTAAAATTAAAAACAACACAAAAAATCAAATAAAGGAAGCTAGATCCTAGGTGTGTTTTGGTCTGGCTATTGAAAGAAGCTTGGTGGAATAGAGAAAAAAGGGAAAGAAAAGAAAAAAAGAAAAAAAAGTAAGAAAAAATTTAACTTGAAAATACATATACAATAAAATAGAATAAAATGAAATGAGGAACGTGAAATAGAATTTAAAAAATTACAGAAAAGTAAAAAAAAGTAACAAGAATAAGTTTTATTTTTAATTTTTTTTACTTTTTATTTATTTTATTTATTTTTTTTAATACGAAATTTATTGTCAAATTGGTTTCCATACAACACCCAGTGCTCATCCCAACAGGTGCCCTCTTCAATGCCCATCACTCACTTTCCCCTCCCTCCCTCCCCCCATCAACCCTCAGTTTATTCTGAGTTTTTAAGAGTCTCTTATGGTTTGGCTCCCTCCCTCTCTAACTTTTTTTTCACCCTTCCCCTCCTCCACGGTCTTCTGTTAAGTTTCTCAGGATACACGTAAGAGTGAAAACATATGGAATCTGTCTTTCTCTGTATGACTTATTTCACTTAGCATAACACTCTCCAGTTCCATCCACGTTGCTACAAAAGGCCATATTTCATTCTTTCTCATTGCCCCGTAGTATTCCATTGTGTATATAAACCACAATTTCTTTATCCGTTCATGATTTGATGGACATTTAGGCTCTTTCCATAGTTTGGCTATTGTTGAAAGTGCTGCTATAAACATTGGGGTACAAGTGCCCCTATGCATCAGCACGCCTGTATCCCTTGGGTAAATTCCTAGCAATGCTACTGCTAGGTCATAGGGTAGATCTGTTTTTAATTTTTTGAGGAACCTCCACACTGTTTTCCAGAGTGGCTGCACCAGTTTGCATTCCCACCAACAGTGCAAGAGGGTTCCCGTTTCTCCACATCCTCTCCAGCATCTATAGTCTCCTGATTTGTTCATTTTAGCCACTCTGACTGGCGTGAGGTGATATCTGAGTATGTATTTCCCTGATGAGGAGTGGTGTTGAGCATCTTTTCATGTGCCTGTTGGCCATCTGGATGTCTTCTTTAGAGAAGTGTCTATTCACGTCTTCTGCCCATTTCTTCACTGGATTATTTGTTTTCCGGGTGTGGAGTTTGGTGAGTTCTTTATAGATTTTGGATACTAGCCCTTTGTCTGATATGTCATTTGCAAATATCTTTTCCCATTCCGTTGGTTGCCTTTTAGTTTTGTTGGTTGTTTCCTTTGCAGTGCAGAAGCTTTTTATCTTCATGAGATCCCAGTAGTTCATTTTTGCTTTTAATTCCCTTGCCTTTGGGGATGTGTCAAGTAAGAAATCGCTGCAGCTGATGTCAGAGAGGTTTTTTCCTGCTTTCTCCTCTAGGGTTTTGATGGTTTCCTGTCTCACATTCAGGTCCTTCCTCCATTTTGAGTTTATTTTTGTGAATGGTTTATTTTCTAGTTTCAACCTTCTGCATGTTGCTGTCCAGGTCTCCCAGCACCATTTGTTATAGAGACTGTCTTTTCCATTGGATATTCTTTGCTGCTCTGTCAAAGATTAGTTGACCATACTTTTGTGGGTCCAATTCTGGATTCTCTATCCTATTGCAATGGTCTATGTGTCTGTTTTTGTGCCAGTACCATGCTGTCTTGATGATTCCTCCTGCTTTGGTCTTCTTCTTCAATATTACTTTGGCTTTTTGGGGTCTTTTTCCATACAAATTTTAGGATTGCTTGTTCTAGCTTTGAGAAGAATGCTGGTGCAATTTTGATTGGGATTGCATTGAATGTGTAGAGTGCTTTGGGTGGTAATAAAATTTTGTCTTTTGTATCCAAGAAAAAGAAGAGAAAGGAGAAGAAAAGCAATGAATAGAGGAACCAGCAAGCAGAATGAAACCCGAATGTAGTTACATCCAGTTTCCCTGGAACTCAAAATATGAAGTACTCTATAGTCCATATACTAAACAGGCAGAGAGACTTGTGGTCCTTTAGGGCATGTGTTTGGAGGATGCAGTTGGGAGGCACTTGGTGTAATGGTTCCATTCTCCACTATGTGGTGCAACTTAGCTTACTGGGGTAGATTGGTATGGTGCAGGAGCATGTGCACGTGTATGTGCTGAGAGGTGAAAATGGCATCATCCAGCTCCCTGTTTCTGGCACAGGAACTTTGCACCCTCACTGACCCACAGTCATGCACCCCTCCATTGTCTCAGGCTTCCGTCCACTCCCCCTTCTATACTTTCCATGTCCAAGCCATCAGCCTGCCAGATGACACCTCCCTCACAAATTTTATATCAGATGGGTCTGTTTTTCCAATCCCCTCACTTTTAAGAACCCTGTGGCTTGGACCTGCTCTGACCCTCTTGGGGAGGGTCTTCCTGAGCAATGGCTGGGTGCTGGCTTGCTCCAGAGAACATTCGTGGGTTCACAATGCTGCAGAGAGGTTCAGAGATTATGGCAAATCACAACACACAGCTGGTGCCAGGTTTCATCGCACTCTGGTATCTTTGTTCCAATACCAGCAAACATGGCTGTTCTCTGGCGTCTGCTGGGACCTTTCTTTCTGGAGAGGCTGTATGGCCTCTACCAAATGCCCTCCAAGGAAGGGAACCACTTCTCCCTGTGTGGCCCACAGACCACTTGGACCTCACTGCCTACTCCTGGGGATTCACCCTTTTTCCTCACCAGAGCAGTGCAGGGTATTGAGCTACATAATTTCCAACTCTGCACTCCCCTATTTGTAGTCCATTATAGTCCTAATGGTATTGAATCCTTTCCTTTCTTCCTATCAGTGATGTTGGGAACAGATTTCTTGTCCAGTTTCTTGCAAGTGTTTCCGCTCTTTCTGTCTAGCTACTTTTGGGAGGAGTGCTTTTCCTGTGCTTTACCAAAATACTGCACTCTACCCGCTTTCTATGTCCTCTCTCTGCAAAAACAGCTCCCTACTCTCTACAGCTTGTCTCTCCCCCAGTTCACCTCTCCACACCTCATATCTGCTGAGTTCTGCACCTCAAGTCATGCAGATTTCTGTGCTAATCCTCAGATCAGTTTCCTAGGTGTGCAAAATGGTTTGGTGCTGATCTAACTGCATTCTAGGGATGAGAGAAGCTGAAAACTTCCATGTTGCCCTGTCATCTTGGCCCCTTCCTAGTCCAATGCCTTGAAGCTTTTTCTCTATGTTTTATTCTAAGAGTTTTATTATTTCAGAATTTATGTTCTTTAATCCATTTTTAGTTGATTGTGGCAAATGGTGTGAAATAACCATCCCATTTCATTCTTCTGAGTATAGGTATCCATTTTTCCATATAACATGTATTGAGGAGACTATCATTATATATCCTTGGCATTATTTTGAAAGATCAGTTGACACTATCTGTGTGTGTTTATTTCTGGGATCTCTAGTCTATTGCATTGGTCTTTATGTTTGTTTTTATGCCAGTACCATACCACTTTTATTACTGTGGCTTTGTAATATATTTTGAAATCAGAGTGTGATACCTCCAACTTTGTTTATCTTTTCAGAAATGTTTCAACTATTTGGAGTCTTTTGTGATTCTTAATAAATTTTAATATATATTTGTTTCTATTTCTGTAAAAAATGACTTTGGGATGAGTCCGAGTAGACCTGAGTCTATAAGGGTAGAAGCTTTTGTTTCTGTACCCAGGTTTGTGGTTGATGGGCCTATTATTGGGGTATGGGCCCATTTCTCAAAGCGATTTCTCTTGGTCTTGAACTCCACAAAGTTGTGTCAATCTCATGTATGGATCCCAAGCCGCTGTTGAAGGCACTTTTTGCCATGAATGGTTGCCAAAGTTAGTGTTTCTGTGGGAGGAGTGAGGTCTGGGGGCCTTCTATTCTGCCACTTTGCTTACATCACTCTCCATTACAGTGTTGAGTAGAAGTGGTGACAACAGGTATCTTTATATTTTTCTTGAACTTATAAGAATAGTATTAACTCTTCCACTTATCAGTAGGCTTTTGGTAGATTCCCTTTGTCAGGTTGACAGTGCTCTTTTATATTTCTAATTTGTTGAAAATTTTCATGAGGCATGGATGTTAGATTCTTCAGGGGTTTCTGTTTTGAGATGTCCATATGGTTTTTTTGTTTGTTTTAGTCTGTTAAATATGTTAAGTCACACTAATTGATTTTTGAATTTTAAAAGAATTTTGCATTCCTAAAATAAACTCTTATTTGTCATGATATATTATCTTTTTTATATTGTTGGAATCAATTTGCTAATTCTTAATTTTTAAGTATAATTTAAATACAGTATTTTATCAATTTCAGATATACAGTATAGTGATACAACAATTCTGTACATTACCAGTGCTCATCACGATATGTGTACTCTTAATCCCCTTTGTCTTTCACCTAATACCCCACTGACTTCCCCTCTGGCAACCACCAGTTTGTTCTCTGTACTTAAGAATCTATTTTTTTGTCTCTTTTTTCTCTGTTTATTTGTTTTGTTTCTTAAATTCCATATATAAGTGAAATCATATGATATTTGTCTTTGACTTATTTTAGTCTCTAAGTCAATCCATGTTTTTGCATATGGCAAGGTCTCATTATATTTTTATGGCTGAGTAATATTCCATTGTGTATATCTATTACACCTTTATCCATTCATCTATGAATGGACACTTGAGTTGCTTCCATATCTTGATTATTGTAAATAATGCTGCAGTAAACATAGGGCTGCATATATGTTTTCTAATTAATGTCTTCACTTTCTTTTTTTCTCAGTAGTGAAATTACTGGGTCATGTAGTAATTCTGTTTTAAAATTTTTGAGGAACCTCCATACTGTTCTCCACAATGGCTGCACCAACTTGCATTCCCACCAACAGTGCTCCATATCTTCCAAACACTTGTTTCTTGTGTTTTTGATAAGCTGTTCTGACAGGTGTGAGGTGATATCTCATTGTGGTTTTGACTTGCATTTTCTTGATGATTAATGATGTTGAGCATCTGTTCGTGTGTGTTGTTCATTTGTATGTCAATGGAAAAAGTCTTTGGAAAAATGTCTATTCATGTCTGCTACCTATTTTTATTTATTTATTTATTTATTTATTTATTTATTTATTTATTTATTCATTTATTTATTTTCTTATTTATTTATTTATTCAATTTAAAAAATTGACATCCAAGTTAATGAGCATGTAGTGCAACAATGATTTCAGGAGTAGATTCCATAATGCCCCTTACCCATTTAACCCATCCCCCCTCCCCTTCCACAACCCCTCCAGTAACCCTCTGTTTGTTCTCCATATTTAAGAGTCTCTTCTGTTTTGTCCCCCTCCCTGTTTTTATATTACTTGCTTCCCTTCCCTATGTTCATCTCTTTTGTATCTTATAGTCCTCATATGAGTGAAGTCCTATGATGTTTGTCTTTCTCTGACTGACTTTTTGCGCTTAGCATAATACCCTCTAGTTCCATCCATGTAGTTGCAAATGACAAGATTTCATTCTTTTTGATTGCTGAGTAATACTCCATTGTATATGTATACCACATCTTCTTTATCCATTCATCCATCGATGGACATTTGGGCTCTTTCCACACTTTGGCTATTATTGATAGAGCTGCTATAAACATTGGGGTGCATGTGCCCTTTCGAAACAGCATACCTGTATCCCATGGGTAAATACCTAGTAGTGCAATTGCTGGGTTGTAGGGTAGTTCTATTTTTATTTTTTTGAGGAACCGCCATACTGTTTTCCAGAGTGGCTGTACCAGGCTTCCCACCAGCAGTGCAAAAAGATCCTTTCTCTGCTTCCTCACCAACATCTGTTGTTGCCTGAGTTGTTAATGTTAGCCATTCTGACAGGTGTGAGGTGGTTATCTCATGGTGGTTTTGATTTGTATTTCCCTGATGATGAGTGATGTTGAGCATTTTTTCATGTGTCTGTTGGCCATCTGGATGTTTTCTTTGGAGAATTGTCTATTCATGTCTTTTGCCCATTTCTTGTTTTTTTTTTTTTTAACATTTATTTTTGAGAGACAGAGAGAGATAGAGCATGAGTGGGGGAGGGGCAGAGGGAGTGGGGTACACAGAATCCAAAGCAAGCTCCAGGCTCTGAGCTGTCAGCACAGAGCCCAACTCAGGGCTTGAACTCATGGACCGCGAGATCATGACCTGAGCCAAGTTTGGCCGCTTAACTGACTGAGCTTCCCAGGTGCCCCTGGCCTATTTCTTCACTGGATTATTTGCTTTTTGGGTGTTGAGTTCGGTAAGTTCTTTTTAGATTTTGGATACTAACCCTTTATCTAATATGTCATTTGCAGATATCTTCTCTGATTCCATTGGTTGCCTTTTAGTTTTGCTGATTGTTTCCTTGGCCATGCAGAAGCTTTTTATTTTGACGAGATCCCAATAGTTCATTTTTGCTTTTGTTTCCCTTGCCTCTGGAGACATGTTGAGTAATAAGTTGCTGTGGCCAAGGTCAAAGAGGTTTTTGCCTGCTTTCTTCTCAAGGATTTTGATGGTTTTCTGTCTTACATTTAGGTCTTTTATGCATTTCGAATTTATTTTTGTGTATGGTGTAAGAAAGTGGTCCAGGGTCATTTTTCTGCATGTCGCTGTCCAGTTTTCCCAGCACCATTTGCTGAAGAGACTGTCTTCATTCCATCAGATATTCTTTCCTGCTTTGTCAAAGAATAGTTGGCCATATGTTTGTGTGAGTCCATTTCTGGGTTCTCTGTTGTGTGAGTGTCTGTTTTTTGTGCCAGTACCATACTGTCTTGATGATTATAGCTTTGTAATACAGCTTGAAGTCCGGTGCTACCCATTTTTAAATTGAATTATTTGGGTTTTTGGTGTTGAGTTGTATAACTTATTTATCTATTTGGATATTAGCCCCTTATCAGATCTGTCATTTGCAAATATCTTCTCCCATTGATTGGGTTGCCTTGTCAGTTTGTTGATGGTTTCTTTTGCTGTGTGAAAGCGTATTATTTTGGTGTAGTCCCATAAATTCTTAAGTTTTCAATATTTACCTCCATGTTCACAAGGAATATACATCTATAGGTCTATAATTTATTTTTTGTTTTGTTTTGTTTTTGAAATGTCTCTGGTCTTGGTATCAGGGTAATGCTGACCTTGGTGAGTAAAGTTAAAAGTATTCCTTGCTTAAATATTTGGTAGAATTCTCTAATAAAACTATCAGGGAGTGGAGGTTTTTTTGCAGGGAGATTTTTAACTACAAATTCAATATTTAAAATGATAGATGATATGAAAACTATCATTCTGCTTGAGTGTTAATTATTGTATTTTAAAAATAATTTGACCATTTCATCTATGTTGTCAATTTATTAGCATACACTTTGCATAATATTTCTTTATTATTATTTTAATATCTGTAGAATCTGCAATGATGTCACCTTGTTTCTTGCAGATATTGTTAATTTGTGTTTACTTTTTTTCCCCCCAGATCATTCTGGTTAGAACTTTATCAGTGTTATTCATCTCATTAAAAAAACAGTGTTTGGTTTCATTGATTTACTACATAGTTTTTATGATTTATATTTTACTGATATTTGCTTGTACTTTCTCCTGCCTATTTGTATTTCATTTGCTCTTCTTTTTCTCGTTTTCTAAGGTGGGATTTGTGGTTGTTGATTTGAGACATTTCTTCTTTTCTGTTGACGTAAGTAGTGCTATTTGCTTTCTTGTGAGTACTAATTCAACTGTATTCCCCAAACTTTGATATGTTGTGTTTTCCTCTTTATTCAGTTCAAAATGCTTCTCATTTTCCCTTTTGATTTCTTTTTTGATTCATGCATTATTTATAAATTTGCTACTTGGTTTCTATATATTTGGGGATTTTTTGGATATCCTAATGTAGTTGGCTTCAAATTTAATTCCATTGTGGTATTAATGTTTGCTTTTACATGGATTGAGAGTTATTTCATGGCCCAGAATATGGTCTCTGTTGTTTACTATTCTGAGTAAACATGAAAAGAATGTGTATTCTGCAATTGTTGAGTCAAATATTCTATATATGTCAATTTAGTCTAGTAGATTGATAATATTGTTGGAGTCTTCTCTATTTTTATGTCTTTCTTTATAGAGTGAAAGATTTTGAAATTACTAGTTACAATCCTGGATTTGTCTTTTTTACTTTTTGCTTACCTGTCATGTTTATTTTGTATATTTTGAAGCTCTCTTATTAGCTATATAAAGGTTTACTATTTTTATGTCTGCTTGATGAATAGTCCCCAATATCGCTATGAAATACCCCTTTTTTGTCCTTATTAATTTTTTTCTGAAGTTGAGTTTTATAAAAATATAGCTACTTCAGCTTTCTTTTTATCAATGTTCGCATAGTATATTCTTTCCTATCCTTTTACTTTTAACTTACTTAGTCTTTTTATTTCAACTTGGTTTCTTGGTTTTTACCTTGTCTTACACTTAATTCCAGTAATATAATCTCTTTCAAGGTTTTTAGGCAGTTTGCATTCAGTGAGAATATTGAAATAATTGGGTTTAGATAATCCACCTTTCTATTTTTCTATTTGTCCCATCTGTTCTTTGTTTTCATTTTTTCTTTTTTCTTCTTTCATTTGTATTAGATTTTTTAAAAAAATGTTTATTTATTTATTTTGAGAGAGAGAGAGAGATAGAGAGAGAGAGGGAGGGAGGGAGGGAGGGAGGAAGCGACAGAGAGGGGGAGAGAGAATCCCAAGCAAGCTCTGCATTGTTACCATAGGCTCCATCCCATAAATCCTGAGATCATGACCTGAGCCGAAATCAAGTCAGATGCTTAACTGACTGAGCCACCCAGGCACCCTGGATTAAATTCTTTTGTGATACCATTTTGTCTCCTTTTAAGGCTTATTAGCTATAAGACTTCACTGTTTTACTTTAAAGATTGACTTTGGGTTTACTGTGTTATTTGCAACTTTTCACAGTTATACCATTTCACATATAATATAAGGAACTTAAAACAGTCTATTTCCATATCTCCTTTTTTGACTTTTGAGATATTGTCATACATTATACTTTTTTTTTTAAATTTTTTTAACGTTTTATTTATTTTTGAGACAGGGAGAGACAGAGCATGAACAGGGGAGGGGCAGAGAGAGGGAGACACAGAATCTGAAACAGGCTCCAGGCCCTGAGCTGTCAGCACAGAGCCCGACGTGGGGCTCGAACTCCCGGACTGCGAGATCATGACCTGAGCTGAAGTCGGCCGCTTAACCGACTGAGCCACCCAGGCGCCCCTCATACATTGTACTTTTAATAGGTTATAAGCCTTATAATATATTGCTATTGTTTTGCTTGAAATAGTTAATTATCTATTAAAGAGATTTGAATAATAAAAGAACCTTATGTTTACCCATGTAGTTATCATTTCCTGTGTGCTTTATTCATTTGTGTAGATACAGATTTCTATCAGATATCTTTCTTCTTTCTGCTTAAACAACTTTCTTTAACATTTCTTGTAATGTATGTCTGAATTCTTTTTGGTTTTATGTGTCTGCTTAAAGAACTTCTTTTAATGTTTCTGGTAATGCATATCTGAATTTTTTTGGTTTTGTGAATGATTTTATTTCGTTTTTGTTTTCTAAAAATATTTTCACTGGATAAAGAATCATAGATTGCCAGGTTTTGTTTTTTCTTTTAGTGCTGTTAAGATGTTGATCCACCCTCTTGTTAATACTGTTCCCATTGTGGTAGATCTGTCACTTAAAAATGTTGTCAACAGAGGTTATGTGCTCATGTACATAACATGTCTTTTTGCTCTGGCTGTTCTAAATACTTTTATCAGTATTTTGGAAAAAATTGATTATGATGCATTTTCATTTTTCTTGTGTTTTGGGTTGGTTGAGTTGTTTGGATCTGTGGGTCTATAGTTTCTCCTCTCCTTTCTCCATCCTTCTCTTCTTTTGAGACTCTAATTACATATATTTTAGGTTGCTTGAAAATGTCCCACAGGTCATCAGTTCCACTTTATTATTTTCTTCAGTAAGTTTTGTCTTACAGTTTTATGAGATATTTTTATTTGCCATGTATTTTAGTTCACTAATCATTTTCTTCTGCAATGTTTCATATGCCATAATCACATCCAGTGCAGTTTTCCTCTTTGACATTGTTTTTTTCATCTCTAGAAGTTTGAGTTTTGTCTTTTTTTTTTTTTTTTTGTCTTTGTATTCATCTACTTAGCATATTCAGTCTTTCCTTTAGGTGCTTGAATATATGAAGTACAACTAAAATAACTAAATTCTTTGTGCACTCATTCTCTCATCTGTGTCATTTCTGGGGCATTTTCAATTGATTGATTCTTGTCTTCACCATGGGTCTTGTTTTACTTCTTTATTTGCCTGGCAATTTTTTATTGGAATTCTGGACATTCATATGTTTACCTTGCTGTGTGCTTGATAGGTTTATATTCTTTTGAATACTCTAGAGCTTTTTTTTTTTTTTTAGCAATGTTAATTTATTTTTGAGAGACGGAGAGAGACAGAGTGTGAGTGGGGGAGGGGCAGAGAAAGAGGGAGACACAGAATCTGAAGCAGGTTCCAAGCTGTCAGCACAGAGCCCGATGCAGGGCTAAAACTCACGAACTGAGAGATCATGACCTGAGCTGAAGTCAGAAGCTTAACCAACTGAGCCACCCAGTGACCCTCTTGAACTTTGTTTTGAAATTTGGTTAAGTCACTTAGAAATAATTTGATCTATTTGGGTCTTGCCATTAAGTTCTGTTAGGTGGAACCAGAGAAGTTTTCAAGTGTATGACTAATGGGACTAAGGCCAAATTGCTCTGAACACTTTAGCCAGTGCTCTGTGGAATTATGAGCTTTTGCCCTGTAGCTGGTGTGAACTAGCTATTCCTTTCTTTCTTTCTTTCTTTCTTTCTTTCTTTCTTTCTTTCTTTCTTTCTTTCTTTCTTTCTTTCTTTCTTTCAAATTTTCTTTAATGTTTATTTATTTTAGAGAGAAAGAGAGAGAGAGCGAGAGAGAGAGAGCGAGCACAAGCAGGGGAGAAGCAGAGAGAGAGGGAGACACAGAATCTGAAGCAGGCTCCATGCTCTGAGCTGTCAGCACAGAGCCCGACGTGGGGCTCAAACTCAAGAGCCGTGAGATCATGACCTGAGCCAAAGTTGGATGCCTAACTGACTGAGCCACCCAGGGCCCCCAGCTATTCCTGTTTCTATACCAGCTCCCAGCAGTGCTGGAGCTCCAGGGTGTGGTGAGTAAGATGTCAAGGGTGCAAAATTTAATGTGTTACTCAGGTTCATGCAAGCTCAGGGTCTGCATCTGAGAATGCATCCCTCCTAAAATTTTGTGTCTTAGGCATCATGCTTGCATTATAATAGTCCTAATCCTGGTTTGTAGGATTGGTGATTTCTAATTCAGGGATTAGTAAACTTTTACTTTACGGGCTAGATAGTAAAAATTTTAAGCTGGTGAGACACAAAGTTCCCATTAAATTTAATCAATGCTGCTATTACAGCATGAACATAGTCATAAATAACATGTGAATGATGTCTGAGTGTGTTCCAATACAATTTTATTTTCTAAAACAGCCCACTGGCTATGGTTTGTGGATTCCTTCTCTAATCCTTGGGTGTTGCTTTCCCTAGCCTTGGGTAGTTTGTTCACATCCATACGCTGTTCAGTACTTAACTGAGACTGTGCAGATTTGTAGAGTTTTTTGTAATTCTCTTTTCTCCAGGACCCTCTTGTAAGCTCTAGTTACATGGTTCTCCTTTATGTCAGCCTCATCTCTTCAACTCAGAGAGACTACTCAGCTCTGGATTTGCTTTCCTTGTGTCATGGCTCCTTTGTTGACTGACATTCAGTGTCTTAGATGCTTTTTGGGTCCTATTTTGTATACAATTAGTGAAGTTATTTCAGGTGAGAAGATAAATCCAGTCTTTGTTATTTCATGTTGTCATAAAATGGAAATCTCTAATATTATGTTTTAAGTTAAGTTGTACCATAAATAGAAATGAAATAAAATATTTGTACAGAATCAGTGTTCAGAATTCATACTTTAACTTTATGGAATTATCAAGTTATTATAGACTTCCAGAATCTCAATTTCTTCATTTGTAGAAAGAGGATAATAAAATATCTTTCTCATAGGCTTGTTGGGAAGTTTAAATGAAAAATAAGTGAGATAGCACCTAGCATTGTGTATTTCTTATAGTATGCATAAAGATGTTTAATTCACTTTCCCAGGTTTGATATATTGATGAATTAAAAACTGATTGCAATTTTTTAGGCAAGGTGCTGGGGTTGGATGGTACTGAGGGATATAGGTAAACATAAATTATATTGCTTCTATTTTAATTGTATTGCCATTGTTTTTGAGTTGGATAGTGGTGGTAAGCAACCTGTATTTCACTTTTCTCCTTATGTCCCATTAAGAGGAGTTTAATTAAAGTGTTATTATATTTTCCATTTATAGAATCTCTTTGGTGTAATGTCTCTTTGTGTCTTTTGCCCATTTTTTAATTGGATTTTTTTAACTGATTAATTTTCAGAGTTCTTTATATTCTAGATTTAAATCCATTGTCAGATATATGGTTTGCAAATATCTTCTCCTATTCTGTAGCTTGTCTTTTCATCCTCTTATCAGGGACTTTCAGAGAGAAAAAGTTTTTTTTTTTTTTTTTTTTTTTAAGCTTTGATGAAATCCAATTCATCAAAGTTTACCTTTTGTGGGTCATATTTTTTTGTGTCCTGAGGACTCTTTACCAAGCCTTACATCCTGAAAATGTTCTCCTATGTTACCTTCTACATTTTTATAGCTTTATACTTTATACTATAATTTCTGACCGTTTAGGTTTTTGTATAAGGTATGAGGTTGAGATCAAGGTTCATTCTTTTGCCGATGGGTCTCCGATTGATCCAGCACCATTTATTAACAATACTGTACAGTCTGCATTGAATTGCTTTTGTACCTTTGTAGCAAACCAGTTGGTTGTACTTTTGGGGTCTATTTCTGGGTTCTCTATGGTGTTACATTGATCTATGTGTATATTCGTCTGTCATTACTACATAGTCTTGCTTACTCTTGTGATACAATCAGCTTTGAGAACAGAATAATTCTTCCCATTTTATTTTTTTTAGAATCAGATATCCAGGTTCCATTGTCATTCCACATATTTTAGAATAGGCTTATCTATATATTAAAAAAATCTTCCCGGGATTTTGATAGTAATTCTGGTAAACTTTATCAGTTTGTGCATCTTCAGTATGTTGTCTTCCATCCATGACATAGTAGGTCATTTATTTTGATCTTTTATCAGCATTATATGATTTGCAGCGTACTGATTATGCGTGTGTTTCGTTAAATACACATCTAAGCATTTCTTTTATTTTTTAAAAATAAATTGTATAAGTGTTTTATTTTTAGTCTTGGTGTCCATGTGTTGTCCATTGCTAGTACGTAAAAATACAACTGATTTTTGTATGTTGACCTTATAGCCTGTGACCCTATTGAACTTACTTAGTAGTTTAATAAATTTCTTTGATTTTTTTCTGAATAGATGATCGTTCCAAATATAGGGCCAGTTTTACTTCTTTATTTCTGATTTGTATGCCTTTTATTCCCTTTACTTGCCTTAATGTACTAGCTACAACTTCAGAACTATACTGAATAGAAGGGATGGGAACAGATATCCTTGCCTTTTGTGATCTTAGGGGAAAGCTTTGAGTCTTTCACCATCAAGTAATGATATTGGTGGGAGGCCTTTCGTAGATGTTCTGTATCAAATGGGTAAAGTTCTCTCTACCTAGTTTTCTGAGTTTTTAGTTCGATGACTAAGAAATATTGTCAGCTGTTTTTTCTGTATCAATTAATGTGATCATGAAATTTTCCTTTTTAGCCTGTTAATATGGTAGATTACACTGATTGATTTTCTAATATTAAACCAGCCTTTTAGAATAAACATATTGTCATGGTATGTTTCTTTTTATGTATTACTGAAAGTTTATTTGCCAATATTTTGTTAAAGTGTTTTTGCAGTGATACTATATAATGAATACTGGTTTGTAGTTTTCACTTTCTGTACTGTCTTTGCAATCAGGATAATACTGGTTTCCTAAATGATTGCAGCCACTTATTTTCTAGAAGAAATTGTATACAGTTGGTGTTAACTCTTCCTTCAGCATTTAGTAGAGTTCTCCAATGAAACTATGAGGGCCTGGATGTGTTTTTTTTGGAGTTTTAAAATTAGTAATTCAGTTTCTTTTTGTTTGTTTTTAATTTTTACATAAACTCTTTATTTTATAAGTTTTAGATGTATAATAAAATTGATAAGACAATACAGAGTTCCATATTCCCCACACCCAACACCCTGTAAGTAATAATATTACATCAGTTTATAATGTTTGTTAAAAGTAGCAAACTGACTTGATACATTATTATTAAAGGGCATATTTTTTTTTCTGATTTCTTTTGTTTTTACCTAATGTCATTTTTCTTTTCCAAGATACCACATTATATTTTGTCATATCATCTTAGGTTCCTCTTGACTGACAGTTTCTCAGACTGGCCTTGTTTTTATTTTTTAATTAATTAATTAATTAATTTTAAAAATTTTATTTTTAAAAATTTACATCCAAATTAGTTAGCATATAGTGCAACAATGATTTCAGGAGTAGATTCCTTAGTGCCCCTTACCCATTTAGCCTATCCCCCCTTCCACAACCCCTATAGTAACCCTCAGTTTGTTCTCCATATTTATGAGTCTCTTCTGTTTTGTCCCCCTCCCTGTTTTTATATTATTTTTGTTTCCCTTCCCTTATGTTCATCTGTTTTGTCTCTTAAAGTCCTCATATGAGTGAAGTCATCTGATTTTTGTCGTTCTCTGACTAACTTCACTTAGCATAATACCCTCCAGTTCCATCCACGTAGTTACAAATGGCAAGATTTCATTCTTTTTGATTGCCGAGTAATATTCCATTGTATATATATACCACATCTTCTTTATCCATTCATCCATCGATGGACATGTGGGCTCTTTCCATCCTTTGGCTATTGTTGATAGTGCTGCTGTAAACATTGGGGTGCATGTGTCCCTTTGAAACAGCACACCTGTATCCCATGGATAAATGCCTAGTAGTGCAATTGCTGGGTCATAGGACAGTTCTATTTTTAGTTTTTCAGGAACCTTCATACTGTTTCCAGAGTGGCTGCACCAGCTTGCATTCCCATAAAATTACCAAATCAGTTTCTTTAACACTTAGGGGGTTATTCAAATTATTGATTTAACTTTCTTTAAATTTTGTTAGATTGTGTTTTTCAAGGATTTGGTCCATTTCATCTAAATTGTCCAATTTACATTGGATAGTTGTTCATAGTATTTCCAATTATTCTTTTGATCTCTGCCTTGTCTGTAGTAGTATCTTTTGGTTCCTTCCTGTTATTACTAATTTGTCTTCTTTCTTTATTTTTTTGGATATTCTTATTGGTCATTATCATTTAAAAAATTTTTCAAGAACCAGCTTTTAGTTTTACTGATTTTCTCATTTTTCTGTTTCCTTTATTTCTGTTGTTATTTTTATTATTTCCTTCCTTCTGCTTCCTTTGAGTTTTTTTTGCTCTTCTTTTTTAGTTTCTTGAGGTAGCAAGTTATATTATTGGCCTGGGAACTCTGTTTCCTTTCTTTCTAAATATTAGAGAGACAGAGAACGCACAAGTACGGGAGAGGGGCAGAGGGAGAGAGAGAATCCTAAGCAGGCTCCATATTCAGCATGTAGCCTGACGTGGGGCTTAATCCCATGACCCTGGGGTCATGACCTGAGCCAAAATCAAGTCAGATACTCACCTGACTGAGCCAGTCAGGCATCCCTGAGAAGTTTCCTCTTTTATAATGTAAACATTTAGTGTGACAAATTTCTCTCTCAGCATTCCTTTAGTTGTGTCCTACAAATTTTAATATGTTGTATTTTCATTTTCATTTAATTCAATGTATTTTTAAATTTTCGTTTGAGATTTCCTCATTGTGTTACTTAAAAGCATGGTTTTTTTTAGTGTTTTCTGTCAGTTTCTATTTTTATTCCACTGTTGTAAGTGAACACATCCTGAATGATTTTAATTCTTTAAAACTTGTTGAGATCTGTTTGTGACCCTACATATGGTTTATTTTTGTATATGTTCTGTAGACAGTTGAAACAAATATGCATTCTGCTGTTTTGGGGTGGACTGTTCTATTCATGTTGATGAGATCCTGTTTGTTGATGTTCTTCTATATCCTTTGCCAAGTTTCTGTCTAGTAATTCTATCATTTGCTGAGATGTGAGTGTTGACAATCCCCAAGTGTAAGTGTCGATTTGTCTATTTCTCCTCTCATATCCATCAGTTTGTACTTTATGTATTTTGAGCTTTGTTGTCTGATGAATACACAATTAGAATTGAGTCTTCTTGATGGATTTTCTCTTTTATGATTATGTAATATTTTTCTCTATCCTTGGTAATTTTCTTTTTTCTGAAGTCCAGTTTATCTGATGTTTATATAGCTATTCCTGATTTCTTTTAATTCATCTTTGCATGGCATATCTTTGTATTGTTTTAATTTCCACCTACTTACATTGTTATGCTTGAAGTGTTTTTGTAGTCAGTGTATAGTTGGGTCTGCCAATCCCTATTTTTTGATTTGTGGATTTAGACCATTTATATAATGTAATTATTTTTAAGTTAAGGCTTATGTCTGCCATCTTGTTTTTGTTTTATGTTTGTTCTCTGTTTCTCCTTTCTCCATTTTTCCCCTTTCCTTTAAATTACTTGGACATATTTTAAAAATCCATTTTGGTGTATCTATAGTATTTTTCTCTAATGTAGCTTTTTGTATAGCTTTTTCAGTGGTTGCTCTAGATACTGCACTGTATATACGTAACTTCCTATGATCTGCTGGTGTCTATTGGTGTTAAGTGAACTATAGAAATCTTACCTCTCTTTTTGTCCCTTTACCCTCATCCTTGCATGGTATAATTGCCTTACATATTTCCTAAAACAATTAGGCAACTTTGTAATACATTAGACAGTGTCATAATTTTTCTTTCAACTTCAAACATAATTTAGAAAATTCAAGAGGAATGTAAAAGTCTATCATATTTACCCAGAATCTTTCTTTTTCTATTGTTCATTTGTTTGTTCCTTCTGTTTTTCTTTCTAAATTTCCAGATTTCTTATTTATCGATTCCTTTCTGTTCAGAGAACTTTATTTAGCCAGTCTTTTAGGGTAGTTCTGCTGGTGGCAAATTCTCTCAGTTTTTCTTTATCTGAGAATGTTTTCCCTGTTCATTTCTGAAGGATATTTTTGCTAGATAAAGAACTCTGATTTGAAGTCCTTGAATTTCAGCACTTGATAAATGTTGTACCACTTCCTTCTGGCCTTCATAGCTTCTGATGAGATATCTGGTGTTATGTGAATTATTTTTCCCCTAGAGTTAAGGTGTCATTTCTTTTCCTTTGCTTCTAAGATTACTTCTTTGTCTTCAGTTTTCAGAGTTTGAGTATAATATGCTTAGGTATGGATGTATTTGAGTTTAAGTTTAGTGTCTGCTCAACTTCTTGAATTTGTAATCTATTTTCTTGACAAATTTGAGAATTTTTCAGACGTTATATCTTTGAATATTTTTTTAGGCATACCATCTTTCTCCTTTCCTTCGAAGATTCCTATGACAAGAGTGTTAGATCTTCTGTTAAAATTCAAGTCCTTAATTTCTTCTGGTCTATTTTCTCTCTGTTGTTCAGATTGGTAATTTCTGCTATGCTGTCTTCTTTACTTTGTCCTCTCCATTTTGCTGTTAAGCCTATTCATTGAGTTTTAGAATTTTATTTTGTTTTATTTATTTTATTTTATTTTATTTTATTTTATTTTATTTTATTTTATTTTATTTTATTTATTTTACTTATTTTATTTTATTTCATTTCATTTCATTTCATTTCATTTCATTTTATATTTTATTTTATTTTATATAGAGAGAGAGTGTGTGTCCAAGCAGTAGAAGGAGAGAGAGAGTATCCCAAGCAGAATCCCAAGAGAGAATCTCATGCTTAGCCTGGAGCCCAGCGTGGGACTCAATCCCATGACTGTGAGATCATAACGTGAGCTGAAATTAAGAGTTGGATGCTCAGCTGACTAAGCCACCCAGGTGCCCCAAGGTTTAGAATTTTAATTATTTTTTAAAAATGCATTTGAACCTTCTTTATATCTCCTTTTTCTTAACTGAGAATTTGTAGTTTTTTATTTGTTTCAAGCATGTTCGTAATTGTTGAGGTATTTTTGTTATTGATCCTTAAAAATTCTTACCAGATAATTCTAACATCTATGTCTCATTGTCAGCCTTTGTGCATTGTTTTATCTCATTTTAGGTAAGAATTTCATAGCATTGTACAGTGAATGATTTTTTTATTGAATTCTGAACATTTTGTTTATTATGTTATCAGCCTTCTGTTCGTATGTAAATTTGTGGCATAGCAGGCACACTCTGATACCATTCCAGTGGGGAAAGAGGGGTGTCATGTCTTTACTCATGGAAGTAAAAGTCCAGGTTACCTACCTGATGTCCATTGACAATGGAGGGAGGGAATGTGGTCTTTGTTACTGACAGGTGAGGATGGGAGAGCAGGCTCTTTTCTTTCTTCCTTCCTTCCTTCCTTCCTTCCTTCCTTCCTTCCTTCCTTCCTTCCTTCCTTCCTTCCTCTCTTTCTCTCTTTCTCTCTTTCTCTCTTTCTCTCTTTCTCTCTTTCTCTCTTTCTCTCTTTCTCTCTTTCTCTCTTTCTTTTTAAATAGGTTCACACTCAACATGGGGACCAACATGGGGCTTGAACTCACTACCCTGAGATCAAGATCTGAGCTGAGATCAAGAGTCAGATGATTTACTGAGTGAGCCACCAAGGTGCCTTGGGAGACCTGGTTCTTTAGTGTGTATCCACTAATACCACTCTGGTTGAAAGTGGGAGAGGTGCCTTATTATGACTCCCCGTATACTGTCAGGGGATTGGTACCTTGTAACTACTAAGTGTTGGCAAAAGACTTGACTCTTCACTAGGCCTTATCTGATACAACTCAGCAGGAAAGGTTAGGGGCATCTCAGTACATTTGGGTCTCGGTAGAAGTCCAGGGTTCCCATGTGGTCTCCACCGATCCCACAGGAGGAAATCTTGTTATCATTCAGTAGGGATAAAAGTCTCATCTTCTTCCTTAGTCTTCACTGACCCCTCCCTGGCAGAGAAATTGGGGTGACTTGTTACAGCCAGGTGAAAGTAAAATTCTAGTTTTCTCATTTTACTTTTGATGGCAGAGGTGTAGATGGGGTCATATTTTTCTGTAGTGTTTGGGTGGAGTAGAATTGTTACTGTCTGATTTCAGAAAAAAAATTTTTTTAGTAGGTTGCTCCTTTTCTGCATCTTTGGCTGGATTGGGAAAGCTTTTCTTGGGAAGATATTTGTCTGTACCTTTTGGTGTTTCCGGGTTGCTGCTGCTTCAGCACTCAATTTAGAATATATCAGGCAAAAACGAAAAACCAGAGAGGGGTGCCTGGGTGGCTCAGTCAGTTAAATGTCCAACTCTTGGTTTCAGCTTAGGTCATGATCTCAAAGTTTGTGAGTTCGAGCCCTGTGGCAGAGAAGGCTCTGTGCTGATAGCATGAAGCCTTCTTGGGGTTCTCTCTCTCTCCTTCTCTCCCTGCCCTTCCCCACTCATGTTCTCTCTGTTTCTCTCTTTCTCAAAATAAATAAACCAATTAAAAAATGTATCTATATATAAAGAAAACCCAGGGAAATCATTGCTCAAAAGTACCCTGCTTTCCGTTGCTGAAATGTTTCTTTGGTTCTAATGTGCAGATTGGCTTGCTTTTGTGCTTTTCCTTCCCTAGGGGCTTAGGTTTTAGCATTCTCAGGTTTTCTAGGTCACTTGCCATTTTTCCATTTGCTTTTCAATTTTTTAGAATTTTCTGGTTACCATCTCTCCTCCTAATTCCTTCATTCTTATAGATTTATTTCTAGAAATTATTTTATTTTATCAGTTTTTTGAAGGATATGCATTTTAGTTTTAAGGATCTGTTTTAAAGTGTAATTCTTCAAAAGTATTTCCTTTGTTTGAGGTTTTTATTTAAAATATTTTAGATCCACTCTCTCTATGCCAGTGGCTCCATGACATTGTATCCGTCAAGGATCATTAGGAAGTTACTTTAATGGAGGGAATTCATTATAAAGAATTCTTGACTAGATGTTTAGAACTGCAAAAAAGGATATTTTCAGCATGGTATCACGGAAATAGCAATTGCAACTATATCATTTCTAGGTTTAGGAGAAGAAAGAAGATGGAATTAGAACTTAAATGAATTCAGAAAGAACTCGATAAAGCTGAAATCCTGGCCTTAGAATTGGAGGTGCTTGTCAAATGGTACTGATGTCTCTAACCTCAGAGGAGAGGTCTGTGAGGTTGGTCCTTAGCCCACTGAGGAGGGAGGTGATAGCTGGCTCTTCTTGGCATCTCTGAGGGCACATAATAAGGTAGATTCTGCAAGTGTTGGAAACCCTGCAAAATGGATTCAGTTAAGGTTAGAAGAATAAACCACTATTGCTTGGCTGAATAAGCAAGGCTGGGGTGACGCCTACAGAAACAAGATGCACACAGGAAGCCAAAAATTAGTAAATGGGAAAGGGGAGGGCCCTTCTTTCATCGTCGTCATTGGGGTCCTCCTCTAACATCACTTACTTGTAGAACTCACTAGAAGTGTGATTTGCAAAGATCTGACCCCACATTAAGGAAGCAGATATAGAAGTTGGATTTGAACCCAGGAGACAATGACTTAAAAGTGATATAATTGTTTTTAGTTTGATCTGAAAATATTTGCATTCCTCAATTATTCAGATATTTACTTGTATTTTCAAGTTTGCTTTACCATATGATGCTATCTAATTTGCTTTTCACAATTCATTTATGATACAGAAGATGCAGTATTTTTCTTATTTTACCAATGTGAAACTGGAGCCTATTGAAATTAAATGACTTACTCAATCCCACAAAGCTGAGGCAAAAATCTTGTCCTCTGGATCCTACCCCAATACATTCAGTACTTTTTTGGATGAATTTATCTAATCTTATGGCCTAAATAGTGGTGTTAGCAGGTTGGGTCTGAGGACCCAGAGGGGTCCCACAGGACCAGTCAAATAGGATGGAAATAGAACGTGACTAGAAGTAAGTAAGAGCAGAGTTATTTGAAGATACATGGAGAGTAGATATAGAATGGAGGTTTGGGAGATTCATAAAGGAAAGGAGAAAGTCTCACCTTTGTTCAGGGTCTGGGGTTTTTACTGAGGATTGTGGTCTGGTATACGTGTCCTCTCAGGAATCCAGGAACAAGTTAGAACAAAGAGAAGGGCCCAGGTATTATTCCTTGGAGCCAGGGGGTCTTGGTGTCGAGATGTCTAGTGCTGGCCGTCTGGAATATGCATACTATAGCTTCATCTGGTCATTCTCACCTGATCCTTCCCTAGATGTTATCTATACTAGAGAAATCATTAACTCCTTGTCCCTTATAAGGAGGACATACACTATTTGTATTCTCAGTCATGTGTAAAGTGGGGGTGCAGCTCCTAGCAAGAGTAGAAGCAGGAAAAGGAGCAAAAGGCAGGTTTTTATGAACTCCTTCAGTTTTCTTATTTCTTTCTTTCTTTTTTAAGATTTTATTATTAAATAGTCTCTATACCTGATGTGGGGCCCGAGCCCACAACCTTGAGATCAAATAGTCGTGTGCTCCACCAACTGAGCCAGTCCAGTGTCCTCAGTTTCCCTATTTCAATACTTTCATAAATCTTTCCCTAATTCCAGACCATTATCCCTTTGTCTATGTCACATCTTCATTTAGATGCTAATAGGTATCTCATCTTAACATATCCAAAAAAAACTCAGAAGTTTCCCCCTTGAAACTCATTCTTCTTACAATCTTTCCCACTTTAGTTAATGGCAACCTTATTCTTATTCTAAGGCAAAGACCTTGGAGCAGTTCTTGACTCTTGTATTTCTCTCTCATCTTCAAGTTAATTAACAAATCTTGAAAAGTATAATTAGGTTCCAATGTCTTCTCACTACCTCTACTTCTGTTTCTCTCATCTAGGTCATCACCTCCTCTTGGATGGATTATTTCAATTACTTATTATTAGGATCCCTAGTTTCCTCTCTAGTCCCTCTTCTGTCTGTTCCTAAGGAAATAAAACATTAGGCAGCCAGTATAATCCCACTGCATTTTAAGTCAGAAAATTTTACTGTACTGCTCAAAATATTCCAGTGTTTTTACATTTTACTCAGAGTAAAAGCCAAAGTCAGTAAGGAACCCCACCAAGCCCTATCTCATGAAGCCCATTTGGAGGTGTCCTGAACAACTCCAGAGGGTGTCACCCATATAGAATACAAGGTGTCACATCATAAGCTCACCACCTCCTACTTTTATCCCTTTGACTTTTCTTCCTACTATTTTTCTTTTCATTTATCCTATTCTAACCCCCTTGGCCTATTTGCTATTATTCAAACATGCCAAATATATCTCAGGGCCATTGTTCTCTGTGTTCCCCCCTCAGAGACAGGCTTCCCCCGTGTATTCGACAGGTTTTTACTTAAAAGTATCACCTCAGTAATTCTTACTCTGGCCTATTTAAAAGTGCAGCTTATTCTTGTAGGCCCTATCTCTTTTACCTGCTTTATTTTTTTTATAGCACTTAACCCTATACAATATACTATATATTAGATGTTATTTACTTTATTTATTCTCTGATCCCCTCACCAACTGTAATGTTTCAAAGGATTTTTGATTAGTTTCTAATTGGTATGTTCCAGGACCTATGGCTGAGCATTACACATAGTAGATACTTGATACATATTTGAATATTTGACATATGATATAGTAATCTCATATGACCACCATAGTCTGTGAAGATTTGACCTCCTTCATATCAATGAAAAAGAATTTATCACTTTAAATTTTGAAAAAAGAATGAGAATCTGTACTAAGTTGATTCAGTGTGGTGGGGCACAGAATTTACAAGACGGGGGTTAAATTGAATTGAATATGATATATGTGTGTGATAGTAAATCTGTATCATAATGCCAAATTTGAATAATATTTGAAACTCTTATGGAAGATTGCTCTATCTACTATCCATCACAACTTAGAGCTATCATGGTTATTTAGTCAATGTGAATCTATTAAAACTATTTCAGTAAGGAAGCTAAAGCACATTGAACTATTGGAACCTCATCAAAATAAAAGGCTTCTGCACAGTGAAGGAAACAATCAGCAAAACTAAAAGGCATCCGACACAATGGGAGAAGATATTTGCAAATGACATATCAGATAAAGGTTTAGTATCCAAAATCTATAAAGAACTTATCAAACTCCACACCCAAAAACCAAATAATCCATTGAAGAAATGGTCAAAAGACATGAATGGACACTTTTCCAAAGAACACATCCAAATGGCTAACAGACACATGAAAAAATGCTCAACATCACTCATCATCAGGGAAATACAAATGAAAACCACAATGAGATACCACCTCACACCTGTCAGAATGCCTAACATTGACAACTCAGGCAACAAAACAGATGTTGGTGAGACTGAGGAGAAAGAGGATCTCTTTTGCAATGCTGGTGGGAATGCAAACTGGGGGTGCAGCCACTCTGGAAAACAGTATGGAGGTTCCTCAAAAAATTAAAAATGGAACTACCCTATAACCCAGCAATTGCACTACTACCTAGGTATCTATGCAAGGGTACAGTTGTGCTGTTTCAAAGGGGCACATTCAAATGCACCTCATTGTTTGTAGCAGCACTATTGACAATAGCCAAAATATGGAAAGAGTCCAAATGTCCATCGATGGATGAATGGATAAAGAAGAGATATAGTGTGTGTGTGTGTGTGTGTGTGTGTGTGTGTGTGTGTACACACACACACGCTGCAGTATTACTCAGCAACCAAAAAGAATGAAGTCTTGCCTTTGCAGGTACATGTATGGAACTAGAGAGTATTATGCTAAGTGAAATTAGAGAAAGACAAATACCATAGGACTTCACTCATATGAGGAATTTAAGATATAAAATAGATGGACATAAGGAAAGGGAAACAAAAATAATATAAAAACAAGGGAGGGGACAACTGTAAGAGACTCTTAAATACAGAGAACAAACAGAGGGTTACTGGAGGGGTTGTGGGTGGGGAGATGAGCTTTATGGGTAATGGGCATTAAGGAAGACACATGTGGAGATGAGCACTGGGTGTTATACATAGAGGATGAATACTGAAATCTACTCTTGCAATCATTATTGCACTATATGCCACTAACTTGGATATAAATTAAATAAAAAAAAAAATAAAAATAAAGAAAGCTAAAGTATTGCCCTATTGAAATACTTTCTACGAGACTAGTTTTTGTATCTTAAAAAAAGTGTACCTACACGCAACTTTGTAATGCATTAGTAAAGAAAAGAAATTAAGAAAGAAAAATATTTGGGGCCAAAAATATATATATACCGCTAGGAAATTGAACATATTGACAAAGCTGTGGTTTGGCATTGACTTTAATTTTTGGTCTTTAAGGATTACTAACAGAATGAAGTAAAAAGTTTCATTGCACTTCTTTTACAAAGACACATTTAAATAGAATGACAAAATGCAATGCAAACTTCAAGGTGAACTTTAGAATTACAGGATGTTACCATGAATTGATGTACCAAGCTTGTTAGCATTCCCAGCCCCATCTCTACATAAACAATATTACTTCTTGTCTTGTGATTCTGGAATTGTTTAATTGAAAATGTGTGGGCCCTCTGTCTTGAATGGGTTACAAAAAATAAAGGAAACAATGAACTATAGAATGCATTATCATTTTCCTGTTGATAGAATCAAGCATATAAAACAGCCCCAAGTAGAAAATATATAAAAACCCATATTTTGGGTTCAGAAATAGGGAAAATAGATAGAATAAGCTGGACAAATGTGTTCAGGATATCACAAATAAGACATCATGAAGCATCCAGCATGCTTAGGTGTGGCACTATTACAGGACTTAACGCTAGCAATTCGTATCAAGCAAAAAGTTAACACTGGAAAATAAATTCCTCTGACACTATCTTTGTAACTACACTCATGGTGTAACTTGTATTTCTTAAACTGTTACTCGTTTGATAAGGCTAATTTAATAAGAGAGAAATCCACCAGAAAGAAATGCATAGTAACTGAAAAATGAGATAATTCATGTTTTGGGGAAGGTAGGAAATGAGTAAAATTACTGCTGAGAGGGTTCACCGGCTTCAGGGAATGTTCTTTTTTACAGTGTTGTTGGCAGATGTGCATTGTAATGAGTGTGCTAACCATGTCAGTTTTCACTGACCTGGCTTAAATATCATAATGTGAGAGCTTTGCCTTGCTAAGAGAAAGATGCTGCAGCGCCTAGGAAAAGCAGGGGTTTTATCTGCTAGTAGGAAAGGCACAGTCTTGCTTGTCTTTCTCATGTTTGTAAGAGGCTTTAGAAAAGGGTTTGGCAGGGCCAAATGAGAGGGAAAAAATCCTTTGACTGCAGACACCTTTTCTTTGTTCAGTTTGTGATGAATGGTACACCTGTTACACATGGTTGCTTCTCAGAAACGTGTTAGCATTAGGTGCTGATAATCAGTAGAAGTTCTGTATCCTAGCATCTTTTAAAACTTCTTATTCGATTTAATAGCAGATACAGTTGGTCTATCCTTTTCTTCAAATTTTTAGTTCAGCTTAATTTAATTTTTCTAAGTACTAGTAGCTTAAGTCCCACAATATAAAACAAAAGTGAGAGTCTCTATTTTTCTAATTGATTTTTATATTTTACTTTCTGCATATGGCAATACAAAGGGTTCTTCCTCTCTAGGTCACAGTCCTGCTTATAACTATTCATGAGGAACTAGAAACAGGAGTAGATGAAGATTACAACTGGACAGAGAAACCAGCTGGGAGATGGTGTTGGAGGTTAAGGGTGGGGGGGGGGTGTAGTTAATTACCCAGGTAAGGTGGGGAGGGGCAGAGAGAATCTGAAAAGGGATAAACCCATGATTCAGGCTATCATGGAAATAGGGGTGAATCCAGAATAGGAGTCAAGAAATCAAAGTATCAAATCCAGGGGCCCATCCAGAGCCACCACATAGCAAGGATATGTACAAGGAGATTGAGGAGTGATGTGTACTGTAAATGTACTTGGTAGTTCTTAGCTTCTCCATGGATAGATCTGGAGATCCTTAAAGATATCCCATATCTTCTTGACATCAGCTAGCGAAGTAACTGGGATTCTAGCCCCACCCTGCAAGTCCTCCATCCACTCTGTTCCTTGTTGGGTGGATGGGGGAGTGGTCAGGTACCTTTTGTGTTTTTCTACATCGCAGATGTGATCCGAATGGCCACTTGGTGGTTTCTTTTAGCAAAAGCTGCTTCGTATTCATTCTCTCAATACCTGCTGCTTCTGTCCAGTTCCCTTAACTACAGTCTGCAGCTACTGAGCTTGTCTCTGTCGTTGCTGTGGTTGAGGAGACATATACCTTGATCTGTGAAGATGACTAATTAGTAGGTTTTTCAAGGATTGTTTGGCTCTTACATTTCAGTACCTTTTAACTACTCTTAGACCTACCTTCTAACGTTCGCATGTAAGTATCAGTTTGGGGTGCCTGGGTGGCTTAGTTGGTTGAGTGTCCGACTCGTGTTCTCGTTCAGGTCATGATCCCAGGGTGGTGGAATCAAGCCCTGTGTCAGACTCCATGCTGAGCATGGAGATTCTTTTTCCCCCTCTGTCCCTTTCCCACTCATGCTCTCCCTCTCTTTCTAAAATAAAATTTTAAAAAAGAATCAGTTTGATAAATGACTTAAAAATCTTATGTAGTTTCTGTAGAAATTGCTTGGCTAAAACTAGGAGGAGTCAAATGATGAAAATGAAACATTTATCTCAAGAGCAAAGTATAATGGGGTGTCCCCCCAAACTCAGTAATCAAGATGAATAATGTTTCAGAAATAAAAAGTTAATACAAAAAGTACCTGAATAACAAAATATCAACATTTTTAATGAACATCAGATCAGTAATAGTGCCCATGTCAAGTCATATTGGAAGTGGAGGTGAAATGGAAAATCAGGACTGATCTTATCTTTTATTCTTTATTGAAAATTTGTATACTTTGTTATAATGATCATTGACTTTTTTTGCATTAATTTGCAAAAATATTGCATTAAGATATTATTTATCTTGATTACTGAAGTTTTTTTTTTTTTAATCCTTTTAAAGTTTGTACCCTCATCAGGGTTCTCTCTAGTCCCACTGCCCTCACTGTAGTTCTGTCCCTGGGAGGTACAATACATTTATATATATTTTTTAAGGAAAATTAATAACTTCTGTGGTTTTGAGTTTCTTAGTCATGAATATGGTGTTTATTCAGGGCTTCTTGTATGTCCCACAAGAAGTATTTTGTAGTTCTTCCATGAAGGTCTTGCATATTTAAAAAATTTTCCTAGTACTTTATGGTATTGCTTAGTCTTTCAAGTGGTTTTACTTTTTTGTTATATTTATTTTATTATTCTTATTTAAATATTTATTTTGAGAGAAAGAGCAAGTGGAGGAGGAGCAAATAGAGAGGGAGAGAGAGAATCCCAAGCAGGCCCCTTGCTGTCAGTATAGAGCCCTACCTGGAGCTTGATCTCACGAACCATGAGATCATGACCTAAGCCAAAATCTAGAGTTGAACACTTAACCAACTGAGCCACCCAGGCGCCCCTATTTTTTTTTTTTTTTATTTAAAAATGGTTATTTTTACAGCTCATTCCTGTATCTACACATTTTTTCCGTCTTTTTTCCAATAAATGCATACTGATGACTTCTGTGTGTTAGACTTTGTTCGAAGTTCTTTATATAGCAGTAAATAAAACTAGTGAGGGAAGACCAAAAATAATCAAATAAGTCAATAAAAAGGAAAGGTCAAGCAGTATAGACGGTTATGAAAAAATTATAGTAGGGTGGATAGAAAGTCATTGATATAAAATGACTCTGGGTGGGGCTAAGAATGGGCTGTTGCAGTAAGTTATATATACTTTGAGACTGAATGTCAAGGAGACACATACCTGAATATCTAAGAAACATGAGTTAAACCCCAAAGGACAACTGAGTAGCATCAGGATGGAAATTAGACATCCTGGCCCTCTACATCCTTAGGTTTATCACCTTCTCTGTAAGTTGAAGCTGCTTTTGTATTCTGTATTTTCCTCATTTTACTTATTCATTAATTTATTCACTAAACCAAAAATATTTATTGAAATTTCACTGTGCACCCTTCTCATTTTTAGCAGTAAAGCATCTTTGAAAACTAAAGTGATATATTAGTAATAAAGACTTGAACATTAAAATTTAAAAAGTATCCTTATTATAGCACCTTGAAATGAGATATTTAGGTATAAGTCTTACAACATATGTTTAAGATCTGCATTTTGAGAACAAGAAAATACTGATGTAAAAAATCAAAGAGACATATGCCATATTCGTGAACTGGAAGACCCAATTTGGTTCAGATCTTAATTCTTCCTAATTTGATGTACAGAGTCAATACAATGATATTCAAAATCTCTGCAGTACGTTTTATATAAAATCAACAAGCTGATTCTAGAATTTATATGGAAAGACAGAGCCACTAGCATAGACAAAAATTTTGAGAAAGAAGAGCAAAGTTTGAAGACACAAAAAATGCTCAGCATCGTTATTAATTGGGGAAATACAAATTATAGCTACAACGAGATCTCACTATACATTTGTTAGAATAGCGAAGATTAAAAACAAAACAACTGACCATAGTGAGTCTTGGTGAAGATGTGAAACAACTCTCAAACATTGCTGGTAAGAATATAAAATGATACAGCTAAATTTGAAAAACCAGTTGGGGAGTATCTTATATAGTTTAAGCTACTCTTACTATATGATTCAGTAATCCCATTCCTGAGCACACATACAAATCATATTTGTGAATGTTTATAACTGTTATTTTCATAATTGCTCCAAACTGGAAACAATCCAAATGGTCTTTAACAGTATATGTCTGTCAAACTTGCAGGATCGATTTTCCCATATGTAAATCATGCCTTAATTTTAAAAAAAGAAAGAAAACAAAAATTATAGAAATACTAACACAGGTTTTGTGTGTGTGTGCATGTGTGTGTGTGTGTGTGTGTGTGTGTGTGTAATTTTTGTACCAACTTAGCATAGTAAGATTTGATGATCTGTCAAACTTCATTAAAGTTTTAATTGTTTTTATTTATTTATTTATTTATTTATTTATTTATTTATTTATTTATTAATTAATTTATGAAACCTAAGTCTGGAAGCCAGTGGTTTAGCACGGTGCATCTGAAAATGTAGTTTCTTTCTTTTTTGTGTGTTTATTTATTTTGAGAGAGAACATGAGCATGAGTGTGCCCATGAGCAGGGGAGAAGCAGAGAAAGAGAGGGGGAGGTAGAGAGAGAGAGAGAGAGAGAGAGAGAGAGAGAGAGAGAGAGAGAGAGAGAGAATATCCCAAGCAGTCTCCATGCTCAGCACAGAGCCCAGCGGGGCTCAGTTTCACGACTGTGAGATCATGACCTGAGCCAGAATGGAGAGTTGGATGCTTAACTGACTGAGCCACCCAGGTGCCCCTCAAAATGTAGTTTCTAGACTAGCATCAGCATCCCCTGGGAATTGGATAGAAATGCAAATTCTCCAGCTGCACCTGTGAATCACAAACTTTGGGGGTGGTGGTTAGCAATCTGAGCAAGTCTGCCAGGTGATTCTGACACACTAATGTTTGAGAACCAGTATCACTAGGTCTTTGCTTTATTTGGAATCGCTATAGTGTGGCTCTAGTAAAACAAAGGTATTTTTGAACTCCAGATCTTTCAGTGTGTGAGGCATTTAATCTTTTAAGTTCTGATTTTTCTCACCTCTAAAATGGGGATTTTAATATCTACTTCCTAGCACTCTTGTAACGTTTAAATAGAAAATGTCAGTAAAGTGGTTAGCATAGAGTCTGATACATAGCAAAAGCTCGATGGTGGTTAATTAGATTTAATTATTACCTGATTCATATTCTTGAATTTTTCCTTTGTTTTTTGATGTATGCACAATAAAATTCGTCTTAAGCAAGCTTTTCAAACTGCTGTGTAGCTACTGCCATTGCATTTATTTAGGCAAGGGACTCCAAATTCCTATTTGGGCATTTTCATTTTCCTTGGTGTTTTTCCATGTACTTTATACGTTTTTTTCTTGCTGTTTCTTAAACAAAACATTACTTGCAGAGAGAGACTGTATCTGGTACTTTGGAGGCAGAATATGTTTCCATTTTGCAGAAAGAGTGTCTTTGTATATTTATATTTTAACAGTCATTTCTTGGACATGTGCAAAAATGGAATTAAAAATTAATTTAAATGAAAAATTAACATTAACCTAAGGCAGAATATCCAGTAGCAGGTATGAATATAAAGCCTTGGTCTCCTAATTCACAATCTATTTCCATAATCATGTTATAAGCTTAACATGTAGTGTGTATATGTGAACATGTGTAACGCGCGTGTGTGTGTGCGCGCGCGTGCACGTTGATTGAAAAAGAAAAATGAGAACACAGGGAAGAATGTACAACCATCAAAGATGAACAGGTGATCTTTTAAAAAGTGCTATGTCTCAATTTGTAAACTATAGGAAAGTAATAATTTTGTGCCAGTTTATCAAGTTGGAACCACTGATTCCCAGGAAAAATCATTTTCTTTTTTCAGAGTTAGAGCTGAGAGGTACTTGATGTTATCCTTCATTTTCTGTTTCCTGCAGGTGGCAAGTGCTTGCTTAATTATTCAGGTGGTTCAGTAATGCAACCACTGTTTCAAATAGGAAGGATATTTCACCATGTCCCTTTCACTCCGTATTCTGGAAATGTATTCTCTTTCCCTTCATTGGGAAAGTATTGAGAATAGCAAATTTATTTCCTTTTTGAGCGTGTTTACTTATGCATCTGATTAACTTGAATTTGAAAATAAAAGTGGAATCTTTTGCATTGATGACTTTAGATTCCATTTGGACTTGTTCCACCTTGCATGGGAACTGCTATTATTCTGTAGTAGTAGTAGTAATATTGGGGTCTTATCTGACATAGTATTATCAAACAAAGTGTAAGGTCTTCTTGAGAAGAGAATTTATTTAGGGAGTGGTTGAATTTTCCTCCACACTGGACAGACATAAAGAAGCGATTTCTTTTGCAGAAGGCTTAATACCACTTGGGCATTTGCTTTTGTTTTTTCTTCTCCACTGTGGAGAAGGAACATACTAAAAAAGGATGTTTCTCCGAACCTCCTGATCAATAATAGTTAGGCTAATTTGTCTGACAGATAAGTTTCTCATTTCTAACTCACTAAGATTTGCAATGGTTTACCATCATTGAGGATCTTCCAGCTGTCTCAGGACCAGTTTTGGAAAACTTACTGTACACTCTAGAGTTTTTAAGAAAATGTATTTTTTCCTTTGGTGGTGTGGCAGCCAAGGAGGAGAGCTGGTCAGGTTGCTTAGAGGGAAGTTGTTTGGTACAGAGTGCTGGGAATTGACGGCTTTCCTCTTCAGTGCCTTTGGGATCGTCCTGGGCTTCTGTTCTCGGGGAGGGCATCCCCTTTCCAAGAGGTCCACAGCCACTGACTGAGCATGGCAGGACTACCACAGTCTGGCCATTTCTACACAGTAGGAGATGAGACTCTTCTAACGAACAGGTTTTGCTCAGAGCTCTCCACTGGGTTGGCTAAGTCAGAGGCCCATCTGTTAGCTAGTCTGAGGCTCTCCATGCCCAGCCTTGCTTTGTTTAATCTTTCCAAGGTTTCCTCATGCCCCTTGGTAATCCTTTGCTCCCACTCTTCCCCATCACCCCCTTCCAGGCAATGACTGATCTACTTTCAGTCATTATAGTTTATTTGCATTTCCTAGATTTTATACAAATTGAATCGTAAAGTATGTACTCTGTTTTGCCTATGTGTGATACAGTGTATGGACCAAAGTTCTTATTTTTGCCTATGGATATCTATTAGTCCACCACTACTTGTTGAATAGATACTTTTTCTCTACTAAGTTGCCTTTGTCCTTGTGTTTATCTTTACGCCAGTATTACCTCTTGATTACTGTTGCTTGTACTCAGTCTTGAAATCAGAATGTGTTCAGTTTCTAATTTTGTTTTTTCCTTTACAAAGTTGTCTTGCCTGAGGTGACTTTTTTTATTTTTAATTTTTATGTTTGTTTATTTTTGAGAGAGAGAGAGAGAGAGGGAGAGAGAATGATCAGGGGAGGGGCAGAGAGAGAGGGAGACACAGAATCAGAAGCAGTCTCCAGGCTCTGAGCTGTGGGGATAGAGTGTGATGTGGCGCTTGAACACACAAGCTGTGAGATCATGACCTGAGCTGAAGTCGAAAGCTTAACTGAGCCACCCATTGCCTGAGGTGACTGTAAGGATAGGTGCAAGGGAAGAATTTTTCTTCTTCATTGTTTCTTGAAGAGAATTATTTTAATTAAAATGTCACTTTTATAACAGACACCTAACCAGAAAAGGTATATGGATGGCAGATAAGCATACTAAAAGATGGTCTATATCCAATGTCATCGGGAAAATGCAAATGAAAACGAGATACTACTACATAGCAGTTAGAATGGCCCAAAGCCAGAACACTGCGATGTGGAGCAACAGGGGTGCACATTTGTTGCTGTCAGGAGTGAACAATAGTACAGCCACTTTGGAAGGCAGTTTGGTGGTTTTTGTTTTTATAAAACTGAACATTCTTTTTTTACATTTATAAATATATGTGCTTAGCGACTGAGCCACCCAGGCGCCCCTATAAATATATATGATAAATATATCTATATTTATGATTAACTTGGTATGGCTTAGCATATATAACATCAGCTCTAATAAAATATTATGCAACCTAAATATAATCTTGTCATAAGATGCAGCAATTGTGTTCCTTGGTTATTTATACAAAGAAGATATAAACTTACGTTCACACAAAAACTTGCACATGGATGTTAATAGTGGCTTTATTCATGATTGTCCAAACTTGCAAGCAACCAGTTGTCTTTTAGTCGGTGAATGGATAAATAAACTGTGGTACATCCAAACAGTGGAATATTATTCAGTGCTAAAAGAAAAACAGCTATCAAGCCATGGAAAGATATGAAAGCACCTTAAGTGTATATTACTAAATGAAAGAAGCCAATCTGAAAAGGCTACATACTGTATGACTCCCAACTATATAACATTCTGGAAAAGGCAAAAAGTATGGAGACAGTAAAAACACTAGTGGTTGGCAGATGTTAGGGAATGGGGAAGAAGGATGAATAGGCAGAGCACAGAGGATTTTTTTTTTAGGGTAGTAAAAATACTCCGTATGATACTATAGTAATAGATATATGCCATTATACATTTGTCCAAAACCATAGAATGTGCAACACATGGAGTGAATTGTGAGGTCAACTATGGACTTTGGGTAATTGTGATATGTCAATGTAGATTTGTCATTTAAAACAAATGTTACATTCTGGTGGGGTATGTTGTTAATGGGAGAGGCTATGCATGTGTGGGAACACACGGTATATGGGAAATCTCTGTACCTTCCCCTCACTTCCGCTGTGAACCTAAAACTTCCCCCAAAAATAAAGTAAAAAAAATCACTTTTGCAGGGGAGCTTTATTTGAATCTTGGCCATGGCATCCTTGAGCAGAATTGCTTCATTACAGTGGCATTTGCAATGGTAGCAGGTGCCTCTCTGGCCACCAGCCTACAGAAGGCTTGTTGAGAGAATTTGTTGCCACATACAGTGTATTCGGTAGTCATTGACTCAGATCCTCCTCGCATAATGTCTGAAACCTTAGGCTTCTGAAACACGTCCTGTCTCGTGGAAGAGTAGTGGGGGGTTCCCAGGCGCTGATTGCTGCCATCTTCAGCACTTTTAACAAAGAATATTCCACCAGTCTTCAACAGCTGGACTTGCAGTGCTGCTGCTCAGACCGTCTCCTGTTGGGACCGTTTTCCCTTAATTACCACTGCCACTGTCCCAAAGCCAACTGCTTCAAATAGAGAAACTAAACCCCAAGTGGATTCCCGGGCAGAGTGTGGAGGACACAAAGTTTTTCCAGAGCTTTGGTAACGGATGTGTGGAAGTCCAGCAGGTAAGTCTGAAAGAAGGCTGCTGGCAAGAATGTTAGAGTTCCTACTGGTGGCTCAGTCCTTTAAAAAGCCAGCTGGAGGTGGCAGGGGCTAGCAAGAGGGAGCAGACTCAGCCCTCAGCCTTCAACTGGCAGAATATTCTTAGAGTCATTTTCCCATACCATTTAGGAAGAGGAGATCAAGGATACTCTTAAAGCTGGCTGCTGGAATGTTTTATTTTTTAAAGTTTGTTTATTTTGAGAGAGAGAGAGACAGAGAGAGAGAGAGAGGGAGGGAGGGGGAGAGAGAGAGAGAGAGAGAGAGAGAGAGAGAGAGAGAGAGAGAGAGCGAGAGCGCACCAGCAGGGGAGGGGCAGAGAGAGAGGGAGACAGAATACCAAGCAAGCTCTGCACTGTCAGTGTGGGCCTCGAACTCATGAAACCGTGAGACCGTGACCTGAGCCGAAACCAAGAGTTGAGCACTGAACCACCTGAGCCACCCAGGCATCCCTGGAATGTTTTAGAATAAAGTTGGAAAGTAGTCAGAGCATCTGAATCAGCAAGGAAATCTGAGAGTGGATGATCAGTTACTTACATATGGGGATAAGGAGGTGAGAAACAAGAATAGATTACAGCAAATGCATATGTATCTGGTGAAGGAGATACATGGATCAGCATGGATTAACACAGTCACTGGAACTGATATAGTTTGGTCAGGGAAAAATACGTTTTCTGAATAAGGCATTTAAAGGATCTTTTTATTTAACACCCTCAGAAACACATAATCATATTCAAATTGATTCTGCAAACACCTAATCCCAGCTGGGCGCTGGGGATACAGCGATGAATAATATGTCTTGGACCTTGCCTTTCAGGAGCCGTGTAAAAGCTGGGGTGCCTCCTCGTCTCTCTCTACCTTATGCAGCTGTGTGGAGCAACACATGTGGGTTAGGAATGTTGAGTTCACCGGGGGCCCATTACTGGAGCTGGCCTTTATTGGAGACTTAGACAGGAAGCTCATTATGGAAAACCGCCAAGTGCTTTGAGGCCTCTTTTGCCTTCTTTCTCCTCCTTCTTCCTTTAATGGCTTGCCTGGAAGTTGACAGAGCATAAAAGCTATCAAAAATATGCTGCTTCATGTAGCTCTCAGAGAAAACTCTTTTTTGTTTACTGTGGGTAATTGTTCCTTTTCTGTTTTTATATCATTTAGTGCCTCTGATTTCCCAGCTTCTAGGAGCTGCCAGTTTTCACTCTTAGGGAAGAAGAAAAGAATGCCATAAATATGTAAACGAAGAGATAAATAGTAAACAGAAGTAAAACAGTAAAATGCTGCACACTTCAATTAGAGATGCTAGTTGATCGATGTGTTTGTGGATCAGAATTAGACATGCTTATGCTTCTCAAATTTTGGAATAAAATTTGTTTTATTTACCACAGGGAATTAAACCTTTCAAGGGACTGTTTTATAAGTGTTGGGTAACATTGGCAGATGGCTGCCACATCCTACTGGCAGCCGGGGCTTATATAGCTGTGGGTATGTACTGAAAGTGACTTCACAGGGACAGTTCCTCCTTCCTGGCCCCCAGTTTCACTTCAAAACTGCAAATCCCGTGGAACTCTAACCAGACTCCTCAGGAACAAACTGTAATTCTCTTTGAAAAGTATAAATAATAATAAAGGTAAATATCATGCTGTGCAGTAGAAATCTCCTCCTATCAATCATCTCAAAAAGGTTCTCCCCTCAGATTTACAGAGGTGACGTGTCAGATGGAGAAACCGAGCAATGACTTGACAAAGGACCTACATTAAGCCTGTGTCATGTGAAGAATTGAGCCGCCCTGGACACATTCCCATCCCGAAGGCTTAGCTGTGCAATGAATGCGATCAGCCGGTGTGTTAAGGTGACTTTTTCCCACCATAATTCTTCAAGCTTGGTGGCGTTAGTCTCATTTTGCCAATAAGGAAATCAAGGTGTAGGTCAGTGAAATAGCCTGCCTGTTCACTAAGGTGTGGAGAGAACTTCAGACCCCTGATTGACATCCCTGAACACCCTGTCTTGCTCCCTTGATACCTGGCTGTCTGCTAAATTTCAGAAACTCTGCACAGGGAAGATGCTATGTAAAGCCATTGTTGCTTTCCATGAAGAACTCAGCTGTGTGTTCCCTGGAACGTTTTAAAATATCCATCATTCAGATAAATGTGGCCATGACAGTTACTGAATCTTGCAAGCAAGTAAGGTCATAGATTTCTAAGAGAATGTCTATATCTTCTTCATTCTCATTTCTGAGGGCTAATGTATTCATAATATTTAATTTATTAAGGTCAATCCAAACTCCACAAATAATGTAGAGAGAATATAAATAGATTCCATTGACACGTATTCTTTCTACCTCAATTATTAATAAATAAAATTCAAATACAGATATTCTAATGTGATATTATGATTTGTGATTTGATTTGTTTCTGTTTAGATTTAATATGGATATTGAAAAATAAAACTCCTATAGAAATAAAATGTACATGATTTGCTTTATATTTGAACTATCTATTCTTACGTATCATTATATGTAATTGTTCACAGTTATGATAGTGCATTAAAAATAAAAAAAATTAGTAACATTTCTTTTTTTAGTTTTTAGAATTACACCCTGGGTATTAAAGCAAGTTGTTTTGTTTTGTGTTTTTTTTTTTTTTATTTAATGTTTATTTATTTGTTTTGAGAGAGAGAGAGTGCACGCACGCATCTGCGAGCAGTGGGGTGGGGCAGAGAGAGAGAGAGAGAGGGAGAGAATCCAAAGTAGGCTCCACAATGTCAGTGCAGAGCCCAACTTGGGGCTCGATCCCACAAACCATGAGAATCTGACCTAAGCCGAAATCAAGAGCTGGACATCTAACTGACTGAGCCACCCAAGGCACCCCTGTTTCTGTTTTCTTATGTTTATGTCTTCCTCATTTGATTTAGGAGCTTGGTCAATCACAAATTTTCCTTATTGTAATTTCTCTGTCTTCAATATGAAAATAGTGATAATAATTTTCTACCTATTAGAATGATTCTTAGAATTGATGAGGATTTGATTTTTTTGTATTATATATATAACAGCAGCAGCAAAAAGAAAGGAGAAAGTATGTCAAGTTTGTTTAAAACACCGAGTGTAATTGTTTTATTGGCAATTTATATTATAAAATATTAGAGATAGAAAAGACTACAGAGGACCTCTCAAAAATAAATAAACATTAAAAAAAAGGGGGGGGGGCGCCTGGGTGGCTTAGTCAGTTAAGTTTCCAACGTTGGCTCAGGTCATGATCTCGTGGTCCGTGGGTTTGAGCCCCACATCAGGCTCTGGGCTGACAGCTCAGAGCCTGGAGCCTGCTTCCGATTCTGTGTCTCCCTCTCTCTCTCTGCCCTTCCCCTGCTCATGCTCTGTCTCTCTCTGTCAAAAACAAATAAACATTAAAAAAACTTTTTTTTTTTTTAAGAAAAGACTACAGAGGTCAAATGCCAAGTGTTCAAATCCACTTTTTCCCTTTCTCTTAGAGTCTCCTTTTAGCAAGTGTTTCTTCTTTCTCTTTCTCTGTATCTCTATGTATGTATCTTCTGTAGTTAAAGAATAATTCAAATAGAAGTCCAAGGATACATTATTTACTGTTGCATTTGCTATGATATTAATTACCAACTTGAAATAATATTTTTGATGTCTTGCTCTGTCTCATTCAAAGGACCTCAAAATTGTGTGTATGCAAATCCACAACAATGGAAGGTCAAGTAGTTGCAATTTTAACCACTCGGTTATGCATGCAGAATGATGTATTTGTATTTTCTATATGCTTGCTATTTAGAAGAGTCGATGCTCAGTTTAAGGACATTCAAATTGCAAAATACAAAGTCAATGTTTTATAAATTATATTCAATGCAGAATCATCAGATTCCTTTTGCCAGGTGAGGGGCAGTTCAGTGTAGAGAAAAGTGCTTAGACACCATTTATTAGCTATTTGACCTGATTTTCTCACATGGAGAATGGATCTAATAAAATCTACATTAAGCTTTTTTGTGAAGATTAAAAATAAGATGTTAAATTAACCAATACTTTTTAAGAGCTTGTAATAATGCTAAACACAGTGCAAGGCAATGAACACAGTGTCTGGCATAGAATAGCCACATACTGAATGGGAACCTTTATCAATAACTTAATAAATGTTTCCCTTATGATTAAATTGTTTATGACTTTTGGTTTGTTTGTTTTCAGCAGTGCACTGGGGGTCCTATAAAGGCCTGGTAATCTTGTTTCTTTAGGGGTTTGACCTTGTAGTCTTGTGAATATTTACATGGTAGTTTCAGTTCTTGGCTAACTTTACTATATTCTAGAGAGAGTCATGAAATCATATCCTCATTCAAATAAATACCCATAAGCCTAAGATAAATCACAGTGGCCCTAATGAAAGCTGAACAGCCAAAACTAGCTCTTGCCCTTCAGGGTATCTTAAATTTTGGTATTTCATATTTTTGTTTATAAGAGAGGCTGTAGGAGTGTTTCCACTGTATGAATATCCTTTTTAAAAAAATGTTTACTTATTTAGTTTTGAGAGTGAGTGAACAGGGGAGGGGCAGACACACACACACACACACACACACACACACACAGAATCCAAAGCACACACACAGAATCCAAAGCACACACACAGAATCCAAAGCAGGTTCGGAGCTGTCCACTCAGAGCCCAACACAGAACTCGAACTCACGAACCATGAGATTGTGACCTGAGCCGAAGCCGGCCGCTTAACCGACTGAGCCATCCAAATGTCCCGGAATATCCTTTTTTTTTAATCAAACGTTGCATTTATAATTTAAAGAGTAGAAAAAGGAAGTGAGCTGTCACAGAAATTGTGAAGTATGGAGCTGATAAAGATGAATTAAGAGGGTACATTAGTGCCCTAAATGATTTTAAAGGCACTTTAAAGAAAACAATGAAAGGAAGGAAAATTATACCCTAGGTTCTGGTACCACAGTTGTTTATTCCTGGGAAGCAAAGTTGCCTTCTCAGCTCACTGTGTGCAACAAACATGACTAAATGAGGCGAGGCAGGCGGCGGGGTGTATGTGCTGACGGTGGTATTAGGCACTAGGGAATCAAATGGGTCAGATGCTTTCATGAAACTTGCTGCATTGTACTGTGCAGTTTGGTACCTTGTATCAAATTACGTGTCTCGAGCTATAATCTCTTTGAGGACACTATTTATTATATTGTTTCATTCTTCACAGCTTTCAGAGATCCTCACCAAGAACCAACTCTCCATAAATACTTGCTAACCAACGGTGTTCCTGCCTGACTGAAGACGTTAAACAAAACGTAATTTTCAGGCATCTTACGGCTTTTATTTTTTGTTTTCTAGCTTTCCTTATACATGCCTCAGGAAGGAAGCATCTTGATTTAAAAGCTGCTTGTGATGCTGCATTGGTAAGAATCCTGGGAGCATCTTAGCTCTGTCCTCTCCACACAGCCTGTCTTAGCCCATCCTCACAGCAGGCTGTTCTGTGACTTGCAGCAGTTGAATCCAATACCCTAACTGTCCTTCTGTCTTGCGTGCCTCCTCCTAATTAACCAATGGGGAAGGACTGTGACAACACTGCCTCTCATGTCGAATCCATTTATCTATTCTTACCCACACAACTTGCAAACTAGAGGATCCTGGGCAACTCCCAGCGGGTGCCTGGAGCATAAGGGAAAAATGTGTCTGGGAGGTTGTAGTAACTGCGTGGGCCCATGACATTAGCATGAGTTTGTGTATTGTTGGAAGCATGTATGCTGGGGTCGGAAGAGCTGGGTTCAAATTCTCCTCTGCTATTTGCTATTTGTGCTAAATTATTTTCTGCCCATCCTCCCTCTAATCTTTTTTCTTGATTAAAAATCTTACACAAAATGCTGAAGCTCTTAGTCTACCTGTGTTCTTATAACAACAAATTGAAAAGAGCAGCATCTGTCATATAGATTTGTTTTAAATGAAATAATCCGTGTAAAGTGTTTATGCCCTGTTTGGTGCACAAAGTGCTCTCATTGAATAGGTGTTTCCTATTATTGCTGTTCCTCTTCTTTCTGTATCAACTTTGCATTATAATCCATTGTACGGTCTTTATATGACATCAGTATATAGACCATTTTATAGCTCAATATCAGCTTTGCTGCCTCATTCACTGCCATAAGATCTGAAATAAATCTCCTTCCCTTTCTCTTTCTCCCTCTCCCTCCCTCTCTTTCTCTCTGCCCCGCTCCCCCCCCCCCACCTTATTTCTTGTTACTCTAGCTTTTGTAGGTTCTACAAATTTTAGGTTTAAGGTAACCCGGGTCACCATTTCCTTATTGCTTTGCTTTGCTTTGTGTTCACTACTCATAGCATACTTTCCTTGTGACTTTCTGTATTGGAGACTGTACCCTTGAACTTGGTGAAAAGTAAATCTGCTATAATCTAGAAGCTGCCATTTGTGTGAAGCTCTAGCAGTAAATGCAGAAACTATACAACTTTATAAATCAATAGAATTCACTTTTCTGTTCTAATTTAAATTTATTTTAGATAGTTCTTGGATGGGACAGTTTCTGAGGTCTTCAACTATTAGCCATCTGATGTTCTGAATTGTTGAAAGAGACCAGGCCCATTTCTCCATTAAAAAAATCTTATGATGCTAACACTGTCCTGTTCACACAGCATCTTGCTCAGAGTCAAGTTGAGTCAGAGACATCTGTATCCATCAAGACTGTTCTTTCTTTTTTTTTTTTTTTAAATTTTTTTTAATGTTTATTTTTGAGAGAGAGAGAGAGAGAGAGAGACAGAGTGCAAGCAGGGGAGGGGCAGAGAGAGAGAGAGGGAGACACAGAATCTGAAGCAGGCTCCAGGCTCCAAGTTTTCAGCACAGAGCCCAGCACAGAGCCCGGGGCGGGTCTTGACCTCACGAATTGCAAGATCGTGGCCTGAGCCAAAGTCAGACACTTAACCAACTGAGCCACCCAGGTACCCCAAGACTGCTCTCTTTTTTTAGGGCCATTGTGAGAATATCCTGCAAGGAGACCAGTCTGAGTTTGGGTGCCACATCATTTGAGCTTGAGAAAGATTTATTTGAGAGATCCTGGGAATGTCTGCTGCTCAACTCCTGGAAACCTTGGGGGAGGTAGAGATTATGAGCACCTCCTTCACGGTTGGAGCTGGGGGGCAGGCAGGAGCCATGGGTCCCTGCTTGCTCATCGCCAGGTAACTCAGACAGAATCTCCCACAGCCATTCACTGGACAATCCTGTGTGCCACCCACAAATACTTAATTATGATATGTAAAATGAATTATTAGACCTAATCATTAGTAGGTCATTAATTATCAGATCTCACAATGACTAATAGATCTAATGACAATTTATGAGATCTTAATAAATCAATTAAGTTGAATAGGAGTTAGAGAGCATGTGAATAATGTGGGGAAACAATGCAAGATACACTGAAAGCCAGGTACAAAGGCTTAGCGTCTTGTGACAGGATATCACGATCCATGGAAGGTTTTTTTTTTTATTTTTTTTTTTAACGTTTATTTATTTTTGGGACAGAGAGAGACAGAGCATGAACGGGGGAGGGGCAGAAAGAGAGGGAGACACAGAATCAGAAACAGGCTCCAGGCTCTGAGCCATCCGCCCAGAGCCCGACGCGGGGCTCGAACTCACGGACCGCGAGATCGTGACCTGGCTGAAGTCGGACGCTTAACCGACTGCGCCACCCAGGCGCCCCCTTTTTTTTTTTTAACGTTTATTTATTTTTGGGACAGAGAGAGAGCATGAACGGGGGAGGGGCAGAAAGAGAGGGAGACACAGAATCAGAAACAGGCCATGGAAGGTTTTTAAGTCATAAAATTGCACCGTGAAGGTAGCATTTGGGATTATTGATCCAACATCAATAATTGGTTAGCATGAGATGGTAAGAGTAATGGGAGCCTGTTGTTCTAGAGTCTGGACTGAAAGTAGCAATGGCAGAAATAGAATAAATATGAAAAGGAAATGGCATTATGATCGACTGGAATCCCAGGATGATGGAGGGACCACAACATGGTTCCTTTCTAGGCTGTAACAGGTTGGATTTAGCCAGCCTGTGAGAGTCTGACAAAAGAGGAGTCAAATGAGCTTCTTTGGGAGGAGAGGATACTGAGTTTCAGACATAGGGTGGTCACTGCATGGGAGGGAAATCACTAAGGGAATATTTAGAAAAGAGATAAGGAAACCCAAAGATGAACTTCAACAATTTCTAAAAGGTTGTGTTGTTTTGTTTTTAGGTTTCTGGAGTTGGGCAGAACTGGGCTTTAATTCCATTCCTGTTAAATTTTATACTAGTTCCTATATTTCCTTGAGCTTTATTTTTCTTATCCATAAACTGAGGAGGAGATAGTAGTCACAATCTAGGAGACAGTTTGTAAGTAAATGTGTTACAGTATATAAAGGTATGTGGTACAGGGATTAGGCATGGTAAGCCACTAAATAGAACCTGATAAAAATGTTACATGTTCAGTCCCTTGAAGTTGGAAGTGAGTACTGGGAGGTGCCAGGGTGGCTCATTTGGTTGAGTGTCCAACTCTTGATTTCAGGATCAAGCCCCACATTGGGCTCTGCACTGAGCGAGGAGCCTGCTTGAGATTCTTTCTCCCTGCCCCCTCCCCTGCTCACAGTCTCCCTCTAAAAAAACAACACAACACAACACAACACAACACAAAACAAAACAAAAAAAGAAGTGAGTATTGGGGAATGTTGAAATTGGGAGTCGAGAGCCAGGAACATTTCCTGTCCTCCTCTATAAGGTCTGGAACTTCAAAAATAATATTATCTACTTTTTGAGTATAACATTTGAATTATTGTTTAGCTGAAAAGGTTCTAATGTTTCACCCTGGACATTGAGATTTTTAAAATCCCTTGGAGATTGCCAGTGGACCCTGCAAGGGAAAGTATTAGACCATAATGATGTGCTAGTCGTAAAATGCATCATTAATTTGTCCACTTTGATAGAGGTTATTTATTGAGATCAGTATGAGTTTCACTGTCTCTGAGTCACCACAGCCCTGATATTTCTCTCTTCTTTAAGGGGGAAGCCGCAAGCTTAATCATGTAACAAAGGATTTAAAAATTACAACTCCTAAGACTTGACAAAATACTTTTCTGCCCCACTGACTGACATAAAATGCAAATAATAATTCTGTATTACTTCTCTGGGACATTGTATGGAATAAGTAATTAATGAATGTCAAGAATGTCAAGAGTATAAAAATAATGATTAAACATAAAATAAATACTAAAAATTATTGTTATTTATTTTTTGCTATTATGGCTTTATCTCATTTCAGTAGCCTGGACCTTCTTTTTCTACAGCTGCAAAAATGCATTTGGTAATTATAAGAATTAATCAAGCCCCAAACTGGATGATGGTGGTGGCAGACATCCTTAATTACAGGCAATGGAAAGCGAAGGTCATTGCTGGTTTAAATCCAGCGTAGGTCAGTGCAGAGAAAAAGCCATTAACAGCTGAATGTGATTTTATGCACTGAACAGAATGAATTGCTGCCTCAGCCCAATGTCTGAGTAAACAGGTGTCCCACATCTGAGCTAACAATCACAAAAAGGACCAACTGGCCCCTTTGATGGCTGGCAATCTCGATAAACAGAGGTTCTCAGTGCCGGCTTCACATTAAGCTCACCTGAAAAGCTCTGGAAATGCAGATGCCCAGGAGGCACCTGGGCCAATTAAATCAGCATCTCTAGGAATAGAACCCAGGGACTAGGGTTTTTTTTGTTGTTGTTTTTTTGTTTTTTTGTTTTTTAATCGTTCTCCAAGCGACTCCATTGTGCAGCTACATTTAAACAGCATTGCTCCATAGGAAGGAAAAGACAAAAAGCAATGTTCATGTCTCCCCACCCATGTTTCTTTACATAGCTTTGTAATGAACCACCACCTGTGGTGAAGTGTTTGTTTCAATAATGCCCATATAATGTAAGACCTGTAGGTTAAAAGAAAAAAATAGGCTAATAGGCTTTAGTTTATTTGGTTACCTAGTTGATAGCTCTGGGGACTATTTTGTTGCTTTAAAAAATGATTTGTAATCCCAGCCTCATCCACCACTTGGATATTTGATGGCATAACCTGCCTGAAGACATGGACATTTGAGGCTTATAAGAGGTTTCTGAGGTTTTGTGCTCATATCTATTTATCACCCTGTTGATGCACAATTTAAATCTTTGCCTGGGGACAGGCAAGCTTCTGTGCTTATTAACCTTATATAAGAAAAACAAATGCTTGATTTTTCACCTGCCATCTTAAATTCAGGTCACTGGGCAAGACAAGTCTTAGTCTCCTCCCCCTTCTGATTGGTGGGTGACAAAGAAGTGCGAAGCTACACGCAATCATAGATATGGGGGTGCTTCAAAAGGAAGCTAGCTAAACCCATGGAGATTGTTTAGTATCACATGTGCTCTAGAGCGCCCAGAAAGTTTCATCAGGTCAACGGTGTCTTCTCTCTCCATTGTTTTCCACAATGCTGTTATCTTTTATTCAGGAGACAGTCAGACAGGCCATTGGCAAGGATCAGCCAGACATAATGGCACTCTTTTAAGAGTGCCTACCTCCTAGAGGAGCTGTGTTTGATCACCATGACTACACCCAATGACGGAAGTGCAAGGGCCACTGAATTGCCACACCTAGTGAGGGATATTCTGTACAACTAACTTTAATTCACTGGCCAGGAATCAGTTTTGGTATTATTACTCTTTTTTTTTAAGTTTATTTATTTTTGAGAGAGAGAAAAAGCGCAAGCAGGGGAGGAGTAGAGAGAGAGGGAGAGCGAATCCCAAGCAGGCTCTGTTCTGACAGTGGGGCTTGAACTGACGAATTGTGAGATCATGACCTGAGCCCAAATCAAGAGTCATATGCTCAACCGACTGAGCCACCCAGGTGCCCTGGTATTATTATTCTTAAGCAATATCTTCTCTTTAGACTGAAAAACTCATAAACTTTCAAAATAAGAAGGAATTTAACTTCCCTACTATTGGGATGAGAAAACTGAAGCCCATAATCATTCAGATAGTTGGTCAAAGAGCCAGAATTCATACAGATCTCCCTACCCCTACCAAGTGCTCTTTCTACTACTTAACTAACGGTGGCTTAGGAATGAATGGTGACCCATGAGGAGCCTTGCTCAGGGTTTGGGATGAGGCCATATCACTGTTCCTGTGCTTCTTGGGGTTTCCCTTGTTTACGTTAAAGTTTTACAGTGAAAAGATTCTCTGTAAAATATCTGCTCTCTTCAGAAAAATATGGGGGATGGTACAGTTATGCAAGAAGTGAATCTAATGACCAACGTGTGGAAACTATCCTTGCTCAGGAGATACATTGGACAGAAACTTCTTTTCACTACAGTTATTGGGCCACTACTAATATCCTTTAATATGTAAAATAACCTAAAAAACCTTAAACACAAGATGCCAGCGGTGGTGTTTTTGCTTTAGTAATTCAGCCTAATGGTTCTTTGAATTATGTACATATATTAAAAATGACACCAGAATAATTGAGGGGAAAGGCAAGCATTTATGTTGTCCTGTTTTAAAAACATGAATCAAGTCTATATACATTCAGTATTTCAGCAGCGCATCATCGTTACATTTTCTGATTTTATGCTTATGTCAAATTGCTTCCATAATGCTTAATTTCCCATATTACATCTGATGTTGGTTTTTAAAGAAATTACAAATGACCACAGCTACTTCAGTGGCTGATACAAGTAGATGGTCATACAGGACATTAGAATGTAATTGCCTTTCCTACAAGCCCTAATTATTAAGTATTTAAAAAAAAAAGGCTTCAAGGAAGGGACTGATAGAAAACTGTATCTATTATCAACACCATGCCCTTTTGGATCTTATGTACCAGTGAGGGAATATGAAAATAAAGAAAATCATTTAAGGTCAGAGATAAATGATAACAAACAAAATCCATCAGGGCTTAAAGGGGCGGAATGGATAGGTGGATAGGGGTTGCTTTTCAGATAGGTTGGTCAGAAAAGAACTCTCTGATAAGGTAACATTTGGCAGAGATATTAATAAAGGGACCAAGACAGCTATGGTGCTGTCTGGTCCAAGACTATGTCCAGTTTAATAGATAATAAATACTATTTCACATTTTTAAACTATTAAGAAGAAGCTTCCAGACTCCTACGTTTATAGATTTCTTTATTGCAAGCGACAGAAAAGGGAGTTAGTAAAAGTATATTGGATAGTTCAAAGAGGGTTGGAACACGTGGTGCAGACTTACACAGCTAAGAAAAAGCAGTCAGATGAAAAACACACAGCCGCCATCCCCAAGAATGAGAACTCCAGCAGCTGGCCCCCTGTCGGTGTTGAGCAGGGGACTTCAGCTTTGCAGCAACTCTTTTAGCCACCAGAGAACATTCTTTGGTTTCCACTTGTACCATTTTCTCGCTAGTGAAAATCCAGTACCACTGAGTCTAATCCGTGAAGCCTAGGTCGTATCCTCAGGCCCTCATTGCAAATAACGTAGGATGGTGAATGGTTGGTATTTTCACCTTCTGTGCCAGGAGGGGCTTTATTGCTGGGTGGTCTTAAGGAATTACAAATTCTACTATAGCAGGCGTCTCATACAATTCAAACATTCTTTAACAGTAATCATGTTTTCTCATATTGTGCCTTGTTTAGGATATTAAGCATTCACAGCAGCCATTATATTTGCATAAATTTTGCTACTTGTGTGATCTAAGCAGAGTCTTTTTTTAAAAAATTTTTTTTTTAACATTTCATTTATTTTTGAGACAGGGAGAGACAGAGCATGAACAGGGGAGGGTCAGAGAGAGGGAGACACAGAATCTGAAACAGGCTCCAGACTCTGAGCTGTCAGCACAGAGCCTGATGCGGGGCTCGAACTCACGAACCGCGAGATCATGACCTGAGCCGAAGTTGGTCGCTTAACTGACTGAGCCACCCAGGCGCCCCAATCTAAGCAGAGTCTTAATGAGACAGAAACAGGATTTCACTTCAGCTGAAATCCTAGATTATATATAACCATGGATATGTATAATTTACCCTGGAAATGGATTATTGCATTGTTGCTGGACAAGTCTGAGAAGGTACATTGGAAGAGATGCAGTTTGCATATGTAAATAGGTTGGGTACACACAACTGGTCTCACTACCCTGTGGGAACATAAACAATACCATTAACATTAACATCTAAACCTCAATTGCTCCAGTGCCCAAACTATTGTGTAGGGCCTCAGTCTGCTCCCAGATATGAAGTCAGCCTCAGTAATGCCAGATGTCTCCAGCATGGTGGCATCACATGTGCTCTTGCCCACTGCTGACATGTCCGGTTGTCCCACCACTGTCTCTGATATTGGAGTCTTGTAGGTACAAATACTTTCTTCTGTTTCCCTCCTTTGATTCTTAACTGGACCTCAAAGCAGCACTGAATAAACTCATAATCTCATAATATCTTTTATAAACGTAACTATTAGCTTCTACCCCTGACCTTTCTTTTACAGAAGTATAAAGCTAGTTAATCAGTTCAAGTAAGAGAAGAATACGTGTCTATAACTTTCATGGTTTAAAAAAAAATTTAGTGTTTATTTTTTATTTTAAGAGAGAGAGAGAGAGAAAGAGCGAGAGCCAGGGAAGAGCAGAGAGAGAGGGAGGTAGAATCCCAAGCAGGCTCTTCATGTAGGGCCTGATGCAGGGCTGGAACCCATGAACTGTGAGATTATGACCTGAGCTGAAAACAAGGGTCAGCTGCTTAACCAACTGAGCCACCCAGGCATCCCTAACTTTCATGGTTTTTACCAACACTCTTCCACCACAGGTTTTTGTCTTACTAGTGCTATCACCATAAACAACAATAAAATGTCCCTTTTCTCCTTCAGTAAAACAAAAACAAAACAAAAACAAAAAATGAAAAAACCCTTCCTCACATCCACAGACACATAAATTCATCTACAGGTGACGCTGTACAAAAAGCAATCCAATTTAGGTTCAGTTTAGACACTCTGATACTCCCACACTGATAAATAATGGAAAATAAAATTTACAGTGATTAGCTGTGCAAATTGGGTGTGTTTGATTCATATAATTACTTAGTTGTCTTTTATTTCTAGGTAATGTGGAAGCTCAGGTGTCCAAATTACCTAAGATCCCTGTTCCGGCAATTATTTTCAAATCCAAATTGGGAAGTAATGGGCTCTTGATTTAGTTAGTTATATAAAATCTATTAAAATGTGCCATTAACAACAGGAATGTAACAGCCTGGCTCAGTTCAGATCAGAAACAGATCAATAAAGCAGAAAAGTCTGCTGTGAGTAGCTTTGCTTAGCTATTTTTGAGCAATTATGGCAGGTTGGGAGGAAATGGAGTAGCATTTTCACAACCATGTATTTCAACACCTTGTATTTGTATTACACTTAACACACTTCTTAATTTTTCTTCATAACAATGTATTATGGGAAAGAAACACACCAGCATTTCATAGTAGAGGAAATGCTGAATTGCTGAGAGAGGGTGACAAAGTAAAAGGTGACTAGGGTACTTCTAGACTGTCAGTCTCTGGTCTAGAACTCTGCGTAGTCTCTATGATAATGATTTAAAATGGGGATCTCTGGTTCTATACATTCCTATCCTTTATAGGTTTGCACCTTTTTTTTTAAAAAAAAAAAGTAGGCTTCACACTCAGTGCAAAGCCCAACATGGGGCTTGAACCCACGACCCTGAGATACAGACCTCAACTGAAATCGAGTCAGACTGAGCCACCCAGATGCACCTGTACATTTCCATTTTGATGGCACTTTATATATGCACTTTCCATCTTGTGTTTCTCATTATTTAATCCTTTGAAAACTGCTTTTCCTTGTCTAAACTTCTTATTCATATGAATCTGGAACTTAGTATTTTTTCAGCATGAAGGCATTTTGGGCTTTATAAGAATGTGGATTCATATACTATGGAATTTAGTGTAACAGCTCATCTTAGAGTTTGAGTATCTCATTTTCAGCATATCTGTAAAAATATTGTAAATCTATCCCCTAATATTGTGCCTAGAGTGTCCCATGCCAGCTTACTTGACAATTTACTATTTTATTTAAATGAGAAGCACATACTATCCTTTTTGCCCAATGGAGGGTCATTAGTGTATATTTCAAGCTCCATTTGTAAAACTGACCTGGTCTTGGTATCTCTCAGTTTTTTCTGCTAATGAATATGATTTTGTCTTTCCCAAATAATTATGTAAATGATACAGATTTAACAGGTTGTAGAGACACAAAAAATTTGCCTCTGAGACAGGCAGGTTTGTATCCTTTTCCCAGAAATGAATACTGCTAAAAGAGTGAAAATCACAAAACCAGAACTTTTTTCCCCCTAGTATAAACTGCATGCTTCAGAGGAGCTTATGGTGCTTCAAAGATCTTGTATTTTCACAATATTCCTGTGATACAAGTGGGGAAAATAATTTAATATCTTTTTATTATCATCAACGAATATTGGCTGTGATTTTATTATGCTGGGGAAGTAGGAAACAGAGATGTCTAAGATTGTATAAGCTTTGGGGTGCCTGGGTCGCTCAGCCATTAGCCATCAGACTTCAACTCAGGCCATGATCTCCTGGTTCATGAGTTCGAGCCCTACATCGGGCTGTCTGCTGTCAGAGTTGAGCCCGCTTGGGATCCTCTGTTCCCCCCCACACACACTTCCTGCCCCTCCCCTGCTTGCTATCTCTGTCTCTCTGTCTCTCTCTCTCTCTGTCTCTCTCTGTCTCTTTCTCTCCCTCTCTCAAAATAAACATTAAAAGAAAGAGAGTGTATAAGCCTCAAAGCCACTTGTATGCTAGATGGTGAAGACTTATTCACTAAAAGATAAAGAACAATGTAAAACAGATGCTAAGTATATTGAATGGAGCACACATTGCAGAAGCACCTTCACTTACAAACATTCGAAGTCAGTAAATCATTGATAGGAACTAAGCTATTGACCGGAGCAAACCATGGCAACCCAGCATGCCAGCAACTAATGGTGCTGATTGCCTCTTACACAAGTAGGTTTGGCCTCACAAATAGATGGGGTTTCAAACATCCTTTTAAATCCTAATATTGTAAGTATCTGTAAATGCCAAAATAATTCAGCAAAGAACACTAATGACTGAAGTAGTTGGAAAATATGGGATTCAAGATACACTTTAATGGAAGAGGTAGACATTTCAGTAGACAGAAGGAAAAGGAAATTAAGCAAGAAAGGAAACAGAAATGTGAATGACCATTTCAGGAATATTAAGTAGACTTGGTAGGATTAAGGGTAATGTTTCTTTTTTTTAAAGTTTATTTATTTTGAGAGAGAGAGAGAGAGAGAGAGAGAGAGCGCTGGGGGGGTGGTGGTGGGGGAGAGGGAGGGAGGGAGGGAGGGAGGGAGAGAGAGAGAGAGAGAGAGAGAGAGAGAGAGAGAGAGAGAGAGAGAGAGAGAGAGAGAGAGAAAGAATCCTAAGCAGGCTCCACACCCTTGGTGCAGAGCCCAAATCAGGGCTCCAAGTCATGAACTGTGAGATCATGACCTGAGCTGAAATCAAGAGTTGGATGCTTAACAGACTGAGCCACCCAGGTGCCCCAAGTGTAGTGTTTCTTTAGATGTTTAACGTTAAATTGGGAAACATAGAGCGCAGACTGAGGGTTTGAAAGTAGAGCAATGCATATATAAAAAATGTTACATGTATGAGATTTGTTACTGACGGCAGAATTGATATCAAGGAAACCAATTGCAGTGAGACAGGAAGACAACTACAGTTATTAAGCATCGATGTTGTGGCTATTATGGTATGTGCTTAGCATTTGGTTCTTCATTTGACTTCAGAAACTACTGTCAGAGTACAAGGAGGCTGTAAACTCATGGAAAGGGGTAGCCCTAATGAGAATAGAAAGAAAGGAACAATTTAAAAAAAATTTAATGTTTATTTTTGAGAGACAGAGACACAACATGAACAGGGGAAGGGCAGAGAGAGAGAGAGAGAGAGAGAGAGAGAGAGAGAGAGAGACAGAATCCAAGTAGACTCTAGGCTCTGAGCTGTCAGCACAGAGCCCCATGCAGAGCTCAAACTCACAGACCATGAGATCATGACCTGAGCTGAAGTTGGACACTTAACTGGCTGAGCCACCCAGGCGCACCAAGAAGGGAACAGTTTTAAATTCAAAGACTTGAAGCCTGATTCTAAGGGGCAAAAAGGGAGGGGCCAAGAATCTATCAGACTTTGAACTGAGTTTTGAGGTGCAAACATTTAAGGGTTGGGGGAAGGAAGGAAAGTAGCAGAGATGACAGACACGGAGAGCTTGAACTGAAGAAGGAGAATCAGTATATTTAGAGTTATAGAAACTTAGAGATAATAGAGCTTGAATATTAAAGAGGAAACTTCCAGCAAAGAACCCTGTGTATAATTCAGGTGCCCCGGCATCCAGCACTGTCATTTATATAGGTTACTAATCTGGCTGCTCAGTTTTGAAATAAAGCTATATTTCTTTTACCTACAAACTTAACTCCTAGATCATGACTATTCTGTTTCTGACAGATTCTGATTTTCCTTTTTAACAGGGAAAAATTATTTAAATCATTGCTATATAACAACAAAACAGGAATACTCTCATCAAAGTCTTCATTAACATCGCCTGTTGACTCTCTTGCCAAGAACCTTTTCATAATTCTTTTTTTCCATGTGCCTTATCTCTTACATCCTGGGAACCAGAGCCAATGAAAAACCAAACAGGCAGACTTGGGGAAAACAAAAAACAAAAAACAAAACTAACTACCTTGTTATTTGTATAACGTTGAGATGATGGTATCTTGGTTACTGCCTGTTACATCTCCAACTCTGTCATTTAGTACTCTAAAATCACAAGCGCCAATTAAGGCACACAGGTGAGAGAGTAAAGAGAAAAATCAATCAACAAAATTTGGGAAATCTGAGGGTAATCTCACCAGGGAGTCTTTGCTGAAAACTTCACTGTTTTAATGAAAATAGTTTCTTGTTTCAGTAGTAAGGAAGGTGCTTTTCATGCTGAGGCCTCACTTAAAGATGGAAGATGATTGGCTAATTGCTTATATAATCTTATTACTTAAATTGATGGAAAAGCCATCTTTATTTTTGTTTTTAGATCCAATATAAATCAAAGTGGATGTAGTTGTCATTAATCAAGTAGGTATGAGCTGAAAATTGTGCAAAATTTAATTAAAAGATGAGATAAGTGCATTCCTAGGTGGTTTTTTGCATCAGACTTATTGTCTTATGGTAGGAAATTAATTAAATGGCTCCTTCTAAACATATATGATATGATTTATTATAGAAAGGAGACCCTTCAAAAAGTGAGACAATGGGGAAATTAAAGCAAAATTTATATCATTACTAGAGCACTACATAACATATTGACAAATACCTACTTTGTTTATTAGTCATTGTCTTTAATTGTGCACATAGCAGGTAGATGCCCAGATTCAGGATGTGCAGTTTGAAAATGCATATTTACTCTTGCAATTGTGTGCGTATTGAAGTGGGTTTTTCTGCACTACTGTCTGTGATAGCAAAGCAAAGCAACAGACTTGGTATAAACACTGACCTGCAGTCTAACTTCCACAAGAGCTAGAAGAGAATTTGTGGTTAGATAAACCAAGTGTATAGATTGATAATATGTGGTAATACGTGTTAAAATTACCATTTTGTGATTTTTTTTCTAAATCAAAGTACTTTTAATTTCCAGATAATAGTAAAGAGATATATTTTCATATTTGTCCAAAGAACATATGGGATACATAGGATGAGAGACATTTCTGGAATATTATCTTTTCTGGTATTTATGTATCAAACTGGTTTTGAAAACAATACCTGGCATATAAAGAGCAATCGATCAATATTTTTTCAATAATTGGCTGTGAAATGACTTAATCTTGCTGAATCCTGCTTTCCAGTGATTAGCTTTAGTGTTCTACTGCCATATTTATTTTACTTATTGCAGAGCAGACTATGAAACCTGGAAAAAGGAGATATGGGAAAAGTAATGGGACTCTTGGGGAAGCAAAGCTGTACTACATAATCCTATTTAAGACTATGCATGGAAGTTTGGGTAAGACCATTTATAAAAGAGTGGGCAACAGAAAAACTATAAGCTTGGGAGCTACAGAGCTCATGAAAGCAATAACATTTGTGGCTGAATTTATGCATCAGGTTTCTGGGCTTGTTTAGCCATTGTTCATCTGTAATACAGATGAAAGCTTTGTTCTGGTTGACTTAGGTCTAAGGTGGCTTGGAGATAGGCTTTCTTAGCCCCCTAGCTTCCTCTGTGACAGGCACGGAGGGACTCTGAAAGGCAATGTTTGAAAAGGACTGCATTAACAATAAGTGGGCTACAAGGAACGCAAATATTTGCTGACTGACAGATTGAAGTTATAAGTCCATGAGTAGACTCATCTATCTGATGAGATGTTGAAGAAGAAGAAGAAAAAGAAGAAAAAGAAGAAGAAGAAGAAGAAGAAGAAGAAGAAGAAGAAGAAGAAGAAGAAGCAGCAGCATCAGCAGCAGCAAAGATGATGATGATGATGATTGTGATAAAACACTTCTTGAATGCTCTCTATGTGCGAGGTATTTTTCCACGTGCTTTTATTTATTTAATCCTCCCACTGAACCAATAAAGGAGATACTATTATCATTTCCATTTTACAAATGAAGAAACTGAATCACAGAGTGGTTAAGCAACTTGCCCAAGATCACAGAACTAATAAGTGATTATAATTGTGAGTAAATCTTATTGATTACTGTTAATATAATGAATAGATAATTGATTAATGTGATGAATTAATTACTTATCTTTATATCTAGATATCTATATCTACATCTGTATCTCTACCATGTGCCTCATAATGTGAAACATGTAGTATAAATCCAAGTAAAATAAAACATAGTTCGCCCTTTGAAACACATACAGTTTTATTTGAAAGATGCACTTGCACATAATACTACTTGATTCTACATTTGTTTAAGTGCTTTGTTTAATAGAGCAATTAAGGGCAGTAAGAGATCAGAGATTACTTGTTGAGATCACTGTAGCCTGGAATGATTATTAAAGTCTTTGTTTAGAATATGGACTAAAATCAAAAGGTGTAGGATGGGTAATAAGGATAAGATAATTTTCTAGGTTGATAAAAAAAAAATGAGGAAAGACATGGATACTGTATATGCAAGTACCCGTATAGAGATAGATGTGAAATTAGGATTTGGGTTGGACAATTGAAAAGTTGGATTGGAATGATGATACAGGTTTTGGAGGGTATCTTAGCTCAGGCTGCTGTTAACCAAATATCAAAGACTGGGTGGCTTAAACAACAAACATTTATTTCTCATAGTTGTGGAAGATGGAGAGTACAATAATGTGCGGTGTATATGATATCTGGAGAGAGCCTGCTTCCTGGCTTACAGATGGCCATCTTCTCACATCCTCGCATGGCAGGCAGCAGAGAGAGAAGCAAGGCCTCTTGTATCTTTTCTTATAAGGGCACTAGTCCCATTAGAGCTCTACCCTTGTGACCCATTACTTCCCCAAAGGTCCCATCTTCAAATACTGTTACACTGAAGACTTAGGTTTCAACATAAATTTTGGGGGGACACAAACATAAGTCCATAACGGAGAGTTTTTTTTTTTTAAATTTTTTTTTCAACATTTATTTTTGGGACAGAGAGAGACAGAGCATGAACGGGGGTGGGGCAGAGAGAGAGAGAGAGACACAGAATTAGAAGCAGGCTCCAGGCTCTGAGCCATCAGCCCAGAGCCTGACGCGGGGCTCGAACTCCCGGACCGCGAGATCGTGACCTGGCTGAAGTCGGACGCTTAACCGACTGCGCCACCCAGGCGCCCCTGGAGAGTCTTGAACACAGGGAACAGTGTATGTTGTACTTTGAAACTCATTGTGCATGTTGTTGAGAAAACAAAGTAGGAGATGGAAGCGGTCTGATGGCAGCAGTGCTATAGCAGGATTAATATGCTGTTGGATACAAGACAAATTAGTACAGGGACTGAGTAGGCCTTGAACTAAGAAAATCTGTTTCCTCAGGAGGTATTGCAGTAATTCAGGAATGGGTTAATGAGCATCCAAATTAGAGTCATGACAATGGGAATAAAAATGAGGGGGGAGAGAGGATCAGGAGAACATTTTGTGGCTGAATTCGGTCACTTACATTTGGCCGCAGGTTAGAATGCTCATGGTGAATGTTTGCTGAATATTTTCTGAAGCGCAAAAACAACTTTGTGATATGGGAGTAAAATACAGTGGCTGCTGGCCGCAGATTGTTCAGCTTGTTGCGGCTCTAAATTACTGAACAAATACCTTACAACAGGAAACTTGGGTGTTCGACATAAAATATGTACAAGTGAGACAGAGGAGACTTGGTACTCTCAAAAAATAAATATGAGCAATTTAATAGTAAGAGAATTTGGCACAAAGAACTTAATTGGAAGTCAGACAATTCACCTGCATGGATCATCTACGATATGCATGTCTAATTATGCTGCTAGAGATGAACTCACTTTGAAAAAACCACCAAAGCATTTTTCATGTGTCAGAGATCTATTTCTCTTCAACTTTATGGATTTTATACATGAAATCGTTTTAACGATTAGTGGCAAATTACTGTAATTAGAATACTCTACTCCCATAAATTTCACTGGAAAAAATTTTGGGGGTGTTAGTAACCATTCCATTTTATCTGATACGAATATCATAGGATAGCAGAAGGTGGCAAACTTTTCCAAGGGAAATATTGTGCTAGCCTGAAATTCAGCAAATGCTATAAATGCATAGGTGTCAAAGTGTGTGCTACATGTTTTCTACTATAATATTTAATTAATGCCTTAACTGCTGTCAGAAGCAGCACATATTTCATCTCTTTGACTACATTAGAACCCAAAGCAATTTAATTTCTGGGTAGTTTATGCTGAAAATTAAGGGATGACATTTGTCCTATGGGATAAACTAATAGGAAAGAGGGTAGTGATGTGCACTGTCTACGGACCTGTGAATGTGCTTGGCATTATATAATTGCCATGCGCGGTTTCCCTTCATAGCTCTGGAGGGTCATCATAGCTGACTCAGGGGGCTGGTAAGGAATAAAAAGGGAAAGGAGAACCTTCCCCATGTATCCTACAGAAGAGCTGAAAGGTGAAGAGATTAACGGCTAGTGTTTGTGTCTCAACATGAACTTCCCTCTCTGTTCCAACATTGTTGAGAGTTATAATATAGCTGGCTCGCACCCTCTTCTCCATTTACGTCCTTGTTTCATCATCCCCACACTCTTCAAGGTTGGAGGATGAGGCCAAGGATTTTTTTTTTTTTTTTAACTTTCAGGCGCTCTCTCAGCTCTGTGGTCAGAGAGTGGAGAGGAGGGAATCAAGCCAACTTAAATCCGGGTTGGGAAGGACACCTAACCTAGATTTGGGTCTTCTCATCTCTTCTTCATTGCCTCTCCTTTTCTTTTCTTTTCTTCTCTTTTCTTTTCTTTTCTTTTCTTTTCTTTTCTTTTCTCTTTTCTTTTCTTTTCTTTTCTTTTCTTTTCTTTTCTTTTCTTTTCTTTTCTTTTCTTTTCTTCTGTTTTCTTTTCTTTTCTTTCTCTTTTCTTTTTGGTTAATGTTTATTATTGAGAGTGAGACAGACAAACTGTGAGCAGGGGAGGGGCAGAGAGAGAGGGAGACACAGAATCTGAAGCAGGCTCCAGGCTCTGAGCTGTCAGCACAGAGCCTGACATGGGGTTGGAACTCACAAACCACGAGATCATGACCTGAGCCAAAGTCAGACACTTAACCAACTGAGCCACCCAGGCACCCCATTCATTGCCTTTCTGTCATCCCCTGGTTTGTCTTCTTTCCAAATTTTACAGATTTAATTGTGAACCCCCCAGATTCATATGTTGAAGTCCTAAAATGTGACTGTATTTAGAGATAGGACCTTTTAAGATGTGATTAAGTTAAAATGAGGCCATTAAAGGGGGGCTTAATAGAATTTGGTGTCCATATATAAGAGAAAATTTGGACACATGAAAAGAAACACCATGGCACAAAAACAGACACATAGACCAATGGAATAGAATAGAAACCCCAGAACTAGACCCACAAACGTATGGCCAACTCATCTTTGACAAAGCAGGAAAGAACATCCAATGGAAAAAAGACAGCCTCTTTAACAAATGGTGCTGGGAGAACTGGACAGCAACATGCAGAAGGTTGAAACTAGATCACTTTCTCACACCATTCACAAAAATAAACTCAAAATGGATAAAGGACCTAAATGTGAGACAGGAAACCATCAAAACCTTAGAGGAGAAAGCAGGAAAAGACCTCTCTGACCTCAGCCGTAGCAATCTCTTACTCGACACATCCCCAAAGGCAAGGGAATTAAAAGCAAAAGTGAATTACTGGGACCTTATGAAGATAAAAAGCTTCTGCACAGCAAAGGAAACAACCAACAAAACTAAAAGGCAACCAACGGAATGGGAAAAGATATTCGCAAATGACATATCGGACAAAGGGCTAGTATCCAAAATCTATAAAGAGCTCACCAAACTCCACACCCGAAAAACAAATAACCCAGTGAAGAAATGGGCAGAAAACATGAATAGACACTTCTCTAAAGAAGACATCCGGATGGCCAACAGGCACATGAAAAGATGTTCAGCGTCGCTCCTTATCAGGGAAATACAAATCAAAACCACACTCAGGTATCACCTCACGCCAGTCAGAGTGGCCAAAATGAACAAATCAGGAGACTATAGATGCTGGAGAGGATGTGGAGAAACGGGAACCCTCTTGCACTGTTGTTGGGAATGCAAATTGGTGCAGCCGCTCTGGAAAGCAGTGTGGAGGTTCCTCAGAAAATTAAAAATAGACCTACCCTATGACCCAGCAATAGCACTGCTAGGAATTTATCCAAGGGATACAGGAGTACTGATGCATAGGGCCACTTGTACCCCAATGTTCATAGCAGCACTCTCAACAATAGCCAAATTGTGGAAAGAGCCTAAATGTCCATCAACTGATGAATGGATAAAGAAATTGTGGTTTATATACACAATGGAATATTACGTGGCAATGAGAAAAAATGAAATATGGCCTTTTGTAGCAACGTGGATGGAACTGGAGAGTGTGATGCTAAGTGAAATAAGCCATACAGAGAAAGACAGATACCATATGGTTTCACTCTTATGTGGACCCTGAGAAACTTAACAGGAACCCATGGGGGAGGGGAAGGAAAAAAAAAAAAAACAGGTTAGAGTGGGAGAGAGCCAAAGCATAAGAGACTGTTAAAAACTGAGAACAAACTGAGGGTTGATGGGGGGTGGGAGGGAGGGGAGGGTGGGTGATGGGTATTGAGGAGGGCACCTTTTGGGATGAGCACTGGGTGTTGTATGGAAACCAATTTGTCAATAAATTTCATAAAAAAAAAAAAAAAAAAGAAACACCAGGGGCTTATGTACACAGGAGGACAGTTGTGAAGAGGCAGAAACAGGTGACCATCTGCAAGCCAAGAAGAGAGGCCTCTAAGGAAACCAGTCTGGTTGACACCTTGATTTCATACTTCCAGACTCCCGAACTGTGCGAAAATAAATTTCTCTTGTTTAAGCAACCCAATGTGTACTATTTTGTTATGGCAGCCCAACCAAAGTAATATACAAATGTTCTTGTAAATCTCAAGGTCCCCCTCTGACTGCCTCATATCAGCCACCATGATTCTCCCACCTAGTCACCAGACTTATTTCTGCTGTATATAAAGAGTTATCTCTTTATGTTAATTCATAGTAAGATAATTAGATCATGGTTTTATTATGGCCACATTGTCCATTAATATTGGGAAGGGCAGAGACAGATGGAGACACAGACTCCGAAGCAGGCTCTAGGCTCTGAGCTGTCCGCACAGAGCCCGATGTCGGGCTCGAACTCACAAACCGCGAGATCATGACCTGAGCTAAAGTTGGATGCTTCACCAACTGAGCCACCCAGGTGCCCCTGAATTTTTTGAATCTTAGTACTTAGCAGTTTTTACCCCACACTCTTCCTTTTATGACAAATCATCAGAGAACTATGACTATAAACTAGATTGTTTGGGTTTTCATGATAGTACTTTTACTAACCTGTTCTTTGATATTTGCCATTGGACTACATCAAACAATTCATTGAAACTCACTGTTGTATTTGTTGTAAGATAGTCATTCTCAGTATCCCATAATGTCTCCTTGAGTAGGACCATCAAGTGATCTTGAACAATCTCATGGATTGCACTTTGGGGTCCCTAGTCTTTACTCTGGCTTCCCTTCTTTACCCAAGCATTCTCTCCTCTTAAACTTATATGTCATTTATTTGTCTATACATATTTAAAATAATATATAGTTTATTAATTTAGAAGTATGTATTTGACTCATGTTTTAAGAAGATTAGTTGAAATTATTCACATGCATTTTTGCCATCGGTATCTATATGATCAACAGGCAGTGTTCCAAAGAACATTCAGAGTGTGAGTATGAATTATGACTCTAAATCCAGTTCTTACCATAGCACCCAATCTTTCTCAACCCATAGATCTGTCAACATTCAGTGAAGGATGCCACATATTCTCAGGATCAACATAACATGAATTTTTATCCACATGAAACATATGGACCGATTGGTGGGGGTAGCAGAGATGAATTATGCAGTAATTATATGTAAGATGAGCATATGAATGTTAGCTAAGTATAACACCCTGAACTTACATAGCTCGTTAGTTGCTCTCACGGCAGGTGTATATGCTGTCCCTCCACTTTCCTAATGCTTGAAGGTTACAGACTAAGATATACTCTTTGGAAAACACTTGTACCAGATTCAATCCACAGTCAAGGTCTAGCAACCACTTGGAAAAACAAAATCACCTATTCCCACAATTGAATGGATCATTGCAGATACTCTACTATATGTCCTTTTACCACACATGTGGGTGTGGTGAGTATATTATTAGGAAAGTTTAAATGGATTGGGTAATTTTAATTGAATCTTTTTTATTTTCTTAGATAATTCTATAATAAATATAAGTGATTTGAAGAAAGCTACCTCTCATCAGTTTCCACACTATTATGTCAACAGTGGAGTGTAATGGTGTTTACTTTAGGTCTTAGGCTGCTGGAGATTTCACAATGTCATCTTCACTTCTATCTACATTTTTTGAAATATGGATTCACTAATTCCATGTATGATGTCTTTGAAAAATTTGTCCTGTGCTATCAATATTCGCATCACATTAGGAAGTCGGTGCTCTTATGTGTTCTACTATATATTTGTAATCTCCATAAGTAACCAATTGTTCTTTTAAAATACTTTTAACAAAGTTAAATATATACTGATTTCAAAGAGAAGGTAGTTCTTATAAAATTTGTTGTAAAAACCATCAGTCTGCTTTCCTTTACTCTCACTTTTAGTGGATTATTTTGGGATGTGTCTCTGTGTTTCTAAATAACATGCTTTCTTGCTACTTCTTGGTTTGTTGATTTAGGCATGACCTATTGATTTTCAACTACAGAATTTTTATTTTTTTTTGAGTTTATTTATTTATTTTGAGAGAGAAAGACAGAGAGAAAGTGCGTGCACATGAACGGGGAGTGGCAGAGAGAGAGAGGGAGGAAGAGAATCCCAAACAGACTCTGCACTGCTAGCACAGAACCTGATGTGGGGCTCAATGTCATGAACCATGAGATCATGACCTGCGCTGAAATCAGGAGTCTAATGCTTAACCAACTCAGCTACCAGGTGCCCCCAGAACTTTTAGATTTAGCCGAATTTCACCATTCCCGCTGTCTACAGCATGAGTGCCACTTCCCAGACCACATCCTCTTGATAGAACTCAAAGCAACTGACAGTGAGTCATGTAGTGAATCTTGACAATTTTGCTTTCCTTGTACAGTTTTCTATTTTCCCTAAAGGTCATACAATTATCCTTTCAAGATGTTGAAATACATTAGGTGTTCTATCAGTTTTATCTTGTGAAGAATTCTCTTCCTGAACAACTTTCTGCCCTACTGCAATCTGGATTGTTTTTCTTCTTTGCTGAGGCATAACTTATAGAAACTTCCTTCACCATCACCTGGGAATTCTTTTGGTCTCTCTAGTGAGTGTGCATTTTTCCCTGAATTTATCTTCCTCTTTCTTGGTTTATATCTTCATTTTAGTGAAGGTCATCGTCTTACAGATTCCTGAGAAAGAGGAGGAGGGGAAGGTAAACTTTAAACATCCTGGATGTCCAAAACGGTCTTTACCTTCACACTTAATTTTAAGTCTGGCTGGATATGCTGTACAGATCTTCCTCAATTTAATGATGATGATGATTTGATAAGTCCATTGGAAGTTGAAAATATTGTAAGTTGAAAAAGCAGTTAATACATCTAACCTGTTGAACATCATAGCTTAGCCTAGCCTACCTTAAACATGCTCATAACATATTAGTCCCCGGTTGTACAAAATCACCTAACACAGTGCCTATTTTACAATAAAATGTCGAATGTCTCATGTAATTTATTGAATACTGTACTGGAAGTGAAAAGCAGAATGGTTGCATGGGTGCAGAATGTTTGTAAGCGTATGATTGTTTAGCTTCCTGATGGCGTGGCTGACTCTGAGCTTTGGCTCACTGCTGCTGCTCAACATCATGAGAGAGTATTGTACCACTTCTTGCTAGCCTAGGAGAAGATAAAAGTTCAAACTTTGAAGTACAGTTTCTACTTAATGTGTATTGCTTTCATAGTACCTTGTAGTTGAAGAATCATTAAGTCAAACCACCATAAATCAGGGACCATATATATATACTTCCTTCCTTTGGTATTTTAAGGTTCCTTATGATAATATTTTTTGAATATGACCTACTTTTTACTATTAATCGCTAAGTTCCTGAAGTTTCATAATACAACTTAGTGCAATATAGTTTAATCCATTGTTCTGAGATTTTCAACCTGAAAAAGCATGTCCTTCAATTCTGGGTACATTTTCTGGAAAAATCTCTTAATGATTTTCTGTGTTCATTTTCTATGTCATTTTCTCTGTAATTTCTATTATTCAAATTTTAAACCTCCTGGACTAGTGCTTCTTATCACTTTTTTCCCAAACTTTTCTTCTCTTCATCTGTGTGTTATTTTATTTTTTTTTTAGAGAGATTTACTCAATTTTATCTTTCAACACTTCTACAGAGTCTACACTCTGCTAATCCTGTGTTTATAGTCCTGTGTTTAGTTTCAAAGATCCTTACTTCATGTCTTTCTGTCTTCTCCCTCCCTTCCTTCCTTCTTCCCTCCCTCCTAATTCTTCCTTCCTTTCTTCCTTCCTTCCTTCCTTCCTTCCTTCCTTCCTTCCTTCCTTCCTTCCTCCCTCCCTCCCTCCCTCCCTCCCTCCCTCCCTCCTTCCCTCCCTCCCTCCTAATTCTTTCTTTCTTTCTTTCTTTCTTTCTTTCTTTCTTTCTTTCTTTCTTTCTTTCTTTCTTTCTGTCTTCCTTCCTTCCTTCCTTCCTTCCTTCCTTCCTTCCTTCCTTCCTCCCTCCCTCCCTCCCTCCCTCCCTCCCTCCCTCCCTCCTTCCGTCCCTCCCTCCTAATTCTTTCTTTCTTTCTTTCTTTCTTCCTTCCTTCCTTCCTTCCTTCCTTCCTTCCTTCCTTCCTTCCCTCCCCTCTCCTCCCCTCCCCTCCCCTCCCCTCCTCCCCTCCTCTCCCCTTCCTTCTCCTCTCCTCTCCTCTCCTCTCCTCTCCTCTCCTTTCTCCTTTCTCCTTTCTCCTTTCTCCTTTCTCCTTTCTCCTTTCCTTTCCTTTCCTTTCCTTTCCTTTCCTTTCCTTTCCTTTCCTTTCCTTTTTTTTTCTTTCTCGTTTTTTGGAATGCTCCTGATAGCACTGTTTCTGTCTTTATGGATGCAATAGATTATTTATATCTCTGAGTATATTAATGATTTTTACATTTTCTTCTCTTTGTATAGTCCTTGTTTCCCCCAAGTTATATTTTGCATTAGAGGGTTTACTCAGATATTGTTTTATTTTTTAATTGAAGTTAATTAACATACAGTGTAATATTAGTTTCAAGTGTGCAATATAATGATTCAACATTTTTATACATTACTCAATACTCATCCTGGTAAGTGTACTCCTAATCCTCTTTTATCTATTTCACCCCTCCTCCCCGCCCACCTCTGTCAACCAGTAGTTTATTCTTCATACATAAATGTCGTTTTTTTTGTCTTTTTTTCTCCATTTGTTCATTTGTTTTGTTTCTTAAATTCCACATATAAGTGAAATTGTATAGTATTTGTCTTTCTCTGACTTATTTTACTTAGCATTATACCCTCTAGGTCCATCCATGTTGTTGCAGCTGGCAATGTCTCATTCTTTTTATGACTGAGTAATATTCTGTTGTATATGAATACTACATCTTCTTTATTCACTCATTTATGGATAAATACTTGGTTTGTTTCCATATCTTGCCTATTGTAAATAATGCCACAATAAATATAGCAGTATATATATCTTTTCAAATTAGTGCTTTCATGTTTTGGTGGATAGGTAAATACCCAGTAGCAGAATTACTAGAGCATATGGTAATTCTATTATTAATTTTTAGAGGAACCGCCATACAGTTTTCAAGTGACTGCCCCAATTTGCATTCCTACCAACAGTGTGCGAGGATTTTTTCTTCTTCACATCCTTACCAACACTTGTTATTTGTCTTTTTTTTTTAATTAAAAAAGTATTTATTTTTGGGAGCAAGCAAGTGGGGAAGGGGCAGAGAAGGGGGACAGAGGATCTGCAGTAGGCTCTGCACTGACAGGCTGACAGCAGTGAGCTCGATGTGCGGTTTGAACTCATGAACCGCAAGATCATGACCTGAGCTGAAATCAGACACTCAACCAACTGAGCCACCCAGGTGCCCTTTGTCTTTTGATTCTAGCCATTCTGACAGGTATAAAGTGATATCTCATTGTGGTTTTGATTTGCATTTCCCTGGTGATTAGTGATGTTGAACATCTTCCTATGTGTCTGTTGGCTCTCTGTATGTCTTCTTTGGAAAAATGTCTATTTAGGTCCTCTGCCCATTTTTAATCCAATTATTTGTGGGGTTTTTGTTTTGTTTTGTTTTGTTTTATTGTTGTTGTTGTTGGCATTCTCTCCTACTGCTTTAGGATTCTGTTTCTTAGGTAGTTTGTGTCATTATCACTAGCCCATTTCTTCCAAAATTTTGCTGCTATTACTTCCATCTTCTGTTCTTATGCCTTAAAGTCTCTATTCTATTATTTAAGTGGAGTGTCGGGAGAAAGCAAAGGTAGATTTGTGTGCTAGTTCTCCATCCTAATACCTAGGAGTATCAGTATTTATTTATCTGTTGTTTTCTTGTTGTGCATATTTCTGTATGATTCCTGAATTTTTTAAAAGTAGGAAAAAAGAATAAAACAGTTGACTACCTTGATTAGAGTTCTTCATGCATCTAAACTCTTCATTATATAACAAACAATCTTTGGTTTACTGCTATGTTATGAAAATGTGAAGTGTTACTAATTTAATTCTTTGAAACTCATCTTACTTCCAAGTTCTTGAAGTGTACCCCAATATCTCTTTTTATGCATCTTCAGTGGCAACTTTTCCTACTTCATTATTCATTCTAGAGCTGACTTTCTTAAAGCATGTGTCTATGTGCTAGTGGCTTCTCATCATTTTTAGTCAGACAAATTGACTTTCCTCCTGGAAGAAATCCAGGGAGTAGAGCCTCAAAGTGTACTTTAGATTTGGCTGTGCCAAAAATGTTTCACTTTGAGATATTAGCTGCTCTGAAACAGTAGGAACTTGGTTAGATTAGAAAATGACAAGAGTCTAATTGATTTTTAAAAAGCCCCTTTAAAGTGTGTTTTCTTTCACTAACAACCAGAGAGGTCTGGTCATTCTCTTTGCATTCCATGTATGGAAGTGATATGTGAAGGTTTTGAATGAATGACACGTATCATCTATGCCGTGAGGTGTATATTGTGCTGAACCATCTCAGAGTTGATCAGGTATTAGAAAACTTAGAAGTGTTCTATATTCAAGGGAAAAATACTTCTGGGGAATTAATCTTAAGTCATGCTGATCCTCTGGTAGTTTGGTTTGATCTGAGATAATGTATAAAAAAGACATTTTAAAGCAGAAAGCACCACATAATCCTTATTATTTTCTTACATTTGTTATTTTCTGTGCTAAAGTTTGAAACATGTTCTCTCTTATCCACATCACTTCAAAAAGCTTTATTTGAAAAGGGAATGAGAAACTATGTTATTTAGTTTTAAAGTTCAATCAGTTATCTAATAGTCCATTTTCAAGATACTGTGGTGGCCCAGACTCCTGTTGGCATCTACATAAATGTGGACATGGATAAGTTAGAAACAGCAGGAAACAAGCATCTGGGCTTTCAGACCTCCCCCTCATCTGAAATGTGAATTTTTGGATGAAATAAGTTTAGCAGGCAAATTTTTATACACAAGCATAAAACAATGAATCAAGATGAATTGTAAGCATTTAAGATTTTGTGAAATTCATCTGGGTAGCAACCACTTGGATAAACAATCACTACCAGTGGGTGTCCTGAAGGGATGAAATGATTTTAACATCCTATAAATCAAAAAAGCACCCCCAGCCCATATGCTGATTAAATGTTGGCAGTGCACAAACAATATTTCACCTTCATGGAATCTAGTATCTGTGATTCCATGAAACATGTGTTTCAAAGCACAAGTGCTTCATCAAAAAATACTTGTTTATAATTCATGTGATGATAAAAGGGTACTGGAAACAATAAATGGACAAGCAAATACCCTGGCAAAAGTTACAGATGAATGAAGAAGATGTAAAAATAATTTTGTGTAAACTCACAACTCCGTATGATAGAACTTTTCAACAAATTTGCTGTGTTGTGATTGACTAAAGAGGTTTTTTTGGGGGGGTTAGTTTATTGAGGTATAATTTGCATAAATTATATTTCATTGAAGTGTACAGTTCAATGATTTTTAACATATGTCTACAGTTGTGTAGCCACCACAATCATTATGTAGAATATTTCCATGTCCCAAAGAGTTCCTTCATGACTCTTTTCAATCTTCTCCTTTAACCTCTGACCGTCACCTGGCTGCTTTGTATATCTACAGTCTGCCTTTTTAAGAATTTCATAAGAATGGGACTACAGGGGCACCTGGGTGGCTCAGTCAGTTGAGCGTCAGACTTCGGCTCAGGTCATGATCTCGTGGTTCGTGAGTTCAAGCCCCGCGTCGGGCTCTGTGCTGACAGCTCAGAGCCTGGACCCTGCTTCGGATTCTGTGTCTCCCTCTCTCTCTGGCTCTCCCCCTCTCACGCTCTGTCTCTCTCTCTCTCTCTCTCTCAAAAATAAACATTAAAAAAATTGTTAAAAAAAAGAATAGGACTACATAGTATGAAGTCTTTTGTTTCTGGCTTCTTTCATGTAGCATATTGCTTTCAAGATTCATTTATGCTCTTGCATGTTATCAGGAATTTCTTTTTATTGCTGAGTAATACTCCTTTGTGTGGATATACCACTATTCATTTATCCATTCCCAAGTTGATAGACAGTTGAGTTCTTGCCAGTTTTTGGTGCTTATGAATCAACCTGTTATTAAGTAGTCTTTGTGTGAACGTATGTTTTCATTTCTCTTGAGTAAATTTCTAGAAGCGGAATTGCTGGGTCATATAGTAAGTGAATATTTGATAAAAAAAACTCTAAAACAAACTATTTTCCAAAATGGCTAAAAGCGATAGTGTCTATTTTGCTTTCCCACTGGCACTATAGAATAATTGCAGTTGCTTCTCATCCTCACCAAAACTTGAGATTTGTTAGTTTTTTAATGTAACTATTCCAGTGAAGGTCTGGTGGTATTTCATTTCAGTTTTAATGTTAATCTTCCAGTTACTAGTAATGTGGGGGCTTCCTTCTTCCTACTAGCCATCTAAATCTTTTCTTTAGTGTAGTGTCGGTTCAAATATCTTGCTTATTATTTTTGACAATTTTTAAATCTTATTGTTGGGTCTCGGAACTCTTTATATGTTCTAGATACAAGTATTTTATAAGATACATGTTTATGTTATCTCCTGGTTTGTGGCTTGTCTTTTCATTTTCTTATCAGTATTTTCTGAATAATAAAATATTTAAATCTTGATAAAGCTTAATTTGTCAAGTGTTTTCTTATAGAGTTTGTGCTATTTGTGTCCTATTTAAGAAAGCTTTGTCTAACCCAAGATCACTACTATGTTTTTTGCCTACAATTTTTTTACAGTTATTTAAGTCATCTCTATACCCAATGTGGGGCTCAAACTCATGACCCCAAGATCAAGAGTCACATGCTCTTTCAACTGAGCCGGCCAGGCACCCCTTTCCTAGAATTTTTATATTCTTAGATTTTACATTTAGGTCATGATTCATTTTGAGATAATTTTTGCATTTAGTATGAGGTCCACATTTTATTTTTGGCATCCGAAAATCCCAATCTAGTGGGGGAAAGGATAATGTTTTAAGTGAATAAATAGTTCATAGGTGTTTGAGAGGATCAGAATGGTGAATTCTAGTAGCAAGGCACATCCACCCATGAAAGAACAAATGAAGCATGAAGCAATGTATCAGAGCACTGAGCTGGAGTCATACTCATGGATGTAAGTCTGGACGTATATCTCTCTGATGATATGTTATATTTTCTTTAACGTGTCCATCTGTTTGCTCCTTGATTAGAATATGATTTGAGGATATAACTTAACTGCCTATACATTAATTTCCCCATCAGTAATGGGGATCAAAATAATATCTGCCTCATAGAGTTCTTTTTTTTAAAGTTTATTTATTTATTTTGACACAGAACAAGAACATGCAGGGGAGAGGGGAAGATGGAGAGAGTCTTAAGCAGTCTCCGTGCTCAACCTGACATAGAGCTTGATCTCATGAACTACAAGATTATGATCTGAGCCAAAATCAGGTGTCAGACACTTAACCAACTGAGCCACCCAGCTGCCCTATGCCTGGTAGAGTTACTAAACATGTAGTGCACAAAAAGCACTCAAATATTAGATGTTATTATGAGCACCTTTTCCTTCCCAGTGACCATCCTAAGCAGCTAACTCACTTAAACAGGAATGAGTCTTCATGGGATCATTCACTGTTGTGTTCTTGCCTCATCTGTTCTGCCTGAGCAAAAAGAATGATAGTACAAATATCTAGTTACTTTCCTATGATTAACAGTTCTGGAAAGGGTTCTTTTAACTCAACAGTTTACAAAGACATCAGAAATGATTAATTGAGAATGACTGAACTCACATCCAAAAGTTAATTATATACAGATTACTAAGCAGTTCACTTAAACATAAACACAATTAAAAATAATAACCAGAAGAATTTATGTACCCCCTCCCCAACATTTATTACTGATTTATTTTTTCAGAGGTTTTGAAAAAATGTTCTGCCACCACTGCTAAAGATATTGTGGTTCTAATTTTCATCCATCTTTGTTCTCTCACTGTCCTTGTTCGCTGTTGTCCATTGATCCACTTCTGTATTCCATGCTGAGCCAGTACCTGCTGATCTAATCTGCTTCACATCAGTCTTGTCACTCCCTTGATTTAAGACTGATATACTGATTACAAGGACTTCTAAGACCCTGTCTGTATGTCTAGGAGTCTAACAATTCTCTTTCACTCGTTATTACATATAGTTAGGCAATTTCCCCCCATTTTTGCAAACATATTGCTTGTAGCCACCTACTATGAAATGTCTCCTTTCATATTGCTGTGCTGTGAGGGGCTTTACAGAACCTCCTAGGCAGAACCAGCTATGTAATTTGAGGGGCTAAATACAAAGTGAATAAAAGTTCTTTGTTTGAAAGTTATTAAAACATGGCCCTGTGCAGCTGCACTAGTTATATACCATGAAGTCAAACCTGCTGCTGGGTTTTGGTGGGAAGGAAAGAATACCCACACGAGAGACTTGGAAGTCTCTCACCTGTTGCTTAGAAAACACTTTACTCAATCATTACTTTTTCTGCTGTATTATTTTGTGTCAATCTTCTGTCACCTTTCCAACTTCAGTGGTAGTTAAGATACCCATGAGCCCATAATGATATCTGTAGTGTAACCATTTTATACATACTTATGTTTGCTAATTACAGAAGGAGACAAGGTAAACCTTGACCTGATGCTGATAAATATTTATTGAACATCAACTTGTGCATAGTTTTGTGCTTAGCAGTATACAAAGAAAGCTATAGAGGCAACACTCCCCTATGGGGCTATGGTTACTTGTATGTGCCAGGCTCTATCTGCTGCCTGACCTGAATTACTTATTCTCTCTGTACCATTCCTCAATTTCCTTGTCAGTAAAATTGACAAGAGATAGTAAGATAGGGTTTTATTGTTACAGTGAGAATAAAATATATTTAGGACATTTGGAATAGTGCTTGATACATAATAAATGCTCAAAAAATATCATTCTTTCCCTTGGTTCTATATCTAGATCAAGAGAAAGAGTATTCTTACTCTTCGATTTCATGCCCAGCAATTTGGATCAGAACAACATTGTTGTACTAGTACAAGCTAAATTTTTGCTTATCAAACATAAAGCAATAAATACCAACCCTGACTATATTTCAGGATAGTAATCTATAAAATTATATGTCTACCGACTTAGAATGTCTTGCTAGGGGGCCAGGGTGTAAATGTGTGTGCATGTGTGTATTGGAGATGCTAGAAAGAAATTAAGCAAATGATCGTCCTTCCTTCCTCTTTCCTTCCTGCTTTCCATTATGTATGTATGTATGTATGTATGTATCTATCTATCTATCTATCTTGGTGGCATGGTGGTAGGCCTTAAGAATTAATTAGGTTCACAGTATACTGAAGGAGAGAAATAAGAAAATAGAAAATATTAAAAGTGATAATCTATGGTAACTCAGAGGAGATATGGAATCTAACCTGTGCTGGAGGAGTCTAAGACTTAAAGGATGAACAGAAATTAATCAGGAGAAAGGGTGTTCCAGATAGGAGGAATAGCATGCCCAGTGTGCATTTATTGTTTTTTAAACATTCCATAGGCAGTTCTAGTGTAGAGCTACAGTTGAAAAATTCTGATTAGAATTGCTTGTTAATTCAGAAGATCTGAATAAGGAAGCAGAGAGACCAGAGGAAGTATGCGTATCTCTTTAGCTCTCCTGTTGTCTGACCCTTGCCTGCATCCCAGTTTCTCAGTCCATCCTGGTAACTTTGCCTTTTGTCTTTGGCCTTACATGGGGAATGACCCAACCATGTGGCTTTTATGTTTTGTATTTATGTCAGCTATCAGATGAGCCCACTGGTATTCTGGGACTACATTGAGATAAACTCAGTGTCTCATGAGTTTAAGTCTAATTATTGATTTTCTCTTTGAAAGTTACATGCTGGAATCTATAAGTTATTTTACTTCTTCTCAAGGTTGGTTCCTTGCCTGATTTTTCTCATTCTGATCTTGTAAGAAACTAATCTGAGAATTGTTCTAGGTCACATTAGATTATAAATTATAGAGCCTGGATTAGAATCCTAGTGTTCTGATTCCAAGATCATATTTCTTTCTACCGTTTCAATAAAATTTAGACATTATTCATAACTCGTTTTGTCTTTTTAACTACTCTCTTACTTCTTATGACATTTATTGTCCATTAACAAGAAATCTGTGAAGAAGAAGAGGGTTTTGGTTACTGTGGTAGCCAGTCTCCAAAGATAGCCCTTGAAATTTCTCCATTTCCTGCACTATGTCCCACTCTTCACAGGAAGAGATACAATTATATCCTCTCTCCTTGAATCTGGGCTGCTCTTGTAACTGTTTTGACCAATAAAATGTTTGGGGTTCTGAGTGCGGACTTAAAAGGACTAACAGCTTTCATTCCTTTCCTCTTGGAAACTCACTCTTTTGCCTTCTGTAAATACAATTGTAATGCTATAAGCAGCATGAGACCTAAGGACCTTTGGTCTACAGCCCAAGATAAGCTCCTCAGTGGACAGCCAGTACTAAGTGCCAACCTGAGAGTGAGCCACCTTGGGTGTTCCAGTGCAGTTGACTCTCCAGATAACTGCGACTCAACCAATATCCTATAGAACAGAAGAACCATGCAGCTGATTCCAGTCAATCTACAGAAACATGAGAGATACTAACATGGCTGCTATTATAAGCCATTAAATTTTGAAGTAGTTTATTACACAGCAATGGATAGCTGAAAATGTTACCTCTATGGTAAGGCTTATATCTTCTTTCAATATTTTGAACAAAGAAAGCAACATGTGAAAAGTAATGAATCCCATGTGACTTATTGGAAAGACTAGCTTATTATATTAAAGTAACAATGATCTCCACTACAATAGAGTATTTCTGAAAATTACTTTTAATGACCAGAAGTCTAGTTATCCTGAGCAGAGCCAAAATGAAAATGACAGTGGAGTTTAAAAAGCCTCATTAATTTGAGACACATGCATGAACTAGAAGTGAAGGAATTTGGATTAGTTTGCTGAATATCCTTTTGTGACTTTTTAGAAAACATACTCACTGTTTGACATTTGAGACTTGATTTTGAGCTAAACTGTGTAAAGAAATTAGCTCTTTATGGGCCAGGACACAAAAGAGGAGCAGAGTACTAGGGACAAAGAGAGGTCAGGTGATTTTCTCTGGGAGTCTCTGCAGATAGCATTTAAGGTTAGGGAATTTGAACAACAGTACTATTTCAGAAATAATGTTTTAATTAAAATTATGAATATATTTTCCAAACCAGAAATTAGCACATTGAGTTGACAAACATGAAACTATGGAGACAGGACAGAATCAACAGGGCACAAAATCATAAGGCACAGCCAACGAGATGATAGTATAAGTGATAATAAAAAATAATTAGGGTGCCTGGGTGGCTCAGTCAGTTAAGTGGCTGACTCTTGGTTTTCGCTCAGGTCATGATCTCATAGTTCATAGGTTCAAGCCTTGCATTGGGCTCTGAGCTGACATGAAGCCATGTTAACCCTATTTTTACAAATAAGGAAACTGAGGCACCAACCTTCTAGATGGCAGAGCCTGCTATAAAGTCAGTCTTACTCTAGAATCCATACTCTACGATGGTTTTATACTGCCTTTAAGTATAGTGTATGAGGGGAGGTACAAAATGGGGAAGACTATAGTTTTTAATGGGAAGGAGTGATTACTGCTGGTACAAGCCAAACATATGTAAAATATTTCTGGAGCTTTATTAAAGAGCCATGAAGTTACCGACTACCTGACTACTGTCTCCTCTGGAGGCACCTATGGCAAACTTAGAGCTGCTGTTCAGCAAGCAGCCGCAATAATAATCTCCCTGGTTACGTAGGGATGCTAAACAAGGAGAATGTTGAGTTAGCATTGCCACTGCTCCTCAAGAATTGGCTAATAGTAAGGCCACACTCATGACTCCTCCATTGGCTCAAGATCCCATGGGGAACATGATTTGTTCTTTGTGAAAATCCAATGCTTGGTTTCCTGTGTTGTATGCACTTCATGTGTCAAAGATGAGGAAAAAGTGAGGCAGTAATTTAAGTGCTTGGTAACAAGTCTCAGTGTACCTTGATTGTGAAGAACGGTACAAAGATCTTCTTCACTACTTGCACTACTGTGCAAACAACAGTGGTTTGTTAGTTTGCATCAGGACCTAGAAGGGAGGACACAGGATTCCCTTCCTAGAAGGGAATGCCACCTAGTTCAGCAAATGCTTTGATATTTTAGGCAGAAATTAACTTTTAACCTATTAACTTTTTTGAGTATTTGGAAATGCACATCCCTCCATGACCTTGAGGACACTATGCCATTAGACAGTCTTAATATAGGCAGATTAGAGGTTGAATTGAGGTAGTCTTCCAAGAATTTGGACACAAGGAAGATAACATTACACATTCAAAGTGAAAGAACAAGATCAGCACAGGAAGGATCTGGATACACAAACCCAAATTCACCCGGAGGAAACAGGACTGTTTATACATCAACCAACCATGAATTAACAAGGAAAAATGTATTTAATGTCTATAGAAGAGGTTCTTCTTCTTCATTTTTTTAATCAAAAGGGAATTAGTCATTTTGGAGGCACAGAAAAAAATGGAGAGTTGTTGAGGTAAAGTCAGACATAGTCATATGGACAATTCAAGAGAAAAGGATTTTCAACTATTGGAACAGAAATTTCCAACATGGGCTGATGACAGGGCCATCCTCGGTTTTGACATAGATGCAAGGAAGGGAATGAGTAAATTCACAGTGTTTCTGATCTTCATTGGCAACATTATCCTTAATGGAAGGTCTACATGGGACTTTTTTAGGCTGGAAACATTAAGTAATCATAACTTCCCTTGTTCTGACTCTAGGTAAATGGGCATCTGGTTATGATTTGATTTTTGATGTAAGTCTGCATAAGAAAGGTTATAGAGGACCCACAGGCCAAATTCAGACTAGCAAATCATTTTCTTATGTAATTTAAATAAATAACCTTTAAAAAATATTTTTAAAAATCTTTATATTTGAGAGAGAGAGACAGAGTGCAAGTGGGGGAGGAACAGATAGAGAATGAGACACAGAATCCAAAGCAGGCTCCAGGCTCTGAGCTGTCAGCACAGAGCCCAACGCAGAGCTCGAACCACAAGCTATGAGATCATGACCTGAGCCGAAGTCAGATGCTCAACCAACTGAGCCACCCAGGTGCCCCAAAATAAATATTCTTAAATAGTTGCAAACATATAACAATTAGAAAGTAGTTTGTAATTGATCTTGCTTTGTCTCCAAAAATAGAAAGTTTTTGTAAGATTATATTTCAAATTTCTAGACGGGAGCAACTAGAGATGAATAGCAGCTGCTCCCTTTAAAGAAGGCATTTATATTCTATTTTGCCAGAATTTTCACCATTCCTAGTGTTACTATACCTTGCTGTTTCACCAACTTAACTGCCATCCCCTCTAGCTTTTGAGTTTTTGTCTTCTGAGCCTAGAGGGCAATTCTCTGATTATATAAGAATAAATTCTTGATATCTGTGATAATGCCTCATGGCTAATGAATAAAGTGATGTATATCTAGCTTTCTATGTAGCTTGGCTGTGATAATAATGCTAACCCGAATTTTTATGGTCCACAGTATTTTTTGTCATTGTTAACTTATGTTAATTATCATCCTCGTGGCTGCTTCAATGTTAGATACCTTTGATTTAGTGAGACTCTGCCTCTAAGGACTTACTTATCCCTCTGGGCATACAAAGAGCAAGGTGGACCTGTCTAGGTAGAACATGAAATCCCAGAACATAGAAAATAAGGCACTCTTGGGTGAAGACCACCCTGACTTCTTATAGATGACACAACTACCACTGTTTCTGATTTTTGTACAGAAAAAGAACACTGAACCAAGAATCAATAGAAATCTGGTTACATGTAGTTCCCTTATTAAATTAGCTGTGTGGCTATGAATAAATACTCTAATATACCTTGGCTTCAACCTCTTCATAAGTGAAGCAGAAGAGTTGAACTGAAGTGTCTCTGAATTTCCATATAATGCTGTGGCATTATATAACTCAATCCTACATACTCTAATGTTGAGTTCATCTGCACATTGTCTCTATGATTTAGGTGTGGTTTAAGTCCTGCATGCGAAGGGTTTCATGAAGCACAAATTTCTATGTTGCTGCCATATTAACATCTATATTTATATCCAAACACAGAAGGTTAGATTTTGGATGTATTTCAGCAACATTTGGATATCTGATGATTTTTATAAACTGTTTTTAATCATTCAGTATCACAGAATTCAAACAAAAACAACAAAATAAGCACATCAAAACATGTTTGACTTGAACAAAAATAGCAGGCAGCTGGGAACACAGGCACACTATGCAAAGTAGGCCTGCATATATCATGCTTTACATATTTATAACTGTGTAGCTCCAGCAATATTGGCAGTTAATGGAGTGTCGATGGGAGAAAAGCTGTCTCAAAGGCTTGTTTTTATTGGACAAAAGGAAAAAGAGCCAGGAAACCTCGTTTTCTTTTTGCCAAATCAAGTTATCTGGGAGAGTAAGTCATCCATTTACTTTGGACATGCCACATATGTTCCTATTTATCTAAGAGCCAACCCAGTAACACTCGGATAGAGTCATCTTCATTTATGTCCAAGCTGAAACTAGCAAACAGCAGCAATGTTTTCTATATAATTACTTTAGGGCTTATGGATGAAGGTGATGCATTTGATCAGCAAATTGCTATAAACTAAAACAAACAAGTGAAAAAAAACACAAAGTTTTAACATCTCTACAGAATATATAATAATTTGCATGATGTGGATGGCAGAGAAGCCCAGGGAAAAATAAAAGTCTCAATGAGATATATGGGGATTCTGGGTGGTAGCAGCAGAAGGAAGAATGAAGCAAGGACAAAAGAAGAGTATTTATTAAACACAAATAAATGGCATGAAGTATTCACGCTTACAGTGTGAATTATTGAATTATATATTCAACAGAATATATTATATATTCAACAGAATTGAAAAGAACAGAATACAGACTATAGAAGAATGAGATCATGGTTTCTCCCTTTGCAATAACACTTGAAGAAAACAAAACACATACTGTGTTTTAGGTCTTACATAATGTAATACTGTAAATGTCATAGGAAAATGAAGAGAATATTGGGAAAGTGCTATCTGTATGTGACACAAGATTGATGGTAAAAATCTGTCATGATCAGGGCTGCAGAAGTAGTAAGTGGGGCTTAAATTAAGTTCATGGCCAGAGAGGCAAATGGTGGGGCTCAGCCTGTGTCACAAGCAGGAAATTCATGAAGGTATGCCAAGACAGACTTGTGGAAGAATTCGGAGGCATTGTTGTTGAGATGATCCTCAGATTAATCACTAAAGAAAAAAAAATGAGGTAACTGAAGATGAAGAGTTCCAGGTGATCCGATACTATATTTGCATTACACCGCTGTGTCCTAAAACTCTTTAAATAGGGTATGTTTCTGTCTGTGTGTGTCTTGCTATAATAGTTATCTGTTCGTATTTGTTATCTGTTGCTGCATGACAAATCACCTCTCAAAACTTAGCAGCTTAAAAGAACAAATATTTATCACCTCATAGTTTCTGTGGATCAGAAATTGGAAAGCAGCTTAGACAGGTAGTTCTGGTACAGGGGCCTCTCATCAGACTGAGTCAAGATGCCCACCATAGCTGCAGTCTTCTGAAGGCTTGACTATGGCCTCCAGATCTGCTTCGGTTAGGCTGTTGGCAGGATATCTCTGTTCCTTTTCACATGGGCCTCTACTAAGGGCTGCTTGAGTGGCAACTGGCAACTGGCTTCCTTAGAGAAAGTGACCCAATTGAGAGGGCAAGAAGAAGTCACATGCCTTTTGTGGCATGTATGGAGAGAAGTTACTTGACAACACTTCTGGCACTTTCTACAGCCCACAGGAAATGGGAATTAGGTTCCCTCTGAAGAGAAGAGTATCAAAGAATTTGTGGACATTTTTTAAAGTCACCACAAAGTAGTAAAGATATATTCTATCCTCTGAAAGTGAATGGGAATTATTGACTAAAGCTTCTAGGAAGATATGTGTATCAATTACAATCCTTGCAGGAAGTAGATAATTTCAGAATTAAATTTCAGGTTTAATAAAGGGACCACGTACAAAATTCATTCAGGGTATGTGGAAGCCACAAGGGATAGTACATTCCCATGGGGCTAATAACCAGGCCATCAACATCTGAAGGGGCTCAGGAATGGAGTTAATTCCTAGAACTTGGAAAGAGGGAGTTCTGGGGAGAGGGCTGCCTGTAGTTGAGGAATGCAGCCAGATTGAGATTACCTTGTACATCGGTGGAATAAATACCACAGCCTCACTTTCCTCTTTCTTCCCCTCCCATCTCTGCCTGTGCTCCTCTTGTGCCAAACTTAACTAACAGCTATCTAACTAACAGCGGTCTAGGGAGCCTATTAATGTAGCCCATCAGCCATCTGGGCAGAGGTCAAGGTGGAGAGTGGGTCTGGAAGGGCACAGGATGTCTTCAGTAGATGAGAATTTAACTTGAAGGATGAGTAATAAGCAGGCTATTGAGATCTGGATGGTATGTTAAATGCAAAAGATAAGAATAGGCAAATGTATGTGGGAGTAGAAAAATGACTAAAAATCTGCCCAAATAGAAGTTATGTAATGTGGAGAGGCTGAACTAGGGTGGGTAAGAGCATGGAGAGACCATGTTATAGAGGGTCCTGAGGGAGGTAGAGGTGGTGTAGACTTCCTCTGAGAGGCAGTGCTTGGCAGTTCTTGAACAGAGGTGTGACCAGAGAATAGGAGTGAGAGAGGAGGGGATAATTTATGGCTGTTTAGATATCAGAAATAAATTCAATAATGTCAATAAAAATTTAATTTCGAATAACCTTTCAGGTAAAATAAATATCCTCTGGTCAGATGAGTAAAATCTGAATTTATTGGAATGAGGTATCCATGTTTACAGACTCATACTTTCTACAGTTTCCCAAAACTGCTAACAAGCAAGCCTACAGTGAGAAGCATTTTTTATCTACAGCAATTATAGTGACATACAAGCCTAGGAATGAAAACAATGTTATCACAGAAACAAATCATGCCAAGAGAGTCCTCCACCTTCTTCTGGAGATCTGTTCTTTGAATGATGTCAGCTAGAGGGTCAGCGTGGGTACACTGTTCAAACATCCATTGATGGTTTAAATACTTAGCAGGAAAGTCCTATGAGACTGATGCACTACTTCATCCTGATATGATTTGCAACACACAGAGATTGTGGTCTTTAGTGTCTACATGGGAGATTTCAAAGAAGATAAACATATGTAATAAGAAACATTGGCACTTATGCCATAGTATAGAAAAAAAATATGATAGAGCTTAAAATGAATCCTGCTTTAATCAAACCCGTTCATTTAGCATGTCTGACCTGCTATCGATACAGTATTTCATAGGGGTAAAAGTAGCCATAAATACATAGTGATTGCTAACACGGAGTGGGACATGGGAGATATATGACTGATTATGCTCACTGACACTTTAATATTACATTTATAGTAAAGCCTGGTTTACATGGCAAGATGTTAAGCATAAATTTCCTAACTGCACTTCCACACATTTAGAAGGTAGAGATAATTGATGTTAACAGAGATGACCCTGGAGGGTCTGCTGAGCTTAAAAAAGTAAAAAAATAAATAAACAGGATGTTGCATTCTGAATGTGCGTATTCTGTGTTCTGGGTTCTTTTCTGGTACTCTGAAAATTACCATGGCAGTTGAGAGTACTATAACAGAGTAAGGAGTAAAGTGCCATTCTTGTTCAAATCTTACCTAGTAAACATGATTGGCTATTATTATTTTCAGGGCCGTAAGAACTGAACACTTCAGTAGAGCCTTTCAGAAACCAAGTGCCTCAGAGGCATGAACACTTAAAAAAAAAAAACAAAAAAAAAAACAACTCTGAAAAATATTACTCAATATAATGGTGCTACTATTCATGCATTCAAATTTTTGAGTACATGGAAACTGCAAGTCATGGTAAAGTGTTGAAAAATACAAATGTGTTCTCAGCACTGATGGAGATTGCAAGCTAACAGTTCTCACTTTTAAAGAGTAAGCATTGGGGCGCCTGGGTGGCGCAGTCGGTTAAGCGTCCGACTTCAGCCAGGTCACGATCTCGCGGTCCGTGAGTTCCAGCCCCGCGTCAGGCTCTGGGCTGATGGCTCGGAGCCTGGAGCCTGTTTCCGATTCTGTGTCTCCCTCTCTCTCTGCCCCTCCCCCGTTCATGCTCTGTCTCTCTCTGTCCCAAAAATAAATAAAAAACGTTGAAAAAAATTAAAAAAAAATAAAGAGTAAGCATAAATGATTATCATTGTAACAAGTTCTATAATGATCTGTACAGATGTCAAGAAAACACAGCCATGACACATGTGGCCTAATCTGGTGGATTAAAGAATGTTAAGCTCTGTCAGCATTAGGTTCACAACTAACATCTCTCTGTTTAATAGAAAATCAACACTTAAAACAAGGAAGATAGCACTACCTATAGAACATGTTAACAGCCACTAATCAACATTTCTTTCCCCATTAACCTTCTTTTTTTTCAAATTAAAGAATTAAAGTTTGCCTCAAAAGACCTTTGTGTGGTGACAGGAACCAAGGAAAAATTGGGAAAGTTTCTGGTGTGAGGGGAACCCCTAAGAAATAGTGACCCCTTCACCCCCCACATAGTCTCTTTATCAAGAGTCAAAGGTGGAAAGGAAAATGGGTCTGAAGTGGTCCTATTAAAGACAAACTCAATTGAATAGAATCTATGTCTTTGCCTTAATGATTGATTCCATCTCTGTCCTGTGCTGCTGCTGTTTTCTTGTTGGAAAAGGAAGAAAAATAGACAGATGGTGGGCTGGGTGTGTGAAAAGAACCCTACATTGAAGTCAGCTGGGTCAAGCCCAAGAAGGGAAGTGTAAGAGACTCTGGGGGTTAGAAAGATGCATAGTATCATTGCCAAAGGTAAAAGAGGCCAAAATAAAAAGCTTGGGACTCATTAGCAGAGTACTAGAACATCATCTTGCTCATAGCACTCAATTATCAATATCGTGATTAGATTAGTTGAAAGCCTGGAAAATCAGGATGCTATGTGGCAGATATGTGCATGTATGTGCACGTGTAACACGCACACATATATGATTTGGAATAATCTATTCAAAAGTGGAAATTCTGGAAATTGGAAGAAAAAACAAATCCGAGGAAACATCCAGATAGCTGGCGGAAAGGGAAATGGTATTGTACAAGCAGCACTCCAACAGCAGCTGGGTAATAAAACTACACAGGTCAGGAGGAGGTCACCCAAGACACTGCCTGACAGGCCTGAGCCTTGATCCTCCCATAGGTCTCATCTCATTCTGGACTTAGATTTTCCTGCAAATCATGGTAATTGGGAATCAGCTCACACAGCTGTGAACCACAGCTCACAGATACAGAGGGAACAAATTTGAAGTTGACCATCTCTGCTGGAGAGGGAAGGGAAGTGACTTGTTTATGTACCATTTCATCACTCTCCCCAAGAGGCACTAGCCCTGGGTTTATGTTCCATTAAAGGTGTAGTGACATGGTTTTAAAGCAAGTAGAAGATTGGCCTTTTATTAGAATTAGGGAATTTGGATTCAATTCTAAGTTAAAATCGTGAAATGTTAGTGCTACAAGGAAATTAGATATAATCTAATCCAATTTTCTCCTTTATAGGTGAGAGTCCTTTGACCTAGAGATGCTACACAATTTGCCAAGTTAGTTGATGGACTAGAATCACCAGTAAGTATCCTGTTTTACTACCTCTATACTGTTATTTCTCTACTCTTGGGAAAAATATCTCTGGGGCATGGAGGCTCATGCCAATCAACTGTGGTAATCTCCTTCCCTCCAAGCCCCCATTATTTATTACGTTTAAAGTGTTCCTATATCCACTGAGACCCCTGTCCTATGGCTTGTCATTTTGTTTTGCCATCCTCATCCCTTCTCATCCAGGTGATTTCAATAACCATATAGCTGGTTAATCCAATTTGCTAAATTCAGATTTTCTTTCCATTTTTTATTCTACTTATATTCACTTTCCTTCAGCAACCAACTCTCCTATCCTATCCTATCCTGAACCATTTGTTTCCCAGAACTACATCATATTTGAAGCCACAAAATCTAATATCCTAATCTCTGGTTATAAATCCTGTTCACCCAGATTACACGATTAATCCATCCATGTTAGTTACAAGATAAGCTGTTGAAATAGACCCTAAATCCAAGGGTCTTCTTCATGCAACAGTTCAGAAGTGGGTGGTCCAGGGTGGCAGATGGCTGTATTCTATAGGTCATCAAGGGACCCAAGTCCTTCCAGCTTGTAGTTCTTCCATCCTTTAGGGGGGCTGTCTTTGTTCACATATTTGAAGCTGATTTACTTATATATACTTTCCAGCACTCAGAAAAGAAGGGAGAAAATGAAGGACTAACAGCTATCTTATTAAAGCACGTGACCCAAAAGTTGCACACATTCCTTCTGCCCATATTCCATTGGCCTACAGCTTGGTCACACAGTCATACCTCATGTCTTAGCCCATTTTGGCTGCTTTAACAAAATGCCATTGATTGAGGGACTTATAAACAACAGAAATTTATTTCTTAAAGTTATGGAGACTTGAAGTTTCAAAATCAAGTTGCCGGTAGATTTGGTGTTTGGTGAGAGCGCACTTCCTGCTTCACAGACAACTGTTTTCTTGCTGTGTTCTCAGATGGTGGAAGGGGCCAGGGAGCTCTCTGGAATCTCTTTTATAAGGGCAATAACACCATTGACAAAGGCTCCACTCTCCCACTCTCATAACCTAAGCACATTCCAAAGGCTCTAACTCTAAATCCCATCACATTAGGATGAGGTTTCAACATACAATTTTTGAGGGGACATAATCATAGTCTATAGCACTTAGCTAAAAGGGAAATGTAGTCCCTAGCTGAGCAATCTTGTATGCAGCCAAAAATTGGGATATTCTATTTCTGAAGGGAAGAAAGATGGAATGGTTTTGGGGGGTACCATTAACTGTTTCTGCTGCAACTCTCACTGCATTTCTATTCGTTGACTTCATTGGAATCTCTAGTTACTGATTAGCTTGGATATAAATATTCCTTTATTCCCAAAAAAGGATCTCATGGTATACAAGCTTAAGATATAGTGAGATATCTTGTGAGATACAGGTCTCATCAGTTCTTTCAAAACTTGTCTCAGTTACCTCTGCATCATCTCCCTTAATTTATCATTGTTTGCTCTTACTTTATTTTTTTATTTTTATTTTTTTAATTAAAAATTTTTTTTAATGTTTTTTCATCTTTGAGAGAGGCAGAGAATGAACAAGGGGGTGGGGCAGAGAGTGCGGGCGGCACAGAATCTGAAGCAGGCTCCGGACTCTGAGCTGTCAGCACAGAGCCCGATGCAGGGTTTGAACCCACAAACTGTGAGCTCGTGACCTGAACTGAAATTGGACGCTCAACCAACTGAGCCATCCAGGCGCCCCTGTTTGTTTCTACTTTAGAGTAAACTAATGAGGCTCTTCAGGAGAAAGGAATTAAACTTAATAAATGGTAATGATTGAGCCTTTAGAAAGAATCAAGGATATTAGAAAAATTAAGCAGATTAAAAGAGGCACAATTATTAATTTGAAGAACATAAGTTAAAAAAAAAATAATCCAAGAAGACCCTTGGATTTAGGGTCTATTTCAACAGCTTACCTTGATTCTGCGTTGGACAATATTTATGTGGTGACGATGACTACTTTGCAGTGGTAGCGATAATGGACTCTAGCCAGATTACTGGGACAGACAGTGGTCTCCAACTCCTGCTTCTGATACAGCCTTAAGCAAGCTACTTAACTTCCCTGTGTCTCAGTTGCTACAGCTTTATAAAATTTTATCTTATTTTAATTTTTAATTTTTTTTTCAACGTTTTTATTTATTTTTGGGACAGAGAGAGACAGAGCATGAACGGGGGAGGGGCAGAGAGAGAGGGAGACACAGAATCGGAAACAGGCTCCAGGCTCCGAGCCATCAGCCCAGAGCCTGACGCGGGGCTGGAACTCACGGACCGCGAGATCGTGACCTGGCTGAAGTCGGACGCTTAACCGACTGCGCCACCCAGGCGCCCCTCTTATTTTAATTTTTAAATACATAAGATAACACAAATTATTTTAACCTCTTTCAAAAGATGAGCTCAAGAAGGTATTTTCAACATACTTCTTTTACTTTTGTTTTCTAAAGCTCCTTAGAAATCTAAAGCTCACCTTCAGTGAGGTGTTGGTGAGTTATCAACTGAAGGTCCTTTTTATGTGGGTTAGATACAGTCAAGGGATTAGGAATATTTAAAAAAAAAACCTGATTAACTAAAATATGGAGAGTCTCAAGTAAGAAAAAATGTGAAGTCACAATTTGTGAAGTCACAGGTTTTCGTATGGCCTATGTGTGGGTTTTATATAAACAATATTATGACAATAATGGAGATTCAAAACATGTAAAGAGTGGAATTACTTAGAATTCAATAATCTTTTAATCTTTTATTTTTTCCACATTCTCTTCATTTTTGTTCACATATCTATAAAATTTATATGTAAGTAATTGTAGCATAGGTGTGATTTCCTTATTTTTAAAAATTTAAGATTTTATCAGGAACATTTTTCTATGGTTGCATGAAGGAAGAGGGCTTGAAAAAGCACAGCCTTGCTATTACTAGAAAACAAAGACATTTCTAGTTCTCAGTTATGTTTAACCAGGCCTAGCTTAGTGGTATCTGTTGCCTGAGGCCATCTAGGCCAATTGGTTACAAAGTCATGTTCCTGGGTGCATACAGGCTGAACGGGAGTTCTAGCTGTGTCAGGGCCTGGTAGCCTCACAGTGATCCACAGCTGCTTTCCTCTCTGGCCATCCAGCAGGCGGAAGTTCCTGCTGTGTCATGGGACATGCTGTGCTAGGGTTCCCAAGGGACTGATTCACAGAGGGTATGGGTGTTTCCAGTGTGGCAACAGCATACTGTGAACTCTCTCTTCGAGAACTGAATATGAAATTACAACTCTGAATCTACCTTTAAGAACAGATATAGCATTAATTATGGGAAAATTATGGAGTAATCAGTTAGACTTAGTGTTTATCCAGGTCAGTGCAGGGAATTGCTTTTGAATGTTTACTGTAGCCTAAATAGGATTAATTGAGTTAACAGCAAAAGTCCTAAGCCAAAGTGCAGATGCTATTCTCTGTCTTTCTCATGAAGCTTCACACTGTGCCTTTTTGTTTTCACACCAAAGGTCTAAGGAGAGAGGAGCTTTCTCAAATGTATTTCTAGTCTGTCTTTTTCTTTTTATAAAAGTATAAAGTCCAACCTTTATGTTTCTGTGGAGGTTACATTTCATGAAATAGTTTTAGAAAATTACACCAAGTTACAAACCAGGAAAAATTGGGAAGATGGCTATCAGTTGATAAGTTTTATCTGTTAAACTTTGTTGTAAATGACAATGTATTAAACTCAGTGATGCCTTTTCTTTCTTTTTATGTCTCCCACTCTATCTGGTGAGTCGTTTGTATCAAAGTCTAGGAAAAGTCGGTATAAATTCTGATATTTGAAACAACATGCTCTTTTTGTCTCTCTTAAGCAGTGTCTTTAAAAATGCTTCTGATAGTTTGTAAACCCAAACCCTAACTGGAGCTTGGTTTATCCTTGACATTGTCTGTAGGAAAACAAACAAACAAACAAAACAAAACAAAACACCACAATCTGTTCTTCAAGGGACAGAATACATAATCTAATAGAGAATCAAAATGGAGGACCATTGCAGTCTCAAGGTGCTGGGTATTGATGGCTTGAGGAAATATATTTGTGTCTTGTTTGTTATAAATAATCTGGGTCAGAGCCTTTAAAAAAAATTGGGACTTATATTTTCAGGCCCTGTCCTAGGAACGTATTATAGCTTGCATAGTTGCTTTAAAATAAAAACAAAACAAAACAAACAAAAATAAAATAAAATAAAAACAAAACACAAGCGCTAAGTTCTGCATCTCTATGAATATACAAATAGCAGTATATAATTTTTTTTTATTTTTGTTTTTTTAGGTAGGCTTTATGCTCATGACCCTGAGATCAAGACCTGAGCTGAGGTAAGAGTAGGAGGCTTAACCAACTGAGCCACCTAGGCGCCCCTGGTATATTATTGAAATAAGCGAAAATACTGTCATTTCGTTAGAAATGGAAATAGCTCTGTTATTTAGAATTTGGAGCTTTACTTTCTAAAATGTCTCCTGTGGCTAGACAACTGAATGTCTGTATTTCCAAAGAGTTTCAAAAGATGAGACTCCAAGCATTCACATTGAAATTCAGTAGTGCACAGTATAACACTGCCTCAGAAAAAGAATGCAAAAATTGAGAAGTATCTTCAAGTTGTCCTTGGTCTTTTAGGGGAAATGCAATGAGATTCCTCTGAATGACAAAATGGGAGAAAGCATTTGATACAGTTTCTCACAATGTTGTAAATATAAATCAAATTGACCTGGAAAATAACAGAGCTGCATGAACTAAAAACTAGCTTTAAAATGCCAGTAAAAACAGAGGCATAATATAAATGGATTTGAGAGGATCCTAATCAGGGAAGATAAGAGAAAATAAAGGGAAAAAGCACCTAGGATGATTAAGAGGAAGACGACAGAGATTGATGATGTTATAAGGGGTGTTAGTATGAGTAGTCTCACAAAGAAAGCTCTGGAACAAGGACAGATATACATAAATAAAATCTCAGCCAAGCAGGCTCAGAAAGGCCTCCAAATGATGCTAACAAAAAATTATTTAGCACAACACTAAATGAAAAATAGAATTAGGAAAGGGAAAAGGAAGAGATGGGATAAAAAAGATAGGAAAAGCAGCTTATTTTGGGACACAGCTTATAAATGACCTGAACATGTAAACGTCTGCTGCCTTTCTCTACCGCTGTCTTTCCTACCCCTCACCGCACACTACATACAGGCACCCTCCTCCTTTCTTCCTAACGGAAATAAGCCCATTGTCCTCGCTCTCGAGAGTCCTTAGGGATTTTTCATACTTTTTTGTTAGCATCTTTGGAGGCCTTTCTGAGCCTGCCTGGCTTCAGTTTTATTTACTTACATATCAATTTATTCCAGAGCTTTCTTAGTGAGACTATTCATACCGACACTATTTATAACATCATAGGAGGGCAGATAGGGGAGAGAAGTGAACTTACTATAGATAATAGTAGGTCCCTGAGATCAACTGTGCTTTCTGCTCACTGGCCGGACTCTCAGGAACTCTGAAAGAGAGGCTGCATGGTTTCTAAGAGAGCCCCACCCCAGCATAGTAGGAGCAGAGATTCAGGTGAGGCACAGAAATGGCAAAGCCTCCTGTTGAAAGAGGCCAGCCAGCAGAGGTAAAGAATCTCACGGGCAACTCCTGTGAGGTGATGCGGAGAACCTGGTAGGATACTTCAGCGGACATTTATGTAAACAGATGGCATCAAGCCCTGGAAGACTCAGCCTGATATCTCAGGAATGTGGGAAGCCTACACAATTTGGGTGCTATTCCTAGGAAACTCAAAATACAAAGATCAAGTTGCATCATCCTGGCTGAAGGGAATTATACAAAAACTTAAATCATAGAAAACTCAATACAATTACAATTTTCATTCCTGATTTGCGAGCCAAGATTCATCCTTTTACACAATTTATCAGTGCACACTAAGAACACATAAAGCTTCAAATCTTGAACTCATAAATAAGAAAAGTGTCTTAAAAAAAAAAAACCCGAAGGGTGCCTGGGTGGCTCAGTTGGTTGGGCGTCTAACTTCTGCTAGGGTCGTGATCTCATGGTTTGTGGGTTCGAGCCCCAGTTCGGCTCTGTGTTGACAGCTCAGAGCCTGGAGCCTGCTTCGGATTCTGTGTCTCCTTACCGCTCATGCTCTGTCTCTCTCTCTCAAAAATAAGTAAACATTAAAAAAAAAAAAAAAGGAAAATGTGCTTTTTGAAATTCACTTGCAATATTTTCCCCAACTGAATTTAGCAGTACATACGTGTTTTCTTTTTTGTTTAAACTTCTTTAGTTAGAAAGCATCAAAACCATAATTAGTAAGTTCAAACTATAAAAAAATATTGTCAGAAAGTTACTCTTGTAAGGATTTTACCTACATCGCTTCACTTAATCTTCAAACAAACTTTAGGTGAGAGGTGCCGTTATTATTCTCACTTTAAAGATGAGGAAGTTGAGGCACAGAGAGGTTAAACACATTGCTTCGGTTTGCATATCTGGTAAATGGTAGATCTAAGATTTTGAACTTGATCCCTCTGCAAGCAGGACCTGTGGTCTTAATAAAAAATGAATATGGATGCCACTGTGATAGGAGCTATAATCCCCCAAGAGCATGGCAAGAGCTCTGAGGCTTTGTTTCCCTGCCTCTCAGAGTTGAAGCAGTACCCATCCTTCAAATGCTGCTTGGGGCTACGATTAAAATTAGGGAAAACCATTTTCACAGCTTAGTTAATACTGTGACTATGATGTGGAACAAACAAACACACAAAAAACCCCTGTGGTTTCAAAGGAGTAGCAAAACCTAGCATAAAGCGTAGGCTGGAAGGGGAGGTAGGAAGAAAGGACCACCTACATAACCTCAGATAATCCTTGAGACAGCTCTGGGAAGTAAATATTATGACCTATTTTACAGAGGAGGAAACAGAAACTCATTCATTGACTTTAAATGACCTGCTCAGTTGGGAAGTGATGGAGCCAGGATTCTAATCTGTTTGTTGCTGGCTCTAAAGAGATCATTTTCTTGTTATGTTACACCATCCCTCAAAATACTCTGATTTGGGTAACTACGGATTGAGTAGGTTATTGTGGTATAGGCTGAGAATACATGAAGCATTTATAATCCTGTTTCTGTGGGGAGAGAAGTATATTCCTACTTCTAAATAGCTGATTTAAAAACTAAATTCTGGGACACAGACCATTTGAAACTTGAAAACTGCCTACTGTGACATAAGAGAAAAAAAATTGCTTGAACTGTGATAATAGTCTTGCCTCTAAATTTTTAAGGCTGTGAAATATATTCTATACCACATGCAAAATGTTTATTTATCGAGTCAACAATATTAGCAGCATCAGCAGGTTGGGGAAAGCTGAAATATGAGGTGAATATGCATTCTTGTGATTTGCTTTTTTGGACTATTTTATGCTGATGAATTCAAATTTTAAAAAATGGGTTGTGTTTCAAAGAGTGGGGAATGAGAAAAGATGTTTGAAATGGGAAAATGGTAAGGACATTTATTTGAAGAACCTGAGAATTAAAGAAATTCAAATTCTTTGCATTGAAGCAAAGAAAATCATTACTTGCTATTAAGTGGAATCGAGGGCAGCTGTCTTGAGAGGTATGCTTTTCATATTATTGCTACAGTGTCCAAGGCCTGGTTACAAACTCTAGGGGCTGACATTTCACTGAGAAACACATCATGCTGATATATTTAAGATATATCTCCAGTATAGCTTCTTTATTCTTTGTCATGCATTTTGATCTTTCTAGTTGCTCTAACTCATGATTTAAAGGGAACTTAAGTCACCCTGTAAGGGACATTAGCCCAACTCCCCATTTTGATTCATAAGGAGGATTAATTGAAGAAAAGTGATTTGCCTATATGTATACATATACACCATGTAAAATTTTTTGTACTTTCAAACCTAGAGCTGACCATGTACCTGAAAATTATTTTTTTTTCCATTCGTCACTGTTCAGTAATAATCTCATTTACTGAGATCTAGTTCAAGGATGGGAACTCTATTATATCTAGCATAGTTTATATTTTGAATTCAAAAATAATATATTCTTATGGTAAATAATTCCACTCAGAAGAGTGTAAAGTAAAAATAAAAGTCCTTCCTGCAGTTTACCTTCCAGATTTTATATGTATGTACAAATATATATGGATACAGGAGTGCCTGGGTGGTTCAGTTGATTAAGTGTCTGACTCTTGACTGCAGCTCAGGCCATGATCTCACAGTCATGAGATGGAGCCCTGCATCGGGCTCAGGGCTGGACATGGAGACTGCTTACAATTCTCTCTCCCTATCTTGGGGTGCCTCAGTGGCTCAGTTGGTTAGGCATCTAACTCTTGATTTCAGCTCAGGTCTTGATCTCATGATTGGTGGGACTGAGCCCCACATAAGGCTCTGCACTTTGTGGTGGGATTCTCTCTCTTTCTGCCCATATGTGGCTCCCATGTGTTCTCTCTCTCTCTCTCAAAATAAATAAATAAACATTTGGAAAAAAAAAAAGGATTATGTCTCCCTCTGCCCCTGCCCTACTAGTGCACACACTTTCTCAAAAAAAAATGTCAATATAGATATGTATATATGTGTATATATACACAGACATATCTGCATTTTTTCCACAAATGGAATCCTATTATAATATAACTTAACAACTTGCTTTTTAAACTTTTAAAACTTGGACATCATGCCTTTATTTATTTATTTATTTATTTATTTATTTATTTATTTATTTATTTTGAGAGAGAGAGAGAGAGAGAGAGAGAATGAGAGTGAGTAGGGGAAGGGTAGAGAGAGAGGGAGAGAAAATCCCAAGCAGGCTCCACACTGTCAGCACAGAGCCCCACGTGGGGCCTGGTCCCATGAACTGTGAGATCGTGACCTGAGCTGAGATCAAGAGTCAGATGCTTAACTGACAGAGCCACCCAAGTGTCCCAAAACTTGGACATCACTCCTTACCAGTACATACAAGATCTAGTGCATTATTTTCCTTTATACAGTGGTCACATCACGTTCCATTCTATGGTGGTTTTAGACATGTCTACAAAGTCTTGGACATTACTCATATCAAAAGGTGAAATCTCATTCCCCTCATCTTGAATATGAGCAGGATTTAGTGACTTGTTTCTAAGTATGTAGTATTGGAGAAGTTTAAATCGTTTGTTTTCCTCTTAACAAACATCCTTGTATATAGCTTTTCATAATTGTGCATATATTATGATATCTTAAGATTTGTGCATTTTTTCCCTAGAAGTAGAGTGTTGGTCAAAAAATATCCATATTTAAAATTTTGAAAAATATTGCCATGATGTCCATCCAAAACGGTTATAGTAGCTTATCTTTATACTCACAGAATATGAGAGATTTAGTTTTCCTATATACTTATCTCCAGTGCTCACCAAATCTTTAATGAGTATTTACTGACAAGTGAAACTTACTTGCATTTTTGTTTTAATCTGTATGTCTTTCTCTCCATCTTTATTGAGATATAACTGATAAATAAAAGTTGTAATATTAAAAAAAATAAATGTATATTCATTGTGAGAGAGAGTGAGTGGGGAAGAGGCAGAGAAAGAGGGGGACAGAGGATCTGAAATGGGCTCTTACTGACAGCCGTGAGTCTGATGTGGGGCTTGAACTCCCAAACCGCGAGATCATGACCTGAGCCGAAATCAGACATTCAACCGAATGAGCCAACCAGGAGCCCTGAAAGTTGCATTTATTTAAGGTGTACAACTTGGTGTTTTGATATACACAAATCTTGTGAAATAAGTGCCACAATTAAGCTAATTAACATATCCATTACCTCACATAATTACCCTTTTCTTTTTTCTTTTCATGGTAAGAACGCTTGTGATCTACCTTGTTAGAAAATTGCAAATGTATCAAACAATATTGTTGACTATATTCACATTACTGTACATTTGATCTCCAGAGGTATTCATCTTGCATAACTGAAACTTCATACCCCTTGACCAACATTTCTCCATTTTTCCTTCCCTCTAGCCTCTGTAAATCACCATTTCACTCTCTGCTTCTATGAGCTTGATGATTTTAGATTTCGTATATAATATGATCATTCAGTATTTGTCCCTCTGTGTCTGGTTTATTTCACTTAGCATAATGTCACTTAGTATAAGGTTCATTTATGTTATTGTATATGGAAGGATTTCCTTCTTTTTTAAGGTTGGATAACATTTGACTGTGTATATTGATGCCCATTTTATATATCCATTCATCTGTTGATGGACCTTTAGGGTTGTTTCCATATCTTGTTTAATGTGAATAATACTGCAATGAACGTGAGAATGCAGATAGATATTTCTTTGAGATAATGATTTCATTTCCTTTGGAAACATACTCAGATATGGGATTGCTGGATCATAATGTAGTCCTATTTTTAATTTTTTGAGGAATCTCTATAATGTTTTTTATAATGGGTGCCACCAACATTATGCAGGGTGACTTTCTTTCCCTTTTCTCTACTGTCCAATACTTGTTATCTTTTGCCTTTTTGATAATAACCATTAAAACAGGTGTGAAATGATACCACTTTGTGGTTTTGATTGCATTTCCCTGATGATCTGTAATGTTGTGTACCTTTTGTATGTCTTTGGAGAAATGTCTATTCAGGTCCTTTACCCAGTTTTTAGTTGGGTTGTGTTTTTGCTCTTGAGTTGTCTGAGTTTCTTACACATTTTAGATATTAACCCCTTATCAGATAGATGATTTGCAATTATTTTCGCCTACTCTGCAGGTTATTTCCTCACTCTGTTGACTATTTCCTTTGTTGTATAGAATATTTTTAGTTTAATGAACCCTCACTTATCTTTTTTTTTGCTTTTGTTGTCTGTGCTTTGGTGTCATATCCAAGAAATCGTTTCTCAGACCTTTGTAAAGAGGTTTTCTCTTGTTTTCTTCTAGGAGTTTTACTTTTTTTTTGATATTTTTAAGTCTTAATCCATTTTGGGTTGGGATTTGTGTATGGAGCAAAATAAAGGTCCAATGTCATGTGGATACCCAGCTTTCCAGCACCATTTATTGAGGAGACTATCATTTCCCCATTGTGTGTTCTACTGTCAAAGATCGGTAGACTGCAAGTATATGAATTTATTTTTGGAATCTCTATTCTGTTCTATTAGCCTGTATATTTGTGTTTGTGACAGTACTATGCTCTTTTGATTACTGCAGTTTTGTAATATATCTTGAAATTAGGAAGTATGGTGCCTCCTCTTTGAGTAATGGGGATTTGTAAATTTGCTGCTTAACTTCCAAACATTGGTGGTCTTCCTTTAAAGTCAGCCTTTCTGTAAATTTGTACTTAATATGTGTCTTTTATAGTATTGTTTTAAAAATCAGTTTGACAATCTTTTTCTTTACATTGAATTTATTCCACTGACATTTAATGTAATTATAAGGCATACTTGGTTTTAAAATCTGTCATTTTGTTATTTGATTATTTGTCTTATGTACTTTTCTTACTTTCTTTGTCTTTTCTTGACTGTATGTTTTTATTACCAGCATATTTTTTTATTTTTCCAGCTTTCTCCTGTATTTGTCATTTAATTATGCACTCTTCTATTATTCTTTTAGTTGTTACCCTAGAAATTAAAGTTTGTATCTTTGATTTACTGTAGTCTGCCTTAAGTTATGCTTTTATTTTCTGAAGAAAGCAAAAATCTTAATGATAGTTTAAATCTGTTTCTTACCTCCTTTGTCCTTTGTGCTAAGGTTTTCGTATAATATATTCCACTTTGATTTATACAAGATATAATCATTAGTACTATTTTAAAGCATCAAAATTCTACATCAGTTCACATATTTACACTTTCCTATGGTTTTCATTCTTTCTTGCTATTTTGTATTTCCATCTGAGATCATGATCTTTCTGCCTGAAGAACTTCTTTTAATATTTCTTTTACTGCCAGTCTTTTCTTTAAAAATTTTTTTTATTAGTGTGTATTTATTTTTGAGAGAGAGAGAGAGAGAGCAGGACTTGGAGAGGGGCAGAGAGAGACAGAGATACAGCATCCAAAGCAGGTCCAGGGCTGGACAGGACACAGGGCTCAAACTCATGAACTATAAGATCATGACCTGAGCCAAAGTTGGATGCTTAACCAATGTAGCCACCCAGGTGCCCCAGTGCCAGTCTTTTTCTAATGAGTTTTCTTAGATTTTGTCTGGAAAACATCTTTGTTTTGTCTTAATTCTTGAAGGATATATATCTGGGTATAAAATTCTTAGATGGTGTATCCTTTCAGCACTTTAAAGATGTCACTCAGTTTTTATTGAAAATTCATCAGTCATCTTATTTTTCTCCTTTGAAAGCAGAGTGTTTTCTTTCACTGAAGTTTTTCCCTTTCCATTAGGTTTTCAGCAGGCTGACTGTAATGTATTTGGGGTTTGTAGAGATGCTTGAAAAATGTAGTTAGATTCCTTTGTCCCTGGTAAAGACTTCTTTTTAATATTTCTTCTTTCTCATTATTTCTCTCCTTTACTGCTGGGGCTACAAATTATGTATAATTAGAGGTTTCACCATGCCTCTTTTGCTCTTTTCTGTGTTTTATTTTTTTAACTTTTTCCCCTTTTGTACTTTTTCACTAATTATGCTTTTTAGTTTGTACTCCTCTATTCTTCTATGTCTGTTCTGCTGCTATTAATCCTATATTTTCAGTTCTCCATTTTAGTTGTAGTGCTTTTGAGTTTTAGGATTTTCATTTGATTTTTTTATCTTTTAGAATCCGTATCAGTGTTAAAATTCTTTATTCTTTATCTTCGCTTCTATTTTCTTAACTCTATTAGTCATAGTTTTTTATAAAGTTGTCTAATAACTCCAATATTTATTATTATTTAAAAATTTTTTCTTAATTTTTTTTTTTATTTTTGCGAGAGAGAGAGACAGAGAGTGAGGGCACGCAAGCATGAGTGAGGGAAGGTCAAGGAGAGAGAGACACACACAGAATCCAAAGCAGGCTCCAGGTTTTGAGCTGTCAGCACAGAGCCTGATGTGGGACTTGAAACCATGAACTGTGAGATCATGACCTGAGCTGGAGTCAGATACTTAACTGACTGAGCCACCCAGGTGTTCCTAATTTCAATATTTAAATGACCTCATGTATTTGTGCTTTTATTTATTTTTCTTGGCTTTTGGCCATTTCTCATATATATATGAGAAATATATATATATATATATATATATATATATGAGAAATATATACGTATATGAGAAATATATATGTATATGAGAAATATATCTATATCTATATCTATATCTTTATAGAGGTTCTGGATAATGTTATCTCCTTTCAATGAGGGTTACATTGTATTTTGGAAGATCACATTGGTCCTGGTAAAGGTTGATCTCAAGCTTATTCTGATTTCGCTCTTACTTCTAGTACAAGGATCAACAGATTCCTGTAAAGGACAAGGACAAGATAGTAAATATTTTAGAGTTTGTGGATCATACTATATATATATATATATATATATATATATATATATATATATGTATAAATTTATGATAAAATTCATTATCCTTCTAAATTTTTAGGTATTACATAAAAACCATAATATGTTACCAAGTAAATGTGTTTTTAGTTCTTTTTTTAAATTTATTTTTTTAAATTTACATTCAAGTTAGTTATCATATAGTGCAACAAAGATTTCAGGAGTAGATTCCTTAATGTCTCTTACCCATTTAGCCCATCCCCTCTTGCACAACCCCTCCAGTAACCCTCTGTTTGTTCTCCATGACTCTCTTCTGTTTTGTCCCTTCCCTATTTTTCTATTCTTTTTGCTTCCCTTCCCTTATGTTCATCTGTTTTGTATCTTAAAGTCCTCATATGAGTGATGTCATATGATATTTGTCTTTCTCTGACTAATTTTGCTTAGCATAATACCCTCTAGTTCCATCCAAATGGCAAGATTTCATTCTTTTTGATTGCTGAGTAATACTCCATTGTATATATATACCACATCGTCTTTATCTGTTCATCCATCAATGGACATTTGGGTTCTTTCCATACTTTGGTTATTGTTGACAGTACTGCTATAAACATTGGTGTGTATGTGTCCCTTTGAAACAGCATACGTGTAGCCCTTGGATAAATACCTAGTAGTGCAATTGCTGGGTTGTAGGGTAGTTCTATTTTCAATTTTTTAAGGAACCTCCATACTGTTTCCCAGAGTGGCTGCAGATCATACAATATTTGCTACAACTATTCCACATTACTATTGTAGCAGAAAAATAATCATAGATAATATGTAGGTGATTGAACCTGGCTATGTTTCAATAAAATTCATTGACATTAAAAAGTGAATTTCATATAACTTTTGATGTTATGTAATAGTACTTTTTCTTTGCTTATTTTCAATCATGTAAAAATATGAAAAAACATTCTTAGGTCTAAGAACATACAAAAATAGGTGGCAGGTCATGTTGACCTGCAGGTTGTAGTTTGCTGTTCCCCTGTAGTAGCAAATGCCCTTTACTCCTAAGTGTGACTCTTTTTGGTTCATAACTGGAAACCTGGAGGTTCATTAAGGTCTCCATCTTCAGGGCTTCAATTCCATCCTCTGTCTCCATGGCTCCAGTAATCTTTGCTCAGTTTTCAGCTTCCTATCTGCTGTTTCCTGATGGATTTCTTGGGATTTTATCCTGCACATATGGCACTTAATATTCAGCCAGTGTTTGGAGGGATATGTGTAGTCAGATTTTGGGCTCATTTCTCTGAGATTCTCTCTTCTTTTGGATTTTATTTTTCAGGTCTTATATATTTAAGCTCCATGCTCGAACATGACCTCTTTAGCTCAGATTGACTGCTTCTTTCTGATTAGATACTATTCCCCACTCTCTCATACACAGAAAATTAGAAAATATCCTCTAGAGAAAATGCCAGTTTGAATATGAAGTTTATCAAGTAAGTTCGAATATGAACATTATTTTGTTCCTTATTCAAAGATTGTAATTCCTCAAATACTGCCTGCAATTTAATAATCCCCATTGTCTTTAAAAAGTTGCTGTATATAATGTGGTGAGCTTTTTTATTCTTGTTTTCAACAAGAGGGATCATCTTGTTGAGCAGAAGTCTGTATAGGCTTTTTAAATTGCTATGTAGCAAAAATTTTCAATATAGCTTTTAGGTTTCATGATAAGCCTGGGAAGATCATTCTCATTATTATATTGTAAATATATCCTCCCATGCTTTTTTGATTAATATTTGATTTCAAGTTTTACATTTAAATCAATTTTTACATTTAAGTCATTGATTAATCTAAAATTCATTTTGAAATTCATTTTTACAAAAGATATGAAATAGGATTTCAGTCTTTTCTCAAATGACTAGCCAGTTTTCTCAACACTGATTATTGATTTGAAATGCTATACTTGTAATATATTAAATTCCTAATTGTACAGGGATATATTTTGAGATTCTCTACCATGTGTCACTGATGTGCTTGTCTATTTAAGGACCAAAATAATCGTATTTTAGAATATATTTTATTATGAGGGAAGACCATTCTCCTATTAACCTTCTTTTTCAGAAATGTCCTAGGTTTTCTTTCATGTGTACTTTTCCAGATGAACTTTAGAATTGGTTGGTCAATTAGGACCAAAAAAAGGTAGGATATCAAAAGCACAGGCAATGAAAGAAAAAAATAGGGAAGTTGGACTTTCACAAAATTAAAACTTTTGTATGTCAAAGGACATTATCAATAGAGTGAAAATGCAACCCGTGAAGTAGGAGAAAATATTTGCAAATAATATATTTGATAATATTTATATCTAGAATGTAAAGAAACCCTACAACCCAATAATAACAATAAAAACAAATAATTTGATTTAAAAATGGGCAAAAGACTTGAACAGACTTTTCTCTAAAGAAAATATACAAACAGTCAATATGCACATGAAAAGATGCTCAGCATCACTAATTGAACGGAAAGGCAAATGAAAATCACAGTAGGCTATCACTTCATATCCATTAGGATGGCTATTATTAAAAATGAGAAAATGGCAAGTGTTGACAAGGTTGTGGAGAAATTGGAAGCCTTGTGCACTTCTTTTGGGAATATAAAGTGGTGCAGCTATTGGGAAATGGTCTGATGATTCCTCAGAAAATTAAACTGAGTAATTTGAAATTAATGGAAATAGCATATGATCTAGCAATTCCATTTTTGGGAATATACCCAAAAGAATTGAAAGCAGAAGCTCGAATATATTTGTACACCATTGTTTATTAGCAACATTATTCATAATAGCCATGAGGTGGAAACAACCCAAATGTCCACTGACAGATGGATAAACAAAATTTTGTATTTACATACAATGGAATATTACTCAGCCTTAAGAAGGAAGGGTATTCTGACATATGCTACAATATAGATGAACATTGAGGATATCACACAATGTGAAATACACCAGTGACAAATAGACAGATACTGAATGATTCTACTTAAATGAGGTACCTAGAATAGTCAAATTCGTACAGAAAGTAGAATGATGGTTGTCAGGGTTGGAGGGTAGAAAGAATGGAGAATTAGTATTTAATCGGTACCAAGTTTCAGTTTGAGAAAATTAAAAGTTCTGGAGATGGATGGGGGTGATGGTTGCACAGGAATGCTAATGTACTTAATGCTGTTGAACTGTACATATAAAAATGCTTAATATAGTGAATTTTATGTTCTAGATACTTGATCACAATAAAAACATTTCTTAGAAAGATAATAAAGAAGGGGGAACCTATTTGTAGTTTTTATTGTATTAAAAATGTACAGCTTTTTAATACTACATCTTGCTAAGAATAAGATGTATCTTTCTATTATTTATTTTTTTATGCTTCTCAGTAACATGTTGAATTTTTCTTCATATAGTTTCTGAACACTTAGTAGTTTTCTGTTTGTTTGCTTGCTTTTCTTGTACTTTTTTCTTCAACCTGTAGTGAGATCAAGATTCGGATGCTTAACTGACTGAGCCACCCAGGTGCACTAGCTTGTTGTGTTATGCTTTTAGTTTGTTTCTTTGTTTATTTATTTATTTAGACAGAGCACATTTATGCACATGTGAGTGAGGGGGAGAGGGGCAGAGAGAGAGGGAGAGAGAGAATCCCAAGCAGGCTCCTTGGTGTTAGTGCAGAGTCCATAACAGGACTCCAACTCACAAACCATGAGATCATGATCTGAGCGGAAATTAAGAGCTGGACGCTTAGCTTACTGAGTCACCCAGACACCCCTTCTTGTTATACTTTTGAACTGGAACTCTTTTCCAGTGTTTAACTGGTTCTTGTTTGAATATAATGTTCAGGTGGGTGGGGGGTTACAAATAAGTGTCACAAAGATGAAAGGTACAGCACAGGGAATATAGTCAATAATATTGTAATAATATTGTATAGTGACAGATGGTGATTATACTTCTGTGGTGAACAGTGAGGGATGTAGAGAATTGTTGAATTACTATGTTGTACAACTGAAATTAATATAACACTATATGTTAATTATATTTCAATAAAAAAAAGGTAATCACATAAAAAAAGTCTTCAATTATATTATTTTTCACCAGGTATCTTCTTTTTCTCCCATTGTTTTCTCTAATACTGTGTTAATTCTTTCAAATAAGTTTTTAGTGAGCACTTTACTCGAGTATAGAGAAACATTAGTATATTCTTGATCTCAAGAAACTTATAGTCTATCTGGGAAATGAAAAAAACATAGATTTTTATTTTTTTAAACCTAGACAATAGCCTGTATTCCAGCCTTTTATTTTGTGAGGAAAATAAACCTTATGAAATCAAGTCATGTTCTTATCTCACTAAATTAATACAGCCTTTAAAATGGTGTACTAATTTTTATGTGGTAGTTTCTATTTTACATTACATTTTACTGTAATGGTAACAGAAAAAAAAATAAATGCAGGAAATCATTTGTTTAATGTATGGTCCCACAAGACTCCTGGGAGGATCTTGGTGGTAACAATCAATGCTCTGGGTAGTGCCCTGTAGATAGAGGCTACAGATCCCTTTCCAGCTCTGTCCTTGACCAGCTTGAGTGTAGGGCTACGATGCATAGACAGTCTTACAGTCTTCATCATCTCAGGTCCAGTGTATCTTCTTGGGTGTGCACCTCAATCACATCAGAAACTTGTAAAAACCTTTTCCTGTACATGGCAAGGAGTTTCTGACTGAGATCTGTTGTGGATCTTATATATCTGTATTTCAAATTCTTCTGATGCAGGTGATCCATGAACCATATTGCTCTTCTATAGTAACAAATTCAGTTACCAGCCCTAAACCACTTTTTCCTGAGACTTGTAGACATTATAAGATTTTTCCTTTTCCTTTTCTTTTCTTTTTCTTTTCTCTTTTCTTTTCTTTTTGAGAGAGTGTGAGTGAGGGTGAGAGGCAGAGGGAGAGAGAATCTTAAGCAGGCTCCACACTCAGCACAGAACCCTTCACAGGGCTCTATCCCACCACCCTGGGATCATGACCTGAGCTGAAATCAAGAGTTGGATGCTCTACCAGTTGAGCTATCCAGGTGCTCCAAGATTTTTCCTTTTATTTTTATTTTTTTAATGTTCATTTATTTTTGAGAGACAGAGAGAGAGAGAGAGAGAGAGAGAGAGAGCGAGCGCTCATGCAAGCATGAGTAGAGGAGGGGCAGAGAGAAGGAGACAGGATCGAAAGATGGATCTGTTCTGACAGCAGAGAGCCCCATGTGGGACTCAAACTCATGAACCGTGAGGTAATGACTGAGCCACCCAGAAGCCCCAAGATTTTTCCTTTTAAATGTCCAATTTCATGTTCCAATCCCTGGTATAATCACGACTCCCACTGTACTGGACCCTATCTGATGGCAGTGCACATACCAACTTCTACTCTTTTTCAGTATGGCCTCGTTTTTCTGCCTCCATTCTTTCTTGAAATTTCTTCAGTTCCTCTCTATTGTGCCCATTGCACCTGCTTTTCCCTGATTTTAGCAGCCTCTCCAGCAATTCCCAGCTGCCCCGGCACATAGCATTACCACCTTTGCTATTTCAGCTGGGTTAAAGCTTCAGAAACCCCATTAACCTTCTGAGTCCTGTCATTTAGCCCTCCAGGTACCACTGTATTCAATTGCTCTTCACTTCAAACCTGTATATTCTAAATCTTAAGGAATCTACTGGGATAGTACTGCAGATGCTACCATGTCTAATTATTCTTCACTTTCAGATCTATTTAATCTACATTTCAGACAACCCATTGTTACAATACTTTTTCCTAGTTTATTTTTAGAAATCCACGAATTAAAAAAATATTTTTCAAAATAACATGCCTCCTCTTGTCACTCTAGTGGTTGTATGTTGATAAAATTGAGATACCACATTGTAATTTTGGTTGCTCAGTATATTTATAAAAATTACATGCCATCTGTACATTCTCCAATTACATATTACTAACCCTTAGTTTCTGAAAACGTTGTAATGAAAAGTTCATATGGAATTGCCTGATCCTTGTAACATTCCACGTGGCTATCAACTGTATTCATGGTGAAATCTGCATAAGCTATTCTCAGTTCCCCTGGGCTTTGCCTAGTGGTGCCCAATCTGTGCCAGCCTGGAGCTTTCTCTGACTACTCTTCCTCTTTCCATGTATTCCTAACTCTCCCAGCCCATCTCCCTTTCTCACTCTCTTTACAATGAGTGGGTAGCTGACATTCTTAAAGCAGTCTTAATGTTGGGGCTGGAGACTTGAAAGTGGTGGACATTAGCATGTTGAATAACAAGGATATTTGGGAAGGAAGCAATTCATTGTCGCCACCATGTATTATCTCACTTTTTAAGCTTCAAATCAATTCTTTATGAATAAGGAGGTTAAGGATCCCACTGTCACAAACTTCAAACTGTGAGGGCTGCCACTTTTCACAACCAAGTATGTATCACTCAGAAACTGTGGTTTTTCTAAAGGAGCCCTGGGAAATCTTAGCCTCTTCAGTGGTTTGTAACAAATGAACATGTACACAGGAAAAGTGGTACACTGACCAATTATAACCAGAGAATGGCCCATTAGTGCTCCAACTCCTTCCCTATGACTGATTGGAGTTTTCAGTAGTCAGCTTAAATGCCTTCATCTTCTCCAGAGAGCTGGCAAGCTGTATAGTTTCCCTCTTCACTAATATTTGCAAATCAGTATTACATATGCCATAGGTAAAAAATGGGCTAGGACTTGTCATACACTCTTTAGTTTTCCAATCTGTATCCTGCATCATCAAACCAAAGGCAATATTAAGAAATAGCACAGGTTCTTAGAACAGGGTATCTCAATATCAATAATAATTGATATTATTGCTTTCTTGTGATGGACTGTGTTGTGCATTGTAGGATGTTTTTAGCAGCACCCCTGACCTCTATCCACTAGATTCCAGTAGCACCCTCCTCGCTAGTGTGATAACCAAAAATGGCACCGGACATTGCCAGGTGTCTCCTGGGTTATAAAATTGCCCCTGGTTGAGACCATCGCTTTAGAGAAAGTGAAATTTAAATGATGTAATTCTCATTATTACTTCTTTTGAAAAATGATTTATGTGTTTTAATCTTTGATATTTTTAAAAGATAATTTACATGACTAGGGAATTAGCAAGAGTTCAATCTTGGTCTAAAAGTTAACCTAGCTAGGCAGTAATTCCTTCTCAAAGGAATAGAAATGCTAATACTAAAGAAGGTGCTCCATGCAAATGAGCTTCCATTTAAATTTAGTCCTGCTGAGGACCTAGCCTAGGTTACCAGCAGTGTTAATCTGCCATTCAGTAACAAAGTAAACCAGGATGTTCAGATTATATATTAGCCCACATAGAAAGACAACATAAGGCATTTTTCTGAAACAAAGCTATTATCTTTTCGGAGATCTAATTTTTGAAGCTTATGTTTGGTACTCATCCGATAACATGTCTCACATAGTGTCTGATAAAAGAATGCTTGTTCATAGAAAAACATGGGTGTATGTGGGTAAGTGGGTGTAAGGTACATTTCAGGCTTTTGTTTTGTTTTGTTTTGTTTTGTTTTTTCTGTTCCTAAAGTCTATTCTTTGTAATGTTAGGACTCAAAGTGTATGATGTGCAAGAAATGCAAGAAATGCAGATTGTAAGAAATACAGAATCTTAGGCCTCACCCTTGACCTACTAGATCAGATTATGAATTTTAACACCATCCCCAGGTAATTCTTTTACAAATTAAAGCTTACCTCCAAACACTAGTTCCTCAGATTACTGAAAGATAAATTCTGGGAAAGAATTTTATAAAACATAAGTTTTTGGAAGAGTGGGTTTGGTCTCGATACACAGGTTCTTCTACAACAGCACCTCTCAACAAATATCCATGTTTAAATTCTGATTTTCCAATTGGGAAGTGGTGGAGATTAAGCAATATTTTCTAAACTTGTTTAATAATGGGACTTTTGTTTTCATAGACATCACTTTGGAAAATGTTCCTGTAGTTATGTAGTACAGGCATTTACCACATAATTAAATGACAACTGTATCTTAAGTAAATAAATTAATCAGTAGCTAATCATGGTTAATGATAACTGATAATATGCTGAGCAGCAGGAAAAGACAAACTTTGTAGAGAAGAAAAAAGCAATCATCACCATCATCATAAAACAGAAAACAGTAAACCATAATCCTTTTTTTAAAAAAAAAAATTTTTTAACATTTATTTTTGAGACAGAGAGAGAGCATGAACAGGGGAGGGTCAGAGAAAGAGGGAGACACAGAATCTGAAACAGGCTCCAGGCTCTGAGCTGTCAGCACAGAGCCCGACGCAGGGCTCAAACCGTCAGACCACGAGATCATGACCTGAGCCGAAGTCGGATGCTCAATTGACTGAGCCACCCAGGTGCCCCTATAATCCTTTAGATTACTACTTAAATTTAAAAGCTACTAACAAAATAAAACAACAATTATAAGAAATAATAGTTGGTTCATAGCATCTAGCATGTAAGTTTTTTAGAAAGAAATTTTCTGAAATCAATTTCAAGATATTTTTTCACATAGTTCTTACTGTTCATGAAATTTTGGGTACTAGAAATATTTAGACAAAATTAACAATTGAAAAATATATATTTTTACATAAAAATCACTACAGCAAGGTATTAGTGACATGCAAAAACTGTACATATTTGATCTATATCGATGAGGGAGCGTGGTGCAAGCTGAGGGCAAAATACAGGCTGCCCGCTCTACCTCCCTCAGGTGGAATATACATGATATTCCTCAGACGTTCCTGCCCACTCAAGAACAAAAAGGAAAGAGGTTTAAGTGCTTGCTACGGTAATGTGGGAAACTAAGGCAAATGGAAAATTAAATTCCCTTACTGCTTACAGCCCATTGAGAAGTCCTTGAAACCCCAGTGAACTCCCTCTAGACGCTGAGCTGCCTCAAGGATGACGCTTTGCTGGGGGCAAAAAAGAACCTTAGCTTCACATTATCCCAACCTTGAGGATCCTGTAAGTTTACTTCCTTTATCTCAACTGCCTCAAGATACATGCTGGTAACGGTACTCCAAGCTTATGCCCCCCCCCACCCCCATATACATCTGTAGGGTTTCATGACTGAGGTTTTATTAAACAGTAATAAATGGCCCTTCCCTACCAATAACTAGCCCCTCAAGGTTCTGGAAACCTAGCTTCCAAATTACCTTAGAGTACTCTATCCCTGACCCCCTCCCAACCTGAGAGTATATAATGAGTTACCTGTCAAGACTCCAGTGCAGCTTTCTGACCACAGGCCCTGTCCCCATGCTTTAATAAAATCACCTTTTGCACCAAAGACGTCTTCAAAATTCTTTCTTGGCTCTTGGCTCTGGACCCCTTCACTGTCACCCCCAAATTTCATCATATATTACTCGATGCGTTTGGAGATATGTACCCCCTTGAAGCCATCACCATAATCTATGTTATAAACATATTAATCACCTCCAAAAGTTTCCTCCTGCCTACTCTCTTGAAAAATAGATATCTTTATTTTGAATAAAAGTATTGCAGGATTTTTTACCTCAGTACCCGGGGTTCATTGTCTCCTTGCTTCGGAGAATGAAGAGGTGGACACAAAATGAGCGGCAGGCAAAAGTTTATTAGAGCAAAAGATCAGAAAGTAAGAATAGTAGGAAACCTCTCTTTACAGAGAGGGGACATTCTAAAGTGAATGCCTGCCGACAGTAGGAAAGGGTTGTTGTTTTATAAGGTCACCCTCTTCCTCCTTCCCCCACATCCCCAGCTTCTCAGGTTTTACCTTTATTGGCTGGATAACTTTAGTTGCTGGGTTGTCCATTCCTGATTGGCTCATTTCCATTGTATGAGGGATGGTCAGTTGGTCATACTATTCCTTGTGGGTCATAATTTTATGGTCTACTTATTTTTAGTTAGGTTTTTTGTCAAATTCCTGAAGTTTCGAAACCTGAGGGGGAGTAGGTGGGGTCTGTTACATTCTTTTTTCTTTTTCTTTCTTTTTTTTTTTTTGATTTATTTATTTTTAAATTTACATCCAAGTTAGTTAGCATATAGTGCAACAATGATTTCAGGAGTAGATTCCTTAATGCCCCTTACCCATTTAGCCCATCCCCCCTCCCCTTCCACAACCCCTCCAGCAACCCTCTGTTTGTTCTCTATATTTAAGAGTCTTTTATGTTTTGTCCCCTTCTCTGTTTTTTATATATTTGTTTCCCTTCCCTTGTGTTCATCTGTTTTGTCTCTTAAAGTCCTCATATGAGTGAAGTCCTATGATACTTGTCTTTCTCTAATTTCGCTTAGCATAATACCCTCTAGTTCCATCTAAGTAGTTGCAAATGGCAAGATTTCATTCTTTTTGGTTACCAGGTAATACTCCATTGTGTGTGTGTGTGTGTGTGTGTGTACTACATCTTCTTTATCCATTCATCTGTCGATGGACATTTGGACTCGTTCCATACTTTGGCTGTAGTCAATAGCACTGCTATAAACATTGGCGTGCACGTGCCCCTTTGAAACGGCACTCCGTATCCTTTGGATAAATACCTAGTATTGCAATTTTTGGGTCGTAGGGTAGTTCTATTTTTTAATTATTTGAGGAACCTCCATACTGTTTTCCAGAGTGGCTGCACCCCCAGTTTGCATTCCCACCAGCAGTGCAAAAGAGATCCTCTTTCTCCTCAGCCTCACCAACATCTATTGTTGCCTGAGTTGTTAATGTTAGCCATTCTGACCGGTGTGAGGGGATATCTTATTGTGGTTCTGATTTGTATTTCCCTGATGATGAGTGATGTTGAGCATTTTTTCATGGGTCGATTGGCCATCTGGATGTCTTCTTTGGAGAAGTGTCTATTCATGTCTTTTGCCCATTTCTTCACTGGATTATTTGTTTTTTGGGTGTTGAAATTGATCAGTGCTTTATAGATTTTAGATACTAATGCTTTAGCTGATATGTCCTTTGCAATATCTTCTCCCTTGCTATTGGTTGTCTTTTAGTTTTGCTGATTGTTTCCTTTGCTGTGCAGAAGCTTTTTATTTTGATGAGGTTCCAGTAGTTCATTTTTGCTTTTGTTTCCCTTGCCTCTGGAGGGATTGCAGGGTCTGTTACATTCTTAAGAGGAACCTTATGCCTGAGGGCGTTTACTGGGGTCAGACACTCCCAGAATTGTTCCAAAATATGTGTTTTTCTCCACCCAGGGACCTAAGGTCCTAATCTTTCCCTCTTTGCCTATTTTACCCTATCTTTTCCCTATCATAAAAGTATTACATGTTTATCACAAGAAATGGGTAAAATACACAATGGCATAAAAAGGAAACTATATAATCTTGCTATTCATAGACAAACATGGATACCATTTTAATTTATTCCTTTCTAGTCCTCTTTTCTATACATTTATGCATATGAAATGTTGAAAAGTGGTACATACTATCTTGTATTTTACTTTTTTATTTAACATTATACCATGAACACTTTTCTGAGATGTTAAAAGTTATTTGAATATATGACATTTAAAAAATAAATAATATCCCATTGGATGCATTTGCCTTAATTTACAAATCATCTTTTGTGAGAGATATTTAGGGCTACTGATACAATTTAATTCTTATAAATAATGCTCAGGAAAAGTCCTAATTTAAATAGAATTTTCATTATCTTGTTGGAATAAATTCCTAGAAATGTAATTATTGTTTCAAAGAGAATAAATGTTTTAAAGGACAGTTTTAAAAAATGAGAGATAGTAAAGATTTACTACAGTCTTCACTTTTATTTATACTTTCTCAGAAATATATCTTCAATTTTATTATTTAAGGCAAAAATAATATTGACTTAAGTATTTAGTTTATGTGCATGAGAAGTATACTTTTATAATGCAAAAATTTTTGTGTTAAATTTTTTTCAATTTTTAAATGTTTCATTTATTTTTGAGAAAGAGAGAGAGAGAATGAGTGGGGAGGAGCAGAGAGAGAGACACACACACACAGAATCTGAAGATGGCTCCAGGTTCTGAGCTGTCAGTACAGAGCTTGACGTGGGACTCAAACTCATGAACCGTGAGATCATGACCTGAGCTGAAGTCAGATGCTTAACTGACTGAGCCACCCAGGCACCCCTAAATTCTTCTTACTGTTTTCAAAGAATCCTATTGGTTTTGTAGCAGGCTCACCTGGCTTAGTGGTTGACTCCATCACAATGATTGACAGATCAAAGGACATTCTGTAACTCACTTTCAATTGATACATCCATAATTATGCAAAAAGAAGAGAAAATTAATGGTTCAGAATCTACCAAAAGCTGTTCTTGGAAAGTTCCCCAGGAATCTCCTGATTTGATATTATGCATATGGACCATCTCACAATGTGACTGACACAGGTTTTCTTACCATTGCTCAATCACATCAGTCATTTTTGCTTAACAAGAGGTTCAAATGGAGAAACATTTTATAATTTAATGTTCTGAATGAATAATGTAAATAGTGCAAGCATATGTGTATACATGAGAGTACATGCATTTATAAACATGAATATCAGATATAAATAGTGAGATCTTTCATAATCGTTAATATTTTGTGAACTTGATTCTCTATATAAATGTGTCTAAGGAAGTTACATGCTTGGCTATAGGGCTTTTGACTTCAAGGAAGAAATTGAATTTACCCCTAACAGGCTATTTACTTGCAATTGCAAGATATGAGAGTAGATGATTAGGGTCATGGTGTTTCTGGTTTATTCTCTTTCCTTGGATATTATTTCTGAGTGCAGCTCAAGCTAGAACAGCAGGTGAACAAGTTTGTCAAAAATAATCTTTTCAGGCTTTTGTTACAAGACTTTAAGATGTAAAAAGTCCATGAAGTATCTCACATAGGATTTGGTACATAGTAGGTACCTGAACATTTGATTTTGGTTTATCCTGCTATGGCTTAAGTATATAAGTAAAGGCCTAGGGAGTGACTGGATTTTTCATGATTGGAACAGTAAACTAGTATTAATTTAAAAGGATAGCTAGATGTAAATCTGAATTTTAGAAGGTGTGGATTTGCAATTCTTGCTTTGTCGTAGCTTAATTAAATTCTTAACCTACCTACCAGGGGTTTTTCCTTCCCTTTCTTTCTTCCTTTTCTTTTTTGTAGCTACAATTCTTTTTTTTGTTTGTTTGTTTTTAATGTTTATTTATTTTTGAGACAGAGAGAGACAGAGCACAAGTGGGGGAGAGACAGAGAGAGAGGGAGACACAGAATCTGAAACAGGCTCCAGGCTCTGAGCTGTCAGCACAGAACCTGACGCGGGGCTTGAACCCACAAACTGCGGGATCATGACCTGAGCTGAAGTTGGGACACTCAACTGACCGAGCCACCCATGCACCCCTGTAGCTACAATTCTTAAAGAGTATTGACTGTTCTTCAGAAATGACTTTTTCGGAATATAGTAGCTTTTAATCACAATAAATCTCAGACTTACTGAACTTGAATCTGGCCAAATCAACAAAGAAAAAATATCTAAGGATATTATAAATTATTTACAGCTTAATTTTTAAAACTGATGAAGTAATTTTCACAGGAAATTTGGAATCAATTGTTTCTATTGTCCTCATTTTTACCACCCCTGCACAAAATCTTGCCTGAGTTATTTGCAAAATAAAAGAGATAGCTAACCTCAGTGTGGTCAGCCCCCATGCATATCACACCTTTTGACATGTCTGAACCTATGTTTGTACATGCATGTGGTGAAGATATTCTCTTTGATAAGGTAATAGATTACTTATGGCAACTTTCAAAAACCTTCCATTTTCTTAGAAGGTGATAGATTACTTAGTTATCCCAGGAATAGAAGAATTTCTTATAAAATTATTTAGAATGCCCAGAATGGTGTATTTTTAGCATAAAGCTGTATGATTTGGGTTGTTAAAAACAAAACTTGGCAATAGATTATTTTAAGTGTTCTTGTTTGCTTTAACAGTTCTACTAACTGCACATTGAAGACATTAGTCATTGATATATATATATCAATATATCTATCTATCTATCTATCTATCTATATATATAAACATGTAAACACGTGGTGTGATTTTTAGTCAATGGAGCACTGTGTTTCTATGTCACCATTTTAACCAACTTTGCCTTAATTAATGAAGCAATGAATTAATTTCTAATTGAAGGTAATAGTACTTTTTTACTCATTATATCTTTTCTAAAAATGTCTATGTTCTCTTCCTCCTATACCCATATCCCTTCTCCACTCCTCTCACTGATTGATGAGGTTTCTGGGGTGACAGTGGGGTGTGTGGGGTATGAAGCTGATGGCTAAGAAAGAATTCTGAAGACATCTTTGGTGCAAAACGGTGATTTTATTAAAGCACAGGGACAGGACCTGTGACCATGAGGACTGGTTATATACTATGGAATTGGGGGGAGGTAAAGTCCAGGGGAAGTTTCCAGTGAGATTTTCATATGCTAAAGACACACAGGATACTGGAGGCCTAGCTATTGTCAAGCTAAGATTGTTTTTCCCTTTAGCAAAGCATTAGCATTAAGACAGTAAGGAGTTCCTGGAGAAATGTTTTACTCTGCCAGCTTCAAGTATTTGCCAAAGGGCTGCGGGTTATAAGGAAACTTAGTTCTTTCTGCCATTTCCTTCTGCCTTTGTTTCCCACATTACTATGGAGGGGTGATGGAGACTTTTAAGTCCTGGTGGACTATGCTATCAGTTAACCATTTGTTTTTCCCCTTGCCTTTGTTTTTGGGCAGTCAGGAGTGCCAGAGGAATATCACACATATACCACCTGGTGGTGGTTGTGTGTGTGTGTGGGAGGGTGGGTGGTGGTGTTTGTGGCCTGTCAGCTTGCCTTATGCTCCCTCATCGCTGATGACATTTATATCTGGGAATACTTTGCCTCTAATGGTCATGACATTCCCTAAGTACTGGCTTAAATTGTGCCAATTACAATTTCTTGTGCTTCTTAATGATATTCATTTCATACTTTATCAGAGATTTTCTGAAACAATTATCAAAACTACCTGGAGTTGATTAGGGTGGGTGTTTGTATCTGTTTCTATTTTAATGCTTGAGGGATGATATTTCCCTTTGAGGGCTAGGACTTGATTTTGTTTTTATTATGTCTTTGGTTCTTTATCATTTATGATATTCCTTAAACATGCAAGTACATTTCCAACTCAGGGCGTTTGCTCTTGAAAATTCTGACTAAAATGTTTCTTCCTTATGTATTTTCATGACTCATTTCCTCATTTCATTCAGACTTCTGCTGAAATATCACTACCATACAGAAGCCTGTCCTAAACCACCAAATCTTGAAATCCTAAATAGCATGCATTCACACATGAACTCAAAAATACTATCATCATTCCTTTGCTTTTTGTTTTTCTCATTGGATTTGCCATTACCTTAAATATTATTTATTTATTGTTTCTCTCATTAGAATGTGAGCCATCTCAAAGTAAAATGTGTTCATTGCCAGATGTGGAACAGATTTGGCATATAGTAGTCATTTGATAGATATTAGTTCAGTGAATGGGTAAATTATTTGATTAATCCCCATCTCTGTCCCCAAACACAGACACACATACTGCATTATAGATTTCATGAAAATTAGAGTGCAGTATCTTTCTTGTTTATCATGGTATCCAGGGAGTCAGTGTTAAAAATATTTGTTGAATGACTAAATGAAAGACGGTTATATTGACTGGTCAGTTGCCTTTTAGACATTTTTTTTGTGACCTATTTGGGATGCAGTCTGTCAGGTAGATTCTTTTAATCATTACTATGCTAAAAGGAAATAGGTATCCTGCTTTGCATCCATTCTTGTTTTTATATGTTGACATGAAATTTTTGACAGTGGAAGCTTCACAGAATATTCACATGACCCCCTGGGGGGATTTAGTGATTTAGTTCACATTTTCTTCCTGTCCTTTGTTAGACTCAGAAAATGATAATGGGACTTAACTTTGCAATTACAGCTTGTGTAGGAGCTGTAACCCTCAACCCTCAATCCCAACTCCCAACTTCCACCCCACCTTTACTCCTTCTCTCAGTCTTGATTCAAATTTGGATTATTACAAAACCTATTTGCTAGGGGCAAATGGCCCAGTTCTCTGCTCCTCAGATCCTTCCCCAGTGCATCTATTTCCAGGGTCAGCTCCTGAAGGTGAACATTTCTCTGTCATAATTCAAAGAACAGGAAGCCCTGAGGCACTCCAGGCGGCTATAGAGGCACATGAAAAGAGACAATATAGCAGAATAAAGAAGAGAAAGGCCCATGCAATTTTTACTTAGTGAGCTCCCTTTCCAACTCCCAATTCTCATTTTAGAACTGCATTTTGAAATCATTTTAGGGTTTTGGGTGACTACAAACTGCATTTTGAAATCATTTTAGGGTTTTGGGTGACTACAAATTGAAATTGGGAACGATCCAAACTGGATTTTTTTTAAAAAACTGTATTTATGAATATTGTTGCTCGAATTTAACACTTTTAGTTGGAAATACCATGTACATTGACATCTCAGGAACTGATGTTTTTTAATCATGGATAAAGCAGAAATTTGATATTGGGACTATTTAGAATAAAACTGTGTGTGTGTGTGTGTTTTAATGGTAATTGCTGTTATTTTTAATTATAATTCTGCTAGATCCCATTTGGAAGGAGGGTGGGACTGAAGAGAAGGAGGCCTTCTGGAGCCCGCGCCTGTTACTTGAAGGAGCTAGACTGGATGAGCGGGGATTGGAGGTTGGGGGGGACGCAGGTCCTTCATTGACCAGGCACAGCGCAGGCGCAGAGCGCATGTGCAGGTATCGCCGCCAGCACAGGCCGGCGCAGGCGCAGCACGTTGTAGTTCACAGCACGCCTGGTCTTGTAATGGAGGCTCAACGAGAGTTTCTGAGATTTTGGCGTGTGTCAGCAGCTCCTTGAGGTTCTTTCCATGTACAAGATGTGGTGCTGGGGCTTGTCGCTGTTCTGGGCGAGTGCGTGGCCCTGGCACACACGAACCAGGGGTCTGTGAAGCAACTTGTGACACTTAAGGTGACTTTTGACAGAGAACCCTCTATGAGGCCGAGGCCCCGGGTGTTACACATCTCTTGGTTGAATGTATACATCTATAAATTTCCCCTCAGCAGTCTCTGGTAAATGAGACTCTGTGGAGACCATTTACCAGAGGGGAGTTGTTGTTTAATGGGTACATCCAACTGACTTGAAATTGTAATTTCAGCGAATTGAATATAATTCTAAATTGGTTTTTTAATGTTTATTTTTGAGAGAGAGAGAGAGAGAGAGAGAGAGAGAGAGAGAGAGAGAGATCACAAGTGGGGGAGGGGCAGAGAGAGAGAGAGAGAGAGAGAGGGAGACACAGAATCTGAAGCAGCTCCGGGCTCTGAGCTGTCACCGCAGAGTCCCACTCAGGGCTCGAATTCAGGAACTGTGAAATCATGACCTGAGCCGAAGTGGGACACTTAACCGACTGAGCCACCCAGGCACTCGGGGAATTGAATATAATTCTGAAAAAATGCCTATATATTTATATATATATATATATATATATATATATATATATATATATATAGGCCTGTAATCACCTATCAAATTAGACACATTCAGTTAGCGACCTAACTGCATTTGCCAATTTAAAATGGATGTTCTAATCTATGAAATTTACGCAAATTTAAGGACTAAGAGTACTATGAGCATCATAAAAAGTAATGTTTAACCCAGCATAGAGCTAATTTATTTAAAATTAACGTGAAGATTCTTACTATGTTTGTAATAAAAAAACTAGGGGGGTCCGGTTGGCCCAGTCAGTTAAGCGTCAGACTCTCTCAGGGTCTTGAGTTCAAGTCCCACCTTGGGCTCTTTGCTAGGTATGGACCCTACTTGAAAACAAAACAAAACTAACTAATTTGCTAATGACAATATTCAGTCTAGGTATTTGTAATGAAGATGTAGCTTTTATAGTAATAGATTAATATTAAATGTATCTTTTCCCACTTAGAGTACGACATATAAGTACCATCAGACATGGACCCAGAATGTATTCATATTGATATCTTTACCTGTGACAAAACTTATCTATGAAGCACTGAAAGCTATATTAAATTCCCTTGAGAGTTTATATATTATATTTATTAACTTATATATACATATGTATATATGTTAATAAGTTCTTTGATTTTTCTTAGGGAAGGCCATTTTTTGAATGCCTAGAATAGAATGGATTGGTCTCTGAAAACCAGGTGTGAGAGATATGCTCCTCAGGACACAATTCAGGTATGTAAGATGTGTGTGTGTGTGTGTGTATGCACATTTATAATTCTTTTTTTTTCTTATTTTAATTCTTAATTCTATCTATAATTTTTATAATTCTAACTATAATTCTTATTTATTTTCTGTCTTGATTTGATATCTATCTTTAATCTGCCATTTGGCAGGGTAGAAGAAACGTAATCCCAGGCAGCTAAAGAACCCCCTCCACTCCTTTCAGCAGGATGGACTGTTTGTGTCTTCTGTGCTCACAAAGATGTACCTGGATATCCATCTTTCTATCTAATCCTTAATCTTCACAGGTCATCTCTTAACACTTCTGTCTTACCTATCTCGGCGACTCCTTCAGTAGTCTGTCTGGTACTATGGAATCTCATGCTTTCTTGGGGCACTGAAGTCACCGGGGTGCTGAGACTCATCTGACTGGATTCTTTGTACATCCTTTTCTCTCTGGAATGTTGGGATTTAGAGATTTGTCTAGAAACAGGACATGTCCCAGAAATCCAGGCTCTATGCCACTGTTCTCACCCCATCAGTCTTCCTCTCTGATCCTTATACCTTCATCATGTCTCCTTAAACTCTTTTTTCTTTCTTTTTTTTTTTCCTTTTTTTTTTTTTTTTTTAACATTTTTGAGAGACAGATAGAGACAAAGTTCAAGCCAGGGAGGGGCAGAGAGAGAAGGAGACACAGAATCTGAAGCAGGCTCCAGGCTCTGAACTGTCAGCACAGAGCCCAATGCAGGACTCGAACCCACAAACTGAGATCAAGACCTGAGCCGAAGTCAGATCCTTAACTGACTGAGCCACCTAGGCCCCCCTCTTTTTTCTTTCTTAATGGAGGAAGCTTTTCTTTTTAACAGCTAGAAACAGCATTCTCCATCTGTTATTGTGTCTCTGATTTTTGAAGTTAGGAGTGGTCCTCTCATTTCACCAGTTCCCTGAGGACCTCAGGCTTTTGGAAAGCAAAGCTGGGGAGAGACTTTAAAATTCTGGTTGGCCCTGCTGTATCCTCACACAATGAAGTAGTTCTGCTTAGTCATTGTGGAGGAGGATGGGACCAGGGCTGGGTGTGGGGTGAAAGCAAAACAGAAGAAAAACATGATTACTATTTCAAATATATTACTCTTTTCAAAGGTACTAGTGAAATAAAGATCCTGGATTTGAGACTGACTAGATTTAGTTAGTGTCCCACAGTGTATAAAATGTGTAGCCTTGGGGCGCCTGGGTGGCGCAGTCGGTTAAGCGTCCGACTTCAGCCAGGTCACGATCTCGCGGTCCGGGAGTTCGAGCCCCGCGTCAGGCTCTGGGCTGATGGCTCGGAGCCTGGAGCCTGTTTCCGATTCTGTGTCTCCCTCTCTCTCTGCCCCTCCCCCATTCATGCTCTGTCTCTCTCTGTCCCAAAAATAAATAAAAAACGTTGAAAAAAAATTTTAAATGTGTAGCCTTACAAGAGTCAACTGCACCATTCGTGAGTATATCACAGACATAGATCAATAAGATTAGCAGTAATCAGGGAAGACACTGGGGATATGACAATATAAATCAACAAAAATTTCAGAGAAATAACTGAATAAGTTCCCTGCCAAACTGCCCTACTAACCTTGGCCTTCATTATTTTGGGCCTCTCACTTGACCCTATATTTTTGTAAAAATTATAAAAGTAAGTTTTTGTTAACCACAGCCATGTATGACATTTTCCTCTATGGCAGGTAGCATTAGAGTGGCATCTAGGAGAGATGGCATTAGAGTGGTGGTAGGCATTATTGGGGTCCAGCTAAGGGGAAGTTGAGTTGGGGATCCAGATGACATTTGTGGAATAGAGGAGCAGGGCCAGATGTCATATAACAATTTGAGTGTGTCCCACAGTGCCTGGTGCAGGAATTATGAGAGTAGTGGGGAAGTAGTATACTTCAACAATGGTTGAAGTATAGAGTACCAGAAGCTGATCTGTGGAGTGCCAGTCTAATCATCATATGTATAAAACTATAATTGGAGGATATGATTCCCACTGATTTCTAAATGAAACAGAAATGCTGCTTATCTGGAACATACCTGATAATATATCATATAACAATTATATGATGAATATTTTGTCTTTTTTGATGAGAGTTACGTCAAATGGAATTATATTTCCTGTGTTGCAACACAACTACAAAAATTTATATGGCCTTATCAATAATGAAATTGTTGTGAAATTTTGCATCTGAAGGAAACGTTTCTAAATCACCAGTAATAATGAACCTCCCTGCCCCTACAAATTTTGATCAACTATTCCAGAGGAAAACCTGAATTAGCACATTTTTATATAGAAAATATTACCAAATAATACAAAATAATTTTGATAGTCCTTAGGATTGCAGTCAAAAAATGTAGTAAAAAATGAGTTATAGAATGTGTCAGGAAGGTAATTAAAAAAAGATTATGACATTTTCCTGAATTTTGTGATTTTTTCATTGTCAGCTTTCTGACAAGAATTATAATTTTCCCATTCTAAGTCAGTATTAGTATGTATATCTAATTTTGTTTTCATTGTTTTTATGTGTTTTACTTTTCTCTTTTAATGAAGGCCATGAAAGATTTCCGGCTCAAAGTTATTGGATCTGTCCAGATTTATATTTTTCTGTGTTAAACTGTTCACATGTTTATTTTCTGTCACCTCCTACATAACACATGCTGTATGTGTGCATAAATTTTGTTTTGTCCTTGACTGCATCTCCAGCCCAATGGAACCATGATAGCACGCAGAAGGTACTTGATACATATTTATTGAATGATTTGATGAATTATACTGTTAACCTCAAAGGATGGGTTATTGCTGTGTCTTCAGTTATTTTGATAATTCTTATTGATGGCTTATACTGTGAATTTGAAATAGCCTGCTTTCATTAAACATAATAAATTAAACATAATAAGAGAACTTTTGGGCTGTTTTCAGAACTAACCATTTAGCATGTTTTTCTTAACAGAAAAAAAGTGAGAAGAAAACGGTGCTGCCATTAACTCTGCTCTTGCTTCCCATCACATCATTTATTCAGTTAAAACACTGTCCTTATCAAACCAGTTTAGTGTTCAAATCAGTCATAATCAAATTGGGTAGAAACTAACCAAGGTCACCAATTATGTCAAGTATTTATTGTGTGCCTGTTTTGTATCTACCACAGAGCCGTGTATTTGGGGAGATAGGAAATTGTTTTGTTTATATAAGGCTTTGTCTCTTCTTTTAAGAGTAGCAGTAGTATGGGGGTGCCTGAGTGGCTCAGTCCCTTGAGCATCCAGCTCTTGGTTTTGGCTCAGGTCATGATCCCATGGTTGTGAGATGGAGGCCCGCGTTGGGCTCTGCACTGACAGCGCAGAGCCCGCTTGGGATTCTCTCTTCCCTTCTCTGTCTCTGCCCTTCCCCTGCTGACTTTCTCTCTCAAAATACATAAACTTAAAAAAAGAAAAAAAGAGTAGCAGTAGTGTCATCTATGTCCTACACACCACATGCTCTGTGTGGTGGCTTTTTGATGTAAACTTGGCTTGATATATGTAGTCCCCAGAATTCTCTGTGGCATATGTGTCTGGTTATGGCAGGTTATAAAGAATATTCCCTCATAAGAGTAGGAAGGCAGTAGCCATTTTTTAGCACACACATAACTTATTCCAGTCAATAAAACACTGATCGAGGGTGCCTGAGTGACTTAGTCAGTTGAGTAACCGACTCTCAATTTCTGCTCAGATCCTCATCTCTCAGTTCGTGAGATCAAGCCCCACGTAGGACTCTGCGCTGATAATGCAGAGCCTGCTTGGGATTCTCTCTCTGCTCTTCCCTTGCTTGCTCTCTCTCTCTCTCTCTCTCTCTCTCTCTCAATAAATAAATAAATAAATAAATAAATAAATAAATAAATAAACTTGCAAAAAAAAACACGGATGCAGGTGCTGCTGTGAAGGCATTTTGCAGATGTGATTAAGGTCTCTAATTGGTAGACTTTTATTTATTTTTTTAATTTTTAATGCTTTTATTTATTTTTGAGAGAGAGAGAGAACAAGTGGGGAAGGGGCAGAGAGAGAGGGAGACATAGAATCTGAAGCAGGCTCCAGGCTCTGAACTGTCAGCACAGAGCCCCACGCAGGGCTTGAACCCAAGAACCTGAGTTCATGACCTGACCCAAAGATGGATGCTTAACTGACTGAGCCACCCAGGTGCCCCTCTAATTGGTAGACTTTAATAAAAAGGAAGAATACCCTGCGTGAACCTAATGTAATCAGTGGCAAGCCTTTAAGAGAGGACCTAAGATTTCCGTGGAGTCAAGACTCCATACAGCTTCTGGCTCTGTAATTGCTCTCCTTTCTTTTGGGTTTTCCTTCCTGGCCACCACTGGTGAATAGAAAGCTTCAGTTTGTGCCTGGGAGTTCCAGCCTTCTTGTCATCTTCCCTTTCTGACTGCCTTTCCTATGGACTTTGGACTTGCTTAGCCAGCCCCCACAATTGTACTAGCCAATCCCTTGTAATAAATATATGTAGTACTGGTTCTTGTTCTCTGATTGAACCTGACAAAGACACTCAGTAAGTATTGACAAAACACAGTCTGTTTCTCAAAGGGCTCACAATTTTGTGAGGAGAACTGGTCTGTGAAGATGAAAGTATAGACATTAGGTCAGGATCATCTTTAGTTGTAAGATAAAATGTGTGATTCAGAAAATAAACACTATAAGATGGCAAGATAATGAGAGGTCAGTGTGGCCACAAATTAGAAAACTTTCACCAATAAAATGGAATTTGAACGTGTTCATGAAGGATGGATAAAATTTAAAAGGTCAGAAAAAAGAGGAAGCCATTCTGTTTAGTGAAAAGCACTAACAGAATTATTGAAATTAAATCAATATGTTGAGTCCAGATTTCACTTTGGATCAACAATCCACTTAAACTTTCATGATAGTTGTCCTTTTACAAGCAGCTAGAAAGTCTAATAATGCCGTTAAATGACTGTAAACTATTACCAAGAAAATGTCAAGTATTCAAACTTAACAGACTTTAGTTAAATAGCAATGTTAATTTTTATCATATTTTTTCACAGTAAGGTCAAGAATCCTGGGTAAAGTAGCATCTTTTGTAAAAGAAAAAAAAAGGCTCTGGAGGAAAGCATCAAAAACAAAGATTTCCCTCCTGCTTTTGCAAAATAGTCTTTAGCTTCTGAGCAGCCCTTAAAACCTCACTGGGGTATGAATTTGTTGGAGAATGAGCCAGCACACATTTATTGCAAGGGTCAGGAGAGTCAAAGATGACAGGTGTGTGTGTATGTGGGAAGGGTGGTGGCAGTGAAAGAGCAGCTAATAATATTTGGGGAAAGCTAATTGCAGAGGACAGAAGTCTTCTGGAAGAGACTGGAGGTTTTGGGGTTGCTGTTCTATATCAAAAAAGATTAGCTTTGTTTACTGAGAATACATTTGGGGAATCACTTAGGGCATATATTCTTGTTATAAATATATTTTTTCATTCTTGTTTGTGAGCAGTAAACAATTCTGATATATGTATTCTTTAGGGGGAAATGGAAAAAAAAGGGCCACAATTTCCAATAATTTCATAATTTTAGATGCACCATGCTGGCAGTTATAGGAGAAATATAACATTTTTTAGCTTACAAAGTACTGGCGTATGTGCCAAAGAATTTTCTTCTAGGGTTAGTAGAACCTCTTGGGAGGTCACAGTACCTCTGTGATACCAGAATTAGACTGTATTTTACACATACAGAGTTTAAGGCTTTTATCATCTCTCCCTAATTGGAACGCCTTCTTCCCGGAATGGTTTACCAGCTGTTAAACTCATAAAATACTTCTATGTCAATTCATAAATAGCTTCATCCTCTAACCTACTCAATATACCCAACCTCCCATAGCCCCAAATTATCTACCTGGGGCCATTGACTCTATACCATCCATCAATGAAACTGTTAATATCTAGCCTAGCCGGGAGTTTCCAGAATCCAGCTCTAAACTCTTCTGATTTCTCCTCTGATTGTCTCGTACCTAGGTCAGGCTGATTGTTAAATATCTTAAATCACATTTCCTAGTTACTAATTTTACATCTATTATCGATCTTTCAAAACTGTTGAAATCTGTCATCTCTTATGTCTTTCTAGTTCTTTTTGTTTTGGGGGTTTATGCCTTAAAAATCCTAATACTGTGATTTCAGTAGCATGTCAGGAAGGAGAAAAAATAAATGCATTAGTCAGTATGCTTTTTTTTAACCATAGTTTGATTAGTAATATTAAAGGATGCTGAGAATATCTGCTGGAATAGGGCTTATATGAAAGCACACTGTGGAACTGGGTTAATAAGTGCTATACTTTGATCCAATAAGTGTAGAAATGTTGGATTAAAAAAAGTCAAACATTCTCCCTCCCAACTTTTTAATACTTTTTCTGTGCTATTGTTCATTGTTAATTCCCAAGTTAAGTTTAAAATATGCTGTGTTTCTCATATTTTCCCCCCTCAGAATCCTCCACTCTTTTAAATGCAATACAAATGTCCTTTTAAGGTAATAACATCTTATCATGAGCATTGTTTTAGAAAGTGATGCATAATTTGAGGGAACTTGTGCTGTATCATCTGTAGCTCATTGGACACTTCTGTCTAAAGTCTCATCTGACCTTCAGGAAAGAGGTCGGGAATTATATTTCTCAGAACCCTTGAGGTTGGTCATGAAAGGAACCTGGAAGAGGAGAGGAAATCACTATTTTCTGGGCATAGTGTGACCAGATGTGCAGTCAGAGGTGAGCTCTTGAGAACCAACTAAGTGAATTCAGTCTGAGTCAGTTAATAGAACCTTCTCAGAGATATTGAGGAATTGCAGCACCTTCCAGGCAAGATCTTTAATCAGCAACTTTAGCACTTTAAGCTGAGATGACTTTGCTAACCTTCAGAGGCTGTTCCCTTAACCTGTGGTAAAAGCTTCTATGATCTCTTCTAAGAAAAGTATAAGCTCCTAATTCTTTTTTTTTAAATTGTTGTGTAGTTGATACACAATATTACATTAATTCAGGTGTGCAGCATAGTGGTTTGACAACTCTATTATGTTACGCTGTCCTCACCACAAGTGTAGCTACCATGTGTCACCATAGGTCACTATTACAGTACTATTCCTTATATTCCCTATGCTGTGCCTTTCATCCCTGTGAATTATTCATTCCATAACTGAAAGCTTGTACTTTCCAGTCTCTTTCACCCATTTCCCTTCTGCCCTCCCCACTGACAATCGCCAGTTTGTTCTTTGTATTTATGGGTCTGTTTCTGTTTTTGGTTTCTTTGTTTCTTCATTTTTTTTTGTTTTTTGTGTGTTTTTTGTTTTTTGTTTTTTTTTAGATTCCATATTGTAACTGAAATTATATGGTATTTGTCTTTCTCTGACTTATTTCACTTAGTAAAATATCCTTAGGGACCATCTATGTTGTCACAAATGGCAAGATTGCATCCTTTTTATGGTTCAGTAATATTCCATTGTGTGTGTGTGTGCACGCACACGTGCTACATCTTCTTTATCCATTTATGCAGCAATGGACACTTAGACTGCTTCTATATCTTGGCTATTGTAAACAATGCTGCAGTGAACATAGGGGTGCTATATAATTTTAAATTAGGGTTTTTGTTTTCTTTGGGTAAATAGTAGTGGAATTACAGTCTTGTATGGCATTTTTGCTTTTAATGTTTTGAGGAATCTCTGGACTGTTTTCTACAGTGGTTGCACCAGTTTTTTTTGTCCCAACAGTGTGTGAGAGTTCCCTTTACCCTATAATCTCAACAACACTTGTTATTTCTTGTCTTTTTTATTCTAGCCATTTTGACTGGTGTACAGTAATATCTTATTGTGCTTTTGAATCTGCATTTCCCTGATGATTAGTGATGTTGAACATCTTTTCATGTGTCTGTTGGACATTTGTATGTTTTCTTTGCAAAAATGTCTATTCAGGACCTCCAAGTCCTAATTCTTTTTGAAACCCTTTAGATGCATGATTCATAGGGTGGCTTCTGTTTTCCTGATGCATCACAACTGATTCAATACTGGTAAAGGGTAACTATTGATTAGTCAATCAGAAATGTCTATGTAACTCCTATTCAAATGTTAGAATAATCACATAGGATTTCAGGAAATTTAGTCAATTTCAGGAAATCAATGTTTAGAGGATTTTTTTCATAGTGTTTTCCAATTTGGGGCTGAGCAGTGTAACCAAAAATAATGATGTTGGTCTTAGAGGCAAGTCTTTACCCAGAGGTTGTCAGTACTACTTATGTCACCAAGATCTTTGCTGTTATGTTACTTGGACATTGAAAAGAATAATTACTTAATAAAATATGCTACAGATGGTATGTCAAGTTCAGATAAATTAATAATATTGAATTGGTGAGCTTTTTTTAAAAAAAAAATTTAAACGTTTATTTATTATTGCGAGACAAAGAGACGTGGAGTGTGAGCAGGAGAGGGGTAGAGAGAGGAGGAGACACAGAATCTGAAGCAGGCTCCAGGCTCTGAGCTGTCAGCACAGAGCCCAATGCGGGGCTCGAACTCACAATCTGTGAGATCATGACCTGAGCTGACGTTGGTCGCCCAACCAACTGAGCCACCCAGGCACCCTGGTGAGCTGTTTTTAAAAGTTTATTTATTTTGAGAGAGAGAGAGAGCAAGTGGGTAAGGGGGAAGAGAGAGAGAGAGAGAGAGAGAGAGAGAGAGAGAGAGAGAGAGAGAGAAAGAAAGATTCCCAAGGAGTCTCCATGCTGTCAGTGTGGAGCCTGATGCGGGGCTTGAATCCACAAACCATGAGATCATGACCTGAGCCTAAACCAAGAATCAGCTGCTTAAGTGACTGAGCCACACAGGTACCCTGAAGTGGTAAGCTTTCTTATTGGAAAAAGATCCCTTCTTGAAAATTGGTAGAGTATGAGGATGAAACTGAGATTAAAGAGCATAAACAAAATAAACAATTAAAAACAAACAAAACAACATTTAAAAAAACCCCAACAACTTCCTTCCCTACAATCAAGGTATATAAACAAGTCCCCTGATGTCGCTCTTTTTATCTACTTTATTTCCCCATTCATTCACCTTCAGTGCAATGTGTATTTACCTTTGAACATTGTATATTATAATCCTTCAATAGTTTTGATTTTGGAAACCATAATTCAGTGTATTGTGATCCTCTACAGGGCTAGGACCAGGCCACTTTTGTTTTCTTTGGAAACTTGAACAACATGCAGTTTAGTGTTCAAAAGTTTTCTTTGTGTTGATTTTGAGGGTTAGGTGTTGACTTGTCTTTTCTGTTGTAAACATATCTTGTTTCTACTCTGTTTGTGTTGTGGAAAGTCAAGTATACACAAATGAAGATCAGTTAAATCTAGGTCACATATCCTCTTACCCCAGGCCAAAGAAGAGTGGGCAGAACAATCAAGCTAGAATTTAGGCACTGATCTTTTAGTTTTTTCTTGAATAAGTAATGTATTTTCTGAACTTCCCAATCTGTAAACTATTATAAGGAATCACACAGTTCATTTACATGTTAGCCAATCAGTGAGAATATATTGGGCACTTCTGATGTTCTAGCATTGTCATAATTGCATATTAGTTTCATTGTTAATAAGTAATATTTTTTCGGCTCTTACACAGAATAAAATAGACGAAAGATTCAATTCTTTCCCTAAAGGAGAGTCAAATTATATTGTTCTGAGTGAAATTAAAAACAGTTTTTAAATGTTTTATTTATTTTTGAGAGAGAGAGAGAGCAGAGTACGAGCAGGGGAGGGGCAGAGAGAGAGAGAGGGAGACACAGAATCAAGAAGCAGGTTCCAGGCTCTGAGCTGTTAGCACAGAGCCCAATGTGGGGCTTGAACTTGTGCGCTGTGAGATCATGACTTGAGCTAAAGTTGGATGCTTAACCAATTGAGCCACCCAGGCACCCCTGTTCTGAGTAAAAATTTTTTTAATGTTTTTTTTAAATTTATTTTTGAGACAGAGAGAGACAGAGCATGAGTAGGGGAGGGGCAGAGAGAGAGGGAGACACAGAATCCGAAGCAGGCTCCAGGCTCTGAGGTGTGAGCACAGAGCCTGACGCAGGGCTCGAACTCACGGATTGTGAGATCATGACCTGAGCTGGAGTCGGACACTCAACTGACTGAGCCACCCAGGCACCCCTGAGTGAAATTTTAATACATATCAGGTCGTCATGAAATCTTGGATACGTGTGCTTTAATCTAGCATAGGGCAAAACAGGCTCAATATAGCACATCATATCATTCACCTTTACAAAAATATGTTTATTCTTGTTTTCAAGGATGGGCTGGAAGATTCTACAGTTTCAACAAGTGGGTGACATATAGTAGCTGAAATGCCACCAACATGAATACAAAAGAGATCTTTGCAAGGCCAGAAGTTAGTTGTTTGTTTAATTTTCCAAGCACAGAAACCATTTAGTTCTGAAAAGCAGCTATGGAGAAATTTGTTTAAAATGCAGTCTAGAAAGAAGATTGCAATTTTCCCAAGTTTTCAGTCAGCATGGAGAGGTTGTTAACAGGACTTGAATAATCAACATTTTTTTAGTAAATTCCAGGATTCACAAGTCTCATAAATGTTGTCTAATTTGGAGTTGGAGGCTTGACAATGAATGATTTCTTGGTCTTTTTGTTCTGGTCATTACCAAACACCCTAGTGAGAAAAACAAAACACAACAAAACTTGTGTCTTTCTTATGGCGACCTATGGATTAGTTTTGAGCAGATTGAAGAAAAAGGAGACACTTATAAAACAGACAGTTTTATAGAAAGCAGTATTTTTAGAAGCATAATATTTCAGTAGTTTCAAATAATTACTTTAATTTTGGGGTTCGTTTGGATGGAGAAATGAGCAAAAATAAATTTTAAAAGTGGAGTTTAAATAGACTTCCACTTATAAAAATTGAATTTTTTCCCTCACTTTAAATTAATCCATCTGTTGCATAAGGTAACACAAACCTATGCCATCACTAGCTGATACAATTACTAGTGCATATATAGTATATATGCTATTTCTGGTTTGTTTGCAAATACATGTTACTAATTACATAGCAAAAGAGTCTTAGAACATAGGTCTGGGAAAAGTGGAAGTACTGAGATTGAATCAGTTCAGAATTCATGTACTATTAAGAATATATCATGTCAAAAATATAAAGGTCAGTGCATATTCGGGATGACTGGGTTTTTAAGTAGAGTGTCAGCATGATGGCATATTCAGACATATGGCCCTGGTAGTTCACTATGCTATTCTACGGCACGTCAGATCAGTCAGGGCGCTCATGGTCAGATGATTCAGAGGAGATATAAAACCAAACTTTATTATTGATTTTTAGTACACACATAGTAAAGTGGATAAAGCACAGTAATCTTAAGTGTCAGCTCAAGGAACATGTCCAAATAATTACTACTTAGGTGAAGATATAATATGTTTATTGGTGCAGAGCTTTCTTCATATCACTTCTCTATCAAATCTCAACCTGCTTACCATAACCACTACTCTGCTTTCTGTTATTGTCAGTTTTGCCTGTTTATTCATTTGTTCTTTTTTCTTTTTAAGTTTATTTAGAGAGAGAGAGAGAGAGGAGTGAGTGAGTGAGAGCAGGGGAGAGGCAGAGAGAGAGAGGGAGAGAGAGAATCCCAAGCAGGCTCCTTGCTGAGAGCATGGAGCATGATGTGGGGCTGTAACTCACTATGAGATCCTGACCTGAACTGAAACCAAGAGTTGGACACTTAACCAACTCAGGCACCCCCTTGTGTTTTGTTTTGGTTTGTTTTAACTTCTAGTAGTCTTCCATTGTATTAATTGTCACAGTTTATGTATCCATTCTCCTATTGATGGATATTTTGGGTGTTTCCAGTTAGAGGATATTATGAAAAAAAGCTGTTATGGAAATTCTTGAACACATCATGTGGTGGAATCAGAGGAGATTTTACATCTCAGTAATGCTTACTTAGGTAAAATGTTTATAATTATTCCTTTTTATAAGTAAACCCAGGGTGCCCACTCAATTGTAAGCCATGCATCTTCCTCCAGAGCAGGGTGCTTCTATCCCTGAACCTATGCTTAGTTTATCAAGGATGTCAGTGGTACAGCTCCAGAGAGAAAAATTCACATTGTAGTCTGAGCTCAGGGGCATATAGAATAGTGCAATGAGACCAACCTGATAACATTACTTTTGGCCACAAGGATAGAGGAACTGACAACTTTCTAGGTCCAGATTCACTGTTACTATGAGTAACTTGGTTAATCTATGCTACACACAATTGTTACTTATGAATATAGGATAATAATAATCTACAAGGACTTAAAATATGCCTTGTATATTTTGCTACACAGTTGTTAAATTTTAGCAATGTACTATTTTTTCATTCCCCTGTTTTTTGAAAATTGGCATTTCAGAAAGAAACCCTAAGTAACATTCATGACTATTTTCAAGAATCTTTCCACCAGGTGTTTTCTTTATTCATATGGTTGCTCTATGTATTTAGATAGTCAAGTATCAAAAAAACATTCCTCAAGGCCTCTTATAAACTGTAAAGTATGTTGAAAATAGACTCACCTGCTTGTGAATTGCAAAGACATGTTAAGTCTTCTTTATAATTTGTTGCTCTTGCTCACCTACTGGGTTTTACATACAGATAAGAGGCCATCTATTCATTATGCCCATAATGTTTTTTAAAATAATATTTTAAGAGCTGGGAAATGTTCCCTAGAAAATGGCTAAAAAACAAGTGCCTTATAGACAGACAAGGTAGATTCTGTTCCAGCATGGTAAATGGTGATAATGACTCAAATTTTCTCACAACTGGAGCAGGAATAGGTGAAGCTCAATATTAGCATGTCTTTTTGGGGACAGGTCATGGTGGAATAAAATTCTGTGTCTTTCATAGACATTCATACATAGTTCATCTTCATTTTAAAATAAATTTGGTGGTCTTTGCATTTAGTGAATCAAGATTATCTGGTTATAACTGATAGAAATATATTTAAAATAGCTTACACATAATAGGAGTATCAATAATAATAAATTTAAGAATATTTTTTTAGACCTTCCCTCCATAGGTCTTCTATCCCACCATCTTTGGGACTTGAAAGGGGGCCTGCGGTACTCCCCCCTTTTTACCTTTCAATACTTATAGCTTCAACACCAATATTTGTGTTGAGTCCAGTAGGAGTAATCTCACTGTACTCTCTGCCCTTGTTTATTTTGATTCTCCTAAGAAGCCCAGCCTCCCAAGTCATCCCCCACCTCCCACCCTGTACCCTGTAATGCCTATAAGGTTCTGTGTACCTACTATTTTTTATTAATTCAATTAATTTAAACTAAAAAGAAAAAAACAGTTCACTCCCAATTTCTCCCACTCGTCACCTCTGGTAAGAACCAACCTGTGCTCCACATCTATGAGCTTAAATTATTGATCTACACAGTTGCGAAGTCCAGGAATGTGTCTGGCTGTAGGCACGGATTCAGGCATGACATCAGCAGTATCACTTTCACTCCATCACTTGGAGGTGTTGGACAGGGGATGCCCAGGAGTCCAATAATCTCGCCCATTCATTTAGCAGTGGTTGCATTCTTCATAAGCCAAGATACTAAGATGGAATTTGTGGTGCACGCTGTTTGTTAGGGATCAGCACTTGTGAAAGGAAGAGAGGGGGAAAAAGATTGGGTAGAGGGAGAAGTCAAACTGAAATTTGGTTCTAATGAACCTCAACCAACCTGGTGAAATTTGGAATGAGTATTGCCTTTCAAAGTTGTCTCCCATCAGGCCCCAAAGGCCAGAACTTTATACCCCCCATCTCACTCATCACTGGATACATGCTGCCCTGAGAACTGTGTGACCTCTGTCAAGGTGGCTATCTGCGGCTGGAGTGCTGTATCAAACTCTGAGGGAGCTCACAGGTGGAGGCTGTCTACCGAGTGCACTTTGTGCAGTTAGTTGGGCAGAGAGTTTTGTCCTCATTTGGGATCTTCTTGTCTCTCACAGTCTGCCTATTGTGCTGCTCAGATCTACTTCAAACTGCATTTGGGAGAGCATTTAGTGGGAAGAGCTACACACAGGTCCTGCCATTGAAGTTGGTCTTGGGGCCATAACTGATATTTACCTCTCCTTCCTCCAGTATCCATCCTAGATTCTTCTTAATCTTAGCTACCATCTGTGCTTGTCTTAGTGGCCTTCTTTTAGTCATGACTTGAACCCTCAATCCAAGGCGGTCTGGGTCCTGGGTTGCCATGCTGTTTCTAGTCAAACTGTGATTCATGCCTGACAAAGCCTCAGCCAACCCTGTTGTGAACTAGCAAACATAGTTTGTCAGTTCCCTCCTTCTAGCTAAAATGAATGAGCCTTTATAATCCTACCTTGCTCAGTCACTGGAATACAGGCTGCTTGGGAAGTTCATAACCTCAGATGGAAGTGAGTTTAAAAACTTAGGTAAAAACTGAAAAAACTGGTAACTGAAGGACATTTGCTGACCATAGTCTTAGCCCTGGATCTCAGCAGGATCTGAACAGTGCATTTTTAGGTCTGCCATTGCAAATCCAATAGAAATAGGCGGTCCTTTCCTAAAGCTGTGGCAATCAGAACAGTCTAGCATGAGTGAGGGAGTATTGGCTCTGATTGGCCTGCTTGTTAAACTTGCCAATCTCTCACCAATCACTGTGGTCAGGAGTACAGGCTTCCCCCACTGACTACCACTGTAGTCACGAAGAGGAGTGGTTATCCCATTTGGCATGTCATGATTCCACATACTGGATAGGATTGGAAACTTACCTTTTAGTTGTCAGACTAAAGGAGGGGGGAATGCTGGGCAGCCAGACATAGCTGATGTCCACTACTTATAGGAATCAGAATATTAGAGGCAGCTATAAAACATCTGGAAAGTGAGCTAGTATTAAAGTCAAAGGCTCTAAGAGGTCCTGAGATCAACATTTTTAGTTCTCACAGTAGAGACTTGCAGATGAGAACAAAAGGAGGAAAAAGCACATTAAAAAAAAAAGTGTAGAGACAGTAGTGGCAGTAGTGAAAACTGCCCACCCCTTCAACCTCATCTAGAGATGTACTCTCGCTGTGTGCTGATGAAAAATAGAACAGAAGGCCACAGCAATAAAGTCTTTTGCTTAGTGGGAAGTCTCCCAGAATTTCATTTGATGTGTATTTTTCTTATGTAGAGTCATTGTCAGAGTTTCATGTAGGAAAATAGAAACTTTTCCATTGCCCCAGGTTGAGTGGGAAGGAGAGGGAGAAATACCCTGGCTTGCTCTGCTGATTTCCCAGCTATTCCAGTGCTTTTGAATAGTGTTGCTGACCCACAGGCCAGCTGATTGTAATCAATCCCCTAGCAGAGGCCGGAAAAAACAAGGCATATATGGGAGGGCAAGGTCCAGGAACATCACTTGCAGCCAGGATGAAAATGCTATCAGCCTTAGACTAACTAGCTGACTTAAATTAAAGGTGAAGCAAATGGAAGGTAGTTCAGAGACTGACATAGAGATTTCTACTTTCTTTTAGTGTTTATTTTTGAGACAGTGTGAGAGACAGAGTGCAAGCAGTGGAGGGGCAGACGGAGGGAGACACAGAATCTGAAGTGGGCTCCAGGCTCTGAGCTGTCAGCCCAGAGCCTGACACGGGACTCAAACTCACAAACCGTGAGATCATGACCTGAGCCAAAGTCGGACACTCAACTGACTGAGCCACTCAGGCGCCCCAAGATTTCTCCTTTCTTAAGTAATCCTTATCCTTCACAGTCCCCAAGACCAGTAAATTAGTAGTAATAGTTATTTCTCCAAGTCTCTTATCTGTGACACAGTAAGACTCTTTTCACTTTTCACATGATTTATAATTGGGAAACCAGCTATGCATTAGTGATCTTGACTTCTTTATATCATAGGGACTGGGGAAAGCAAGCACTGAAGCAGTTTGGGAGTACAGTAAAGTACAAGAAAAATTTACAGCTTGAGGTGTTATTACCTTTTCTAATACTGTGGTTTATTGAAGAGCAGCTGCTGTTTATCTGGAAACAATTGCTACAGCCTGGGCTTAATTGTTTCTTAGAAACTGCATGTATGTAGCTGTCTGTGAAATTACAACATACAAAAGGCCAGATAAAGATAAAGTTCATTATAGCTGAATTATGTGAGAAACAGTTGACCATTCTTTCTCTTTGAACACAGAACCTTATTGGCCATTTAGGATCAAATAGGTCCCTGTATATAGCAATAGCCAGAGAGGTTCTTTGGTTCAGGACATTATGAAAAAATTAAAGGTATTTGTTGAGATAACTTAAAGTTATGCTCTATAATGGAAGTTATATACAGTTTTCTCTATATATTTACATATGATTGGTCTTGATTCCAGTTGCCAATTTCTGTTCTGTAAGTAACTACAGCTACCTCCAAATCATGTGAGCTAGGTCTATTTGGATCTTCTTTAAAGAATTTATCATTATTCTGCATAATTACGGAATTTTCATTTCTTTCAACAAGAAAGCTATTACTTAGATTGTTGTAATTACTGTTACTTCATTGGCAATTCTTTACATATAGTAGATTACATTGATTTTTGAATGTTGAACCAACCTTGCATTTTTGGGATAAACACCATCTGGTCATAAAATATCATTTAAAAAGTATATTTCTGGATTTGATTTGCTAACATTTTGCTGAGGATTTTTGTATTTATGTTGAGGAAGGATATTTATGTATAGTGTATAATTGTTTTGTCCTATAGAGTCTTTGTCACATTTCTATAAAAGGATTGCCATATTCAGCTTTGCTCTTCCTTTCTCTGCCATTATGAGGAAGGTGTTCTTGGTCAGAGAGCTAGGCACAAGTGCGATTCAGCTTGTGGTTTTACTCTATTTCATAAACTGTACTATTTTTCTGTCTTTTGTCTAGTGTCTGAAAAACATTTACCTCATTTATTTGTTCTACTTCTGTAGTTCATGGTGTGGGGGCTAGTCTGGAATAGGTTACTGAGTCACAGCAGACAGTGAATGGCCTTCTGGAGTATTCTGATATATGATAGGTTGTCATTCCTTTTCAAAAACATGTAGGATCTTGTTACACATTTACTATGTCAGATTTATTACTTGGATTGTATTCATTTATTTATTCACTTAAAGTATAGTAAGTCAAGGGCTGGTTATGTGCTACCATCAATATCAAATACTGAATATAGGGTGAAGAGTGAAGGAAGCGTTATATGTGACTTCATGTGGTCTAGTTATACTTTAGGACTGACTTATGACATTAAAAATCGACTTTATATTTTACCGGATTTAATTGCATTTATAGATTGATTTGGGGAACGTATCTTTGCAATATTTCTTCTTCCATTCCACAGAATTTCAAATTGCCTTTCTCTCCTTGAAAAAAAGCTTTATAAATTCTGTCTCTTCTTGAATATGGTGCTTGCATACTTCTTATTTACTTAACTCTAGACATTTTAAGGGCTTTATTGCTGTTGTCAATGTGTTATTCCCCCTCCCCCCCTGCCCCCTCCATTATACTCTGGTGGTTATTACTGGTATAAAGGAAAGCTATTGCTTTTTGTTATGAGTCACTTGTAATCTCTCTGTGAACTCCTAATAGTTTGTTTCTTTTGGGGTTTGCCAGGTAGAGCTTATTGGATCTTTCTTTTTATGAAATATGCCCTGCAAAATACTGGTTACCATTGTGATTTGATATAGTGTCTGTGTTTATCTAATGTGAGCAGATCGTTTATGCATTTTCTCTGCAGGGATTGGTATTCAATGTATTGTGGCCAAAGGGCATTTAAAACTCTTTTGTAAAGATCAGCTACTTCCTGCTTCAAGTCAGAGTTGAAAATAGAATTCCCGTCTATCCAGCATTGTATCTTATTCTGTGAAATACCATTAAACATCCTCCTGGCAATAGTTCCTTAGGACAGGCCTGTGTAACCATGTAAAGCTTTGTGGTGTTCAGATTACATAATTTTCATTTGGTGTGAGACTGTAAGGAGAAGTCACCCATAACCCAAAATGTATATGCTTTGGGGGCACCTGGGTAGCTCAATTGGAAGCATCCAACTGTGACTCAGGTCATGATCTCACTTTTCAGGAGTTCAAGCCTCACGTCAGGCTTGCTGCTGTCAGCACGAACCCACTTCAGATCCTCTGTCCCCCTCTGTCTCTGCCCCTCCCCCACTTACTCTCGCTCTCAAAAATAAACATTAAAAAATATGTATTTTGTATGTCCACTTGTAAACTGAAGCTAGTCTTTACTAACATGTATTTTAAAATCTGAAATATTTGATGTAAATACTACGTCCAATCATCATACTTTTTCAAATCAACATTAATAATAATATAGTTGAAACCATCAGTAAGTAATTGGATGAAAAATCATTATGGTGTACTATTCCATGACCTCAAGACACTGTTTCCTTTTTTTAAAATGTATTTTTATATATTACATTCTTCTTATTTTAATATTTTTTACTTTTTAACATTATAGTTTACATGTATTAGTTTCAGATGTATGACATAATAATTCAATATTTGTATATATTGTGAAATGATCACCATAGTAAGTCTAGTTATCATTTGTCAACATGTAGAGTTTCAAAGTTTTTTTTCTTTTTTTAAAGTTCATTTATTTATTTTGAGAGAGAACACAGAAGGGGCAGAGAGAGAGAGAGAGGGAGAGGGAGAGGGAGAGAGAGAGAGAGAGAGAGAGAGAGAGAGAGAGAGAGAGAGAATCCCAATCTGTCAGTGTGGAGCCCAACATGGGGCTCGAACTCATGAACTGTGAGATCATAACCTGAGCCAAAATCAAATGCTTAACCAACTGGGCCACCCAAGCACCCTGCAGTTTTTTCTTTTCTTAAGAGAACTTTCAAGGTCTACTTTCTTAGCAACCTTCAAATATACAAGACAATGTTATTGAGTATAGTGACCACTGTATACATTGCACCTCTATGACTTATTTAAGTGGAAACTTTTACTTCTTGATTCCCTTCACCCATTTTGGGTACCCCCTTGACCCTCTCCCATCTGGCAACTGTTCTCTGTATCTCTGAGCTTTGTTTCATTTTGTTTTGTTTGTTCACTTATTTTATTGTTGTTGTTTTAATTTTTTTGAAGATTTTCCATATAAGTGAAATTATACAGTATTTCTCTTACTATATTTGTCTTTCTCTGTCTGACTTATTTTACTTAGTATGATACCCTCCAGGTCTGTGTTGTCATAAAAGGCAAGATTTCATTCTTTCTTATGGGTGAATAGTATTCTGTTGTGTGTGTGTGTGTGTGTGTGTGTGTGTGTGTGTGTGTGTGTGTTTACTGCATCTTCTTTATCTATTCATCCATTTCTGGAGGCTTAGGTTGTTTCCATATTATTTTTCACTTTATAGAGAAAGAAAGAGGAGGGGAAGGAGGGAAGGGACAGAGAGAGAAAGAGAGAATCCCAAGCAGGCTCCATGCCCAGTGCAGAGCCTAATGTGGGGCTTAATCCCGTGAACTGTGACATCATGACCTGGGCTGAAATGACCAGTCAGACGCTCAACTGATGAGCCACCCAGGTGCCCCAGGTTGTTTTCATACCTTTACTGTTGTAAATAATCCCCCAAAGAACATAGGGTTGTATATATCTTTTTGAATTAGTTTTTTTTTCTTTTCCTCAGATAAATATCCAGAAGTGGAATTGTTGGATCATATGATATTTCTATTTTTAATATTTTGAGGAACCTCTGTAATGTTTTCCACAGCAGCTTTATAAATTTTATTCCCGCCAGCAGTGCACAAAGGTTGCCTTTGGTCCACATCCTCACAACACTTATTTCTTGTCTTTTTGATAATAACCATTTTGACAGGTGTGAGGTGATATCTCATTGTGGTTTTGATTTCTGTCTCTCTGATGATGAGTGATATTGAGTGCCTTTTCATGTGCCTCTTGGCTATTTGTATGTCTTCTTTGAAAAATGACTATTCAGATTCCCCGTCCATTTTTAAATCAGAGTGGTTTGTGTTATTATAATTGAGTTGCAGGAGTTCTTGGTATATTTTGTATATTAATTGCTAATCAGACATATGCTTTGCAGATATCTTTCCCAATTAGTAGGTATCCTTTTCATTTATTTAGCGGTTTTCTTCACCTTGCAGAAGCTTTTTAGTGTAATGTAGTGCCATTTGTTTATTTTTGTGTTTCTTGCCTTTACTTTTGGAGTCAGGTACAAAAATAATTGCAAAGACCAATGTCAGGAGCTTATTGCTTACATTTTCCTAGAAGTTTTATGGTTTCAGGTCTTACATTCAAATCTTAAATACATTTTGAGTTAATTTTTGTATATGGTGTAAGATAGTGGTTCAGTTTCATTCTTTTGCATGCAGCTATCCACTTCTCCCAACACCATTTATGGAAGGGACTGTTCTTTTGACATTGTATTTCTTTTTCACAAATTAATTCACTATATATGCATGGGTTTATTTCTGAGCTCTCTGTTATGTTCCATTTATCTATATGTCTGTTTTTATGATAATATATACTCTTATGATTAGTGTAGCTCTGTAATTTGAAATCTGGGATTGTGAAACCTGTAGCTTTGTTCTTTCTCAAGATTGCTGTTGGCTATTCAGAATCCTTTGTGGTTCCATATACATTTTAGGACTGTTTTATTTCTTTGAAATAATTATTGGAATTTTGATAGGGATTGCACTTAATTTGTGGATTGCTTGGAATAATATGGACATTTAATGATATTTTAATGATGAAGATATTAATTCTTCCAATACTTGAGCAAAGAATATATTTACATTTAGTTATGTCTTTTTCTTTTTTAAAGTTTATTTATTTATTTTGAGAGAGAGAGAGTGCACATGAGAAGGGGAGGGGCAGAGAGGGAGGGAGAGAGAATCCCAAAATCCCAAGTAGACTCCATGCTGTCATTGTGGAGCCCATCATGGGGCTTCATCCCAATAACTGTGAGCCAAAATCAAGAGTCAGATGCTTAACCAACCCAGGCTATTTGTGTCTTTTTCAATTGCTTTCATCTGTGTATCATAGTTTTCAAAGTATAGGTTTTTTACTTCCTTGGTTAAATTTATTTCTAGTTGTTTTATTCTTTTCAATGCAATTGTAAATGGGATTGTTTTCTTAATTTATTTTTCTGATAGTTTGTTGGTAGTATGTACAACAAATTTTTGTATATTGATTTTATATCCTGCAATGTTACCAAATTTGTTTATTTTTTGCTACTAATTCTGAAAGTCTTTTGATGGAATCTTCAGGGTTTTCTCTGTATAAAATCATGTCATCTTCAAGTAGTGATAGTTTTACTTCGAATTTGTATGTCTTTTATTTATTTATCCTGCCTAATTGCTCTGGCTAGGTATTCCAATAGTGTGTTGAGTAGAAGAGAGTGGATATCCTTGTCTTCTTCTTGATCTTAGAGGAAGAATTTTCAGCTTTCACCATTGAGTATAAATAAAATCTTACCAAATATGGCCTTTATTGAGGTACGTTCTGTCTGTAGCCACTTTGTTGAGAGTTTTTATCATAAATGAACGTTGAGTTTTGTCAAATGCATTTTTTACGTTTATTGATATGATATGATTTTTATCTTTCATTTTGTTCATGTGGTGTGTCACATGGATTGATTTGTAGATGTTGCACCATCCTAGGATTTCTGAAATAAATCCCACATGATTATGGTATATGATATTTTTGCTGTATTGTTGAATTTCATTTGCTAATATTTTATTGAGGATTTTTGCATCTGTGGTCATCAGGGATACTGGCCTGTAATTTCTTTTTTTCTTTTTGTTTTCTTTCTTTTTTCCTTTTTCTTTCTTTCTGTGTGTGTGAGAGAGAGAGAGAGAGAGAGAGAGAGAGAGAGAGAGAGAGAGAGAGATCTTTGCCTGGTTTTGGTGTCAGGGTGATTCTGCCTCATAAAATGAGATTAGAAGTATTCTCTCTTACTTATTTTTTGGGAGGGTTGTGGGGGGAAGTTTGAAAAGGGTAGGTATTAAATCTTCTTTGAATGTTTGTTAGCATTGACGAGTGAAGCCGTATGGTACTGGACTTTTGTTTTGGAAAGATTTTGAATACTGATTCATTTTCCTTACTAGTAACTGGTCTGAATGTTTTCTATTTTTGCATGATTCAATTTTGGAATATTGTATGTTTCTAGGAAATTATGCATTTTTTTCTGGGTTTTCCAATATTTTGGCATATATTGGTTCATATAATCTATTATGATCCTTTGTACTCTATAGTATCAGTTTTAACTTCTCTTTTAAAACTGATTTTATTTGAGCTTTTTCTTAGTCTAGCTAAAGATTTGTCAGTTTTGTTTATCTTTTCAAGAAAAATGTTTCATTGATCCTTTCTACTTTTTTTAAATCTCTATTTCATTTATTTCAGCTCTGATCTTAATTATTTCCTTGATTCTACTACCTTCAGGCTTCATTTGTTCTCTTTTCTAGTTCATTTAGGTGGAAAGTTAGACTGTTTGAGATTTGTCTTTTCTTGAGATAGGGCTGTATCACTACAAACTTCCTTTTTAGAATGCTTTGGCAGCATCCCATAGATTTTGATATGTTGTATTTCCATTTCATTTGTCTCAGGTTGTTTTTTGATTTCTCCTTAGATTTCTTTGTTGATGCACTGGTGGTTTTGTATCATATTGTTTAATCTTTACATATTTGTGATTTTCCCACTTTTATTCCTATAATTGATTTCTAGTTTTATACCATTGTGATCAGAAAAGATGCTTGATATAATTTCATTGTTCTTAAATTTATTGAGTCTTGCTTTGTGGCCAAACATAGGATTTATCTTAGAGAATGTTCTGTGTACACTTGAGAAGAATGTGTATTCTGCTGCCTTTTGGATGGAATGTTATGTATATGTCTGATAAATACTGGTGGTCTAAAGTGTCATCTAAGGCTTATGTTTCCTTATTGATCTTCTGTTGGGATGATCTATCTACTTAGTAAGTGGGATATTGATGTACCCTACTATTACTATATTGCTGCCAATTTCACCCTTTAAGGCTGTTAATATTTGCTTTATATATTTAGGTGATTCTATGTTGGGTGCATAGAGATTTACAAATACTATATCATCTTGTTGGACTGACTGTTTATCATTATGTAATATTCACCTTTCTCTCTTGTTACTGTCTTTGTTTTAAATTTTGTTTTCTCTGATATAATTATAGCTACCCCAGCTTTTGGTTTCCATTTGAATGAAGACAAAATTCCATCCATTCACTTTCAGTTTATGTGTGCCTTTGCATCTGAAGTGAGTCTCTTATAGGCAGCATATAGATATACCTTTTTTCTAAAAATTCATTCAGCCACTATGTCTTGATTGTAGCATTCTATCCATGTACATTTAAAGTAATTACTGATAGCTATGTATTTATCGCCATTTTGTTGTTTGCTGGCTGTTTTATAGTTTCTCTTGTTTTTTTTCTCCTTGTGTTTTGATAAGTTTCTGTATTATTATGCTTAGATTTTTTTTCTCGTTATCCTTTGTATATTTAATGTAGGTTTTTGCTTTGTGGTTGCCATGAACGTTATGTACAACAGTATGTGTCTATATAAACTTATGTTTTAAATTGATATCAAGTTTCAACATATTTAAAAAATTATATTTTTAACACCCCTCCGTGTTTTATGTTCGTGATATCACATTTCATGTTTTAATTTTATATACTCCTTAACTAATTATTATTTTTTCTCTCTTTCACTTCTTTAATACTCTATCACATCATACCGTATTTAATATAAACAACTGTTTTAGTGCAATGTCCCCATATTTCTCATTTAACTCTAGCTCTTTGTAGATTATCCTTATGTTACTCCCAAGATAGGGTTCCTATTTTTAAGGGCTTGATCCTTGTTAGTTCATATTTTACTACATTATTTTTATATTTCTTATACTCCAAGTTTTTTTTTTAATTCCTTGTGTCCTTAAGGGTCCTTATAGAACCTTTACCTTATGTTTACCATTTTGTTTAATTTATTTTTTTAATTTACAACTAAGTTAGTTAGCATATAGTACAACAATGATTTCAGGAGTAGATTTCTTAATGCCCCTTACCCATTTAGCCCATCCCCTCCCACAACCCTACAGTAACCCTTTGTTTGTTCTCCATATTTAAGAGTCTCTTATGTTTTGTCCCCCTCCCTGTTTTGATATTCTTTTTACTTCCCTTCTCTTGTGTTCATATGTTTTGTATCTTAAAGTCCTCATATGAGTAAAGTCATATGATATTTGTCTTTCTCTAATTTCACTTAGCATAATACTCTCTAAATCCATCTATGTAGTTGCAAATGGCAAGATTTCATTCTTTTTGATTGCTGAGTAATACTCCATTGTGTGTGTGTGTGTGTGTGTGTGTGTGTGTGTGTGTGTATGCGCCATGTCTTCTTTATCCATTCATCCATCGATGGATATTTTGGCTCTTTCCATACTTTGGCTACTGTTCATAGTGCTACTATAAACATTAGTGTATGTGTCCCTTTGAAACAGCATACCTGTATCCTTTGGATAAATACCTGGTAGTGTAATTGCTGGGTCATAGGGTGGTTCTATTTTTAATTTTTTGAGGAACCTCCATACTGTTTTCCAGAGTGGCTGCACCCCCAGTTTGCATTCCCACCAGCAGTGTAAAAGAGATCCTCTTTCTCCTCAGCCTCGCCAACATCTGTTGTTGCCTGAGTTGTTAATGTTAGCCATTCTGACAGGTGTGAGGTTATATCTCATTGTAGTTTTGATTTGTACTTGCCTGATGAGGAGTGATGTTGAGCATTTTTTCATGGGTCGGTTGGCCATCTGGATGTCTTCTTTGGAGAAGTGTCTATTCATGTCTTTTGCCCATTTCTTCACTGGATTATTTGTTTTTTGGGTGTTGAGTTTGATAAGTTCTTTATAGATTTTGGATACTAACCCTTTATTTGATATGATGTTTGCAAATATCTTTTCCCATTCTGCCGGTTGCCTTTTAATTTTGCTGATTGTTTCCTTTGCTGTGCAGAAGCTTTTTATTTTGATGAGGTCCCAATAGTTCATTTTTGCTTTTGTTTCCCTTGCCTCCAGAGACGTGTTGAGTAAGAAGTTGCTGTGGCCGAGGTCAAAGAGGTTTTTGCCTGGTTTCTCCTCGAGGATTTTGATGGCTTCCTGTCTTACATTTAGGTCTTTCATCCATTTTGAGTTTATTTTTGTGTATGGTGTAAGAAAGTGGTCTAGGTTCATTTTTCTGCATGTCGCTGTCCAGTTTTCCCAGCACTACTTGCTGAAGAGACTGTCTTTATTCCAATGGATATTATTTCCTGCTTTATTCTGTTCCATTGATCTGAGTATCTGTTTTTGTGCCATTAACTAATTATTGTAGTTGTAGTTATTTTTGCTACTTTTGTCTTTGGATCTTCATACTAGCTTTACAAGTGATTAATCCTCTACCCTTACTTTATGTTTATGAAATAGTGAGATTAATAATGAGATTTTTACCTTCATGTTTTCTTGTTACTTGTTACTTGCCCTTCCTTAAAGAAATCCCTTTAATATTTCTTATAAGGCAGATTTAGTTGTGGTAAACTTTTTTAGCTTTTGCTTATCTGGAAAACTCTTTATCTTTCCTTCAATTTTGAATAATAACTTTGCTGTGTAGAGTATTCTTGGTTTGAATTTTTTTACCTTTTAGCATTTTGAATATGTCATTCTCTTCCCTATGGCCTGCCTAGTTTCTGCTGAGAAATCTGCTGGTAGTCTTATTGATTTCTTCCCCTGTATATAACTTTTTTTTTTCCTCTTGCTGCTTTTAGGATTCTCTAACTTGATATTTTAGTCATGATGTGTCTTGGTGTAGGTCTCTTTGGGCTCATCTAATTTCAAACTCTGAGTTTCCTCTATCTGAATGTCTATTTTTTCCCCAAGGTTAGGGACTTTTTCAACCATAATTTCTTTAAATATGTTTTTTTGTCCATTTTTCTTCCTTTTTTCCATTTGAGACCCCTATAATGCAAATGTTAGTTTGTTTGCATTTGTCCTATAGTCCCTTAAACATATCTTCACTTTTCAAGATTCATTTTTTTCTCCTTTCTACTCTGTTTGAATGAGTTCCACTTCCCTGTCTTTTAGATCACTGATTCTTTCTTCTGCTTCACCTGGTCTTTTTTTGAACCCTTCTACTGTATTTTTCATTTCAATTACGGTATTCTTCAGCTCTGTGACTTCTATTTGGCACTTTCTTGTATTTTCTATCTCTTTGTCAAAGTTCTCAACTGTATTTATCCATTCTTTTTATGAGTTCAGTAAACATCTTTAGGACTATTACTTTGAACTCTGTATCATGTACATTATTTCCCTCTGTTTCATTAAGATTTTTTCTGGGGTTTTGTTTTCTTCTTTCATTTGGAACATATTCTTCCATTTCCCCATTTTGCTTGATTCTCTGTGTTTGTTTCTTTTATTTATTTATTTTATTTTATTTTATTTTATTTTATTTTATTTTATTTTATATTTTTCCAACGTTTATTTATTTTTGGGACAGAGAGAGACAGAGCATGAACGGGGGAGGGGCAGAGAGAGAGGGAGACACAGAATCGGAAACAGGCTCCAGGCTCTGAGCCATCAGCCCAGAGCCCGACGCGGGGCTCGAACTCACGGACCGCGAGATTATGACCTGGCTGAAGTCGGACGCTTAACCGACTGCGCCACCCAGGCGCCCCTCTCTGTGTTTGTTTCTATGGATTAGGTGAAAGCTCTCTCTCCCAGTCTTGAAGGAGTGGCTTTGTACAGGAGATGAACCATAACATTGAACCTTGCTGTAGTTCTTGGTTGTCTTTTGAACCTTTGTGATTGTCTAAGCAGCATGATTTATTATTGATAGGTCCCAGTTGTTGAGGATATGCCAAGACCTGTGTTCCAGAGGGAGGTTTCTCAGTCAGCACCTAGTTTCAAGCTAATTGGAAGCTAGTCCATCAGGCAGAAGCTTTTGAAGTATGCAAATATATAGTCCTGTGGTTCTGCAATTGTAAACCCTGCTGGTCTCCTGACCGGGTGATCTGCCGGTATTTCCTTGGCAACAGTTGTAAAAAGCAGGGATTGATTGATTGATTGATCTATCTATCTATCTAGAGGAAGAGAGAGTGTGAGTGGGGAGAGGAGCAGAAGGAGAGGGAGAGAATCTCAGGCAGCTCCACACTCAGCACAGAGCCTGACATGGGGCTTGATCCTACAACCTTGGGATCATGGTCCAAGCCAAAATCAAGAGTCAGACACTCAACTGGCTGAGTCACCCAGGCATCCCCAAAAGCAGGGTTTTAGACAAGTATATGAACTCCTTTCTGGGAGGTACTGGTGACCTGAAGGAAGGCCATGAGGGAGTGCAAAGATACATCCTCTGATCTTTGTTCCCTGTGAGTACCTCTGTAACCTGTGGATACATGGTAAACCTGAGGCTTGACCCTCAGGCTGAAGCTTACAGACAAAGTGAATAGGCCTTTTTTTCACGGGAAGACTGTTAATATGTTTCAGTCTGCCCTCTATGCAGTGCCCTGAGAGTGGTAATCTACCAAGAACTGTCTCTTTGATTGTTTCAGATCTGTTTGGCTCAGAAATGTAATCCTCCTGGCAACTAGAGTGAGGTACTCTTGGGGCATCTCCTGTGTGAGCTATCAACATGGAGTGGCTTTGGTGTGGCAATAGTAGTGGAGCAGGAGTGGAACATGCCCACTCGTTCTAGGAGGTTAGAGGGAGAGTGCAGTATGGCTCCTGCCCATGTTGGCACCAACAAGGTGGAAGGAAACCTCAAGATGGCACCTGCCAGTTCTTCCATCTCTGTAGCCAGTCACAACAGGCTTCTGCCCTTCCAGCAGATACTTTTATATTTTTTATGTTTATTTACTTTTTGATATAGAGAGACAGAGTATGAGAAGGAGAGGGGCAGAGAGAGAGAGGGAGACACAGAATCTGAAGCAGGCTCCAGACTCTGAGCTGTCAGCCCAGAGCCTGACGCGGGGCTTGAACCCACAAACTGTGAGATCATGAATGACCTGAGCCGAAGCTGATGCTTAACTGACTGAGCCACCCAGGCACCCCCAGCAGATACTTTTAGTTTAACAAATTAATTTTATTCACATACGATTTAGGTGCTTTTCAAACTGCTTTTTTTTTTGCTGGTTCCTAGGGCAAGTGAGTCTGTGCATATACCCTTTAAGAGTGTAGTCTTCATTTCTTACAGCCCTGTGGTTCTCTTGGACGTAGCCTCATTGATTTCGAAAGCCTGACATTTCTGGGGCTTGTCTCTCTGGTACTGGTTGCAAATGTTGGGGTGCCTGATGTGGGGCACAAATCCCCTGATCCTCAGAGAGAAGATCTGTGTTCGCAAGATCCTGCCTGATTGTGGCACTTGTTGGTGGAGTTTTCGTAAGACCAGATCTTTGTCCTTCATATATGTTTCTGTGTGACCCGTTTAAAATTCTTTGTTGTGGAAGAGCTGTTCAGCTAGTTTTTAGGTCTTTTTCAGAGGGAATTGTTCCATATATGGCTGTAGATTTGTTGTGTCCCTGGGGGGAGGTATTTTCAGTTTTTTCTTAACACCACTATGGTGAACTGCCTCCTATTACATTTTTTATTTAAGGCCATTAATGGTATTCTTAACATCACCCAGATTTTACTTAAAAGTAGTTTCCAGGGATGCCTGGATGGCTCAGTCAGTTAAGCTTTGGACTCTTTTTTAAAATTTTTTTTAATGTTTATTTATTTTTGAGACAGAGAGAGACAGAGAATAAGCACAGGAGGGTAGAGAGAGAGAGGGAGACACAGAATCTGAAGCAGGCCCCAGGCTCCAAGCTGTCAGCACAGAGACCGACGCGGGGTTTGAACCCATGAGCCATGAGATCATGACCTGAGCCAAAGTCGGATGCTCAACCGACTGAGCCACCCAGGTGCCCCTAAACTTCAGACTCTTGATTTAGGCTCAGGTCATAAGGCCCCACGTTGGGCTCTGTGCTGGGCATGGAGCCTGCTTAAGATTCTGTTTCTCTCAGTCTCTCTCTCTTTCTCCCCTCCTCTCTCCCTCTCCTGCTCATGCGCTCTTTCTCTCTCAAAAACAACAACAGCAACAACAACAAAAAACCCCCAAAGCCCCCAAAAAACAAAAAAATCCAACCCAAAACAGCATAGTTTCTAGTGAGTTTTATTGTTGATACCCATTGAATTCCTTTACCTGATAGCATTAAAATAATTTAAAACCAGAGTTAGAAAAACACACACATAAACACACACACACACATCATAGGGAATTTTCATTCTTCAGAAACATATGAACATTTTTTGAGACTGTATTAGAGAAAATGACTCTTTTATTGCCTGGGCGGTTTTAGGACATAAGAGAGAACAGAATGTTGGTTGGCTAGTCTAAGTAGCAAATCAGCTATGGTTTAAAAATCTGTTCTGAAAAACTGATATATGATGACTCTTCTCCTTAAGAAAAATGCATGTAAACACAGAATTTTACATTCAATTTTGATTTAGTCAAAATCAGACCTCCTCATTTTACAGGTAGTAAATACGTACAGGGAGAAAATAAACTACATGATTAAGTACAGTTCTGGCTTATACTGTCTTCTGATCTCTTAGTCAAGGCCTTCCATGATCGTTGTAGAATAGCTAAGCAAGAAAAGGGCAAAGAGGAGTAAATAGAAATGAAGTGGACAGACATAAAAGAGATGCAAACAGGAGCAAAGAAGGAAGCCATATGCAAGTGACAGTATGATCAATAAAATAATTTTTTTTCTCACTTGAAGATAAGAGCCAATATTTCCAACAATGGGCAAGTTCTATCATTATTATAGTTGAAACTAGTAGACTTTTAACATATTCATACAGATAAAATTTAGAGCTGAAATGTACAAGGGGACTTTATCTGTGTCTGTAGAACTTGAAGGTTAATATATGTGGGTTGAATCATGCCAAGTGATATATGTATGTAGCACTTACTATAAAAACACAACAATTTTATTTCTTTAAAGAATCAAAATAAGAAATAGTCCTGCTAAAAGCAACAATAAAAAAATCACATAAAATACTCACTGTGTCTGTTGCATACAGTGTTGGGTCTTCTCATTAACTATTGTGAAAACATAAAATCTGTTTATTTTCTTGACTTCAGAAAGTTCTGCTTTGTGGATAGCTAAGGTAAATGGATTCCTTTGTCTTGAACCATGTAGTAACTTAATGAAGTCATTTATTTCCATGCCAGGCTCCCAGTTGTCTCTACAATTTACCTTTGTTAGAAACTTTTCAGTTTTATTTGCTGCACTAAAATTTTCTGGTATCATAATGAACAGTCAATATGTACCTCCCAACAGCTGATTTTATTTTTCTCAACTGAAAGATAGTGGACAGTGTCTTGATTTTTCTAGACCATCCCATCCTGTTCTTGGAAATTTGTAGATGCTGGTCTATTCTTGTGTTCTAGCCTTAAAACTCTGGATTTTTCCTTGGGTGAAGCTTGAACTTTTTTTTTTTTTTTACGTTTTTTAAAAAAAATATTTATTTTGAGAGAGAGAGAGTGACCATCTGCAAGTGGAAGAGGGGCAGTGAGAGGGGCAGGGGTAGAGAGAGAATCCCAAGCAGGCTCTGTGCTGTCAGTGGAGAGTCAGACATAGGACTTGATCCCACAAACTGTGAGATCATGACTTGAGTCAAGATCAAGAATTGGACGCTTAACCGACTAAGCCACGCAGGCGCCCCTTGAACTCATTTTTTCTGACTTTCATTAAATTTTTGTAAGCACTAACAATTGAAGATTAATAAAAGGTCTCCATCATAGACCATATTTTGTTTGCAACCAATTGGAGGACTGACAAAATGTTTTGGAAGATAAGAGTAAAACATCTAAAACAGTTTTATATAGCAATAGTTTGAAGAAAGGAACAAAACCTGGTAAGACAGATTTACCTTGTCTTATCAAAGGAAGGCAAATCTAATGTCAACACATCATCCAACAGTATTAGATATTTGCATGCCAGAGTTATTAAAGAAATCTGATGTTCAGCCACTAGCCTAGATCAAGTTCATGGACAACTGTTTTTCTTTTCTTTCTTTCTCCCCCCCCCCCCCCCCCCCCGCCCCTGTAATGGCATTACTGGTTCTATGTCCAACTTCTATGAACACATCACTGGTCTTGAGGAAGCCTCATGAGAAATGTCTTTGACAAGAACAGTGTTTTAAAAATTGTGCTAATTTGAGTATAGATTGTAAGAACACTTCAGCTCTGGGAACAGTTCTCTCTATTCCAGATGCCGGAATAGATTTGCCCGTGACATAATCCCCGTTATTTCTTTTGGGAACAAGTTCATGGCTGAAACTTAGGGAGATCCAGGACTGCAAAGTTCAAGTCAGGGCACCATGACAGTAGAGGTGGCTAGGGTTGGGAGTGAAAGCAGAACTCCAGCACAACATACTACTCTTCATAAGGGCTTCCCCCATATATCTAAATAATGTAATCTAAGAAGTAATAACTCTTTCCTGGAGTTTCCAGGTATCTATTAGGGAGAGGATTGGGAGGATTTAGGTTCTCTTGATTACTTTTGCCTTTTTCATTTGCTATTCTAAAGGACAGAATGGTGTGTCACTGGCTTCTCAGAAGGAGTTGAAATACATTTACAAAGGCTTTGAGGTCTTGACTATGTAGTGACCCAATAGGATTTTTATAACTAATAAAGCTTTTTAGAATTAATACAACCAATGCATTTTTATTCAAATTTACTGTTTTCAGAGGTGTGTCTCATAAAGGAAAGATAAGGAAGCATGTTTTGCTAATTTATATAGAAATACAAGGAAAAATTAATCTCTTGAAACTAACATTAAAGTGCTAGTTAGAGAGAAGTAATTCATTCACATTCATTTATTCATTTATTTATCCATTTTCTCCTTGAAGTAGCAAAGCTCTCTCTACTCCTTCTGATGTATTGGTAATCATATGATCATATGTGTTGAAGATGCAACTGTAAGTGATGAATAAGTAGCACAAATTGTTAAGTGCTTTAGCAGTTCACCTCACTTTGAGCCGTCTATGAAATAAGGGGTATACAGAGAATGAGGGAATGAATATATGAAAGGTAGTGTCGTTATAGTGAATAGTTATGGTGTCATTATATTTTTACTTGATTTTTTTCCTTCTCAGTTCGTTGCTCTAGATGAGCATACATAAAGGAACAGCATAGAGAACTAAATTAAAAAAAATGTGTAAGAAGCTTTAAACTAGTCTGTTTCTGCCATGGAATAGATATATCATGTATAATGGATTTATTATGCTGTAAAGAATCTGGTTGACTTTGCAAGAGGGTGGAAATAACAGTTGTCACATCTCCACTCCCCTCTCAACTCTTTCCCTTTTTTGAATAAATGGAGCTGTTTGTTTTTGCTCATCTGTTAGAATTTAACAACTAAGAATAAGCTGGAACATCAGCAGTTTTGCCCTGGCAAAGGGCATTCTGTGAGTGACCCTGCTGACAAACTTGTATTGTCCTAACGGTAGCACAGCTTGCATTTGTCACAGGTGAATGGGCTCAATTAGCAAGAGAGAGACAGTGTTTCAGTCATTTAAAAAAAAAGCAAACAAAGAAGAAAGCATTTTTTTCCTTAGGAGTTCTGAAAGTGAGGTGACATTGTAAGCATATAATTTTGGGGGGGGTGGTTTCAAAGAAAGCAACTAAAAGCAAGAAAACACATTATTTGGCATTGGCAAAGTGATTTGAAACAAAATTTCAGGGAAGAATTCTCAAATGACATTAATAGGGAGTCAGGTTTTTCATGGGTATTAATGTGTCTTACACCTCCTAAACTTACATGCTTCCTGTTCTGCTTATTAAAATCCTAGGAGAAATATTGGGCATTTGCTTATATAATGAAGAAGATAACCCCAGTTTTGCCTGAACTTATGCAGTGTGGGAAGAGATGTTACTTCTTTGAGCTTGTGGGATAATATCTAGTCCAGTGGAAAAAGAAACCTTTTAGGTAGTATTGTGATGGGTTGAAAAGTCTCACCCTACCGCTAACTGGTTAGGTGAGTTATATGGGCTTTGACTGTAGTGAGGAATATACATTCCCAAAGTGTTGTGAATGAAATTAAATAGAACTGTGGAAACAGCATGATAGACTCTTCAATATTAGAAAAGGGATAAATCGGCATTTACAGTGAAAATCTGACTATATAGTTTCTCAAGAGGAGTTGAGTATTAAATTTAGTATTATATTATGAAGAGCAAGAAAAGGTCAGTGTTCTAGAGACTAGTAGAGAGAGATGAAAAGAAGAAAAACCTGAAACAAAACCAAAATGGAGTCTATGGTACCTCCTTCCAAGAAGCACTCAGATCTCCTTGTTTCTCTGTTGCCTCTAATTCATTTGTCCATTTATTAACCGAGTTAAATAACAAGGCTTCATTTAACTCCTCTTAAATGTCAGGAAACAGAATAGGTGTTAGTGATACAACCATGAGTAAGATACAGATCTATCCAAAGAAATGTCTATCTACTAGCAAATATAGATATTTAAACAAAGAATGCAGGTAATGTTAAGATAGGTTGGATTCCACAGGTAAGTAAAAGTACATCAGGAGCAGAAGGAACAGGGTAGATAACTTTGCCTACATCTAAATGATGAATTCTATTGAACAACACCTGTTACTGCCTTCAGAGGAGGAGTTCTGAGTTGGGGACAGCAAAGAGCTTTAGGTGCTGCCCACAGGAGCCACAGTCCCCGATGTCAGCCCACTGCATGGTTTTCAGGTGTCAGGTAAGGAAGACACAACTCACACAAACACTAGATGCAACAACACTTTACTGATAAAGAGAAGAGACAGAGCAAGATCAGCTTCAACTATGAGTGTCTGTCCCCATTTGCCAGTGGGTCTAACTCACAGCTGATGCAAAGAGATGGTCTGCATATGTCTCTCTATACTGCAGGTGAAGGACTCCATTCTCTCCCCACAGATATGGCAGAGGGTACCACATGGTATTGTATGACACCCAGGCTTAAGCAGAGCAAAGACATACACACCAAGTCTGGAATAGGGGAAGATATTTCCAAGCAAACAGACATATCCAACAGAGGCTGTGATGGCTCCTTATTTCTTTGCAAAAAAATGTTCTAGGCTCATGGCCACTCTTATGCACCTGTGCAAGGGGCAACAAGCTATATGCAACTGTGTTTCCCAGCAAGTAGACTTGAGTGGTGGACAAAATGGAGAAGAGATGTTAGTAAAAGGACCAACACACACAAAGTTGTAGAAGAGTGAAGTAGTGGAACATGTTTATTTGGGGATCTTCACATGGTGTTGTTTGTTTATTTCCCACATATAAAGTGTGCAGTTGTCTTAAAGATTACATCAAGAAAATAATGTCAGGGCGGAAGGACAAGAGAAATGTAAAGAATTTGGTCTTACACAGTTACTAACATTCAGCTGAATTTTTGGTTATCTGGTAGTCAAAACAAACAGGGCAGTATAATAAATTTTGTGCCATCCACTGTCCTCCCAAGAGACAATTGCAGTTTCTTCAGATGAGAAAATCCTTTGCTTAAGGAGAAGGGGATGTCTCTGTTTTGTTTATTTATTGATCTAATTATCAATTGATTGTTCATTGATTGGTTATTGATTTACTGCTTCTCTCAGTCTGATTGGTGGGAATGTGAATTATGTGGTCCCACTTCCTCTGACCAACCTAATCATATAATTTCTTCTAGGAGTTTGCTTTTTCAAACATGTAAGATATGAAATGGCTCATTAATACTGATAAATTATGTGTCAGAATCAGAAAATGACTCTTCAAATGTCCATGCTATTCAGATCCCCAGACTCATCTTTCATGAAATTTAACTGCTCAACTCTTCTTCAATTTTGTGAATTCTCCACTGTGTGCTTCTAATAAGTACAGCACCCTCCAACTTCCTTAACCAGAATTAGTTTCACGTATTTTTAACAAAGTAACATGAACCTTCTGATTCTGTGACAAATGACTTTATTACGCATGACACAGAAACATCATGAGTATCCTATTTGTGTCAATTTACCTTGCCCCTCAAGTCCCAAAGAAGCAACATGATGATACCTAGTTAGATGCTACAGTCACAATAGGTGTATGTCACAGCTGAGTTACCCTGAGTATAGGAAACCTGAAACTTTTATGGTAGGCAGCAAACAAACTTGCCTGTGCTCTGGAGAGAGACATTGTCTTCTGAAGCTGTTCACTACAGTCGTACCTGAGAAATATTGTAGATTAAGATCCAGACCACCATAATAAAGCAAGTATCACACTAAAGCCATCAAATGAATTTTTTTGTTTCTCGGTGCATATAAAAATTATGTTTATAGTACCTTGTAGTCTATTAAGTGTGTAAAGGCATTATATCGAAAACCCCCCTAAGTACATGCCCTAAATAAAAAATACTTTATTCATTAAAAAAATGCTAACACCGGGGCGCCTGGGTGGCTCAGTTGGTTAAGCGTCCGACTTAGGCTCAGGTCATGATCTCACGGTCCGTGAGTTCAAGCCCCGCGTCGGGCTCTGTGCTGACAGCTCAGAGCCTGGAGCCCGCTTCGGATTCTGTGTTTCCCTCTCTCTCTGCCCCTCCCCCGTTCATGCTCTGTCTCTCTCTCAAAAATAAATAAACGTTAAAAAAAAAATTAAAAAAAATGCTAACACCATCTGAGCTTTTAGTGAGTTGTCATCTTTTGCTGGTGGAGGGTCTTGCCTTGATGTCGATGGCTGCTGGCTAATCAGGGTGGTGGTTGCTGTTGGTTGAGGTGGCTGTGGCAGTTTCTTAAGATAACAGTGAAGCTTGCCACACTGACTGAGGCTTCCTTTCACGAATGATTTCTCTGTAGCCTGTGATGCTGTTTGATAGCATTTTATCCTCAGTAGAACTTATTTCAAAATTGGAGTCAATCCTCTCAAACGCTGTCACTGCTTTATCAACTAAGTTTATATAACATTCTAAATCCTTTGCTGTCATTTCGACAGTCTTCACAACATCTTCACCAGGAGTAGATTCCACCTCAGGAAAACACTTTCTTTGTTCAACCGTAAGAAGCAACTCCTTGTCCATTAAAATTGTATCATGAAATTGCAGCCATTCAGTCACATCTTCAGGCTCCACTTCTAATTTTAATTCTCTTGCTGTTTCTAACATATCTGCCATGACTTCCTGCACGGAAGCATTGAACCCCTCCAGGTCATCTATGAGGGTTGAAATCAACTTTTTAAAAATTCCTGTTAATATTGATATTGTCACTTCTTCCAGTGAATCACAAATGTTCTTAAAGGCATCTGGAATGGTGAATCCTTTCCAGCAAGTTTTCAATGTACTTTGTCCAGATCCATCAGAGGAATCACTGTCCATGGCAGCTGTAGTCTTAAAGAATGTATTTCTTAAATAATAACACTTGGAAGCCACAATTACTCCTTGATCCATGGGCTGCAGAATGGATGTTGTGTTAGGAGGCATGAAAACAACATAATTCTTGTTGTCCATCTCCATCGAAGCTCTTGGGTGACCAGGTGCATTGCCAGTAAACAGTAATGTTTTGAAAGGAATCTTTTCTTCTGACAAAAGGTCTTACAGCTGTTTTTTTTTAAATATGAAATTTATTGTCAAATTGGTTTCCATACAACAGCCAGTGCTCATCCTAACAGGTGTCCTCCTCAATGCCCATCATCCACCGTCCCCTCCCTCCATCTCCCCATCAACCATCAGTTTATTGTCAGTTTTTAAGAGTCTCTTATGGTTTGGTTCTCTCCCTCTCTAACTTTTTTTTTCCTTCCCCTCCCCCACGGTCTTCTGTTAAGTTTTAAAATATTCAGTAAACAATGTTGTAAACAGATGTGATGTTATCCAGGATTTGTTGTTCCATTTATAGAGCACAGGCAGAGTAGACTTAATATAATTCTTAAGATCCCTAGGATTTTTGGAGGGATAAGTGAGCATGGGCTTCAACTTTCAGTTACCAGCTGCATTACCCCTTAACCAGAGAGTCAGTCTGTCCTTTGAAGCTTTGAAGCCAAGCATTGACTTCTTCTCCCTAGGTATTAAAGTCCTAGATGGCATCTTTTTCCAATAGAAGGTTATTTTGTCTCCGTTGAAAATCTGTTGTTTAGTGTAGCCAACTTCATGAATTATCTTCACTACGTCTCATCTTCTGCATAACTTGCAGCTTCTGCATCAGCATTGTTGCTTTACCTTGCATTTTTATGTTATGGAGATGACTTCTTAAACCTCTTGAACCAACCGTTGCTAGCTTCAGGCTTTTCTTTTGTAGCTTCCTCACCTCTCTCAGGCTATGGAAACTTAAAGAGAGTTAGGGCTTTGCTCTGGATTATGCTCTGACTTAAGGGAATATTATAACTGGTTTGATCTTCTCAGGCCACTAAAACTTCCTCCGTATCGTTAACAAGGCTGTTTTGCTTTCTTAACATTTGTGTGTGTGCTGGATTAGCACTTGTAATTCCCTTCAAGACTTTTTCCTTTGCTTTCACAACTTGGGTAACTATTTCGCACAAGTGGCCTAGCTTTCAGTCTGTCTTGGCTTCCAACTTGCCTTCCTCACCAAACGTAATCATTACTACCTTCTGACTTAAAGTTAGAGAAGTCCTACTATTCTTTTCACATGAACACTCAGAAGACCTTGTAGGATTATATATTGACCTAATTTCAATATTATTTTGTCTCAGGGAATAGGGAGTCCCGAGGAAAGGGAGAGAGGTAGGGAACAGCTGGTCAGTGGAGTAGGTAGGACACACACGCAACATTTATGAAGTTTGCTCTCTTATGTGGGTGCAGTTCGTGGCTTCCCTAAACAATTACAGTAACTTTAAAGGTCACTGATAACATCACCACAGCAAATATAACGATAATGAAAAAAACTTAAAGTATTGTGAGAATTCTAAAATAAGACAGAGAGACAAGAAATGAGCAAATGCTATTGGAAAAATGGTGCTGATAGACTTACTTGACTCAGGGTTGCCAAAAACTTTCAATTTGTAAAACTGGACTGTCTGCTAAGCACAATATGGTGAAATGCAGTACGTATGCCTGTATCCAAACATCTTTGAAAAAAAATATCCATATGAAAAATCATTTGGGTCCTCTGCTCACATGGTGTGCAGAATGCAGAACACGAAAGACCCATGAAGGGTCTTTCATGAGGAATTATCTCTCGACACAGTGAGGACTTCAAGATTGAGATGTTTAGTAGCCACTTTTACATAAATTCACACCATTATTATTATTATTTTTAAAAGTTGATTTATTTATTTTGAGAGAGAGAAAGAGAGACAGAGAAGGAGAGAGAGAGAAAGAGAGAGAGATTGCAAAAGCAGGGGAGGGGCAGTGAGAGGGAGAAATAGAATCCCAAGCAGGCTCCACATTATCAACAGGGAGCCTGATGCAGGGTTCGATCTCACAAACCATGAGATCATAACCTGAGCCAAAATCAGGAGTTGGATGCTTAACCAACTGAAACACCCAGGCACACCCAAACACCATTTTAAATATTGCTTGCATTTTCCCAACATTATGCTTTCCTGAGTGACTTATATTTCCTTCAGATTCAGTGATGCACTTAGTGACAGTTTGGCTCCAAGTGTCAACCTTCCATTCTCTGTTCTGTTTTACTATTGTTATTGTTGTTGTTATTATTAAAAAGTTTTTGAATGTTTATTTTAGTTTTTAGAGAGAGAGAGAGAATGAGAGCATTAGCCTGAGTTGGAGAGAGGCAGAGAGAGGAGACACAGAATCCAAAGCAGGCTCCAGGATCTGCGCTGTCAGCACAGAGCCTGACGTGGAGCTCAAACTCACAAACTGCAAGATCATACCTGAGATGAAGTCAGATACTCAACCGACTTAGCTACCCAGGTGCCCCTGTTATTTTTATCATTATTATTGTTTAACTGTTTGTTCAGCCACATTGTGAGCTACTGCAAAAATATTGGATAGAAGGCAGTAAATGAAAGATTGGTCAACAGAATATATTAAATAAGAATAGTTAGGGGCACCGTGGTGTCAGTCGGTTAACTGGCTCAGGTCATGATCTCACGGTTTGTGAGTTCCAGCCCTGTGTCCAGCTCTGCACTGACTGTGTGCAACCTGCTTGGGATTCTCTCTCTCACCCCTCTCTCTCTGCTCCTCCCCTGCTCATGCTCATGTGCATGGTCTCTTTCTCAAAAATAGGATAAAACATTAAAAAATATTTAAAAATAATAGTTTAAATATCCATAGTTATGAAATATGCTAAAAATGTTTTCTTTCAACATGAATCAATTTAAGTTACAATATATAACTATTAATTCATTATTGAGAAGTTACTTTGTCTAAGACTGTGGTGTTGATATATATTGATCTTTAAGAAACAGAACCTACCCTTAAGAAATTCACATCTAGATGGGAAGATAATATACATACACAAAAATTAAAATGCAGTAAGGTGCTGAGTGCATTTAGAGACAATACAGATAAAGTGTATTTTGAAGAGTTTAGAGGAGACTTTTTTCTGATGAGGTGGATATCAGAAAGGAGCACTTAAAAATGTGTGGAAGTTTTTTTACACCTAGCAACTGAATATGGATGGAAGGAGTGGGAAGGAGTGTCCAGTCTATAGGGAAGATGTGAATATTGACAAAGAGACAGGGAAACATAGTGTGTGTGGTGAAGAGACAGTGGTTATGGTTTGGCTCTAGAAGAATGAAGTGAAGGCTATAAAGGTACTGGAGGACTTTGAATGCTATTTGTAGAACTTAGGGTAGAAAAGATGAGATCAATGGGAGAGCCATGGCTGTTGAATATGAAGGGGGAAAATATGAAAACGTAAAAACTCAATGAGAACTTTACAAAATTTGAGGTAAAAAATGAAGCAGAATAGGTCTCTATAGCTAGTATTAACCCCACTCCCCTCTCCCAGTGGGATCCCCAAACCTGAGAAAACAGAGTGGTAACTCTGCCTCAGACCTCTCCATTTGTTCTATTCTCTTGATTACACCTGTCCTTCTTCCTTAGGTTGGTCCATGTGAAAGGGACCTCTGGCCATCTTTTGTACCAGTTAGGGCACAGGCCTCTTTTACCCTCTTTCCTATTCCTGGGAGCAAAGTTAGTACCTGTTTCGATAGGGGGTGGCCAGCTCCAGCCTCAGCCAAAGCTTGGGGCCCAAGTAAATGTCTTGTCTTTGTTTTATTCCTTCTTTCTTTAGTATTCTTTCCCCACTTGGATAAATTATTTATTGGAATAATTTAAGTTGTTCAGTGATCTCCTGGGATATGGGGAGAAGAAAGGACAGGGATCAAAACTGGTGAGGGAGGGCAGATTTTTCAAGGTAGAGTCAATTGTCTGGATCCTCTTGAATGTGGATCCATGAACATCTGCTGCCTGGAGGAGGCCCTGTGTTTGCCCTTGGCCTGAACTTCACCTTTTCAGCCTTGTTGAAGGCAGAGACAAGAGAAGATGAGTTTTTTCATTGCACTTTTTTTTTTTTATGAAGAGAGAAAACTTGTCATCTGGGTTTGCTGAGATTTCACCTTATATCCACTACACTGTTTAAAAAAAATGTTTATTTATTTTTAAGAGAGAGAGACAGAGAGACAGAGACAGAGACAGAGTGCAAGCATGGGAGGGACAGAGAGAAAGGCAGACACAGAATCCAAAGCAGGCTCCTGGCTCTGAGCTGTCAGCACAGAGCCCAATGCGGGGCTCGAACTCACGAACTGTGAGATTATGACCTGAGCAAAAGTTGGACACTTTACTGATGGGGCCATCCAGGCACTCCCCAGTACACTATTTTTATCTTGTGCTAGGATAATGCATTAAAAGAGAAAAAAGATGTGAAATACTTGAATAAGCTTATAGTATAACAGTAATATTGTCTGTATCTGCTCTTTAGCCTGATGTAATTCATTCATAGAATATTCTAATGTCATTTTACTCCTTTGTAATTTTTGAAAATTATGTTTTTCCTTTTTATTTAAAAAAAGTATACAAAATGAAAACTTTAAAGAATAAAGTATTTAAGTAGGATAAAATCACATGCTTTAGAAAAGACATTGCAGAATAATGTAATTGACTATGTTTAAGATAAATGCATTTAAGTATATTTAAGATAATGAAATTGACTTACTATTCTACAATAATACATATCAATAAAGTTTCAATATATGTAAAATCATTTTGCAATAATACATATTCAATATATAGACATATTCTGTAATAATAAGTATTCAACAAAATATAAACATACATTAAAACTAAACTTACAGTTTTATCACCAGAAGTTTCAGAGAATGATCTTATTTTTTTTTTATTTATTTTTTTTTTATTTTTTTTATATGAAATTTATTGACAAATTAGTTTCCATACAACACCCAGTGCTCTTCCCAAAAGGTGCCCTCCTCAATACCCATCACCCAACCTCTCCTCCCTCCCACCCCCCATCAACCCTCAGTTTGTTCTCAGTTTTTAACAGTCTCTTATGCTTTGGCTCTCTCCCACTCTAACCTGTTTTTTTTTTTTTTTCCTTCCCCTCCCCCATGGGTTCCTGTTAATTTCTCAGGGTCCACATAAGAGTGAAACCATATGGTATCTGTCTTTCTCTGTATGGCTTATTTCACTTAGCATCACACTCTCCAGTTCCATCCACGTTGCTACAAAAGGCCATATTTCATTTTTTCTCATTGCCACGTAATATTCCATTGTGTATATAAACCACAATTTCTTTATCCATTCATCAGTTGATGGACATTTAGGCTCTTTCCATAATTTGGCTATTGTTGAGAGTGCTGCTATGAACATTGGGGTACAAGTGGCCCTATGCATCAGTACTCCTGTATCCCTTGGATAAATTCCTAGCAGTGCTATTGCTGGGTCATAGGGTAGGTCTATTTTTAATTTTCTGAGGAACCTCCACACTGCTTTCCAGAGCGGCTGCACCAATTTGCATTCCCACCAACAGTGCAAGAGGGTTCCCGTTTCTCCACATCCTCTCCAGCATCTACAGTCTCCTGATTTGTTCATTTTGGCCACTCTGACTGGCGTGAGGTGATACCTGAGTGTGGTTTTGATTTGTATTTCCCTGATAAGGAGCGACGCTGAACATCTTTTCATGTGCCTGTTGGCCATTCGGATGTCTTCTTTAGAGAAGTGTCTATTCATGTTTTCTGCCCATTTCTTCACTGGGTTCTTTGTTTTTCGGGTGTGGAGTTTGGTGAGCTCTTTATAGATTTTGGATACTAGCCCTTTGTCCGATATGTCATTTGCGAATATCTTTTCCCATTCCGTTGGTTGCCTTTTAGTTTTGTTGGTTGTTTCCTTTGCTGTGCAGAAGCTTTTTATCTTCATAAGGTCCCAGTAATTCACTTTTGCTTTTAATTCCCTTGCCTTTGGGATGTGTCGAGTAAGAGATTGCTACGGCTGAGGTCAGAGAGGTCTTTTCCTGCTTTCTCCTCTAAGGTTTTGATGGTTTCCTGTCTCACATTTAGGTCCTTTATCCATTTTGAGTTTATTTTTGTGAATGGTGTGAGAAAGTGGTCTAGTTTCAACCGTCTGCATGTTGCTGTCCAGTTCTCCCAGCACCATTTGTTAAAGAGGCTGTCTTTTTTCCATTGGATGTTCTTTCCTGCTTTGTCAAAGATGAGTTGGCCATACGTTTGTGGGTCTAGTTCTGGGGTTTCTATTCTATTCCATTGGTCTATGTGTCTGTTTGTGTGCCAATACCATGCTGTCTTGATGATGACAGCTTTGTAGTAGAGGCTAAAGTCTGGGATTGTGATGCCTCCTGCTTTGGTCTTCTTCTTCAAAATTCCTTTGGCTATTCGGGGCCTTTTGTGGTTCCATATGAATTTTAGGATTGCTTGTTCTAGTTTCGAGAAGAATGCTGGTGCAATTTTGATTGGGATTGCATTGAATGTGTAGATAGCTTTGGGTAGTATTGACATTTTGACAATATTTATTTTTCCAATCCATGAGCAGGGAATGTCTTTCCATTTCTTTAAATCTTCTTCAATTTCCTTCATAAGCTTTCTATAGTTTTCAGCATACAGATCCTTTACATCTTTGGTTAGATTTATTCCTAGGTATTTTATGCTTCTTGGTGCAATTGTGAATGGGATCAGTTTCTTTATTTGTCTTTCTGTTGCTTCATTGTTAGTGTATAAGAATGCAACTGATTTCTGTACATTGATTTTGTATCCTGCAACTTTGCTGAATTCATGTATCAGTTCTAGTAGACTTTTGGTGGAGTCTGTCAGATTTTCCATGTATAATATCATGTCATCTGCAAAAAGTGAAAGCTTGACTTCGTCTTTGCCAATTTTGATGCCTTTGATTTCCTTTTGTTGTCTGATTGCTGATGCTAGAACTTCCAGCACTATGTTAAACAGCAGCGGTGAGAGTGGGCATCCTTGTCGTGTTCCTGATCTCAGGGAAAAAGCTCTCAGTTTTTCCCCGTTGAGGATGATGTTAGCTGTGGGCTTTTCATAAATGGCTTTTATGATCTTTAAGTATGTTCCTTCTATCCCGACTTTCTCAAGGGTTTTTATTAAGAAAGGGTGCTGGATTTTGTCAAAGGCCTTTTCTGCATCGATTGACAGGATCATATGGTTCTTCTCTTTTTTTTTGTTAATGTGATGTATCACATTGATTGATTTGCGAATGTTGAACCAGCCCTGCATCCCAGGAATGAATCCCACTTGATCATGGTGAATAATTCTTTTTATATGCCGTTGAATTCGATTTGCTAGTATCTTATTGAGAATTTTTGCATCCATATTCATCAGGGATATTGGCCTGTAGTTCTCTTTTTTTACTGGGTCTCTGTCTGGTTTAGGAATCAAAGTCATACTGGCTTCATAGAATGAGTCTGGAAGTTTTCCTTCCCTTTCTATTTCTTGGAATAGCTTGAGAAGGATAGGTATTATCTCTGCTTTAAACGTCTGGTAGAACTCCCCTGGGAAGCCATCTGGTCCTGGACTCTTATTTGTTGGGAGATTTTTGATAACCGATTCAATTTCTTTGCTGGTTATGGGTCTGTTCAGGCTTTCTATTTCCTCCTGATTGAGTTTTGGAAGAGTGTGGGTGTTCAGGAATTGGTCCATTTCTTCCAGGTTGTCCAATTTGTTGGCATATAATTTTTCATAGTATTCCCTGATAATTGTTTGTATCTCTGAGGGATTGGTTGTAATAATTCCATTTTCATTCATGATTTTATCTATTTGGGTCATTTCCCTTTTCTTTTTGAGAAGCCTGGCTAGAGGCTTGTCAATTTTGTTCATTTTTTCAAAAAACCAACTCTTGGTTTCGTTGATCTGCTCTACAGTTTTTTTAGATTCTATATTGTTTATTTCTGCTCTGATCTTTATTATTTCTCTTCTTCTGCTGGGTTTAGGCTGCCTTTGCTGTTCTGCTTCTAGTTCCTTTAGGTGTGCTGTTAGATTTTGTATTTGGGATTTTTCTTGTTTCTTGAGATAGGCCTAGATTGCAATGTATTTTCCTCTCAGGACTGCCTTCGCTGCGTCCCAAAGCGTTTGGATTGTTGTATTTTCATTTTCGTTTGTTTCCATATATTTTTTAATTTCTTCTCTAATTGCCTGGTTGACCCACTCATTCGTTAGTAGGGTGTTCTTTAACCTCCATGCCTTTGGAGGTTTTCCAGACTTTTTCCTGTGGTTGATTTCAAGCTTCATAGCATTGTGGTCTGAAAGTATGCATGGTATAATTTCAATTCTTGTAAACTTATGAAGGGCTGTTTTGTGACCCAGTATATGATCTATCTTGGAGAATGTTCCATGTGCACTCGAGAAGAAAGTATATTCTGTTGCTTTGGGATGCAGCGTTCTAAATATATCTGTCAAGTCCATCTGATCCAATGTGTCATTCAGGGCCCTTGTTTCTTTATTGACCGTGTGTCTAGATGATCTGTCCATTTCTGTAAGTGGGGTGTTAAAGTCCCCTGCAATTACCACATTCTTATCAATAAGGTTGCTTATGTTTATGAGTAATTGTTTTATATATTTGGGGGCTCCGGTATTCGGCGCATAGACATTTATAATTGTTAGCTCTTCCTGATGGATAGACCCTGTAACTATTATATAATGTCCTTCTTCATCTCTTGTTACAGCCTTTAATTTAAAGTCTAGTTTGTCTGATATAAGTATGGCTACTCCAGCTTTCTTTTGGCTTCCAGTCGCATGATAAATAGTTCTCCATCCCCTCACTCTCAATCTAAAGGTGTCCTCAGGTCTAAAATGAGTCTCTTGTAGACAGCAAATAGATGGGTCTTGTTTTTTTATCCATTCTGATACCCTATGTCTTTTGGTTGGTGCATTTAATCCATTTACATTCAGTGTTATTATAGAAAGATACAGGTTGAGAGTCATTGTGATGTCTGTATGTTTTATGCTTGTAGTGATGTCTCTGGGACTTTGTCTCACAGGGTCCCCCTTAGGATCTCTTGTAGGGCTGGTTTAGTGGTGACAAATTCCTTCAGTTTTTGTTTGTTTGGCAGAGAATGATCTTAAATATGGTGTCTAATAAAACATGTCAGCAGGCTGGGAAAATCAAATGTTTGAAGTGTTTATGTATGTGTTTAAGTGTGTGTGTGTGTGTGTGTGTGTGTATGCGTGTGGTTTTCTAAATGGAATAATTATAAAATACAAAGTACATTAATAATACATGCAGAGTATTCAAGGTCTTCATTGATAAACATATCAGCCCATGGATTATGATTTTCCAAAATGAATATTGGGGAACAACCTTAGCATATATTGAATAGGAGATTCAGTACAGTTTTATTAAAACTTACTATGTGCAAGAATCTGTGGTCATTTTCCCTTATATTCATCAATCAGTTCTTTTTCATTTATACACCAATAAGATCTATTCCAGGCACTGAGATGCAAATATAAAGACATACAGAGAGAATGAGCCTCCTTATGACAAAGGTAATATTCTTGTGCAAGGTGCAATTAATAAATAAGTTTACAAGCACTTAATACCATTTTTAAAAAGTGCAAGTTTTTTTTTTATAGATAGAATATAAGAAAGGAATTACTTTTGTAGGCAGCATGTCAGGGACAGTCTTTCTGAGGAAGTAATATATGAGTAGAGGTCTGAATGAAGTGAGAGAGAAAGCCAAATGAAGTACTGGAAGTAAAGAGTTTAAGTCAGGGACTGGAGTGGGGCAAAGAGTGATGAGAAGTGAATTCATAGAGGGAAGCAGTAATCAGATCCCAGAGGATCTTGCAAATGATGGAATGGATTTTGGAATTTATCCTGATTATGATGGAAAGCCATTAGAGAATTTTGAGCAGGAGAATGGTATATAGTTGTTGCTTGAATAATGCCGTGGTTGGGGCACCTACCCCCTGTACAGTCGAAAACCTATGTATAAGTTTTGACACTCCCAAAACTTAACTACGAATAGGTTGTTGTTGACTGATAGAATTACTGATAGCATAAGCAGTCAATTAATACATATTTTGTATGTTGTATGTATTTTGTTTTTATTTTTTGTTTTTTAATTTTTATTAGAGAGTGTGAGCATGGATGAGGGGCAGAGGGAGAGAAAGAGAGAATCTTAAGCAGGCTCTATGCCCAATGTGGAGCCTGATGCAGGGCTCAATCCCATGACCTTGGCATCATGACCTGAGCTGAAATCAAGATTCAGATGTTCAACTGACTGAGCCACCTAAGGTTGGAATTCTGAAGGTCAGAGTGCTTGTCTCTGGGAGAGGTTGGAGGACTTTGGGGCTCCTCTTGGAAAGAAGGCAGGGCTTAGAGCCCGCAGACATACTGTGTGGAAACAGTGATCTGAAGAGTGCCTGGAGGACACAGTGAGGAGGTTAGTTGCTCATCTTGGAGCATGTCCCAAAGAGGCAGCATTCACTACATGAACAAAGGAACTGGCAGGTGTCATTTCCTTCCCCTGCCCCTCAACATAAACACAGAGCCACCTGTGGGAACCAGCGTAGTGCCAATACTTGGTACCTAATTTGCTTATACCAAGCCCAGGTGGAACTGCTGCTCCTAGTCACACTTGCCTCAGGCAACATGGCAGTTTCCCTCCCCAAGAAGACCGGCCTAACCCCCTTCCATCATTGCATATCTCAACCCAGGAATTTTGTGAGGCCTCAGTTCCAGTGATGATGGTGACAGGTCTCATTTCACAAGTAGACCAGAGAGCACACCTAGTTAAAATGAGTCACATTCAGGCCAGGGACCAAGCACCGCCCACAATAGGCAAGGAGAACCTCTGGAGATGACTAACCTGAAGGATAAAGTATCTAGGACACAACAGCAGAGCACACACAGCACACATTGGAGACATTCCTGGAAGTGCCAGGCCCTGGGGAACAGGGGACACTACATGGAAGGGCACTACAGGACGTTTTCTTCCTAAAACCATTACTCTGAAGAACAGGAGATGCTGCTCACTTTCCAAACACACAGAAGCAGACACAGAGACTTAGACAAAATTGGAAAACAGAGGAATTTGTCCAAATGAAAGAACAAGACAAGGCCAGTGTTGGAGACCTAAAAGAAACAGATATAAGTAACATGCCTGATGGAAAATTTAAAGCAGTGATCATAAGGATGCCCACTGGGTTTGAGAAAAGAGTGGAAGACATGAATGAGATCCTTAACACAGAGATAATAAAATAGTGATAAAGTGCTCAATAAATGAAATGAGAAATACACTTGATGGAAGGAACAGCAGACTGGAAGAAGCAGAGGAACAAGTTAATGACTTAGAAGATAGAATATGGAAAGTAATGAAGCTGAACAAAGGAGAGAGAAAATTATGCAAAATGAGAACAGACTTAGGGAACTGAGAGACCCCCTTGAACAATACATTCATATTATAGGAGTCCCACGAGAAGAAAAAGAGAGAAAAGGGGGCACAGAATTTATCTGAAGAAATAATGGCTGAAAACTTGCCCAATCTGGGGAAGGAAACAGATATCCAGATCCAGGAGGCACAGAGAATGCCCAACAAAATCAACAAAAGCAGATCCACACCAAAGTAATCTTGAAAAACAAAGCTGGAGGCACAAGAAGCACAAGAAACAAGTGTTGGCAAGCAGGTGGAGAAAAAGTAACCCTTGTGCACTGTTGGGAGTACTAACTGGTGCATCCACTGTGAAAAATTGCATGGAGTTTTCTCAAAAAGTTAAAAATAGAACTATCCTAAGATTCTGCAATTGTACTACTGGGTATTTACCCAAAGAATACAAAAACACTAATTCAAAGGGATATATGCACCCCTATGTTTATAGCAGCATTATGTACTATAGCCAAAGTGTGAAAGCAACCCAAGTGTCCATTGACAGATGAACAGATAAAGAAGATGTGGTATATATACCAAGGAATATTACTCAGCCAGAAAAAGGAAGAAATCTTGCCATTTCCAATAATATGGACAGAGCTAGAGAATATAATGGCAAAAGAAATACGTTACTCAGAGAAAGACAAATACCATGATTTCACTCATATGTGGAGTTTAAGAAACAAAACAAATTAGCAAAGGGGGAAAAAAGAGAGAAACTAAGAAACAGACTCTTACCTATAGAAAACAAAGTGATGGTTGGCCGGGGGGGGGGGGGGGGCGGCGCTAAATAGGTGATGAGGATAAAGGAGAGCATTTGTGATGAGTACCGGTGATTAAAATAAACACTTAAAAAAAAAAGAATGTGTTGAAGAGAGTAGTGAGGAAAAAGCCTAATTAGAGTGTATTTATGAGAGAATAGAAATACAGGAATTAAAGGCAGAAAATTCAAAGTAAGAAAGGAATACCCAACACTCTTTCAAGGACATTGCCTACAAATATTAACAGAAATACTGTAGTAACCAGAAGGAGCATGGATTCAGGGAAGATGTGCTGCAGCATAATGTATAACCATGAAGCCTATTTTCTTCTATTGCAGCCTTCGACTTTAAATGTTTTTTTACAATAGTCTTGCCAGTCATGCCCACTATATAGTAGAAAAAGCATATCTTAAAAAATATATATAGTTGTAACTTGTGGGAAGCATAACAATTACCAAAGATTATTGTGTTAAGTATTACAGACATCTAAGAAAATTAGCTACATTTAGCATAAAACAAAAACAAAAACAAAATAGAAAAAAATTTGTGGATATAGTTAGATTGCAGGTCTTCCCTGCACTGTAATGTACTAAATTTTGTGTAAAAATTATCTTGGGGGAAATTTTCATTGACCTAGTAAATACCTTTTAATTATTGTTCTATGGATGTATTCAAATGTGATAGAGGTATAGAACAAAGCACACTTGATGCATGGAAAGATACGTTTTCTATATTATTATCATAAACTCAACCTGATTTAATTAAATAAAGGATAATTGTCAGGCAAAGAAACAATAACCATCATTTTTGTTTTATATAGAGCTTACTCCTCATCAGTAAAATTGTTTCACTTTATTTATAAATCACAGGCTAGGTGGAGGAATATGGATTTATGCATATGATCTCTCATTCCTGAAGGATCAATGGAAAGAAAAGGAATATAATGATTCAGTTACTAAACCCATTCTGTGACCTTACAGGTTTAAAAATTCTGGCCAGGTACTGCAAAGTCTTTAATAATAGTGCTTATAGATGATAGGTATATAACAAATATCTAGGATCCTTGGAGTTTCAGTAAGAGTCTAATAAGAAGTGAAGTCATGAACTTGAACCTCTATGATGTATAGAGATATCTAGACTTTAAGTACAGCCTTTGGGGAAGAGCATTATAGGATTGAAGCTGTCAGAAGAGATCAAGCACTGCCTAATGAACAAAAAAAGCTTGCTAAAGCTGACACAGATTAAGTGTCTAGGAACAGTACACTCTTCCACAATAATGAGCCAAAAATAGCAGAAGCAGATAATATAAAAAGTTACATGTAAAATGAAACTGGCTTATAGCAACTAGAGCTTCTTAATTATCACCAAATATTTATTGAATAGCTACTTGAATAAGGTACATTGGTTGCAAATAATGAAATTGCACAATCTCTTCTCCAGAAGAGAGAAGAGACAATCCAGTTAGACTTTTAACATCCTTGCATATATCAACAGAAAGAACCAAGGTCCATACTAAAGATCAAAAGAAAATTCTTTGTTGTTGTGAGGGTAAACCTGCAGTACGGACTCTGGTATTTATGCCAATTTTTCTCATTGTAGTATCCTTCTTTTGGTTCCTGAAAGAATATTACCACCTTCTTCTGAGGAACTCTTCTCTTACATGTAATATCTGAGATGGGGCTGCAACTCAGTGAACTGTGCCCTCTTATCACCCTCTGAATCATAGGAAAGTGAATATGACCAGTTATTTCTCTGATCACAGTGATTGAGCTAGGTAGATTCCTTTCTGAGCCAGTTAAGAGTCTTCCTGGGATTTTATATGCAAAAGGTGGTGACAAAAATCTCTCCTTCTCTGGCTTATAATCTAGGATGATATAAAGTTGGAGTTGCTTCTGGTTATATGCCATCCATCTGCTCTCATGCCGGAAGCCATCTGAAGTAGGAGAAAATAGTCAAAATCCAAAGAGTAGCCAGGATGAGAGAGTAAAAGATCAGAGAGTGTCATTTCAATGCTTGGACCCCTGCTGTCCTTCCCAGCTATATGAGCCAATATCTTTCCCACTCCCCTCCTTTTTTTTCATAAGCTAGTTGCAGTTGAGTCCTGACTAACATGTAGGCAGTAATACACTAGTAATAGTATATTACTATTATTCTGCATAGTTGAGTAATGCAGAAGTAAAAAGAGGTAGCATACAATGATTTGGTACTGTGTATGAGCCTGTACATGCTAGACGCAGGTTTCTAAAAAAAGAAAAAAAAAAGAATGTTTCAACTATCTTAGTACCTAAGGAGAATTTTAAAAATGCCACTAAAAAAGTGCTTCATCACGTAAATGGGTAAAGTCAGGAAAGACCAGTGGTGTATCTCCTAGGGTCAAACAGCAAATCACTAGAAAACCTGAAACCCAGATCTTCTGCTTATAGTTCAATGACCTTTCCCCTATGTTACTATGCCAGTGATGAATTTCAACATTGTATTGGAAATTCTATTGGTATTGCAATCTGCAATTATATCTGGACAAAATAAATCATGATAACAATAAATTCAGTATCTACATTACTGAAGGGCAAAAAATAAAGTCCTTTTTAGTGGACTTGTCTCATAAATATACAACAGGAAAGTAAGGGAAAATGGTTTGATGGAAAGAATACCTTGGATGTGCCTATTTATCCGTTGCAATAAAAAAGAGTGACATTCACTATTTCTGACATTCAGCTCTTCATTGGTCCTCTTGTTTCTTTTGAAAGCTGTGATGACAAATAGTCTTAATTGATAAAATGTTCTGCCAGTTTCTGGGTCACTCAGTGTTGTTCAGTCAGTCACATTAAGAGAGAGGGAGTCCCTTTATAAGGTTGACCCAGTATAATGTACTTATTAAAGTATTTGAAAACTCACAGTTTGTTTCTCTTGAGATAGCTGGTTGAAACATGAGAGATGTAATGCAAAACTTGATCATAGACTGTGGGAAAGTGACCACAATGATTAAAAAACTTGCACAGCAAACTAAAAATGGTAGGTGACAGATTTTAAAACACCATGGAAAGGTGCTTAGTTAAAAATGGATTTTTATCAAACAGTCCACTATCTTCTCATACAATTGGGGATAATGAAGGAGACTATAGTGAGTCTATAGTGATGTCCAGTAAGATCCAAATTGCTTACTGGATCCTGTAGACCCTAGGAGTTTCTGACCTCAGCCCACCCCATACTCTTGTTTCTTCCACTATCCATCTCACTTACTCACTATAGTCCCACCACCCATGTCTGCTTTACATGTCCTAGGATGCCAGGTTCATGGTCATTTCATGCTAGGCCTGATCTTTTGGATTTCTATGTAACTAAGTTGTGCTTGTTAGGTAGGTTCCAGGATAAAAATTAGTTCCTCAGAGAGCTCTTCCATGACCACTCTGTCTTAAGTTGTTTTATGATACTATGTTTTTTTCTTCTTCATAATACATACTGTATGAAATGTTATGTATTTATTTTCTTTCTCCTGTATCATAAAGTATGCTTTGTAGGGGCACCTGGGTGGCTTAGTCGGTTAGGCGTCTGACTTCAGCTCAGGTCATGATCTCACGGTTCGTGGGTTCGAGCCCTGCATCGGGCTCTGTGCTGACAGCTCAGAGCCTGGAGCCTGCTTCGGATTCTGTATCTCCCTCTCTCTCTGCCGCTCCCCTGCTCATGCTCTGTCTCCCTCTGTCTCAAAAATAAATAAACATTAAAAAAAAAGTGTGCTTTGTGAAAAAAAAGGTCATGCTTTTTAGTTCCTCTTGCTGTGTTACCAGCACCGGGAAAAATGTATGGTTCGAAGCAGCAATTGAACACATCTGTTGAATTAACAATTGGATGAACCTATGTAGTTCACAACTACACAGTATAGTGTGTGGCATTAACAATTTATTTGAATAAATGAATGAAAGGGTGAGTTGTTATATAAGTTAATTTAAGAACTTGTGATTGAAGTCTTATTTTTAATTTCATCCCATTCTCTGTGTATCTATCATAAGGCTCGAGAGGAGAAACCATACCTACCCACAGTGGTGAGAGGCTTGTAGTCTGAAGCTCAGGATATGCCTGTCAGTTTCCTGGAGGAAAATCTAAAGATATCCCCAGAACTTTAATTTGATGTTATTGACTCTAGAAATTGGTAGAGTCTAGGTTGTAGAGACTGACATGATCTATGCCTTTAAGTCTAGACTGTTTTGTTCCCCAAAACATTATTTTTAAGACCGCTCTTGTAGTGTTGAAATGAGAGATGAGATCTCAAAAAACAAAAACAAAAAACAAAACCTTATCTTATGAGAGTATTTATTATTATAAGCATTTAGAATCTCCATAAGATTTCTTTTACCATTTGGCTATTAATGATGAGTTTGATAAAAGCTATAAATGACAGTCATAGTAGGTTTTGGAATAAACACACATGATCCTATAAGACCTCCTATACAGACGGTACACCAGAATCTAGGTGAATAGCTCTTGCCCATCACTCTAAGGTGGCTCCCTTATGATGGCCACTTCTGAACCTGGACCACTCACTATTTCCTGTACTGCTAACTCACTGTTCCTCTGTGAGGGGGTGCCCTTCTGACTTGCAACTTTAACTGGACCCATTTTGCTGCCACCTGCCACCTTTAAACTGAAGAAAATAACCCCCACACACTCAGGGTACCCACTGTCCTTTTTGCCTAGGGATGATGAATGGTACCACGTCATTTCCACCAATTTTAATAGGGGAAGACCTTGGCATTGAGGTCATTGTTACTGGTATCATTTTCATTGTTTAGAAATCACAAGACAGAAGAAGAAGTATCTGCTTTGGGACAGATGGGCATTTTAATTCTTAATGCCCTACAGAAAGAAAACTTTGTGGGCTTTTCAGAAGTTTTCCCACTGATACAGACCAACTTTTCTAATTGGGATATCGATCAGAGTTGGAAAGACATTGGTATATAAAGCATGTTTTTTTTTGGTGGTGGGAGTCTGTCTGGTCACTCATTTCTCCCTAGCTGTATGCCTCTGAAATGAAAGTCATGCCAAGAGATTTAAATTTCTTAATCTCTAAAAGTTAATGCTTAATACTCAGTACTCAGTGCTCAATACTCAGTACTCATTTACACAGACATTGCTCATTAGGGAAGCTGGGATATATTAATTTAAAGATTTTTGAAGTTTAGTTATACTTGATACTCTTTTCATGTATCTCTATGATTAAAGAGAACAGTTAGTATATGCTTAGATTCTATTTACTATACTGCCAGAAATCCTTTACATAGATTACCTCGCAATACATACCTTGCAATAACTCTATGCTATTTTTCCCATTTGCAGGTTGGAAACCCAAAACTAGAGTTTAGGTAAGTTGTCCCAAATCGTACAACTAGAAGTAGAGGTAGCTAGAATTTGAACTCAGAATTTGAATGGCAGGATTCAAAGCTACTGCTCCCTTTGCTAATGTCTATGCAAATCTGCCTCTCAAAAGTTGACCATTGTGGGGCGCCTGGGTGGCGCAGTCGGTTGAGCGTCCGACTTCAGCCAGGTCACGATCTCGCGGTCCGGGAGTTCGAGCCCCGCGTCGGGCTCTGGGCTGATGATGGCTCAGAGCCTGGAGCCTGTTTCCGATTCTGTGTCTCCCTCTCTCTCTGCCCCTCCCCCGTTCATGCTCTGTCTCTCTCTGTCCCAAAAATAAATAAACATTGAAAAAAAAAATTAAAAAAAAAAAAAGTTGACCATTGTGCCGGCGAAAGATGGAGGGCCAAACTGCAGACACTTACACTTCTGCACTCGTGTATACCCTGAATGTAATGGAGGTCACTTGTGCTCTCAGGAATCAAGAACACAGTGGAAAAAGCATTTGACTGAGAATGAAAAGAACCGTGATTTACTTCTGGTGTTTCTACTGAGTTACCTTCTGACCTGTAAAATCAGAGAATAAGTTGTTAATGTGTGAAGTGAAAGGTTCGAACTGGAGCTGTGGTGTTCATACTCTGCTCCGATTCACCTTGAGATTCTGTAGAGGGGTAGCAGGGTCGAACTGGAGCTGTGGTGTTCATACTCTGCTCCGATTCACCTTGAGATTCTGTAGAGGGGTAGCAGGGTTGGCTTCTGGGGTAAGGGAATGCCAAGGATGCAGAGTTTCTTCTTGGTGCTGGGAGTGTTTCTACTTTAGTCTTATACCATGTTTTACCTTATGGAATTGGTTCAAAATATGTCTTGAGGAAGGCAGGATTCATTTTTGAAACCAGTTCCTCCCTGGCACTCCCTTACAGCAGTCAGGCCTTACTTTCATTTGCCTGTTATTCTAATAACCTATCACCTTCCAGAGAGAGCTAAGGATAGTTTCAAAATAACATGAATTTCCTTGGACTTTTGGAGAGAGACAATGTTCTTGTTTTCTTTTTTTTTCAATATATGAAATTTATTGTCAAATTGCTTTCCATATAGCGCTCAGTACTCATCCCAAGGTGCCCTCCTCAATACCCATCACCCACCCTCCCCTCCCTCCCACCCCCCATCAGCCCTCAGTTTGTTCTCAGTTTTTAACAGTCTCTTATGCTTTGGCTCTCTCCCACTCTAACCTCTTTTTTTTTTCCTTCCCCTCCCCCATGGGTTTCTGTTAAGTTTCTCAGGATGCATATAAGAGTGAAACCATATGGTATCTGTCTTTCTCTGTATGGCTTATTTCACTTAGCACAACACTCTCCAGTTCCATCCACGTTGCTACAAAGGGCCATATTTCATTCTTTCTCATTGCCACGTAGTACTCCATTGTGTATATAAGCCACAATTTCTTTATCCATTCATCAATTGATGGACATTTAGGCTCTTTACATAATTTGGCTATTGTTGAAAGTGCTGCTATAAACATTGGGCTACAAGTGCCCCTATGCATCAGCACTCCTGTATCCCTTGGGTAAATTCCTAGCAGTGCTATTGCTGGGTCATAGGGTAGGTCTATTTTTAATTTTTTGAGGAACCTCCACACTGTTTTCCAGAGCGGCTGCACCAGTTTGCATTCCTACAAACAGTGCAAGAGGGTTCCCGTTTCTCCACATCCTCTCCAGCATCTACAGTCTCCTGATTTGTTCATTTTGGCCACTCTGACTGGCGTGAGGTGATATCTGAGTGTGGTTTTAATTTGTATTTCCCTGATGAGGAGTGACATTGAGCATCTTTTCATGTGCATGTTGGCCATCTGGGTGTCTTCTTTAGAGAAGTGTCTATTCATGTTTTCTGCCCATTTCTTCACTGGATTATTTGTTTTTCGGGTGTGGAGTTTGGTGAGCTCTTTATAGATTTTGGATACTAGCCCTTTGTCCAGTATGTCATTTGCAAATATCTTTTCCTTCCCACTCCGTTGGTTGCCTTTTAGTTTTGTTGGTTGTTTCCTTGGCAGTGCAGAAGCTTTTTATCTTCATAAGGTCCCAGTAGTTCATTTTTGCTTTTAATTCCCTTGCCTTTGGGGATGTGTCAAGTAAGAAATTGCTACGGCTGAGGTCAGAGAGGTCTTTTCCTGTTTTCTCCTCTAGGGTTTTGCTGGTTTCCTGTCTCACCTTCAGGTCCTTTATCCATTTTGAGTTTATTTTTGTGAATGGTGTGAGAAAGTAGTCTAGTTTCAACCTTCTGCATGTTGCTGTCCAGTTCTCCCAGCACCATTTGTTAAAGAGACTTTTTTCCATTGGATGTTCTTTCCTGCTTTGTCAAAGATTTGTTGGCCATACGTTTGCGGGTCTAGTTCTTGGGTTTCTGTTCCATTCCATTGGTCTATGTGTCTGTTTGTGTGCCAATACCATGCTGTCTTGATGATGACAGCTTTGTAGTAGAGGCTGAAGTCTGGGATTGTGATGCCTCCTGCTTTGGTCTTCTTCTTCAAAATTCCTTTGGCTATTCGGGGCCTTTTGTGGTTCCATATGAATTTTAGGATTGCTTGTTCTAGTTTCGAGAAGAATGCTGGTGCAATTTTGATTGGGATTGCATTGAATGTGTAGATAGCTTTGGGTAGTATTGACATTTTGACAATATTTATTCTTCAAATCCATGAGCACGGAATGTTTTTCCATTTCTTTATATCTTCTTCAATTTCCTTCATAAGCTTTCTATAGTTTTCAGCATACAGATCTTTTACATCTTCGGTTAGATTTATCCCTAGGTATTTTATGCTTCTTGGTGCAATTTTGAATGGGATCAGCTTCTTTATTTGTCTTTCTGTTGCTTCATTGTTAGTGTATAAGAATGCAACTGATTTCTGTACATTGATTTTGTATCTTGCAACTTTGCTGAGTTCATGTATCAGTTCTAGCAGACTTTTGGTGGAGTCTGTCGGATTTTCCATGTATAATATCATGTCATCTGCAAAAAGCGAAACTTGACTTCGTCTTTGCCAATTTTGATGCCTTTGATTTCCTTTTGTTGTCTGATTGCTGATGCTAGAACTTCCAGCACTATGTTAAACAGCAGCGGTGAGAGTGGGCATCCTTGTCGTGTTCCTGATCTCAGGGAAAAAGCTCTCAGTTTTTCCCCATTGAGGATGATGTTAGCTGTGGGCTTTTCATAAATGGCTTTTCTGATGTTTAAGTATGTTCCTTCTATTCCGACTTTCTCAAGGGTTTTTATTAAGAAAGGGTGCTGGATTTTGTCAAAGGCCTTTTCTGCATCGATTGACAGGATCATATGGTTCTTCTCTTTTCTGTTATTAATGTGATGTATCATGTTGATTGATTTGCGAATGTTGAACCAGCCCTGCATCCCAGGCATGAATCCCACTTGATCATGGTGAATAATTCTTTTTATATGCCGTTGAATTCGATTTGCTAGTATCTTACTGAGAATTTTTGCATCCATATTCATCCGGGATATTGGCCTGTAGTTCTCTTTTTTTACTGGGTCTCTGTCTGGTTTAGGCATCAAAGTAATGCTGGCTTCATAGAATGAGTCTGGAAGTTTTCCTTTCCTTTCTATTTTTTGGACTAGCTTGAGAAGGATAGGTATTACCTCTGCTTTAAACGTCTGGTAAAACTCCCCTGGGAAGCCATCTGGTCCTGGACTCTTATTTGTTGGGAGATTTTTTTTTTTTAATTTTTAACATTTATTTGTTTTTGAGACAGAGACAGAGCATGAACAGGGGAGGGTCAGAGAAATAGGGAGACACAGAATCTGAAACAGGCTCCAGGCTCTGAGCTGTCAGCACAGAGCCCGACGCGGGGCTCGAACTCACGGACCGCGAGATCATGACCTGAGCCGAAGTTGGCTGCTTAACCGACTGAGCCACCCAGGCGCCCCTGTTGGGAGATTTTTGATAACCGATTCAATTTCTTCACTGGTTATGGGTATGTTCAAGCTTTCTATTTCCTCCTGTTTGAGTTTTGGAAGTGTGTGGGTGTTTAGGAATTGGTCCATTTCTTCTAGGTTGTCCAGTTTGTTGGCATATAATTTTTCATAGTATTCCCTGATAATTGCTTGTATCTCTGAGGGATTGGTTGTAATAATTCCATTTTCATTCATGAGTTTATCCATTTGGGTCATCTCCCTTTTCTTTTTGAGAAGCCTGGCTAGAGGTTTATCAATTTTGTTTATTTTTTCAAAAAACCAACTCTTGGTTTCGTTGATCTGCTCTACAGCTTTTTTAGATTCTATATTGTTTATTTCTGCTCTGGTCTTTATTATTTCTCTTGTTCTGCTGGATTTAGGCTGTCTTTTCTTCTGCTTTGTTCTGCTTCTGTTTCTTTTAGGTGTGCTGTTAGGTTTTGTATTTGGGATTTTTCTTGTTTCTTGAGATAGGCCTGGATTACAATGTATTTTCCTCTCAGGACTCCCTTTGCTGCGTCCCAAAGCGTTTGGATTGTTGTATTTTCATTTTCATTTGTTTCCATATATTTTTAATTTCTTCTTTAATTGCCTGGTTGATGCATTCACTCTTTAGTAGGATGTTCTTTGGCCTCCATGCTTTTGGAGGTTTTCCAGACTTTTTCCTGTGGTTGATTTCAAGCTTCATAGCATTGTGGTCTGAAAGTATGCATGGTATGATTTCAATTCTTGTATACTTATGAAGGGCTGTTTTGTGACCAGTATGTGATCTATCTTGGAGAATGTTCCATGTGCACTCGAGAAGAAAGTATATTCTGTTGCTTTGGGATGCAGAGTTCTAAATATATCTGTCAAGTCCATCTGATCCAATGTGTCATTCAGGGCCCTTGTTTCTTTATTGACCGTGTGTCTAGATGATCTATCCATTGCTGTAAGTGGAGTGTTAAAGTCCCCTGCAATTACCACATTCTTATCAATAAGGTTGCTTATGTTTGTGAGTAATTGTTTTATATATTTGGGGGCTCCGGTATTCGGCGCATAGATATTGATAATTGTTAGCTCTTCCTGATGGATAGAGCCTGTAATTATTATATAATGTCCTTCTTCATCTCTTGTTACAGCCTTTAATTTAAAGTCTAGTTTGTCTGATATAAGTATGGCTACTCCAGCTTTCTTTTGGCTTCCAGTGGCATGATAAATAGTTCTCCATCCCCTCACTCTCAATCTGAAGGTGTCCTCAGGTCTAAAATGAGTCTCTTGTAGAGAGCAAATAGATGGGTCTTGTTTTTTTTATCCATTCTCATACCCTATATCTTTTGGTTGGTGCATTTAATCCATTTACATTCAGTGTTATTATAGAAAGATACGGGTTTAGAGTCATTGTGATGTACATAGGTTTCATGCTTGTAGCGATGCCTCTGGTACTTTGTCTCACAAAGTAGGATCCCCCTTAGGATCTCTTGTAGGGCTAGTTTAGTGGTGACGAATTCCTTCAGTTTTTGTTTGTTTGGGAAGACCTTTATCTCTCCTTCTATTCTAAATGACAGACTTCTGGATAAAGGATTCTCGGCTGCATATTTTTTCTGTTCATCACATTGAAGATCTCCTGCCATTCCTTTCTGGCCTGCCAAGTTTCAGTAGAGAGATGGGTCACGAGTCTTACAAGTCTCCCTTTATATGTTAGAGGACTTTTATCCCTAGCTGCTTTCAGAATTTTCTCTTTATCCTTGTATTTTGCCAGTTTCACTCTGATATGTCATTTAGAAGATCGATTCAAGTTACGTCTAAAGGGGGTTCTCTGTGCCTCTTGGTTTCAATGCCTTTTTCCTTCCCCAGTTCAGGGAAGTTCTCAGCTATTATTTCTTCAAGTATACCTTCAGCACCTTTCCCTCTCTCTTCCTCCTCTGGAATACCAATCATGCGTAGATTATTTCTCTTTAGTGCATCACTTAGTTCTTTAATTTTCCCCTCATACTCCTGGATTTTTTTTATCTCTCTTTTTCTCAGCTTCTTTTTCCATAATTTTATCTTCTAGTTCACCTATTCTCTCCTCTGCCTCTTCAATCCGAGCCGTGGTCATCTCCATTTTATTTTGCAGCTCATTAATAGCATTTTTTAGCTCCTCCTGGCTGTTCCTTAGTCCCTTGATCTCTGTAGCAATAGATTCTCTGCTGTCCTTTATACTGTTTTCAAGCCCAGCGATTAATTTTATGACTATGATTTTAAATTCCCTTTCTGTTATATTGTTTAAATCATTTTTGATCAGTTTGTTAGCTGTCGTTATTTCCTGGACATTTTTTTGAGGGGAATTCTTCCGTTTCGTCATTTTGGATAGTCCCTGGAGTGGTGTGGGACTGCGGGGCACATCCCCTGTGCTATCTTGAATAACTTGCATTGGTGGGCAGGGCCACAGTCAGACCTGATGTCTGCCCCCAGCCCACCGCTGGTGCCACAGTCAGACTGGTGTGTACCTTCTCTTTCCCTCTCCTAGGGGCGGGATTCACTGTGGGGTGGCGTGGCCCATCTGGGCTACTTGCACACTGCCAGGCTTGTGGTGCTGGGGATCTGGTGTATTAGCTGGGGTGGATCGGCAAGGTACACAGGGGTGGAGGGGTAGGCTCAGCTTGCTTTTCCTTTGGAGATCCACTTCGGGAGGGGCCGGGAGGGAGTCAGACCCACTGGAGGGATGGATCTGCAGAAGCGCAGCGTTGGGTGTTTGCGCAGCGCAAGCACGTTCCCTGACAGGAACTGGTTCCCTTTGGGATTTTGTCTGAGGGATGGGTGAGGGAGATGGCGCTGGCGAGCACCTTTGTTCCCCAGCCAAGCTGAGCTCTGTCGTCCGGGGCTCAAGAACTCTCCCTCCCGTTGTCCTCCAGCCCTCCTGTTCTCCAAGCAGAGCTGTTAACTTATAACCTCCCAGATGTTAAGTCCCGCTTGCTGTCAGAACACACTCCGTCCGGCCCTCTGCTTTTGCAAACCAGACTCGGGGCTCTGCTTGGCCGGCAGACTGCCCCTCCACCCTGGCTCCCTCCCGCCAGTCCCTGTAGCGTGCACTGCCTCTCTGCCCTTCCTACCCTCTTCCGTGGGCCTCTTGTCTATGCTTGGCTCCAGAGAGTCCATTCTGCTAGTCTTCTGGTGGTTTTCTGGGTTATTTAGGCAGGTGTGGGATCCACAGGACGCGGTGAGCCCAGCATCCTCCTACGCCGCCATCTTCCCCCAAGTAACCTGTTCTTGCTTTCTTATTCAAATTTTGTGATGCTAATGATGAAACTTTAAGCCTAACGGGACTGGAATTTTGTTTTGTTTTTTCATAGCAGCTAAGAAGTACCTTCCAAATTATAAAACATAAATGGTCACTTGTTCAAACTGTGCATATTCTAAATATGTACATACACACATAATGCCAGTAATAATCTTTAGCTGAGTCTTTTGCTATTTATTATTCATATTAAAGGGAATGTGCATGTGAATGCACACATGTGCACACACACACACTTTTTTTTCCCACTTCCTGGCGATCCTACCTCTCTCTTTCCATGATACTCAGCAGGTGAACCCACCCTAACTAGGTTTAGGTACACATCACTTCGATAACTATTCTAGGCTCTAAACAAAAGGCAAATAAAATATACAACACATATTTATTAGTACTCAATACTCTAGAGGCCATGGGGGTTTGCAGAGAAACACAAGACACCTATGTCCTCTAGGATCTTAGCACACATGAAACATTAGCAGGCAACATATAATTAACTGTTAAATTATCTGACACAGGCTGTTAAGTATAATGGGAATTTCAGAGAAGAGGAAGATAAATGAGAGCTAATGAAGTCAAATAAGGCTTTGGGGGAGGTGAAACTTGAACTGGATCTTTAAGGGTGGGTATCATTTCAGTTGACAGTAAGAATATGAGGAGGAAGTTCTTGTTCTGGATTTATAGTGACTTTAATGACTTGATGTGCATCACAAAGGGTATAATTTGAAGAGCACCCAGGGAACTCTTTTGTTGTATCACATATGAAAAATATCTTCCTATTAGATGTAATACCACATTTATCTCTCAACATATAAATATTTGGGGAGATTATAATACATTAAGATAGGTTACCTTTTATTTATGCCTTAGCTAAATACAGTTAACATAATTTCCTTCCACTGAAAATTGTGTAGACTGGGAAGGACTTGATGTCACATGTCTCAGTGTCTCCTGTATCAGGGTCCACCAGGAGATTTGTTCTTATGTCCCAAGCCTCAGCAACAGGAAACAACTTGGTTCACTTAGATAAACTGTTTTTGTTTCCTTATGAGAAAGGGGAACCATAGGTATGACTAGTTTAGTAGTGATGGAAACTTTAGGCTGCTTTTTTCCCTTATAACTTTCTTGTAAGCCTTTACCTTCTATGCGTGTGTACCCCAAGCATCAGGCTCCTCTTACTCATGTTCAGGTTTGCCATCTTAATGTATGTACCAGTAAAGGGAGAAGTATTTCCATCATCCTCTGAGTCATTCAGGTGTTAGTTGCTTTTCTGCATCATTTCCTCATCAGGATCAATTTTGAGACATGACTCCCATTGCAAAGACTGCTAGTTATCTGCTCTTTGTTTCATCTTGTTCCTCAGTAGTAGAATCTTTGGTAGTTAGCGAGATATACATCTGCCTATAATAAAGATCACTTTCCCAGATTTCCTTGATGTGAGTATACCCATGTGATGTGAGCAGTAGTGCATGCATCTTACATGCACTTCATAAGGAAGTGGGTACGCTCTTGTTTGTTGCTTCTCCTGTCTGTTAGGATATAAATGTATTATCAAAGTTTCTAGTTGCCATTGTGGACAATGAGATGACCCTGGGAATGTAGGTCATCTATGGAGGACAATAAGAAAATAGTACCAATCTGAAAAGATGAGTGTACAGAATAATGGAAAAGATGAATAAAGTGTGTTTGGGCAGTGCTTGCCACATAAAACCTATTCAATAAATATTTGTTGATTTCAGTTTAGATTGAATTCTGACTTTTTTGGGGGAAGACCATGTGTTTGTATATGTGTGTTCTAACCCTTATTTATTAGGTATCAGAAGAATATAGCATCAGAGCATCAGATTGTACTCAGAAGGAACCAGACTTGGAAAGACCACATCCACCGAACTATATGAGTGTCCAGCCTGGGTTGCCATGGTAGAGGTTCCATGACATTGTACCGGATTGGTTGGCTCAGATTTGGATAAATGTGTTGCAGAGGAATAGAAGATGGATCTTGTGAGAGACCAGCCTCTAATATTGGGAGAGATAAGTTAAGCTTCAAGTAATAAAGGTCCAAAATAACACAGAGCTTAAAAGAGACATTTTTGTTCTCTTTCATTTGAAGGTTTGTGTAGCTGCTTTTAAAGATCTGATGAGATATTTTTTTTATTTTTTATATATGAAATTTATTGACAAATTGGTTTCCATACAACACCCAGTGCTCATTCCAAAAGGTGCCCTCCTCAATACCCATCACCCACCCTCTCCTCCCTCCCACCCCCCATCAACCCTCAGTTTGTTCTCAGTTTTTAACAGTCTCCTATGCTTTGGCTCTCTCCCACTCTAACCTCTTTTTTTTTTTCCTTCCCCTTCGCCATGGGTTCCTGTTAAGTTTCTCAGGATCCACATAAGAGTGACACCATATGGTATCTGTCTTTCTCTGTATGGCTTATTTCACTTAGCATAACACTCTCCAGTTCCATCCACGTTGCTACAAAAGGCCATATTTCATTTTTTCTCATTGCCACGTAGTATTCCATTGTGTATATAAACCACAATTTCTTTATCCATTCATCAGTTGATGGACATTTAGGCTGTTTCTATAATTTGGCTATTGTTGAGAGTGCTGCTATGAACATTGGGGTACAAGTGGCCCTATGCATCAGTACTCCTGTATCCCTTGGATAAATTCCTAGCAGTGCTATTGCTGGGTCATAGGGTAGGTCTATTTTTAATTTTCTGAGGAACCTCCACACTGCTTTCCAGAGCGGCTGCACCAATTTGCATTCCCACCAACAGTGCAAGAGGGTTCCCATTTCTCCACATCCTCTCCAGCATCTATAGTCTCCTGATTTGTTCATTTTGGCCACTCTGACTGGCGTGAGGTGATATCTGAGTGTGGTTTTGATTTGTATTTCCCTGATAAGGAGCGACGCTGAACATCTTTTCATGTGCCTGTTGGCCATCCGGATGTTTTCTTTAGAAAAGTGTCTATTCATGTTTTCTGCCCATTTCTTCACTGGGTTATTTGTTTTTCGGGTGTGGAGTTTGGTGAGCTCTTTATAGATTTTGGATACTAGCCCTTTGTCCAGTATGTCATTTGCGAATATCTTTTCCCATTCCATTGGTTGCCTTTTAGTTTTGTTGGTTGTTTCCTTTGCTGTGCAGAAGCTTTTTATCTTCATAAGGTCCCAGTTAATTCACTTTTGCTTTTAATTCCCTTGCCTTTGGGATGTGTCGAGTAAGAGATTGCTACGGCTGAGGTCAGAGAGGTCTTTTCCTGCTTTCTCCTCTAGGGTTTTGATGGTTTCCTGTCTCACATTTAGGTCCTTTATCCATTTGGAGTTTATTTTTGTGAATGGTGTGAGAAAGTGGTCTAGTTTCAACCTTCTGCATGTTGCTGTCCAGTTCTCCCAGCACCATTTGTTAAAGAGGGTGTCTTTTTTTCCATTGGATGTTCTTTCCTGCTTTGTCAAAGATGAGTTGGCCATACGTTTGCGGGTCTAGTTCTTGGGTTTCTGTTCCATTCCATTGGTCTATGTGTTTGTTTTTGTGCCTATACCATGCTGTCTTGATGATGACAGCTTTGTAGTAGAGGCTAAAGTCTGGGATTGTGATGCCTCCTGCTTTGGTCTTCTTCTTCAAAATTCCTTTGGCTATTCGGGGCCTTTTGTGGTTCCATATGAATTTTAGGATTGCTTGTTCTAGTTTCGAGAAGAATGCTGGTGCAATTTTGATTGGGATTGCATTGAATGTGTAGATAGCTTTGGGTAGTATTGACATTTTGACAATGTTTATTTTTCCAATTCATGAGCAGGGAATGTCTTTCCATTTCTTTAAATCTTCTTCGATTTCCTTCATAAGCTTTCTATAGTTTTCAGCATACAGATCCTTTACATCTTTGGTTAGATTTATCCCTAAGTATTTTATGCTTCTTGGTGCAATTGTGAATGGGATCAGTTTCTTTATTTGTCTTTCTGTTGCTTCATTGTTAGTGTATAAGAATGCAACTGATTTCTGTACATTGATTTTGTATCCTGCAACTTTGCTGAATTCCTGTATCAGTTCTAGCAGACTTTTGGTGGAGTCTGTCGGATTTTCCATGTATAATATCATGTCATCTGCAAAAAGCGAAAGCTTGACTTCATCTTTGCCAATTTTGATGCCTTTGATTTCCTTTTGTTGTCTGATTGCTGATGCTAGAACTTCCAGTACTATGTTAAACAGCAGCGGTGAGAGTGGGCATCCTTGTCGTGTTCCTGATCTCAGGGAAAAAGCTCTCAGTTTTTCCCAGTTGAGGATGATGTTAGCTGTGGGCTTTTCATAAATGGCCTTTATGATCTTTAAGTATGTTCCTTCTATTCCGACTTTCTCAAGGGTTTTTATTAAGAAAGGGTGCTGGATTTTGTCAAAGGCCTTTTCTGCATCGATTGACAGGATCATATGGTTCTTCTCTTTTTTTTTTTGTTAATGTGATGTATCACGTTGATTGATTTGCGAATGTTGAACCAGCCCTGCATCCCAGGAATGAATCCCACTTGATCATGGTGAATAATTCTTTTTATATGCCGTTGAATTCGATTTGCTAGTATCTTATTGAGAATTTTTGCATCCATATTCATCTGGGATATTGGCCTGTAGTTCTCTTTTTTTACTGGGTCTCTGTCTGATTTAGGAATCAAAGTAATACTGGCTTCATAGAATGAGTCTGGAAGTTTTCCTTCCCTTTCTATTTCTTGGAATAGCTTGAGAAGGATAGGTATTATCTCTGCTTTAAACGTCTGGTAGAACTCCCCTGGGAAGCCATCTGGTCCTGGACTCTTATTTGTTGGGAAATTTTTGATAACCGATTCAATTTCTTTGCTGGTTATGGGTCTGTTCAAGCTTTATATTTCCTCCTGATTGAGTTTTGGAAGAGTGTGGGTGTTCAGGAATTGGTCCATTTCTTCCAGGTTGTCCAATTTGTTGGCATATAATTTTTTATAGTATTCCCTGATAATTGTTTGTATCTCTGAGGGATTGGTTGTAATAATTCCATTTTCATTCATGATTTTATCTATTTGGGTCATCTCCCTTTTCTTTTTGAGAAGCCTGGCTAGAGGTTTGTCAATTTTGTTTATTTTTTCAAAAAACCAACTCTTGGTTTCGTTGATCTGCTCTACAGTTTTTTTAGATTCTATATTGTTTATTTCTGCTCTGATCTTTATGATTTCTCTTCTTCTGCTGGGTTTAGGCTGCCTTTGCTGTTCTGCTTCTAGTTCCTTTAGGTGTGCTGTTAGATTTTGTATTTGGGATTTTTCTTGTTTCTTGAGATAGGCCTGGATTGCAATGTATTTTCCTCTCAGGACTGCCTTCGCTGCGTCCCAAAGCGTTTGGATTGTTGTATTTTCATTTTCGTTTGTTTCCATATATTTTTTAATTTCTTCTCTAATTGTCTGGTTGACCCACTCATTCGTTAGTAGGGTGTTCTTTAACCTCCATGCTTTTGGAGGTTTTCCAGACTTTTTCCTGTGGTTGATTTCAAGCTTCATAGCATTGTGGTCTGAAAGTATGCATGGTATAATTTCAATTCTTGTAAACTTATGAAGGGCTGTTTTGTGACCCAGTATATGATCTATTTTGGAGAATGTTCCATGTGCACTCGAGAAGAAAGTATATTCTGTTGCTTTGGGATGTAGAGTTCTAAATATATCTGTCAAGTCCTTCCGATCCAATGTCTCATTCAGGGTCCTTGTTTCTTTATTGACCGTGTGTCTAGATGATCTATCCATTTCTGTAAGTGGGGTGTTAAAGTCCCCTGCAATTACCACATTCTTATCGATAAGGTTGCTTATGTTTATGAGTAATTGTTTTATATATTTGGGGGCTCTGGTATTTGGCGCATAGACATTTATAATTGTTAGCTCTTCCTGATGGATAGACCCTGTAACTATTATATAATGTCCTTCTTCATCTCTTGTTACAGCCTTTAATTTAAAGTCTAGTTTGTCTGATATAAGTATGGCTACTCCAGCTTTCTTTTGGCTTCCAGTAGCATGATAAATAGTTCTCCATCCCCTCACTCTCAATCTAAAGGTGTCCTCAGGTCTAAAATGAGTCTCTTGTAGAGAGCAAATAGATGGGTCTTGTTTTTTTATCCATTCTGATACCCTATGTCTTTTGGTTGGCACATTTAATCCATTTACATGCAGTGTTATTATAGAAAGATACGGGTTTAGAGTCATTGTGATGTCTGTATGTTTTATGCTTGTAGCGATGTCTCTGGGACTTTGTCTCACAGGGTCCCCCTTAGGATCTCTTGTAGGGCTGGTTTAGTGGCGACAAATTCCTTCAGTTTTTGTTTGTTTGGGAAGACCTTTATCTCTCCTTCTATTCTGAATGACAGACTTGCTGGATAAAGGATTCTTGGCTGCATATTTTTTCTGTCTAGCACCCTGAAAATCTCATGCCAATTCTTTCTGGCCTGCCAAGTTTCAAAAGAGAGATCAGTCACGAGTCTTTATATGTGAGGGCACGTTTACCCCTTGCTACTTTCAGAATTTTCTTTTTATCCTTGTATTTTGCCAGTTTCACTATGATATGTCGTGCAGAAGATCGATTCAAGTTACGTCTGAAGGGAGTTCTCTGTGCCTCTTGGATTTCAATGCCTTTTTCCTTCCCCAGTTCAGGGAAGTTCTCAGCTATTATTTCTTCAAGTACCCCTTCAGCACCTTTCCCTCTCTCTTCCTCCTCTGGGATACCAATTATGCGTATATTATTTCTTTTTAGTGTATCACTTAATTCTCTAATTTTCCCTTCATACTCCTGGATTTTTTTATCTCTCTTTTTCTCAGCTTCCTCTTTTTCCATAACTTTATCTTCTAGTTCACCTATTCTCTCCTCTGCCTCTTCAATCCGAGCCGTGGTGGTTTCCATTTTGTTATGCATTTCGTTTAAATCGTTTTTCAGCTCCTCGTGACTGTTCCTTAGTCCCTTGATCTCTGTAGCAAGAGATTCTCTGCTGTCCTGTGTACTGTTTTCAAGCCCAGCGATTAATTTTATGACTATTATTCTAAATTCACTTTCTGTTATATTATTTAAATCCTTTTTGATCAGCTCATTAGCTGTTGTTATTTCCTGGAGATTCTTCTGAGGGGAATTCTTCCGCTTGGTCATTTTGGATAGTCCCTGGCGTGGTGAGGACCCGCAGGGCACTTCCCCTGTGCTGTGGTGTATAACTGGAGTTCTTGGGCGGGGCCGCAGTGAGACCTGATGTCTGCCCCCAGCCCACCGCTGGGGCCACAGTCAGACTGGTGTGTGTCTTCTCTTCCCCTCTCCTAGGGGCGGGATTCACTGTGGGGTGGGGTGGCCCATCTGGGCTACTTGCACACTGCCAGGCTTATGATGCTGGGGATCTGGCGTATTAGCTGGGTGGGTAGGCAAGGTGCACAGGGGCAGGAGGGGCAGGCTTAGATCGCTTCTCCTTAGGTGATCCACTTCAGGAGGGGCCCTTGGCAGCGGGAGGGAGTCAGATCCACTGCTGGAGGTTTGGCTCCGCACAAGCACAGAGTTGGGTGTTTGCGCGGAGCGAGCAAGTTCCCTGGCAGGAACTGGTTCTCTTTGGGATTTTGGCTGGGGGATGGGCGGGGGAGATGGCGCTGGCGAGCGCCTTTGTTCCCCACCAAGCTGAGCTCTGTCGTCAGGGGGCTCAGCAGCTCTCCCTCCCTTTGTCCTCCAGCCTTCCCGCTTTCCGAGCAGAGCTGTTAACTTATGACCTCCCAGACGCTAAGTCGCGCTTGTTGTGGGAACACAGTCCGTCAGGCCCCTCCGCTTTTGCAAGCCAGACTCGGGGGCTCTGCTTGGCCGGCGAGCCGCCCCTCCGCCCCGGCTCCCTCCCGCCAGTCCGTGGAGCGTGCACCGCCTCGCCCCCCTTCCTACCCTCTTCCGTGGGCCTCTCGTCTGCATTTGGCTCCGGCGACTCCGTTCTGCTAATCCTCTGGCGGTTTTCTGGGTTATTTAGGCAGGTGTAGGTGGAATCTAAGTGATCAGCAGGACATGCGGTGAGCCCAGCGTCCTCCTAAGCCGCCATCTTGCCGCCCTCTCCCGAGATATTTTAGAAAAGTTGCTGTCTTTCTCCTTGGTCTATGGGGAAATTGCAGGAGAGGTGTAATTCTTGCAGTTAAGTGTATTTTCTTGGATCTAACAATTTAAAAATACGTTTTATAAACACACTTTCAAAAGTGTCCTTAAATCATTGGTGGGCTAAGTGGGGCATAACAATAAAAATAGAACTGAGAAACTGCAAGATTTAATGGGAGAGGGGGCAGGAAGAAGTCTTTCTGGAAGCTGCAGTGTTAATACATATTCCAGGAGACTGAGTGCAGCACCCTGAGGGTAACAAGAAGGCACTGGCCTAGGTGTCGGGAGAGCAAGATACTGAGGGGACCAGGGCCCTTGGGTCAGCTCTGCCATCCCACTTTTGCTTCTCTTGATTCAGATTTTATTTTTATTAATGAGCATTACTGTAGTAAAATATCTATGATAGATTTTTAACATTTACTGAGTGCCAGCATGGTACAGATATGCAGATATGTTCCAAAGGAAAGAAAAGGTTTTTAAAATCTCCTATTGTGAAGGTCAATTTATTTGTTTAGACTTAAGAAAAAATAGTAATGCATCCTATAACAAGCTTTCTCTCCAAATCAATGTGCAATGTGGGAGTTCTAGTGAGCATTTAAGGACTGAGAAAAATAATAAAAACAGAGAGAGAAAGCATAAACACAAAGCAGGTTCATCAGCTAATAGAAATCTTTGTGTTTACTTCGTCCCTCATGAAGAATAAGATAGGCCAACTCTGTTCTTCTATGCACAGTGAAATACTGAGAATCTAATGCGAATTTCCTAATTTATTCCCTGTAATATAAAATGGGAACTAAGGATTGCCTGAAAGTGAAAAAGTATTGTGGGTGGAGATAAAGGAGGAATCTGCAATTCCCAAATGATGTGGCTTAGTGAAGGTGGCCTAGTTCAATTCCGTGTGGTTTATATGTATTTAAGGACTTTTTTCTTTTTAATATACATTGACCTCCTTTGTGATAGGTAAGGGTATCAGAAACCAACTGAAGCTAGATTAAGAAAAAAAAAATGAGGGTTATTATAAGAAAGCGGGGATAATGCATGAAAATTAAAGGCAGGTATGAAGCCAGACTTCAGAAGCCAGGAGGCAGGAAAAGGAAAGCCATCAGGATCAGTGCAGAGCTCTGGGTTTTGACTGCTTCTCTCTTTACTTGTGCTCTGGTCTCTCCTTGTCCATCACATGGCAAAATAGGTCATCTCACAGCTCACATGTTTCTATGTTATAGTTCCGTGAACTGTGGGTGGCTTCCTCATTGGCCAAATCAGGAATCTCAGGAGAGAGAAGCTGAGCAGTTTGAATCGATGTCCACCTTTGTCCCAGATAGCTATGGGCAGGGATGAGAGACATCAGGGTCATGTGGTAAAACAGAGCTGCCAGGAGCCTACCTCACCGTATTCATGGGAGTTATTTTCAGAGAACGTGATTTGGCCCATGGCCTAGGCAGGCACTGCATACGACAAAGTGCTGTGTTTATTTAGTGCTCAGCCCCAAAGAGACTGCTTAACTCCTGTATGTTGCTCTGAAACAAAATGGTAAATAAAAAGAGAAGGATTTTTCATTTACTTCCTTGTATTAACTTCATGTCTTACAAATTTTGCTATTCTAGGTCAGCGTAAAGGAACAAAGTGAGCTCTTATTAATTTGGTATATTCACTTTGGAGGGTAAATTCTGAACTGCCCGATCTCTCCATGTTGTGAGGATTTCACTCTAGGTAAATTTAGAGCAGAGATAACTGAAGATAGACAGTTTATTTCATACATGTTTTTAAGCAGTAGGGCCTGTGATTCATGTGTTTATAACCCATCATTGCTACCTAGGGACAGATTTAGAATCTCCCATAGCAATTTCCCTGTCATCAAACAACTTCACAGACCATATTGAAAGAAAAAAGAAAATCGGCAGACAACATCTAGCCACTTTGCGGGTGTATTTACAAAGGGAATGCAATTATCAGCCTATATTTGTAGAATATATGCCTTGTGAAATAATTCCTCAGCAGTCTTTGGATTGCCTTTTGTTTGGTGCTGAGGCCTCAGAGTCAATCTCTATTGAGATTAGTAAAAATGAGGAAAGCAGCTGCAGAGCCAGGATTTATTTGCATACCTGATCATGTCAACTAAGTCTTCTAGAATCTAGAAGAATGGCACTTAGTTTAGCATGCATGGAGCCACCTTCTTTAAGCAAGCAGAGAGCAAATATCGAAGGAGACAGTGCTTAGTTTTCAGAGGCAAAAAAAAAAAAAAAATTAATCTCTTATTTTTGCTACTCACAGATCATTCCTGGATGTGAGACTCCCGGCTACTAAGACGGAAACCATTAACCAAGATTTTTTTTTTTTTTTGATAGGGAGTGGTCTAAGTTAATTGCTCATGAGATGACCTAGATACTGTTGAGATAACCAGCTTAAATTGGGGCCAGTTATTATGCATCAAGAAATATTAAGTAAGACACAGATTATCTCTCAACCCCAAATAACTGAAAAGATTCCCCCACCAAAATCAACTTGGTAATTTCTAAAAATAATATGAATCTTTTGAAAATGATGAATTAGGTGATATGAGTTTGTTTTAGAATAACACAAGAAGTTATTAGAGGGTTCACATGAAATAAATCTTCGTCCTATCACACCCCGCAACTAAGAGAGGCCATGTGATTTTTAAAACTTTTTAAATTTATTTTTGAACTGTGTATGATGTTTAAATATTTTTAAATTACTTTATGTACAAGAAGCTGTGCATATTTAATGTGTATGATTTGGGTTTGGAGGACTTGACTTTTTTTTAGGCTAAAAGGAAGAAAGTATGATTGTTTTTGAAATATTATTTTTTGGATTTTTTGTTTAGTATTCTGTTAGTTTCTAATAAAAATGCATATGAAATGTTAAAAATTGCATAGAAGATAAGATTTTAATGGGTGAAATTACAGCAGAAATCCATTGGATTGACAACACACAAGGCAAAGAAAGGATACAGACTCATTCAAGGGTAACAGTGTGGTGATGTCAGGAATGATTCTAAAGTTATTGTTTAGTGTGTGTGTGTGTGTGTGTGTGTGTGTGTGTGTGTGTGTGTGTGGTGGTGGTGGTGGTGGTGGTGGTGATGGTTGTAGGGGTATATATGTATTTTTCTTAACCTGAATGGCAAATAAGAATAGAAATCTTTTTCATATCTCTGACTTAATATCTTGACAATCTTGATATTCTGAATCAGAGCAACAAAATAGCATGCTTTTATTTATTTGATATATTCTCTTTGGAGACTAAATTTATGGTATGACATTTATTGTCATATTTTAGTAAGATGTTTTTGTACGAGGTATTCTGAAACCTCTATTTTCTAAGACAGGGAGAGCTGTTAAGGAATGACTAAACTAATTTTATGTATTTCAGAATCTATTTTTACTTTGAAATTTGTGACATAATATTTTCTAGTCTCTTTTCCCCTCTCTTTTACATAGTACACTTCATTTCCTTCAATTCATGATTATTAAGAACCCTATATAGCTCAAATGAACAAATGTCTGGCTTAAAATGTGGTGGAGAATTCCTGTCTTATCTTGACTTTACACATATTATGCATATCCTGTCATCAGGGAATGATTTCATCGTTTTGGTTGCCTCCAAAGCTTACAATACTCTTACACCCAAATGTTTTGTTGGCTGAGCATGATCCCTGGATGGAGAATGGTTGTGTTCTAATTCCAGATATTGATTGACCATGTGTTACTTTGGGAAGAACAGCCGACTTATTTTCCTTAGCAGGATAATGAGAAAATTACTGACCTCTCAAGAGAGGTTTGGCAAATGGAGAATTACAAAATGCTTTGCATCAGAAGTGCTAAATATTCTTCTAAGTGCTTTCATTTTTCTTGGCATAGCAGTGTTCATTTGTGGACTGTTTTATGGGAAGACTTTCACCAAGGAGCACATATGTCTTTGCTTTGGCCACTACAAACGTCTGTACATTTGAGAGGACCTGACCAAAAAGGGAATTCTAGAACTACAAAAATGCCCTGACAGAATCTAACCATGTGCTTGTTAAGGAGGACACTGAGAGCTCCCATGCCATATTTTCCAGATGGATTCACTGTAATACCTGCAACTTAGCCAATCTGAATCTTTGCCTACTCACTTTTAGACAGTCTCCTAATTGGGTCATTACTGGGAAAGGTAGGAAACAGTGTAACTGAGATCATATGGGACTCCTAGCACAGTGAAGGGAATTGCAGTACTGCTGGAGGCATGGCAGTCCAAAACAACCAGGGCTATTCCAGTATTGGCAAACACTTTAAAGATAAAATAAATGGGGGATCAACCAACATTTCATTTGTCATTGTCTCAATAGCCCAAGGCGGAGCTCTGTTTTGCCAGCCACACTATCAAATGGGAACTCGTGGTTCAATTACATTTGTTTTCTTGACAGTGCAGTTGGTTGTAAGGCCAGCTGCAGCTCACTTGCCCTTGGCTAACTGCTTTTCTCTGGTGCATCTTCACAGCCATTTGCTCATAACATAAGGTCTCCAAGCACACTGGGGTTTGTGTTGGTTGGGATAGCATTTAGTTGCACTAGAATCGAAGACCTGCAGGGGCCCCCAGGTTTGACTAAGCAGAAGTCATTCTGAAGAGATAGCTGCCTACCATCTTTTAAAACACATGCACACACACAAGAAAACGAAAGAATTGTCATACGCCTCAAAGTTTAGTGAAGGATAGAGCTGTTAGTATACTTAGCATCCCCTCCCTCACTGTCACACTGTAAGTAACTAAGTTCTGGCCTTAGTTCTAAGACAAGGTATATAATCTTAGACAAATCATCATCTCTGTGAGGAAGGATCCTATGAATAAAACAAAAATTATAATCTCTCCTCTGATCCACACTGATCTCAGATATTTCTGAGATTTGATTAGAACTTAATATACTGTACATGTTTGTATGGAACAAAGAATTGACTAAGTTGATAACTGTTGAAGTTGGGTGGTAGGTACATGGAAGTTCATTATGATATTTTCCACATGTATTTGAAGTATTCTATAATAAAGCTTTTAAAATATAGTAAGTGAGGGGCACTTGGGTGGCTCAGTTGGTTAAAGCATCTGACTTTGGCTCAGGTTATGATCTTTCTTTGAGTTTGAGCCCCACATTGGGCTCTTTGCTGTCAGTGCAGAGCCCTCTTTGGATCGTTTCTATTTACATACAATCAAAATATACATTAAAATAAACATTAAAAATAAACATTAAAAAATAAACATTAAAAAATAAACAAAAAAATAAACATTAAAATAAACATTAAAATAAACATTAAAAAATAAACATTAAAAAAAAACTTAAAAAAATATAATAAGTGAAAATAAAAACTGGCTCTGCCTCTTTCTCAGCAGAGTTATAGGTGAGACTCACAGAAGATAATGTGTAAAAGTGTTTTGTGAATAGTAAACGACAAGAGCAAGTATATTTTTAAAAATATATATCTCCAGGGTATCCACATCAGACTTACCGGATGTATTGAAAATACAGTTGCAGAGTTCCACAGACATATGGAATCAGATATGATGGCAGTGTATCCCAGAGGACTCTCCATTTTTTTTAATACTTTTTTTTTATTTACACCCAAATTAGTTAGCATATAGTGCAACAATGATTTCAGATTTCAGATTCATAGATTCCTTAATGCCCCTTATCCATTTAGCGCCCCCCCCCCACAACCCCTCCAGTAACCCTTTGTTTATTCTCCATATTTGAGTGTCTTATGTTTTGTCCCCTCCCTGTTTTTATATTATTTTTGCTTCCCTTCCCTTATGTTCATCTGTTCTGTGGAGGACTCCCCATTTTTAAGTAGCCCTTCATACCTCTCATTTCAGAGGATGTTTCTACATTATTGAATTTAAAAAGTATGTATTCCGTAAGTCCTTGTTAACATTATTCAGGTCTTTGAGTGATCAGGAAATTGCTTCTAGGGAGTTGAAGACCTGTTATCTATGAAGCTTGGAGTCTCTAGGCTAACCCTCCCCGCCCCCAATCTATTATTTGAACCCTGATTCCTGACTGTTGATTAAGTCTCAAGTTCATGGTCTCTGCTGTCTCTACCATGGTCCCATTTGGTTATCAAACTTTATGCAGGATTTATTCAAAATATGCTGGGCCCTCTTGCTTATAGATCATAATCTTTGGCCTCAATCTTGCCATCATATGATTGTATGTAAATTTTAATCTGCCCGACAACACCTTTTACCCAAACACTGCCCAGGCACCCTCTGGGTTAATTCATTCAGTTCTCAACTGTTGAACACCTTTTATGTGATAGCAGTCCTCTAGGTGCTAGCAAACATTAAACATAAAATTCCTTTCCTCATGGAATTCGCATTGTAGATTTGAAGATTTTATCTTTGAGCAAATAGGTCAGATGATACAATTCAGATAGTGGTAAGTGCCAAGAATAAAATTACTGGGGGAAGAGGGTTTTAGAGAGGGTTTTAGAGTTACAGTTGTCATTCTCTGAGAATGAAGTATTTAAACAGAGACCTAAGATGAGAAAGAGAAGGTGGTAGAATTGGTGGAAGAGCTGAAACAGTAAGTGCAAAGGCCCTGAGGCAGGAATGAATTTAGTTTCAAGTAATAATAGCAAGGAGGCTACCATGGCTGCATTTTAATGATGAAGGATCAAAGTGGAAAGTGATGAGGCTGGAGGGAGAGGGCCAGGGGCTAGATCCTGTAAGGATTTGGAGGATGTGATAAAGATTTTGGATTTTATTTTTTTATTTTTATTTTTTTAAAGTTTATTTTATTTTTGAGAGAGAGAGCGAGGAGAGAAAGGCAGAGAGAAAGAAACGTGGAGCCCATTGAAGAGCTCAATCTGTCACCTGCAACCTGAGCCAATATCAAGAGTCAAACTCCTAACTGACTGAGCCACCCAGGCACCCAAGATTTTGGATTTTAAAAACTGGTTATGGCTACTGATCATGTTTCCATCAGTCTAATCAAGTATTGCCATATCATCTAAAGCCTGATAACCCTGCAGAAGCTGTGGCTTATTCCATAGTTCCCTATAGTGCTCAAAGGAACAACATTAAAAATATGTAAATTGTTTATAATTTTCTATAATTCATACTCAGAAAAAAATAGAGAAAACCTGCTCCTTCATGTTCTCCATTACAGACTGATACCTACTTTTCCCTGAACATAATCCTTACAACTGCCAGGAAACTACCTGGAGAAATGTTTCCTTCACCCACAAGTGCACAAGCATGCAGCTACCAGATTGGGCCACTAGATGGTGGCTTATATCAGTACCGTGGAACTATGTGGTTTCTATTTGACAAAGGAATCAAAGAATAAGTATTTTAAAGACAAACAAAATAGATGTGCATTTAAAATTTCTTTGGATGAAACGATTAGAGAAAGAAAGAAAACATAACATCCTGCAGCCTGCTTTTTGTTCAGTTTACCTTTTTCCTTGGGAGGATTTTTGGCTTCTTGGAGAATGGTCTTGTGACATGGAATACTCATATCCTCATGACCCCACTGGTCTTGGCTATGACTATGGAATAAGTTCCCCCTACTCCTCATTCACCTTGCTGCTCATTTGGGGTTCCCTGGAAATTTTTTTTCTTGCTGTCTTATATTTTCCTAGATGATTTCATTCACTCCCCTGGCTTCCATCATGAAATATTTATGTGAATGATGGCTACAGTTAATATTTTTAGCTGGTATTCTCCAGATCCCCAGACCTATAATTCCAACTGCTCTTAAATGGCAGGTAGATGGTCTTAGGTACTTCAAACTTGATGAACTTTTAACCAAATTCATATTATTTTTTCTTTACCACTTCCTTTCCCAGAAATACTTTTCTTCCTATCTCAGTTAATGGTGTTGCAACTTAATCAGTTGTCTTAGAGAGAAATCTGTGAGTTATTGATTTCTGCCTCCTGCTCAGTCCCCATATTCACTTTGCCTTGAGGAACTGTTGATTTTATCTCTGAAATGCCTTGAAAGTACATTTATTCATTTTATTTTCTCACCTCTGTCATTGTTTCTATTCATGTAATAAATCCTTAACCAAATCTGTTTTCTATTTTACAGTCCAAACATTGTCCACACAATCTTCAGAAGAATCTTACCCAAACTAAGGTTTGAACTAGTCACTTCTTTGCTTTAAATTATTTTCCTCAGATAATATAGTCCAAACCCCATATTATTCTACTGTTCAAATCTTTCAAGTAATGGCTCCACTCACCTTCCCAGCCTCTTTCTGGCCTCTCCGTCCCACACAGCCATGTTGAGTATTTGGAGGCCCTGGTTGTGCCATTGACTTTCATGACTGTGTCCCTTTCTTTGCACATGTTTTTTGTCCTGGAACTCCTGTCTCCTCCCTGTTGGCTTTCCGTTTTCCATCTTCCCTGCAAAGTCTAGTAAGACTTATCCCTTCATTCCATAAAATTCTTCTCCATGATCCCATGATCCTCATACACGTTAACTGTACTGTTTGTCCAGAGGTAGTATACTTATTAATTTATATATCTGCATCCTGCCACTGAACTGAGACTTGCTTTCCAGCAGAAAGTGGAAAGATTTGCCAGCAGAAAGATTTTCAGCAGAAAGATTTGCCATCTTTGTGTCTCTAGCATTTCCATAAGTCTGGAAATGCCTTAGATGGTCAATAACTCTTGTTTTAATGAATGGAAAAAATGAAAAAAAAATCTGATTTCCTCTGCATCTTTCCCAGCAGGCAGGAAAGGCCTTCCCCTGTTCCTTTTTCTCTTGCACTTGTACTCATGGATATTTTTACATGAGAAAAAAAAGGAAAATAGATCTCTGGAGACATGATCTTCCAGACACAGAAAGCAGACCATCTTGGAAGGGAAGCTTTAGGAACTGGAGAAGAGATGGAAACAGGGGCCATAGTTGGAATCACCAAAGCCAAGATGCTGGAAGCAGGCTCCATGTGCCACATGCTTGTCTCCGTCTCTTACTGCACACACAGTGGTGGCGCTGATGGAGGATGAACCTTATGAATTGATCTGTTAGGAGATTATGTGCAATCAGGAAACCTGACTATATTGTTCATTTCTCTCTTCTCAAGGATTGGCACTCTGCCTGGCATAGAACAGGTGCCCATTAAGTGACTGAATCCTCACTGATTATTTTCTTACAGGCAGACTGCAATCTTCAGTTGATACAATATCTGGAAGTGTTCATAACTTTGAGGTTAAAAGGTGCCACTATAAGTGACTGTATAGAGGTGTCTATGATGACCGAGAGGAACTAACAAGCTGACTTTGCTTCATTAGATCATTTGAATGTCTTTGGATACACATCTATGCATTACATGTATGGTTTTCCTTCAAATGTATTACTCAGTCTAGATGCTTATTGTGTTTATTGGTTCAAATGAAATAAACAGGAAAGTAAGAAGTTAAAAAAGGTAAAAACTTCTGTCTTTATGACAGAAAAAAATATTTCTGCCTCTAGCCATTCAGGTACATTTATTTGGTAAGAGGTAAAAGAAATACATGAATTTCATTCATATTTATATTTTATGAAAACAAATTTCAGGGGCGCCTGGCTGACGGTGGAGCATGGAACTCCTGATTTTGGGGTTGTAAGTTTGAGTCCCACCTTGGGTGTAGAGATTACTTAATAAAATCTTTAAAAAAAAACAAAGAAACTCCAAGCTCTTTAATTCTGATAGACATTGTTTATGGGGCTTAAATATATATTTTTTAAATGTGACACATCTCTACTACCCAGAGGTCCCGGTTGTGATTGAGGTGTCTTTGGACAGGAAGTTATCTGAATCATTATGTGTCACCCCTGTGCTACCCCTGGGACTTCTGGGAAGAGTATAGTTATACTGCTCACTGCTAGCAATTCCCTATCTAGCTGTGCTTTTTTTGTAGACCCTATCTCAGAGTGTCAATAAGAAGAGTAACCACTTATGTTTGCATAACGCTTTATATTGTTCGAAGCGTTATGTACACTTTTACTCCTTTGATCCTCATAAAAAGAAATTGAGCAGTACTGATGGACCTACTCTGCAGGTGAGGAGACTGAGGCATAGAGATATTTTTAAAGGAAGTACATACCAATAACAATGTAAGCAATAGAATTAATTAGGTTCAGATTTTAGTTTTCAGATGTCCCATCTCTTTTTTAACCACACCATTTGCTCAGTTGTGCTCACCTCAATTTATTAGAAGAGGTGGCTGTTGGGTTGAGAGCTACTTTTATTTAGCACACCTGGAAATGGCACCCTAATAACAATATCCCTGCTAATAACCTTTTCCTTATTCATGAGATAGAGAAGCTCTTATAATTATTTGCCAGTGTCTGCTCTGTACTCCAGGCCCCTGACAATGAGCACATGGGCACGGATGTTACTATTCTTGGGCAGAGCATTAATAATTAGATATTACTTGGGGAAAAGGGCAATACTTCATCAAAAGACAAAGTGCTAGCTTTGATATCTTTTTGTGCAGTTGCTGGAACACTCCTAGTACCTACTTCTAATCTAAAGATTAGCTGGCGGCTTTGCCCTTTTTCTTGTGAAATATCTGTTCTTAGGGGAAACCAGTATCAACACATATTGAGAATTTTTATGTCTTATTAAAGGTTGTTCTGTGATATTTGTAGGATCCTCCAGCACCTACCACATTATTATCAGGCAAATTCTAAATTTACTCAGAGAGAAATAATGTTATGAAAAGAATTGTTCAAAATCATAAGGGATTGCACTATGGGGTGAACACCTTTGCCATTGAAAAAGTCTCCGATGATTCACTTTTTTATTGCTTTGAAGTGGCTTGGAGTGGACCTTGCCTCGGAACTGGAATTTTAAGAGGAAAGCTTTAATGTCACCATTGCAGTATTTCCAGATGAGACAGGGCATGGCTCAGCTACCATCAGAAGACTGGGTAACAGAACATACAGTTCTCATTTGGGGCAGACAGAGAGATGCATGTCATTGCAAGTACTTGGGACTCTTTGTTCTTATACAAAAACAAGAAAAAAACATTCCACACTACTGCACAGGTTCTGAGACAACATGTTAGATGAGGTAAACAGTATTGGGTGGTGTAAAGGATCAAGAGGGGAGGAGATGGGTGGCCTGTGAATACCAACATGTCCAGGGGAGTTGGGGTGGCTTCCAGGAAATTGTAGAAAGAATGAATCAGGGAGGTCTGCCTAGGGTAGGAGGCTCAGCCACTAAGGTTGCAATCCAGGGATCAGGCTCCAGTCCCTGGGGGGACATCCTAGAGGCTGGAGTCTACACAGACGTTAAGGTAGGGACTTGATCCTAGGATAAGGGTTGAAGCTTAGATGTCAGAACTGGGCCAAAATTCTTGGGAATGAGGCAGGAGTCCAGCTGACACTACGAAGAACAAGAAGAAAGAATAGATTAGTAACCTCCCTTTCCCCTTGCATTCTGTGAGACCTTGCCCAGGCCACTCATTCCCACTGCACTCCCATCTTTTCTCATGTTACATGGCAATGATAATACAGTTGACTTCATAAGTTGTGAGAAATCCATGAGTGCATATTATAAAATGCCATACAGGGGCACATGGGTGGCTCAGTTGGTTAAATGTCCAACTCTTGATTTTGGCTCAGGTCATGATCTCACAGTTGTGAGATCAAGCCCTGTGTTGGGCTCTCCACTGAGTGTGGAGCCTGCTTAAGATTCTCTCTCTCTTGCTCCCTCTGCCCCTTCCCTGCTTGCGTACATTCGCACTCTATTTAAAAAAAAAAAGTGCCATACAAATAGTTACTGTTTGTAAGTTCATCATATGAATAGTGAGCATTTACCTTTCAAGTACTGTACCTTTATGATTGATAAGGTTTTTTTAAAACATTTTTTTAATGTTTATTTTTGAGAGAGACAGAGCGTGAGTGGGGGAGGGACAGAGAGAGAGGGAGACACAGACTCCAAAGCAGGCTCCAGGTTCTGAGCTGTCAGCACAGAGCCCAATATGGGGCTTGAACTCACGAACCATGAAATCATAACCTGAGCCAAAGTCGGACGCTCAACTGACTGAGCCACCCAGGTGCCCCAATAATTAATATATATATATATATATATATATATATATATATATATATATTTTTTTTTTTTTTTTTTTAATAAACCTCATCAGACTGTCCTGGTGCTGTCTTGCCAGCAGTGATCCTTTCTCTTCCTCCCTATCTCTGATTTGGATTCTCTATCCAGCCATATTTTCTGTGGCCACTCTGAATTAACACCTCTTTCTGTCTTATTGGTCCCTTGGATGCCCATGTTGTGTGTGCACTTCCATGCTGTCGTGGGACAGTCCAAAATTGTCAGTCTAGGAGTTGCTGAAGAAAGTGCCTCACCTCACTTAGGCTCATTGGATTGCTCCCATATGGAGCTTAATGAAAGTTACTGGAGATGCAGTCGCTGGCCCCCAGCCCCATCCCCTTCAGCGTGTTTGTGAATGTGGGGGACAGGATTTAGCAGTAGTTTAAGAAACCAATGCCTAATGCTTAGAGAATGGAAGGACCCCAGGACAGAGAGTTTTAGGTTATTATTGCAGCTCAGGCATAATTTGAACTACAAGGCAATGCAAGGAAGTAACAGAACGACCTCATTGTGAATGAAAATTTTAATGCAGAGGCAATAACTCTCCAAACAGGACACACATTAAGATGGAAGATCTGCAGTCTGAGATAGGGGATCTGAAGGGGAACTGTAAGCACTGATCAGGAATGTTCATCTTCTTCCATCAGTATTCTTACACAGGAATATCCAAAGATTATTTTTGGATAGAGAGAGTACAGGCAAGGGTGACCTCAGCAAAGATGTGAGCTGAACACCAAGGGCTGCTGCTCTGAAGGAGGTACAACAGATCTTGGAGACAGACTCAAGCAGCTTCCTTGGGGACTGACCCAAGGAGATACTTGTGAGACATTTAAAGACATGGGAACATTGTGGGCTTTTTGGCTACTCCTCATTTTGATGTTTGTCAGTTACTTTTTCTGTTAAAACCGGTTTTTTTTTTATTTTTTTCTTTCTGGAAATGTGCTTGCATAGTCTACTTGGTTGGTATTTATTTGACTATCTAAAGAAGAGGTTTTCCTAGGTCTTTGAACGTGGGTTTAAGGCAAGAGAAATATGGCAGACTAAAGCAATGTACATTTTCATTGTTGTTATTATTTTTGTTTTTCATTTCCCCCCCCCAATATCAACTCTAACACTAGGCTTGTATGTGTTAATCGTAGTTTGGTTTTTGTGTATCTGCTAAGTTAAACAAAAGTGCTGATTGCCCAATAGGGATGAATTGCTGTGTTATGTGTTACCAGGAACTTCAAAAAAACCCAAAAAGATATATTTTTCTCATTCAAAGTGGGGGAACAAAGCATGAGCAATGATACATTACAAAAAATAAAAAAGAAATAAATATAGACAATTACATAATGAAAAAGTTTCATTTTACCTCTTTCCTTCCCTTATTTATGTTTTGTTTGAATTTCCTGTCAAAACACATACACACATACACACAAAGAGTCACTCAGAAAAGTTCCAGTAATTACGGGCAAAGGAAAACAATAAAACTCTAAGAAGCTAGCTTTAATATTAATAGATCTCTCATAAGGTAGTGAATAATTAATTCTAAAAGTAGTAAGATAGAGTCATAATGTCAGATGGAATAGAAGAGGGTGAATATTGGGCTAAAATATTTTAGTACCATTTTATAGAAGAGGAAGAATTTAAACTGGGTATTAAATAATGGATAGAATTTGGTTAAGAGAAAGAAAGTGAAGACACCATGAACAAAAGTGTGGAGAAAGAAAAGGCCAATAGAGAGATAAGGAGGGACAGAATGGAGATTAATATTTGGAAATGAAATTGAAAAAGTGTGAGGTGTACTTTTGGAGGGTCTTAATACCAGGTTAGGAATTAGGATATGGCTTTTCTGAAACCAAAACCCAAACCGAAACCCAAACCCAAACCTAAACCCAAACCAAAACCAAAACCAAAACCAGAACAAGGATTTATGAACATAAGCCCCTTATTGCCATTAAATTTTTTTTCTATAACATCTGAGTATAAGTTCATTTTCACCCATGTAAAGATGCTCATGTTGATTACTGCTATGATAACAGCATCAACGGCTACCACCCATGTTGAAAAATACTTAGAATAGTTATTTTCTCATTTATGCAGTGAGCTACAGCCATCTTAAAATGTGATGGGTGGAGGTTGACCAAATGTGTTTTGAGATGGTCTCAGACACATGCCTAATGCTAGTTAGCACATTCTAGTCCGCAATGTCATATGGTATGGTCCATTTAATAATCGGAAAGCAATAATGCCAGATAAATTTCAAAAATGCTTTCAAATATTAATGTAATTTTGAAGATGAACATACTTCACAGTAGAATTCCAGTTTGTGTCCTAGTTTATGAGTCTTGCAAGCTCTTAAAAGAAAATATTTAACCCAAGGCAACTGACAGAATGGGAGAAGATATTTGCAAATGACACATCAGATAAAGGGTTAGTATCCAAAATGTATAAAGAACTTACCAAACTCAACACCCAAAAAACAATTAAACCAGTGAATAAATGGGCAAAAGACATGAATAGACATTTCTCCAAAGAAGACATCCAGATGGAAAACCAACACATGAAAAAATGCTCAACATCACTCATCATCAGGGAAATACAAATCAAAACCACAATGAGATACCACCTTATACCTGTCAGAATGGCTAACATTAACAACTCAGGCAACAACAGATGTTGGCGAGGCTGTAGAGAAAGAGGATCTTTTTTGCATTGTTGGTGGGAATGCAAGCTGGTGTAGCCACTCTGGAAAACAGTATGGAGGTTCCTCAAAAAACTAAAAATAGAACTACCCTACGACCCAGCAATTGCACTACTAGGAATTTATCCAAGGGATACAGGTGTGCTGTTTCGAAGGGACTCATGCACCCCCATGTTTATAGCAGCACTATCAACAATAGCCAAAGTATGGAAAGAGTCCAAAGGTCCACTGATGGATGAATGGATAAAGGAGATGTGGTATATGTATACAATGGAGTATTACTTGGCAATCAAAAAAGAATGAAATCTTGCCATTTGCAACTATGTGGATGGAACTAGAGGGTATTATGCTAAGAAAAATTAGAGAAGGACAAACATGACTTCACTCATATGAGGACTTTAAGACACAGAACAGATGAACATAAGGGAAGGTAAACAAAAATAATATAAAAACAGGGAGGGGGACAAAACAGAAGAGACTTTTAAATACAGAGAACAAACAGGGTTACTGGAGGGGTGGTGGGAAGGGGGATGGGCTAAATGGGTAAGGAGAATTAAGGAATCTGCTGCTGAAATCATTGTTGCACTATATGCTAACTAATTTCGATGTAAATTAAAAAATAAAATAAAATAAAATAAAATAAAATAAAATAAAACAAAGCAAACAAACAAAGAAACAAACAAAAAAGAAAATATTTAACCTAATTAATACCTGAGGTTGAGTAAGGGAAACTTCTGAATTGTTCTACCTTCAATATTATTTTTGTATTACATATATTAATATAATACATTTCATATTACATTTATTTATATATTTAACAAAAAGACTATCTTCTTTTATGATTATTAAATTAAATTACCTTGGCCTATGGGTATTAGCTAGGGAACTGGTTCTGTAATACTAGAATTCAACACTTGTTTCTGATTTATACCTATTATCAAAAGTGAAATCTATATTTGTACCCTTACAATATACATTTATAAAATGTCATTTACAAATAAATCTGTTCCCACTATATGGCAAGCAAACCAAGACAAAAAGACAAGGTAGTGGGTGGAACAATTCTTTACCTCAACATAATGTGTCAGGAAATCTGGGTCACAGGAATTTATAACTCGTGTAGATCTCATAGTTTACCATGGCCATATTCTAAAGTTTAAATAAAGAAAAAGTGTCTCAGAAAGGTGAAGTGTCTAGTTTAAGGTCAAAAGCTGGAAAATTCAAAACTAGTGTCTTAGTCCACTTGGACTGCTATAACAAAATATCACAGACTAGACAACAGAAATTCATTTCTCACAGTTCTGGAGGCTGGAAGTCCAAGATCAGGGTGCCAGCATGGCTGGGTAAGAGTCTCTTCTGGGTCACAGTCTTCTTGTATTTTCACATGGTTGAAGAAGGAAGGGATCTCTCTAGGGCCTCTTTTATAAATACACTAAGCCCATTCATGAGGACTCTGCCCTCATGACTTAATAACTTCCCAAAGGCCCCACTTCCTCACATCATCACATTGGGCATTAGAGATACCCAACATATGGAATTTAGGGGGAACATCAACATTCAACATGTAGCAAGTAGGAAATAGAACCCATGTCTTTTGACTGTTAACCCTGTTGTTGTCTTTATGTCTTACCATGCTGGCTTTCTTTCCCATCTTGAAAATATTTGAGAATCTCTTGTCTAGTACACTGAAGAGCCAGATGTGGAAATGAGGAACATAATCAGAAGTATGGAAACTTCGTTGGCAGATGGATTTAGAAAAATGTGTGAAAACTATTAAATCTTGCACTTTAAGGGCAGATTTTTAGATTGTTATATTGAGAGATAGTTAATTAACCACAAAGTGACTAAGCTGTTGCTATACAGATTTCATTAGTTTATAGTCAGAAGGTGAAAGTCCTTTTAGGAAAATATGATGTTGATTGTTATCATTTACACATAGAAATCAAAATTGTCGCAATTCAAAGTATGAACAACTCTAAATCCTTATAGTAAAATCTTTTAAATATTGTTTATAACTTGGCAATAGCAAAAACTTCAAAATGTCTTCTTATTAAATTATAGAGTATTTTCTTCTTCCAGAGGTAACTTCTACACAGATATCAACACTGCATGATTACAAATATTTAGATATAAAGAAACACTCTGCAAAGCCAACATCACAATTATGTTTTAAAACCATGTCCCTTTTACTGCTCTTAAATGAATTGTAAATGTTTAATTGTAGCTTACACAAAATGACTCTGTTGAAAGCAGCATGTAATCAAGTACTAAAATGCTTCCCCTCTTGTAATGCACAGCGGTGCCTCAAATAAAAAGATCCCCTGAGAATAGAGTTGGTCTTGGAATTGGCCACACCAGTGTTGGGTTAGAAACGGTGATGGATGAAAAGGAGGAAGCAGCAGAATAGTTGCATATAAAGATATGTATTTGTGTATGTGTGTGTGTGTGGGGGGGTGTGGTGCTAAAGCTTGAGCAAACATAAGACGGGGACTATTGTCCCTTCTACTCCCTTCTACTCCATGGGTTCTGTTACCCTGAAATGGAGGAGCTGCCTGTCCCTTTGGCCACTGGCAGCTGTAGATTCTGGGCTACTGGGCCAAAAAAGTCAACTCAGTATAGAAACGACTCTTCAAGGCAAGACAAGTGTTGTAAGCCAGCTTGTCTGGAGGGGAATAAATAATAATAACAGCTACTCCTTTTGAGCACATATTTTGTGTCAGGCAGTATATGATAAGGTTATTTATGCTTGCCAACAAACGTATGTGGGTGTTATCTCACATTTTCTTGTAAAGTTAGAAAAATTCATTGAGGCTAAATGAGTTTTCCAAGCCCATGAAACTATGAAATAAGTAAACTGGAAATCCATCCTAGGTCTGTATGGTTTGAGAACTCTTGTTTTTTTTTTCTCTATTCTATGTACTATATGGTGTTGTGATCTAGACTACATTATTAAGCTGCCATATTATTTTTACTTTTAGCAATTATCTGAAAAGGAAGGGTGTCATTGGAATATGATCTTTCATCATATTGAAGCTTAGTCAGATTCACCATTGGGACAGCTATAACCTTCCCCTAAAACCAAAGACCTTGGTAAGTTGACTATGATCCTTTATGCCTTGTGCACTTAGAAAGCTAATCTTCTTGTCCTAAGAGTCTTTTAAAAGATGCTCAACATCACTCATGATTAGAGAAATACAAATCAAAACCACAATGAAATACCACCTCACACCTGTCAGGCTAAAATGAACAACTTAGGAAACAACAGATGCCGAGGATGTGGAGAAAGGGGAACCCTCTTGCACTGCTGGTGGTAATACAAACCGCTGCAGCCACTTTGGAAAACAGTGTGGAAGTTCCTCAAAAAATTAAAAATAGAATTACCCTACGACCTAGCAATAGTGCTACTAGGAATTTATCCAAAAGATACAGGTGTGCTGTTTCGAAGCAAGTACGAGGAATGGTACAAGTGAATAGGAAGTTAGACTTAGTTAAATTATTACCACTGCACTTTTGGTACAGAAGGGGTTAAACAAGCTCGATCCAGGTAGTACGTTTCTAATGATGGTTAATTATTTTTAAGTCTTTCCACGGGGAACTGAATTATGAGTTTTCACTCAGCAGCTTTTAGAACACAGCTTTTTCTTTGGTTGGGGCCTTCCTGTACTTCTTTCCAACAGACCAGCTGCCACATTAGGAGATAATGTGGTAGTTGCCTAAAAAATTCCAGTTCAGCCTATTCTCCAAGGACATTTGATCCTTCCACAGGGAAATCATTAGTTATCCATTTGAGCCTAGAGTTGCCAAGAGCACTAATAAACTCTCTGGAAAGTTGTGGTATAGACATACAAGGAGATAAACGAGAAATGGGAAAAATCCAATAAGTTGACTCCCCTATGGGATGGTACAAAATTGTTTACTGTAACCTGGGCTTCTTTCTAGTCCACTTTTAAGTAGAATTTTATAAGATTCTTCTAGATCAGGAAGGTTTTTTTCTTGCTACTCAGCACAAACATTCATTATTTATATATAAAGATTCATTCCTTTGCATGGACTTACATCCCTTGCATTTGTCCTACTTGTATTTTCTCCCTTCCTGTTGTATATCCTAAGTATTTGCTGTCTTCTTTGGTCCTTCTCAGTTACTGTACAGACTGGCTGTACAAATGGATGTTTTTTTTTTCCTTTTTCCATCAATCAGTTTTTGCTGTAATCATCACCATTGGTCATCTTGGAACACTTTCCTGTCACCTGCTGTGTGTTACTGATCTGGTCCAAAGAGAATGAGAAACTTTTGGTTCTTCAGTTATAGACATCTGTGAATACCTCTGAATATTGTTTTGATATTGCCTCTAAATGACTTTGGCCATTTTTTCCCTGCCACATTTACTGCTATGAAGTACTATACTTACTGGATACTAGACAGGGTTCACTAGGAAGGATTGGTCAACAGTTCCCAAATCAGAAAGTTAAAACAAGATGGGGCGTCTGGGTGGTTCAGTCAGTTAAGCATCCAACTTTGGCTCAGGTCATGATCTCACAGTTCGTGGGTTTGGGCCCTGCAATGGAGTCTATACTGACAGCTTGGAGCCTGGAACCTGCCTTGGATTCTGATCTCCCTCTCTGTCCCTCCCCCTCTCATTCTCTGTCTGTCTGCAATCTGTCTGTCTCTCTCTCTCTCAAAAATAAATACACATTAAAAAATAAAGTTGAAACAAGAAAACTATGGATTGAATTTTACAATTAGAGAATCAGTCTCATCAGACTCTCAATTTGCTCAGTCCAGGGCTCTTGAAACAATGTCTCTGTGGGTGTGGGGTCATCGAGATGCAGTGCTTGTTTCTGTCTTCAAAAAGCAATTTATTCTTTGGCTGTAAGACATGCATCCGACTATAGAACTCTTGAGATCTTTCATGGCATTCAGGCATTTTTCCCAAGTGGCTCTTAGCACATCACTGAACATGGTAGGGCTATTAGGATCTGGCCGTTTGTCTATGAACTCCTCTACTGAGTAGTCTTTTCTACAGTGAATCCTATCAGATTGGCTTGGGCTTTATGGACCTGCATTACAGCCTGAGGCTCACCTGACCTAAGCCTGTTTTCTTCCTTCTTTCCTTTTATAGGCAAGAATCTGCTGAGTGGTCTGAAGACTTTTCCCGTGGTTTCTCCCACTTTATCATTCATGAACATTATCACAAAAAAGTCCAATGAATTCTGAACAGACACAGAGGAGATCCTATGGCCCATCACCATGGATTTCATTTAGCCACCTGTTTTAGTAAAATTCCATTATTTTAGTTACCATCTCCATGAGGCCTCAGTGAGTATGCCTCCATCACCTCAAACAGGGATCTGGCTTCTCTCACCAACTCTGGCCTCAAAGCACCGAGTTGAGGGGCTTGGATCCTATGGCATCCTTAGCAAACCTTTCAGTTGTTACCTACCACCCACCAAGATGTAGGGAATTAATTCTTCATGGTGTGAACGTTGACTATTTAGGGGGCATGAACCAGGATAAAAAGGAGCCAGCAAATAAATTACTTCCTTTTCCTTTTTCACTGGACTGTTTGGAAACACGTTAGTCCTTCACATCTCTTTAAAGCCATCTAGGGAGACAAAATAATCAACAGACCTTGCTACAAAGCAATGGGCATTTCAATAATGTACTCCCTTATATGTTCTTTCCCTCATTTATACCTTTTTCTTTTATCCCTGATTCTCTGGAATTGCTCTTCTCAGTAAGATGTTGGCAATGAATTTTTCAGTTAGTCTTTCCAGGGAAATTAGGCAGAGATAGGCATTACTGAATAGTTGGTATTATTATTGGTATTTTTCCACCTACCTGAGACTCTACAAGTCACTAAATTCTTCAGACCACCTTGCTGTGCAGCCCAGCATAACCTCTCTACTTGCTATAAAAGAACAAAATGCTCATAATATTTTAGAGATATTCTAGCAGTTTTAACAGAGCAGGATTCAAAGACATCTGGTACTGACTAGCTATATGTTTGTATAACTGATTCTCAATATATTTCAGCATAACATATTGCACTGTGGTTTGTAATTGGTATTAGATTTTTATAGTCATTTTAATGATAGATTTTCTATTTTTATTCCATGAAAACATGCACATTGAGAATGGAGGGTCTTCAGTGTCCTAGCTTGGTATTTTAATATTTTCTGTGGACATTTGGTAGTCACTAGGGGTGTAGAATAATTAAGAATGTAATAGAACTTTATGGAGATTAATCTGGAGGTACATGGGATTCTAAAGGGAAGAGTAGATGGCACATGTGAAAGGCTATGAACAGCTGGACAGCTGGATTGATGTTAAAACAGATCCCCACAGAGATGGGGAGGATCCCAAATATTCTCTAACTTGGAAGTAAGTAAGAGGAGGGAAGCTGGAAGAACTTGGTGAGTGTTATACCCCAAGGAGTCACCTCAATTGTACACATCTCCATTCTTCATTCCTTAGTGAGATGAAGGCAACCATGTATTTATTTGAACATTTATTAAACACCTTCCATGCAGCCATGCAAGGAATTTTACGTGCGTAATAACATTTAGTCCTCTTAACCATGTGTAACGTATGTATTCTTACTTTCATAGGTGAGGAAAGTCATATTCAAAATGTTAAGTGCTCAATGTTGCATACCTTCTTTGTGGCCAAGCCAGAACTTAAACCAGAGTTTTCTGAATCTGATGCTTGTGCTCTCTATACCATGCCACACTGCCTGTCACATATAGTGTCTTCATGTTTGAAGACTCACTGAGTGATAGAGACACTAGAGGACCATACAAGCCAGTCTGTAATCAAGATGTCAAAGCTAGCTAAAGATTTTCTCGTACCTTCTCCTTTTTTTAAGAGATATGAGTAATACCTATCTTTGACATGTCGAAAATAAGCTGTTACCCAGATCTCCATGAAGACTGACAGCAGGTTGATGGCAGTATTTTCATGCTTTAGGATTAAGACATCTGAACAACCTTTGTCTAAAATGTAAGAAATTATTGCAGCAACAATATACAGCTTTCAGATGTAAAGCTCATTCCTTAGCATGTGGTATTTGCTATTTTCTATCTTCGTAATTTTTTTTTCAGTAAGTTTTTACAGAGTTGCCAAAGCCACTTCTTCTGCAGCAGTAGAGCTGTTACTGTGTATGGTACTCACGGTGTCTTTACTTTAGCAATCCTGACTCTATTGAATTTAGGAAATTCTCTAAGAATGAGTAAAATTGTTGATAGGCTTTGCCAGTGCAGCTGCAGGGGAGTTGAAGTAATTTCCCATAGCATCATACTAAATGCTATTTTTACTAAAGTAAGCAAATAGTTAATAGAATTAAACCATTTTTATTCTTTCAGAAAAATTATCATAATTCTATAAAATAACATATTCAGGCTAATACTAGCATGTTATTCCACAGTGTGCAGAAGCTCTCATACTTTCAAAAGAGTGAGGAGGAAATGCCTCTTGGGGAGGGAGCCAAATTCTCCCAACATTTGCTGAAGCTCATTATGAGCTTTCCTGCCATTCTTGGTTCTAACAGTTTGCTACATTATTATTTAATCACATTGCAGATTCATCTTATTCTAAGTAAACCATAAAGATAATTATCAAAATTAATTAGAGAAGATTCTTTACTTTGTGTGAATATTCACTATACAATGACTTTGAAGACTTTATTGAAAATAGAATTTCTTTGTAATGCCATCTGTTTTGATATACACTTGTGGGAATACTGCCCATCCTTGAGCTATCAATGATACGTGTATATGAATTGGTGTCCATAGCTCCAGGAACCACCAGGGCAAGCTCCAAACTAAGCAGAAGCTTTGCTTACTCTTGTCTTTGCTGGTGGATTCCATATTGGATCTTCCTTGTCCATATAAACCATTATCCCCTTCTAGAACTCGGTTGGTTCTCCATGTTTGTATGTTTGTGTGTGTGTGTGTGTGTGTGTGTGTGTGTGTGTGTGTGTGTGCATGTGCATGCACATGTGTGAGGAATCTGTATTTCTGCCTCACTAGAACATAAACTCCATGAGGATGGGGTTTATGAATGTTTTTGTTGATCATGGTATCCCTAGAACCTTGTCCAGTTCTTGACACATGGAAGATACTCAACAGAAGCCGTTAAATTCATTATTTTATTTGTGTACTCATTTGGTCACTTATTCTTTAATTTGTCTCACATGTATTGAGTTCCTTCTATAAAATGGTCACTGGTGTGGACATTAGAGTTACATGAGGTGTTAAATATTTGTATATATGTTTGTATGTATAGATTTTCTACGGTTTCAGATCCAAGTACTACTGAGGAATCTGTAGCATTGATCCAAAAGGCCATATTGTAGGAACATATGATAGTTCAAATCACTGATGGAGCTCTTGTCACTATTATTCTGAGGGTAGGGGAGCCTCTTTTCTGGCACCAGTGTGGATAGTCTCTGGATTAGAAGGTTAAATGTATATCTAGCACTTAAATTTAAAATATATATATTTTTAAATAAGTAACATTTAAAATTGCACTTAAATATTTTAAGTCTAATAGTAGTAGTATAAACTAGCAATGTATGATTCCCCAAAGAGAGTCCCAGGCATGGTTCTAGATGCAAAGGGGGATAGCAGTCCTGGGTGGGGCACACAGGGACTGTGAAGGGGACTGGAGGGAGATGAGCAGAACACCCACAGGGTCCACTACACCAGAGCTCTTGGTGTCAGCACAGAAGTGGTATGGCAGGGGATGGGGATGAATGGACTCACCTCTATTATTAAGATAGAGCCCCAGACAAGTTTAGTTTAGTTAGTATATGGAACATAGTCTTCTTCTGGCACCTCAAGAGAAATATTTGCTAGACCAAACTGTTAGAACTTACCTGATTGATAAAATAGAGACTGTTTGCTTTTCTATTTTGTAAAGTGAGGCTCCCCTTTAACAGTTACACATATTTACAGGAGTACTTTAATAACTGGATAATACTAAGAGCTCCCTTCTTTCTTCTTTGATAGACCCACCTAGAGTTAGGAATTCATTGCTGTAGACAAACAGTCTGTAATATGTAGGACTAGATTTTCTCTTCTATACCTCATTCTAATGGTGTTTGAGGAAATTTACCTTTGCTCAGCAGGCATCGAAATAACTGAACACTTTGATTGATGTAGTAAAACATCCAGGCAGAGGGTTGTTTGGTGTAGGGAGATAAGCTTTTGCCATGCAGGGTATGTATTCTATGGGAACAGGGCTATGATACTAGAAGTGCAAATATATAAACACAGTGTATGAACATCCATTGGAGCAGAAGCCACTAAGGTGACAATTAGTTATAAACAAACTATGTGTTTAAACTGGAAAAGGAGCATGTAATTTAGTATTCACAAGATAAAAGTTATTCTTCCCTGCTAAACTAAAGAATATTGTCAATTGTGGAATTCCTTTTAAGTTTCTACCAGTGTTATTAATGGTTGACATACCTACCTGCTCTACTTGCTAGGCACCTTGTGCGTAGACATTATATGGGAGAGAAAAAAAAAGTATAAGGCTCAGTCTCCATCCCTGAGAAACCCACAATGTAGGTGAGAACAAACACTGTGTATAGCATGGACCTGTAAAAATAATAGCCATCAATTATTTGGTGGTTCCTTGTTCTGTGCCAGGCATTGTACTAGGTATTTTGCTTTCTGTGATCTAATTTGATCCTCACTATAGAATTGCAGAGTAGGAATTATTATTTTCACTTTTGAAATGAGGAAACTGAGACTTAGAGATACAAAATAATTTTGTTATATTAAAACAACGTGTTAGTGCTTAAGGATTCAAATCTGAACCAAAGCTGTCTTTTTACTAAGCTAAGCTGCTTGTTAAAAATAGTATCCAAAAGTTTAAAATCCAAATTGATCTGAGACTAGAGCAAGCATACAGACTGTCAGAAATGCGTTTTTAAAAAGCTGTGTTTGAGGCAAAAGATCGGTGAAGGAACCACATGTGTATTAAGGCCAACGTTACAATATTGATGAGTAATATGGAGAAGCAGAAACTCTCAGTTTTTGTTTTGCTTTTGTCTTCTCTGTCAAATAGAGTGATCTTCAGACCATAAGACGGTAAAACAAACATTGGTTACAGGGGAATTTAAATCTATATGGGTGAATATATTATGAGACAGCACCTAACAGATCTAAATGAGCTCAGGTCTCCTACTAGATGAAATATGCCCTTGAAGATTAAGACAATCTCAAATAGATCAATGTTCCTGTTATATTCTCATAGCACCCTGTTTAAGAGTGTATGTTATGATCTGTAAGCATATATTTATTTGTGTGGTCATATCAGTTATTAATTTTCTATCCAGATTCTATGTCTGTTGGACTTCCTGCTGTTCCCCTGGTGACTAACATAGCCCCTGGGACGTAATTGGGGCTTAGCACACCTTCAAGGAATGAAGAGGTTTCACTGAATTTTTGTAGGTGACCTTTGAGGACTCAGCGGGAACTGAAGAGGCCAATAACAACTCTGATTTTGAAAATGATGTTGATGGCAAATGGGGACATTTTCAATTAGAAGTCACAGGATAGCAATAGGACAAATGAAACTAGCACAAAATCTGTTGTCTGGTACAGAAGAAGTTATTGAATCTGAATACTTTTTAAAAAAATATTTTTTTTCCAACATTTATTTATTTTTGGGACAGAGAGAGACAGAGCATGAACGGGGGAGTGGCAGAGAGAGAGAGGGAGACACAGAATCGGAAACAGGCTCCAGGCTCTGAGCCATCAGCCCAGAGCCCGACGCGGGGCTCGAACTCACGGACCGCGAGATCGTGACCTGGCTGAAGTCGGACGCTTAACCGACTGCGCCACCCAGGCGCCCCAGAATCTGAATACTTTTATGGGACATATAGTTTATCACAGTTTCCACCTGCTTTTGCTGTGTTCTCCAATTTTATTCCCTGGTTAATTCTTGGAAGCATTTGTGGTTTAGAGTCCAAAAGATTGTTGACATTGATCCTATGCAAAGTTTTAGAATACGTCATTGCAAAGATGAATGGTTTGTAAAAAAAATGAAGAAAAGAGTGATTTCTGAGACACAGGGCAAATAGTTTCCAACAGACTCCTTTCTTTGGCAGTATGTAGTAGAAAAATTCAGTATATTGGGACAGTAGACACCAAAAGATTCTGTCAGGGTATATATAACCTATTCAACATGTCTGTCAGTGATTGATGGTACTGACGAGTCATGTCCAAATGACATTTTCTGGCATCTTTCTAAATAATATACTTGAATGACAGTTTTTTAATTTGTTAATTTTAGTTGGTATTTCAGAATTTCTATTTCTGTAGTTGAAGATCTAGTGTTCTTAACGGAATCAGAATAACATTCATGATCTAATACATTAAGTGATTTGGGCAGTGAGTTTCTTAAAACAGGGTAAAGATATAAGTTACCGCCCACAAAAAGCTGTCGTTAGAAAACAAAACAAAACAACTCTCCTCCACAAAATATGGACATATTTAAAAATTTCTCTACATTATCACGATCATTTCCACTCCTACTCAGTTTTTTCCTAGTCAATCTGTTTAAGGTTAGTTTAGAGCATCTGAGGTTTCAAAGCAAAAGGGAATATATTTCCTCATCTTTTTGCCATACTCATTTAAAAATAGTACACAGAGAGTAAGTTGCCAATGATCTGTTTAGCATGTGCGGTTCTACCTCTACCTGAGGAAGAACTGGATAATTCTGTTGTCATTGTACAAAGACCTTTGACAATGAACTGTCTGTGTGATCATGAAAAAATCATCTCTGAGTTTTTTTTTTTTTCTCATTGGGAAGCATGGAATTATTATTGCATACCTTAAAGGGTTGTTGTGAAGATTACAGGAGATTATATATAGCATTTATGTTAAACAAAACGCTTGCTATGTGCCAGCAGTGTGATAAGCTTATCAGATACATTGTTTTATGTGTGATTCATAATAAATCAGTTATTAGTTGGGTACCTTGCTTAAGTTCCAAGAAAAATCAAATCTGTAAATCTAAAATCCTTCTAGGTTTTCCACTGACTTTCAAGGAGTATTCTCTAAGCGTTAACTCAACCCACTGGATCTTTCTGCATTGGATACAAACTATGTTTGAAAGAATGACAAGTTCTTCTTCAGTCTCCTTGCAGAGATTACTCACACCAATCATTTATGAGTCCTGATGGTTTTGTAGTATGAAAGTATTCTATAATGTGTGGTGAGAAATTTCACCTTTTTGCTGGCTACTGCCAATAATTTCTCTCCCCTACCTCCTTCTTTTTACTTACTTTCTGCTTAGAATTTTTGGGGAACTTCAAATTCATTGTCTTCTATCATGCAAAACTAAATATCCTTTTTTTAGTTTTGGTATATGATATTCAGACTCTTGAGATCCCACTTTCTACATTATTAGTTGCCAAGGTAGATTTCTTTTTTGAAAACAATCCTATATTTATCAATGTACTGCATTCACATAATTAAAAGTCAAATAGGTCTAAAGAGTGTATTTTGAATAAAATGTAGTCTCCTCTCCTATACTTCCTCATTCTCAAGTCCTGCTCTCCTAATATATCAACTTCATCTCTTTTACAGGTTTATTCTACAATTTCAACTGTTTATAAATATTTATATTTGTACTAGTATTTCTTAATTTATCAATCTTAGTGTTATTTAGACTTCCTGTTTTGTAATTCAGGATTTGTCACTCTTTAACATTTTTTTAATGTTTATTTTTAAGAGAGAGAGAAAGCAGAATGTGAGCAGGGGCGGGGAGGGGCAGAGAGAGAGAGGGAGACACAGAAGTCAAAGCAGGCTCCAGGCTCTGAGCTGTCAGCACAGAGCCACACACAGGGCTCGAACTCACAAACCGTGAGATCATGACCTGAGCTGAAGTCGGACGCTCAACTGTCTGAGCCACCCAGGCGCCCCAGGATTTATCATTCTTAACACAGACTCCCCACCCCCCACATACATATGTGTTCCCTCATGCTGTTCTCAAGGTATAGTTTAGCACATATTTAATTAACTCACCACTCAGTTTCCACATTATTGAGTAGTGAAATACGATTTACTGTTGAGACTAATAGTATACTATGCTTCTTCTTTCCCAAAGTTACTCTATTATTTACTATTAAAAAAATTTTTTTAATGTTTATTTATTTTTGAGAAAGAGAGGGACAGAGCATGAGTGGGGGAGGGGCAGAGAGAGAGGGAGACACAGCATCCAAAGCAGGTTCCAGGTTCTGAGCTGTCAGCACAGAGCCCGATGTGGGGCTCAAACTCACAAACCATGAGATCATGACCTAAGCTGAAGTCGGACATTTAACCGACTGAACCACCCAGGTGCCTGTATTATTTTACTATTTTTATTATGTTGTTACGTTCTCCATTTTCCATTTTTTAAAAAGTTCCAATAAAGCTGTCAACACTAATATTTTTTCACATGTTAAAATATAAAAGATAACAAATTAATTTCCTTACCCTAAATTTTTTCATGTGAAAACCCCATCAACCTTCTTCTACCTTCTTCAACTTCAGGCGGTTACCCTCTAGGCCTCATGGACAGATGTCCAGCCTGGAGCTTCCTTCGGTCTTCTTCAGTGTTTGGTCCTATGTCTAGGATGCCATGTATTCCTGTTTATTGGCTTATTCCCTTATTTTGCTGAAGCTCATCTTCCAGCATCTCTCTGACAAAGGGTACATAGCAGTTTATTTGAATCCTTGCATGTCTGAAAATGTATTTATGCTACCTGCACATTTGATTGACAGTTTAACTAGAATAGTGTGCATCTACCATTTGATTGGAATAGTGGCCATTGAGTATCACTCAAACATCTCCCTGTATTTTCATGATTCTTTACCTTGTGAATTCTGTCTTTCCAAGGTACAGGCCAGAATACTACTTTCACCATTCTCCTTTGAAACTATAGGTGTAGTTATGTTATGAGATAAACCAGTACAAAGTTTCCTTTCAGAAGCAAGTAGCTTTGGATTTTATAGGAAGCAACCATTTTTCTGGTCAAAGTTCAGAGGCATGTGGTATTCAGGGGTGGTGGTGTCATCAGTGCTGGTGGCAGGAGTAGTTGCAGTGAATCCCAGTGCATGGTTGGTGGAGGGATAAAATAGAACAGTTTCCCTATCACAGTGGTTCTGCATTGTGGTTCTGGACCTTGGTACTGGGACTGTGATCTTGAGCTTATTTTTCTAGCCTGCCAATGATTCAGTGAACTTTCTTCTGTACTTTAGAAAATTAATTTTTCTTAGCCTACAGTGTGCCTTTTCTTGTTTGCATTTAAGACTGATACAATTAGTATGGAATACTAGATAAAAATAATTTTGCATAGGAAGTTAGATATTTGATTTCACTGTGATTGAGTATCTAGTGTTGCTGATGTCCTGTGATGCCTATTATATTACAAGGATGTGTGTATGAGTGAGTGAGTGAGTGTGTGTGTGTGTGTGTGTGTGTGTGTTATCCTGTACGCTTTTAGAATCTTCTCTTACCTCTTGATAAAATTTCTAATGACGTTTTTTGCTTACTTTTCTGGGTATTCCTGAACACTCTCTTTCTGGAAGATTATTTCTTTCGGTTCGGAGAAGTCTAATATTATTTTTTTGATAATTTCTATATTCAGGTTTTCTGGAACTTCTGTTAGATGCTGGAAAGCTGAGTGAAGTTCTCTTTTTGTTATTATGTCTTTTTTATATTTTATCTTATTTTTACATTTTAGCTTATTTTCCTGTATTTCTCAACTTTAACTTCCATCTCCACTTTTGATTAGAAAAATCTGTTATAATATCTTTAATTTTCAGGAGCTCTTTTTTTTAATTGTAGGACAGTTCTGTTTTCAATGCATCATTTTCTAGTTTTATAGAAAGACCAGTGTTTCTCAACATTTGAGAGTGGGGTTAACTTTCTTCATCATTGCCTTTATCCTCTTGTTTGTTTGTTTCTGTTTGTTTTGATCTTTCACTTTGGAGATTTTTCTCAAACGTCTGGTAATTTTTGGTGTTTCATTTATATTAAAAATTATGTCACCAAAATTCCAATCAAGTTCTGTTTAAGGGTGGATAGACTTGTCATCTCATGGCCTTGAGCATAGAGCCAGTTATTTTATTGAGTGTCACCCAAACGTTAGTGTGTGTAAGTTTAGTTACTCTACACAAAAATTCTGTAGTTTAATTCCTGATAGGGATGGAGTTCTGAGAAACCTATAGTTGAGTATGTGAACTTATATATAATTCCTGCCTTTTCAGTATCACGAATCACCCCTTTTTCAGTGTTGTTCCCAGTAGGGGCCTTATTGACTCCCATTTCTCCAGAGGAAAACATATCCTGCCTCTCACATTGCTGAGGTTGCCTGGGTGCACAGAGAAAGAAAGGGAATCTGGGTGGGAAAGTCCCGTATCTCCACTTGCTATGAGTGTAGGCCTTTAACTATTTCTCCATGTTCATTCCAACTCATTCCTGTTCTTGTAGTGCTGATTTTGGAAGCTGAGCTTGCAGGTGTATTGTCAGGTTCACTGGCTGGTTTCTGTTTTGGTGTCCTGTGACGTGATGTAGGCTTTAACTTTCTATATTCTGACATGTCACTTATCAGTCCTCCATCTACTTTTTCTTTTTCTAATATTGTTGAAATAATTCCTCTCATTGTTTCCTTCTCTCTGATTCTCTATGTTATGGGTTAATAACCTGCTAATTATTTAATCTGTCATTTCGGTGTAATTTTGGACAGATTAAAATGAGTTTTGTGGTGATTCTATATATAACCAAATATTCTCATTTTTTCCCAAAAATGACAACCCTTTCAATGAGGAATTCTGGTATCTGCTATTAAACTAATAAAGTGACCAACTCATCACTGTGAAAGAGGTGTATTGTTTCTTTAACACTCAATAGAACAAGATTCAGAGGGGTTAATCAACTTGTTCCAAGTCAAATCCACTTAGTAGGTGGCAAAGCACTGATTCAGATCCAGACCAGTATGATTCTGAAGGCCATGCTGTAGCTGTTAATCATCACTTAGTGTATCAGATACTTGACACATCACAAGTTCTCAATCATGGCAGCTTCTGGTACTGTCAGCTCACAAGGAGAGTATTCAGTGTTTGAGCAGATGTTATTCTTAGAGTGAGTGAGGTAATCCTTATACGTAATATCTAGAGTAATTTAATTTAAGCCTAATAGCAGTAGATAACATAATTAGCACCTTTAAAAACTTACTGTGATAGGTACAATATTACCTTTCCTCCCAAAAGATGTCTACATCTTAATCCCCAGAAAGTGTGATGATGCTAGGTTATATGGCAAGGGCAATTAAGGTCACAGATGGAATTAAAGTTGCTAGTCAGCTGACCTTGAGATACCAGGCGGGCCCAATTTAATCCTAAGAGTTCTTATAAGTGGAATAGGGAAACTGAAGAGAAAGAATCAGAAAGATGGCAACATAAGAATTCAGCCTTACAATGCTGGCTTTGAAGACAGAGGAATGGGGCCAAGGAAGGAGGGAAGTCAGTAGCCTCTGGAAGCTGGGAAAGGCAAGAAAATTGGTTTTCGCTTAATGTCTCCAGAAGAAATGCAGCCCAGGCAACAATTTGATTTTAGCCTTGTGAGACTCATTTCAGGTTTCTGATCTCCAGAGTTGTAAGATAGTCATTTTGTTTTAAGCCACTAAATTTATGATAATTTGTATAGCAGCAGTAAGAAATGAATACATTTATTAAATAAAATAAAAGTGTGTGTGTGTGTGTGTGTGTGTGTGTGTGTGTGTAGCTTACCAGAAGAAAAAGATGATAAATACTCAATGACATGGTGTGATTAAATAGTAACCTTAGAGATGGATAGCAGCTTGGAGAGGAAGGAGTAATTGGAGCTGCAAAGGCTCCCCCAGTGGTCAGGGTAGAAGGGAATCCATTTTCATCTTGGACACAGACAGGATAATGTCTCTTCTTGCCTCAAGATTTTTAAACTGCCCCTAATTTTGCCACAATATGCAGAGTGCAGACCTTGTCACAGCACACACAAGTTGGGGAGAACTGATGGACAGAGGAAATAAACAGAAGCCAATCCTAGTGCAATGTGACTTAGGAGCTGGTGTTCTTCTATGCATAGTGGAGGAAACAAGGCTCCATGGTATCAACTAGTGAACACTATTTCTAAAGTGGCCTATTATCTACTTTAGGCATAGGGGCTGGATTTCAGGGGGGAAGTGTTCCCGGGTAGCACCAGTCGGGAAGTGAGGCAGAGAAGAGAAGGAAGCCAATGTTCTAAGGAGAAGATTACCCACAGTGACAAAGCAGGGCTCAGTCCTGTTGGATTGTGCAGGACACAGCTCTGATTTGTTCCCCTGAGGAGTGAAGAAACTGTGCTGTTTATTTACCAACTTCCCCTTTGTTAGCGGTTGGGAGCTGCTCTTGAGACATTCGTCTCTCTGCCATCTCCAGACTCCCCTGAGCATGAGCTGAGCATTCTTTGGCAAGTGGATAAAGCTGCTGTAAAAAGCTGCAAATGAGTGGAATACGAAGTCCTCCACAGGTATGGGAATAGACCATACCAAGGATTTATGTTCTGCTATCTTACCAGTCATGGCACAGAGACAATAGACATATATGGCATAAGAATCTATGAGATACCTGAAATTTTATCAGCAATGTGTAGAAGGAGAAAGATCAGATTGTCCATAGTGGAAACAATTTTCTTGGCCACACTGATTAATAGTGGCTGATTTCCTAAAGAAGAGGGATTAGGAATTGATATAAAACACTGCATAGCATGTCAGTGTGAAGCATATGGAGATCTAGATATAGAGAAACAGATATGTGGACTCAAACCTGAGAATTGTAGCCAACATTTAGGGCCCAAAGGAGACCAGGTATATAGTACCAAGTGTGCGTCCAACAAGGTTTATTGTGTTATGCATGTGTCCTACATTTTACTTTCCTTTTCTAGAAACACAAAAAAATCAAAGCCCCAATAGGCACACTTACCAAAGTATGAAAATTGCAGGTGTACAATATGTGGTTGAGAATGCAGGTCAAGGGATTGGTTGTGCCCTTCTTCCTTCCCTGAAGGTAGAACAGTTGGGAGCATCATCTTCATGCACTAAGAACTGTCGTTTAAAGTAATAGCAGTCTCAGACTATACAAGTTCACAGCAGGCTTAACTAACCACAGCAGATGTAATGGCTCAGAAATGAACAATGTAAAAATAAGTCAAAATAAGAAACATTTGTATATAACTTGTATTTGAAGACTATAGTCAATTATATACTAAGATCTGGCAAAACAAGATGAAAAATGGTTTCTTTTTGCATGTTTTATTCTCCAATCTGTTAAGGATGAAGTATTAAAATGAAAAACAAAAACAAGAATTTTGGAACCAGATGAGTGTTCAAGTGCTCTTACTTTAATGGTTACTAGCTTTGACCTTGACCATGTTTTATGAGTCTCAATTCTTCCATCTGTCAAAGAGATGATGCCTTCCTCAGGTAGTTTTAGTGGGAAGAAATTGGATTAATACACAAAGTTTCTTTATTGTAGACTTTGAATTGAATGTCCATCCTTGCTTCTCCTTATGCAGCCCTGGGCTTTCAAGGAGTAGGTGTATTTGCTTCATTGTGATTAAGTTCAAGCTTGTTTACTGATGCTCCTTTGAACTTCTATGTAGTGTCCTAGCTACTGGTGATACCAAAAAGAACAGAACACAGATTCTGTCTTTGAGGAGTTCAAAACATAATGGAGGTGTAGAAAATAAATTGTCTCAGAACACTGTGTTATACACAATAGTGGAAGCATATACAAAATATTAAAGGAGCTCAGGTATTGGGGTAATTTATTCTGCCAAGGAAATAGAAGGGAAAATAGGAGGCCAAAGAAAGGAAGTAATACTTGAGCTGTGCTTTGATGAATAAGTTAGACTGTTTATTTAAAAGGGGAAAAAAGAATACTGAAAGCAGCAGGTTCATCTTGAGAATTGTGTCTTGGGGCACCTGGGTGGCTCAGTTGGTTTAGTGACCAACTCTTGATTTCAGCTTAGGTCTTCATCTCATGGTTGTGGGATTGAGCCCCATGTCGGGGCTCCATGTGTGGAGCCTGCTCAAAATTCTCTCACTCCCTCTCTGTCCCTCCCCTGCTTGTGCTGTCTCTTTCTCAAAATAAATATATATTAAAAAAAAAAAAAGAATTGTGTGTCAAGTGCCCTTATATGCATCAGTCTGACAGCCAAGTAAACAGTTGTTATGGCCTTTTTTAAGTTTGCCTCCACTAAGTATACCCTGAATCATTTTGTAGAGAAAGCTGATGCTTGATTTTCATAACTGTTATATGGGTTACTTGATTAATATTTGTGCTGAGTATCATTTTTAATTTATTTGGATTGTACAGAAGGGTGAACCAGTTCAGAAGTCCAACTTAAACAAGTTTAACCATTTTAGAATTAGCCCACAGAACAGAAAAGTAAAACAAAAAAACAAAAAAACAAAAACAAAAAACAAAACTTATAGAAAGCCTCTCATAGGGAAAGAACAATCACAGACTTCATAGAGTTAATTTTATTTTTAATTCCAGAAGATATACTATCAAATTACCAATATGTAAGGATTTAGAGTAGAAGACAAAACTTCACATTTTTGGCTAAGTATGGCATACACATTTTGACCCATGCTTCCTCTTAAAACCCCAATAAAAGGAGAATAATATGATCTTTTTTAAGTTGTGAATTCACAATGGCAAGGGACACAGTAGAGGAGATGACAAGAAAGCTAAAATCAGACTGAAGGAAGGTGAATCTAAGTTGGGTAGGGGATGGATCTCAGTAGCAAAGCAGGGTGGACCACACAGAGATACGAGGTGTTTTTGACACAGGGAGAGGGAACAGGACTGAAAAACAGGAGGATTATAATTGCACAAGCTGTTTAAGAAATCGACCCCTGTTTTTCCCCTTCAGCCCACAAGGTCAGGTACCCATTGTTCCCTTCTCCTGAATAAAGACAGGTGGATTATCTGGGGAGGTGGAGTCAGTGAGATTCTGAGTTTAGGACATGAGGTATGGAAATTTCAGAGGAGGAAGGTATGAATATATATGTGGAAGAAGGATCAGAGAACTGCTGAATTTCTTTTTAAAGCCTTGTAGAGTTATTTTAACAACATAAATAACTTTGTGCAGAAACACTTCAAAAGGGAAATCTCCTCTCTTCTCACTGTAGGACTTGATGATTAAGAGATTCTCTCAGGCCCTCAACATAAAATTGTTTTATTTGGGGTACATATGAATATTATGCACCCAAATATTTTTATTCAGGTATTACTTCAGTATTCTGGAGAGTTGAGAAGAATTTGTAGGATAACAAGGAGATGTATGAAGCAAAAATTTTTCTCCTTACCATTTTATTTACTAGATTTTTCTTCACTAAACTATCACAATAACAAAAATTTAATTTATTAGAAAAACTGTCCTGATTCCAGATGTCAGAAGTGTTAGAATAGAACTAGCAATTTAAAAAGTTTCAGCTTATCTTTGGCTCAACCTCTTGCAAATAACTCAATGATTTATGCTCAGTTTTCTGTCAAATGTAAATAAGATTTGCATCTTGTTCAGTCAAACACATAACAACATTGATTTAGCGCCCCACAGTGAGCTGAGCAGTGAGCGAAATCCTTCTCTGCAAACGATGACATCTTATCTCAGTGCCTCCGAGGCCTCATATAAAGCATTTTCTTATTACCGAAGTGTTCCTTACTCCCAAGATGAACTTGACATATTGAGTGTATGACTAAAAATAACCTGATATTTTTCTTTATCCAAAAGTTTTATTTCCAAATGAGTATTGTTCTTTTTAAAGTATTCACCTTGGAAAATTAGATACTAAATAGTACTTCTTCCTTTGATTATATTTACCTGGCAGGGGAGACACCATGATCAGGAATTTCCTTCAGAGCTGGAAGCATGGTGTTCATCCCTATCCTGAGACTAGACTAAGATCATTTGACACCAAGTCTTGTGAGTAAGCTAGATAAGAAAGTCAATGAGTTCCTGTAGCTGCCCTTGTGGTGAGCATAGTAGCATAATGTGTAAACTTGTCCAGTCACCATGTTGTTACCTCTAAAACTGATGTAGCATTGAATGTCAATATACTCAAATAAAAAAAATTAAAACAAAACAAAACCAAAAAAAGAACACCCCAGAAAGTCAGTAAGTTCCATACTCAGGAAATGGAGTTAAGGAGGGACAGTGCAGAAATGCTTCTGGGTTTTGTGTGTGACTGCTGGACAGTTCTAGCAGCTGCAGATGTTTTTCTCTAGGTGACTGTCTCAAAAGAGATTATCCATTAGATATAGAAATGTTAATAGGTAAAATAGCTCACGGATGAACACTCCCACCGCTTACACCTTATTGGTCATATATATTTTCACTCAATGCTTTTATTCGTTCTTGGTATGCGGAGCTGCCTTCATGGCAGCTTCATTTATCTTAATTTGTCAACTCCTACGAGGTCATTATTCTGCAAACTTAGTATAGCATCGTAATCAATCAGGTAATTAAGATACTTTTTTGTTGTTGTAGATGATGAATTTAATAATGGAGATAATGCACACACATTCGGGGACTACTGAAGTGTGCACAGAGCGTAAAGCAAACACAACACAGCACATCTTGAGACTGTAGGCAAGAGCATAGTTAAAGTCCTGAAGGTTAAAACAGTGGCGAGGGTGGCTGGGAGGCAGGTGAGTTGAAGAAGTATTCATAAATTATGGGATGTGGGCCTTTCAGATCCTTTAGTCAAATTCCCTCCTTCTCCCAAATTTTATAGAGGAGTAATGAAGTCCTAGGGAGGTGAGTTTCCTAAATACAAATGGGAGAACAGGACTCCAGTTCAGGATTTGGGGCTTAATGGTTGTAGCTTTCTTTTATTTCTTTTCTTTTTTTTTTTAACTTATTTTTGGGACAGAGAGAGACAGAGCATGAATGGGGGAGGGGCAGAGAGAGAGGAAGACAGAGAATCGGAAACAGGCTCCAGGCTCCGAGCCATCAGCCCAGAGCCTGACGCGGGGCTCGAACTCACGGACCGCGAGATCGTGACCTGGCTGAAGTCGGACGCTTAACCGACTGCGCCACCCAGGCGCCCCTTTCTTTTATTTCTTTATGGGCTCTCTCCCTTCTCCAGGCTTCACGCTACCTTTGATGTATATAGTTTGTCTTCAATGCTTTCTTGCCTAAAATCTCATTCCTCTTGTTTTTTTCCCTTTCTTCACTGGAACTCTGTGCTAAGAATTTCCCCTCACATTTCTTTCCTCTCAACTTGAAGTTCTTTTATATAAAAGGGGGAAGGTTCCAAAAGCCTTGATCTAAGCTGGCATAAAATTGCTATGGGTAAGGTGAAAAAGCTAAGAGGAATTTTCCTTTAAACCTTTAACAGCTGAAACCATTGTCAGTGAAATTTCTGGCAATTCTTTTTTTTCTTTTCTTTTTTTTTTTTTTGAAAAGTCTCCTTAGACCCTTGATAAATAGAACTGTATTAAAAATATTACAAAGTAAGTAATCAGCTCCTTTCTCTTCTACTATCAGGAAGATTCCTTATGCTACTTGGAACATGGTTATATATTGTCTGATGGAAGTAATGCATGGAGAAGACAACTGGAGGAGGCTGCACAAACTTAATTTCCATTCTGGGCCTGCACCTAGGCTTGGAAGAGAGGGAAAGGTCCAGAAGGCAAGAAGAGGGCAACAAGAAACAAGAGATGGCGTAGTGAAAGTGAGAGAAAGTTCGGAGGAATTTTGAGGTATGGGTTAGAAGAGTGTTAACAGCCCCTTCAGGGAGCAGTAATTCAGGAAGAGGCAGATGTGGGCAAAAGGGATTTTAAGAAGTCTTTTGTGTGAGTCGTTAGATACAGTTATTCCTTTTTTGCCTCTCCAGAAATTAAAGTATATGCTTACTTCTTTTCAAGTTGTTGAGAAATTGGATGTTTTTTGATTGAGTGCATCCCCATGCCAAGATGGGCCTCAAAGTTGGAGCAAGAACTCCCAGTTTCATTTGGAAAATACAACTATCTTTATTTTGATGCCCTCCCTCTTTCCCACAACACCTAATCCAATTTTTCACAGTCTGCATAATAGGAAAAATGACTGTATGGCAGGAACCAAAAGTATGAAATGGAATATAAATTTAATTGAGGCTTATAAACAGCTGAGAAGAGGAAATGGTGACCTACATGCTAAGTGTTTTTACTGTCTTCTCTGTTTTTGAAATATTATAAAGATTAACTGTGGCAAATGAAATGTATTGACTTGGTGGCTGGTTAACAAATCTAGTCCCTGACCTATGAGATTAAATTTTCCAGTACACTTTCAAGACACTGTCATTACTATCTTATCCCATAATATGGGTGAAGAGAGGTCCTGAATGCACTTATTATACGACCTTAATAAGTATCTGGGGCGGCATTGGAGATATATAAAGAACACTTTTCACTCTTCTTGGCACCCCTTTTCCTGCCATAAGTCTAACCACCACCCCCCCCCCATTATCTCCTGGTCTGGAGTGTGACACTAATCTAGATGACTGTTTCATTGCAGGCTCTTTTTTCAATCACAATAAAAACAGAAGTGGCAGGATATTAGAGGCAAAATGGATAGTGCTAAAAAAATTACAGTTTAACTTCTCATTTATCAATGTAATTGAAAGTTACTAGCAGGGTGTGTGGTGCCAGTGTTTCTATCAGGCAATGAGTAATCTATTTATGCAGCATAATTCATCCTTCTGAGGTTCTAATGAGGATTGCTTAATTCAGGTTTTAATCATACCTGACAAATCATCGTTGAAGTTGGCATTGGGCTTGTTCATAGGTGCTTTTGCCTGCTAGGTTGACATAGCTCAGCTTCATCTCCCTCTCTGCATGTTCCTTTCAGGCTTCACTTAACTATAACAACAACAAAAGAGTACTGGTTTCCTTCAACACCAAAATGCAAAATGATTCTGGTCTTTTTTTTCTTTTTTGAATACTCAATGCCATTAGTAGCAACTGTTTTTATTTTTTATTTAATTAAAAAATGTTTATTTATTTTGAGAGTGAGAGAGAGGCACAGAGAGGGAGAGAGAGAATCCTAAGCAGGCTCCACGCTCCAAGCACAGAGCCCAGCACGAGGTTCCATCTCATGAACCATGAGATCATGACCTGAGCTGGAATCAAGAGTCGGATGCTGAACTGACTAAGCCCCCCAGGTGTCCCTATTAGTTTTTAATATTGAAAAAATATTTTTTATTGATGTGCAATTGTCATGTAATATTAGTTTCAGGTATACAACATAGTGATTTGATATTTATATAAACTACAAAATGACCACATTGTCTGTATTCTATGTGCTGTACATCCTGATGACTTACTTATTTTATAACTGAAAGTTTGTATCTTTTGATCCCCTTCACCCATTTTACCTTCCCCACAGACCTCCTTTCCCTTGGCAGCCATCAGTCTATTCTCTGTGAGTCTGGTTTTGTTTCACTGTGTTCATTTGTTTTGCTTTTCAGATTCTACATTTAAGTGAAATTATGATAGTTGTCTTTTTCTGTCTTATTTCACTTAGCATAGTACCCTCTAGGTCCATCATGTTGTTACAGATGGCAAAATTTCATTCTTTTTTATGGCTGAGTACTATTCCATTATATATATATATATAGCACATCTTTTTTTTTTTTTTTAAATCTATTATCTGTCAGTGCCTGGGGTAGGGTCATGTCAATGCCTCTCCTACCTGTCTTGATATGGTCCTTTTATTTATTTATTTATTTATTTATTTATTTATTTATTTATTTATTTATTGGTGGAGCAGGTATTGAGGTAATGAATTTTTAGAAGGAATTGTTCCAAACTAGCTGTACATTTGTTGTGTCTGTGGAAAGAGGTGAATTCAGGATCTTCCTAAAATCCCTAAAATCTCCACTTTGAACTTCCTTCCACATTGGAGATATTAAAGAAGAAAGAAGTCTTTTTTGTTTTTTCTTTTTTTACGAATAAATATATCCTGTTTTACAGAGTGTATGTGTTCCTTGAGCAGGTTCATGTTCCACTTTTTGCACTTGTTCACTAATATACTTGACTCAGACAAGATCCATCTGCTGATTAGTGGTGGTGGTGGTGGGGTGCACCAGGTCAGATGCAAGTAGGAGCCCCAGAGCCTGCAAGCTGACATCTCATTTGAAAAACAAAACCAGTCTTTTTCCAGGAGAGAGTACACAATACACAGGAGATTCATGACACACAGAGAAATGGTGCTTTAATGTATGAATTGTAATATTGCAATAATGAATGTCAGAACCTGTAATCTTCATCCACTGACATGTGGTATGGGAAAGATTCTCATCAGTTAGCTTTTGCACTCAAATGGGATTTTGACCTCTAAAAAGGGCAGTGGGTATTCTCACTTCAGGTTTTCTGTAAAAACAGCTCTAGGGGTGCCTGGGTGGCGCAGTCGGTTAAGCGTCCGACTTCAGCCAGGTCACGATCTCGCGGTCCGTGAGTTCGAGCCCCGCGTCGGGCTCTGGGCTGATGGCTCAGAGCCTGGAGCCTGTTTCCCATTCTGTGTCTCCCTCTCTCTCTGCCCCTTCCCCGTTCATGCTATGTCTCTCTCTGTCCCAAAAATAAATAAACGTTGAAAAAAAAAATTAAAAAAAAAAAACAGCTCTATAATTCCATGGAGCTTCTCAGTTTCCAAATCCCTTTAACATATATTACTTGATTTTTTTCTCTTCACAATAACCTTTTGAAGTAGTTAATACACATAACAACACCCCATTTTATAGCTAAACAAACAGAATCAGAGAGGGTAATTTATTTGCCTAAGGCCACACAGTTGGAAGTAATGGAGCGTGACCTTAAACTCAGTTATGTCACCTCTAACACTTGTGTCCTTTCCACTGCTGCTGGCACCCCATTCACATTAGGGGAGACCAGCCTCTGACAGAATTCAGGCTGTACCTCTTGATTTTCACCATGATCTTAGAAATAAGACTGTTTATTTAGGCCATCTGTAATTTTTTGGGAGGTTGTGGAAACAAGAACCCCTACAGGTCTGTTTCTAATTTTAAAGTCGTTTGCTGTTTATCAAGCCTATGTTTCATTACAGATTGTATCAAATGCAGACACTTTTGACTTAGAGGATACTAAGTCCTAACTGTGGGTACTAGACACACTGCTCTAAAATCAGATGTTGTTCTTTCTAAGTATAATAGTAAATCCCCAGTCTCATTCTTTTGCTGTAGCTCACAGAAATAGTTATCTGGGAGGAACAGAAGAGAGACACAGATTACCAGTTATTTAATGCAGAGTAAACCGAGGGCCAGTGAGGTTAAATATTTTCTCTAAGGAAAATAACTCACTACTTGAGTCTTTCTTTAGATCATCTGAGTCAATTATCATTGCCTCTGTGGAGGCATTTAAAGATTATTTACCAAAGTTCTACTGTAGGCATTACTGAGGGTGGTTTGGAGCCAGAAGCTTTTCTGAATGACTTGCTCCCTAAGCATTCGAGGTTGAAAATTTGAGCTAGTTGGGGACTAAGCCAGGTTACAACCTCTTTTTCTGCATCTGGCCTTACCTGTTAAATAGCATTACCCAGAAAAACTTCATTTTGTTTTGTGTAGAACAAGTGTCCTTCATTTTTATCAAAGTGGACAAGTAGGGGCTTGAAAACTTGGCTTCTAGCCTATCATTGATGGATACAGGAGAAAATCCACAGGCCATGATATGCAGGTGAATAGCTTATGGAGGAGGTAAGCTGGGCAAACCAAAGGCAGACAGTCTTGAAGTTTGGAGCAAAGACCTCCTTGGTAAACTGACTTTTCCTGATAATATCCTTCATTACCATGAGTTGGGGAGAATGCTGAAACAGGGAGGAGATTGTGAAGTGTTGAGATCAGAGAAGGCATTTAAAACTGCACATTTTTAAGAATTAAGAGAGTAGGATGAGCACATGATCTTATTTACTTTATCTGTTCCAAACCCAGTGAAATTGTAGACTTATCTTTTAAACCATAAATACTTTGGAAGTCATGAAACACCAGCAAGGAAGAACCCATTCTGAAGAATTTATGGAAGACTAAAAGCAGATGGGATCTAATTGGCAGGAAAAAAAAAAGCAGGAATAAATTTGCCCTAAATTGGCGCAGAGAGTCACCAGAAAGGAAATTTTGGAGAAACTTCAAGCTTAGAGTTAAGTGTATAGATAAAAAATGGGAAATAGTGCTATGGTTAGGTTAATTTCTCAGAGTGTACCTGCTGTAAGATTTGTCCCCTCAATTCTCCATGCTCCCTTTTTATGGGGCTTCTGGCTTTAGAATATGCTCCAGGATGAAGTGTTGAGACTGCCTCACCCAATTAATAGGTTTCATGTAGACACAGTTCTTATATTAGAGGATGAATAGGCAAGCGAGGTACCTTGAGATAATTGGACTTCTACAATAGACAGATTAAAAAAAAAAGGCAACACCTTTAGAAGTAAAATGAAATAGTTTTTTTTTTTTTTTAACTTCGTCAGAACTTTCCTTACTTTGGCAAACTTGGGAGTCCTTAGCCTGCCTGCTCCCACCTAACCATGCAGGTTAAGGGGAGTTTATCAATATCCTCAACCCATCCACAACCCATCCATGAATGCCAGCTTCCCCTTCCCCCACCCCCATGGATTACAGGAAAAGAAATGTCAGAACCACGGAACTCAAGTTGGGTTCTTGTATCAATAAAGACTGATCTTCACCTATACGTAAGGATAGAAAATGAAGATCCATCAAACATTTGCGATAAATCACAGTACAGACAGGAGGACCATATGAAAAAACAGAACCAATTCAAGTAAAAACAGATAATTTTGGAAATAGATTATAGCCTCATACAAATTTATTTTTTAGTAACCGCAGAGATTGGTGATAATTTATGTTCATAAACAAGACCAAGAAACTATGGAAAACAAGCAGTGAGAAGCCAAAAGCAATTTCTATTAATCAAACAAATAATAATACATGCAACAAAAAGAATTAAGAAAAAGGCTAAAATTGTGGATGGGTATTGCTGAAGAACAAATTATTAATGTGAAAGTTAAATTTGAAATTTAAGGCAAGACCAGAAAGAATGAAGATAGTAAAGAGTAACTTATCAAAGTGATAAATAATCTCTTAACAGACTTCTCTAGTCAAACTGTAATAAAGTGTGAGGGTGAATACTTATTTTTGTAGAAGCAAGACTTCATCACTCACACATACATTATGGAATAAAAAGGTAATTTGGAGACATGGTCCTACAACATGGCGAAGGAATGGAAATAAAAAGAAGGTATGCAATACAAAAAAGAATTAAAAAACCCACACACCCAAAACAATAGAAATTAGCTATCATCCGTAGGAGTGAAGGTAGGAACAAAATGGAAAAAATCTCTTATACTAAACATTATCATCTTAAAGATTTAAGTATCAAAGCTTTAATAATATAGTATTGTATTTGCTTCTCTGAGTGTAAAAATACAACAATAAATACAAGCACTTCACTATCAAAATGATGGTGATAAAACTATGATTAAACTATGATATTAATGCCAGAAACAGATTGTATTAAAAATAAAATATACCTACATTCTTTTAAAACATTTTTTAAAATATTTTTTTATAAATATTCATTTTTGAGAGAGAGAGAGAGAGAGGCAGAGACAGAGGAGCAGAGGATCCAAAGCAGCTTCTGTCCTGACAGCAACAAGCCCGATGAGGGGCTTAAACTCACAAACCATGATCATGACCTAAGCCGAAGTTGGACACTTAACCAACTGAGCCACCAAGGTGGCCCTTACATTCATTTTTTTTAAGTTTATGTATTTTGAGAGAGAAAGTGTGTGCACAATTTGGGGAGGGGAAGAGAGAAAGGGAGAGAGAGAATCCCAAGCAGGCTGTGCACCGTCAGTGCAGAACCTGACTTGGAGCTTGATCTCGTGAATCATGAGATTATGACCTGAGCTTAAATCAAGAGTCAATTGCTCAACCAACTGAGTCATCCAGGCACCCCCTATGTACATTCTTTTTACAGAAGATACATACAAACAAGATGGCAGACATATATTAAATACAGTGGGTTGTTACAAAAGTGTGTTTAGTACACAGTAAGAAAAAGAAAGCTAATATCAACACTTGGAAGATTTCCATTCTAATGTATTACATGAGAAAAAGAGATACTTTATATCGGGAAAAATAATCAGAAAGTTTTAACTTTTATTAACTTGTCATAATATCAAGAGATATGAAGCAAAATCTAGTCAGAGAAATAAACAAATCCATGACCTTAATGGGAGACCTTAAAATTTTTAAAAAGTTTATTTATTTGGAGACAAAAAGATGCAGCACAAATGGGGGGGGGGGCAGAGAGAGGGAGGGAGGGAGAGAGAATCCCAAGCAGGCCCTGTGCTACCAGCACAGAGCCTAATGGGGGTCAAACTTATAAGCTGTGAGATCATGACCTGAGTCAAAATCAAGAGTTGGACACTTAATCAACAGAACTATCCAGGTACTCCTAATGGGAGACTTTAATATCGCTGTCTTAGGAGTGCCTGGGTGGCTCAGTCGGTTGAACATCCAACTCTTGATTTAGGCTTGGGTCATGATCCTAGGGTTGTGGGATCAAGTCCTGTGTTGGGCTTAGCGCTGAGTGTGGAGCCTGCTTGGGATTCTCTTTCTTTCCCTCTTCCCATCTTCCTGCTTGTATATGCTCTTTCTTTCTCTCAAAATTAAAAAAGAAATATTGCTGTCTTAGAAATTTATGGATGAGGGGAATGATAATTCAAATTAATCATTTGAATAAATAGTTTATAGAAGTAGTTTGAATAACATAATTCCTGCTTCTTTATAATAGGTATGCTATATGTAACTTTGTGTCAATAAACAGAAAGTACACATTTTTTTTCAAATGCCCAAGAAACATTTATAAAAATTGAGCATATTATTATGCTACAATGTTAATCTCTACTAATTCTACATAGGAGAAATTATATAAAACAGATTTCCTAACATGAGCCATAAAAATAGAAATTAAGCAAAAGAGTATATTCAAAATAAAGGTATTCATTTCATATTCAAAATAAATTTCTGAAATCTCTTGAAGATTAAAGGGAATTTATCTAAATGGATTAAAGAGAATGCTGAAATATATTGTTTTAAACTTTTGGGAAAATAACAAGGATAGAATCACATATAAAAACCTAGCTAACACCATTTGCTGAGAAAATTCATAGTCTTATAATCTATGTCTTCAATTTAAAAAAAAGTAGTTACATGAACCAAAGAGAAGAAAAAGAAGCATTAAGAAAAAGGGAGATCAATCAAGTAGAAAATGCAAGCATGAATAAATAAATTAGGTGTAAGAAATATGGTACAAATGTGGTGGATTTAAAAGTTAGAATACTATGTGTAACTTTACACCAAAAAGTTTGGAGATTGAGTCATGCAATTAAAAATATAGATGTTTTATGGGACACCTGGGTGGCTCAGCTGGTTGAGTGTCTGACTTTGGCTCAGGTCATCATCTCATGGTTCGAGAGTTCAAGCCTTAACATTGGGCTCATTGCTGTCAGCACAGAGCCCATTTCCAATCCTTTGTCCCCCTCTCTATGCCCCTCCCCTGCTTGTGCTAGCTCTCTCTCTCTTTCTCTCGCTCTCTCAAAAATAAATAAACTTTAATAATACAGATGTTTTATAAAATATAATATATTAAATTCAAGGAATGGCAGAATACTCAAGCAAAAAAGAAAACTGAGAAGTAGTAAAAAATTTCAAATTTAAAAAAGGCATCAGGCCCAAAGATTTTATATTTTACCAGGTCTTTAAATACATTATTTAAAATACTTCTGAGCATTAATAAATAGAAAGCTTCTATATTATTCTGGATGATGCAGTAACAAATATTCCAACAATATCAGTGGTTTAACATAGAAAAGTTTACTTGTCAATCAAATAAATCTGATGAAGGCATATGTGGGACTTTCACGCAGTCCTTGAATGGTGGGTAAGTTGTCAGGGATGCTTGTATTTTGTGCCTAAAGTATTTCAACCCCTTGCTTTCATGTTCACTGAAACGGGGGAAGGGAAAACATGGAGAACTGGAGGGGAGATAATGCCTTTTGAAACTTCTCAACTTATTCTGAGACTAGTTCATGTTTAAACGCAATTGTAGAGAAGTGCACAAACACAAAATAAAAGAAGATGCAATAAACTGGAAGAAAGAAAAATTTAGATCAATCTCCCCTTCTAACAGAAATGCAACTACTCTAAGCAAAATCTTGATTGATCAAATTCAGCTCTGTAACAGAATTTATCACAGGAATGGAATACTTTTTTAGAGTCAACTAATTATGGATTAGAATAAATAAGCTGGTGGACACATTGAAATGGTGAAAATATGTTTCACTATACACTAGAAATTAAAAGTACATGGGGGAAAAGACAGACACACACACCCATACCCACCTCCACACCCATCCCTGAATGGAAATAATGTAAAAATTTAAAACTTTATAGTAAGATTAAATGAATTCTTTTTTTTTTCTTTTCTTTTTTTAATTTTTTTTTTCCCAACGTTTATTTATTTTTGGGACAGAGAGAGACAGAGCATGAACGGGGGAGGGGCAGAGAGAGAGGGAGACACAGAATCGGAAACAGGCTCCAGGCTCTGAGCTGTCAGCCCAGAGCCCGATGCGGGGCTCGAACTCACGGACCATGAGATCGTGACCTGGCTGAAGTCGGACGCTTAACCGACTGCGCCACCCAGGCGCCCCAATAAATTCTTAATAAATGGTGAGATGGTTCATGTTTCTGAATGTGAAGACTTTGTTTTGTAAAATATTCACTTACCCAGTGTATCTATAAAATATTTGCAGTTCCATCAGAATTCTAATTGACTTTACAATGGATTTAATAGAAAGTGACAAACTTATTCCAAATTTATTTGGAAGAGTGAATTCACAGGAAGAGATAGTAACTTTTGAGAAAAATGAGGGGGTTGCTTTTGATGCTGGATGTTAAAGCCCAAATCACTGGAATACAATGCTGATAGGGCCTGAATGAACATGTAATTTAAAAAGGAGGGTAGTAATTGCAGAACATACATGAATTTAAATAAAAAGGATGTATTGAAGATCAGTGGAAAAAAGCATAGTTGTATTCTCTGCACTGTCAGCACAGAGCCCAATGCAGAGCACAATGCCATGAACCATGAAATCATGACCTGAGCTGAAATCAAGAGTCAGGTGCTTAACTAACTGAGCCACCCAGGCACCGTAGAAAAAAAGAAGTTTTAAAATGACCCATAGTCCACCATAATATTAACCTTGGTCAATCAGTGGAAAATATAAAATGCAAACAAAAAGTCTTTTTCTTTCTTTTCCTAGTTTATTTTTTATTTTTATTTTATTTGAGAGAGAACAAGTGCAAGTGGGGGTCGGGGGGAGAGGGCCAGAAGGAGAGAGAGAATCCTAAGCAGACTCCACACTCAGCATGTAGCCCATGAAGGACTCAAACCCACGACCCTGGGATCATGACCTTGAGCCGAAATCAAGAGTCAGAAGCTTAACTGTCTGAGCCACCCAGGCACCCTATTTGGTTTCTTAAATTCCACATATGAGTGAAATTACATGGTATTTGCCTTTTTCTGATTGACTTATTTTTCTTAGCGTAATATACTCTCATTCCATCCACATCATTGTAAATGGCAAGATTTCATTCTTTTTGATGGCTAATATTCCATTCCATATACACACACACCACATTTTCCTTACCCATTCATCAGTTGATGGACATTTGGGCTCTCTGTGTAGTTTGGCTATGGTTGATAATATTACTATAAACATCGGGGTGCATGTACCCCTTTGAATCTGTATTTTTGTATCCATTGGGTAAATACTTAACAGGGCAACTGTTGGATCATAGGGTAGTTATATTTTTGGTTCTTGAGGAACCTCCATACTGTTCTCTAGAGTGGCTGCACCAGTTTGCATTCCCACCAACAGTGCAAGAGGGTTCCCTTTTCTCCACATCCTCCTCAACACTCATTGTTTCTTCTGTTATTTTTAGTGATTCTGACAGGTGTGAAGTGGTATCTCCATGTATTTGATTTGTATTTACCTGATGATGAATGAGGTTGAGCATCTTTTCATGTGTCTGTTAGCCATCTGGATGTCTTCTTTGGAAAAGTGTCTGTTCATATCTTTTGCCCATTTCTTCACTGTTTTTGGGTGTTGAGGTTGATAAGTTCTTTATAGATTTTGGCTATTAACGCTTTATTTGATATGCCATTTGCAAGTATCTTCTCCCCTTCCATAGGCTGCATTTTAGTTTTGTTTGTTGTTTCCTTTGCTGTGCAGAAGCTATTTATCTTAATGAAGTCCTAATAGTTCAAGTTTGTTTTTGTTTCTCTTGCCTTTGATGATGTGTCTTATAAAAAATTCCTACAGTCAAGGTCAAAGAGTTTCTGCCTGTATTCTCCTCTAGGCTTTTGATGGTTTCCTGTCTCACATTTAGGTCTTTCATCCATTTTGAATTTATTTTTTTTGTGTATCGTGTAAGAAAGTGGTCCAGTTTCATTCTTCTGCATGTCACTGTCCAGTTTTCCCAAACTATTTGTTGATGAGACTGTCTTTTTTCCATTGGATATTCTTTCCTGATTTGTCAAAGATGAGTTGACCATATAGAGCAGTGTGACTACAGCTTTATAGTATAGCTTGAAATCTAGAATCGTGATGTCTCCAGTTTTGTTTTTCTTTCTCAAGATTCCTTTGGCTATTCAGGGTCTTTTGTGGTTCCATACAAATTTTAGGATTATGTGTTCTAGCTCTGTGAATAATGCTGGTAGGGTATTTTGATAGGTATTACAGTAAATGTATAGATTGCTTTAGGTAGTGTAGACATTTTAACAATGTTTGTTCTTCAGTCCATGAACATGGAATGCTTTTCCATTTCTTTGTGTCCTCTTCAATTTTTTTCATAAGTGTTCTATTGTTTTCAGAGTACAAAAAGTCTTTTTCATACCTGTCCTTTTACCAATATTCTTACCTACAGGTAATCACTATTTACACAAAAATGTAGATTTACTCAGTGCCCTATAGACATTTTTTTCACCTTTGCAAACAAGGATTTGATGACTATTTTTAGACTGGAATTCTGATTATTATTAGAATAAGCAGAAGGTTAATTTTTAGATTAATTGATTATTTTTAAAATTTAAATCCAAGTTAGTTAGCATATAGTACAACAATGATTTCAGAAGTAGATTCCTTTGCCCCTTACCCATTTAGCCCATCTTCTCTCCCACAACCCCTCCAGTAACCTTCTGTTTTTTCTCCATATTTAAGAGTCTCTTCTGTTTTGTCCCCCTCCCTGTTTTTATATTTTTTTGCTTCCCTTCCCTTATGTTCATCTGCTTTGTATCTTAAAGTCCGCATATGAGTGAAATCATAGGATATTTGTCTTTCTCTGATTGACTAATTTCGTTTAGCATAACACCCTCTAGTACCATCCATGCAGTTGCAAAAGGCAAGATTTCACTCTTTTTGGTTTCTGAGCAATACTCCATTGTACATATATACCACATCTTTATCCATTCATCCATCAATGGACATTTGGGCTCTTTCCATACTTTAGCAATTGTTGATAGTGCTACTGTAAACATTGGGGTGCATGTGCCCCTTCGAAACAGCATACCTGTATCCCTTGGATAAATACCTAGTAGTGCAATTGCTGGGTAATAGGGTAGTTCTATTTTTAATTATTTGAGGAACCTTCATACTGTTTTCTGGAGTGTCTGTACCAGTTTGCATTCCCACTAGCAATGCAAAAGAGATCCTCTTTCTCCACATCCTCACCAACATCTGTTGTTGCCTGAGTTGTTAATGTTAGCCATTCTGACAGGTGTGAAGTGGTATCTCATTGTGGTTTTGATATGTATTTCCCTGATGAGGAGTGATGTTGAGCATTTTTTCATGTGTCTGTTAGGCATCTGGATGTCTTCTTTGGAAAAGTGTCTATTTCTGTCCTTTGCCCATTTCTTCACTGGATTATTTGTTTTTTGGGTGTTGAGTTTGATAAGTTCTTCACAGATTTTGGATACCAACCATTTGTCTGATATGTCATTTGCAAATATCTTCTCCCATTCTGTTGGTTGTCTTTTAGTTTTGCTGTTTCCTTTACTGTGCAGAAGCTTTTTTGCTTTTCTTACCTTTGCCTCTGGAGACGTGTTGAGTAAGAAGTTGCTCTGGCTGAGGTCAAAGAGGTATTTTTTTGTTTTTGTTTTTGTTTTTTGTTTTTGGTTTCAGTAGCATTGTTTTCTGCTCTCATTTTTATTGTTTCCTGTCTACTGCTGGTTTTGGGTTTTATTTGCTGTTCTTTTTCCAGCTCTTTAAGGTGTAAGGTTAGGTTGTTTATCTCAGACCTTTCCTCCTTCTTTTGGAAGGCCTGGATTGCTATATACTTCTCTCTTATGACCGCCTTTCCTGCATCCCAGAGGTTTTGCGCTGTGGTGTTATCATTTTCATTGCCTTCCATGTACTTTTTAGTTTCCTCTTTAACTTCATGGTTAACCAATTCATTCTTTAGTAGGAATGTCTCCATGTATCCATGGACTTTCCAGATTTTTTCTTATGGTTGATTTTGAGTTTCATAGTGTTGTGGTCTGAAAATATTCTTGGTATGACCTCTATCTTTTTGTACCTATTGAGGGCTGATTTGTGTCCTAGTATGTGACCTATTCTGGAGAACATTCCATGTGCACTGGAGAATAATGTGTATTCTGCTGCTTTAGGATGAAATGTTCTGAATATATCTGTTAAGTCCATCCGGTCCAGTGTGTCATTCAGAGCCATTTTTCCTTGTTGATTTTCTGTTTCAATGATCTTTCCATTGCTGTAAGTGGGGTGTTGAAGTCCCCATACTATTATGGTATTATTATCAATGAGTTTCTGTATGTTTGTGATTAATTGATTTATATATTTGGGTGCTATCACATTTGGAGCATAAATATTTACAATTATTAGATTTTGGTGGATAGATCCCTTAAGTATGATATAATGCTCTTCTTCATTTCTTGTTACAGTCTTGTTACAGTCTTTATTTTAAAATCTAAATTGTCTGATATAAGTATGGTTACTCCAGCTTTCTTTTGTTGACCATTAGCATCATAGATGGTTCTCCATCCCCTTATTTTCAATCTGAAGATGTCTTTAGGTCTAAAATGGGTCTCTTGTATACAGCATATAGATGGATCACGTTTTCTTATCCATTTTCTAACCCTATGTGTTTTGTTTGGAGCATTTAGTTCATTGACATTTAGGTTGAGTACTGAAAGACATGAATTTATTGCCATTATGTTGCTGTACACTTGGAGTTTCTGGTGGTGCTCTCTGGTTCTTTCTAAATCTTTGTTGTTTTTTTTTTTTACCCCTGTCTTTTCTCTCCTCAGAGAATCCCCCTTAAAATTTCTTCCAGGGCTGGCTTAGTGGTCACAAACCCCTTAATTTTTGTTTGTCTGGGAAACTTTTAATCTTTCCTTCTATTTTGAATGACAGCTGTGCTGGATAAAGAATTCTTGACTGCATATTTTTTCTGATTCAGCACACTGAATATATCCTGCCACTCCTTTCTGGCCTGCCAAGTTTCTGTGGATACGTCTGCTGCAAACCTGATCTATCTTCCCTTGTAGGTTAAGAACTTTTTTCCCTTCCTGCTTTCAGGATTCTTTCCTTGTCTGTGTATTTTGTGAATTTGGCTATGATATACCTTGTTGATGGTTGGTTTTTGTTGAATCTAGTGGGAGTGCTCTGTGCTTCCTGGATTTTGATGTCTGTGTCTTTCCCCAGGTTAGAAAAGTTTTCCACTATGATTTGCTTACATAACACTTCTACCCCTTTTTCTCTGTCTTCATCTTCTGGGACTCCTATGATTCTGATGTTGTTCCTTTTTAATGAGTCACTGAGTTCTTTAATTCTTATATCATGCTCTTTTTCCTTAGTCTCCCTTTTTTTTCTGCTTCATTATTCTCTATATGTTTGTCCTTTATATCGCTGATTCACTGCTCTGCTTCATCCATTCTTGCCACCAGAGCAACCATTTGAGATTGCAACTCAGTTACAGCATTTTTGATTTCTTCCTGACTAGCTTTTCCTTCCTTTATCTCTGCAGAAAGAGATTCTAATCTATTTTCAACCCCCGCTGGTATTCTTATTGTAGTGATTATAAATTCTGATTCAGATATTTGCTTGTATTGATTAAGTCCCTGGCTGTCATTTCTTCCTCTTCTTTCTTTTGTGGTGAATTCCTTTGTTTCATCATTTTGAAGGAAGAAAAGGAATTAATAAAGTAAAAAAATTAAAAATTAAAAACAACACACACAAAAAACAAAGGATGCTAGATCCTAGGTGTGTTTTGGTCTGGTTGTTGAAAGAAGCTGGATAGATTAGAGAAAAAAGGGAAAGATAAGAAAAGAAAAAATAGGGAAAAGAAAAGGAGAGCAGTTGAAAATTTTAAAAAATGAATACAATAACATAGAGTAAAATGAAATGATGTAAGTAAAATAGAGTTTAAAAATTTACAAAAAAGTAAAAAGTATAGTAGAAAAAATTAAAAATCTTTTTAATAAAAATGGAAAATAAAAATAGATTTTTTCTCTTTCTGTATTCAAGAATAAGAAAAGAAAAGAAAAAGAAAAAAATTGAATAGATTGACCAGTGAAAAGACTGAAATGTGATTGAAATTATGTCTGGTTTCCCATAGAAGTCAAACTGTGAAGCACTTCATGGTCTGTAAACTAAGAAGGCAGAGAGACTCGTGGTGTTTTCAAGAGTGTGCTTGGGTGGGACTTAGTGTAATGACTCCATTCTTCTCTAGATGGTGCTGCTTAGCTTACTGGGTTGATTGTTGTGTGTAGGTGGGCATACGCGTGTGCGGGAGGGGTGAAATGGTGTTGCCCAGCTACCCAGTCTCTAGTATCAGTCTCTGTGCTCTCCCCAACCAGCAGTCAAGCACCCTTCCTTTGTCTCCCACTTCCATCCACTCCCCGCTTCTACACTGTCCGTGACTAAGCCATCAGGCAGCCAGGTGACACCTCCTTCCTGAGTTTTATCTCAGATGGGGCTGTGTTTCCCACCCCTCATTACTGAGGGACAGTGGCTTTGACCCATTCTACCCTCTCAGGGAGGGTCTTGCTGAGCAATGGCTGGGTGCTGGCCCGCCCCCAGAAATTTTCGTGAGACTGCTGCTTCCCTGAGACTATGTTGGGTGCCAGCCCACCCCAGGAAAACTTTGAGCGATCATGTACCAGTAGCATTTCAGGAATTATGGTGTATCACAACACACATCTGGTACCAGCCTTCATCTTTAAAGTTCTTTTTCCAGCACCAGTGAATGTGGTTGTTCTTTGGGGTCTGCTGGGACCTTTGCCTGTGGGGAGGCCACACAACCTCTACCTTTGCTTTCTGTTCCCACTTACATTTAAACTTTGTTACTCAGACCAAGAAGAGCTCTTCATTCCCTATATTAGTTTCCCATGGAGGGCATAATAAACTTAGTACCTTTTAACAACACAAATTCATAGTCTTATAGTTTTCTAAATTAGAAGTTTGACCCAGGTCCCACTGTGATTAACTCAAGGTATTGTTCAGACCATGTATCTTTCTCAAGACTCTAAGGAAGACTCTGTTTCTTTGCATTTTCTGGCATCTAGAGGTCATGCATATTCCTTGACATGTGACTCCTTTCTCTGTCTCCAAAGCCAGTAACATTGCATCTCTGACCATTCCGTAGTCACATCTCCGTCCAACCACAGCAAGGAAATGTTCCTTACTTTTAAGGACCCATTTGATTATATTTGGCCCACCTGTATAATCCAGGATACCCTCCCCATCTCAGGGTCCATAATCTTAATCATAACTGCAAAGTCCCTTTTGCCATATTTATAGATTTATAGATTTGAAGGATTAGGGGATGGACATTTTTGTGGGCCCATTATTCTGTTAACCTCATTCCCCAACAGCATGGAAAGTTTTTGGTATAAAATTGCTCCTTTACCCTTCCTTCCCCTTCCTTCTGCCCCTGGCATCCCTTCCCCCTGCAAAAACAAACAAACAGAAACAAAACAAACAAAAAACCTCCTTTTATTGTGTTTTTGAACTTCCCCTAGGCCTTTATTAGAATTCAGGCATTAATCCATTCATGACACTTGGAGGATGTAATCTGAGAGACAGATTTACTTCACTCTCTTAATTCTCCTTGAATACAGTTCTGGTAATGGCCTATTTGCAATAAGATCCAGCTCCTGCCTACTATACTCTGCCTCTTTTATGTTTTTGGCTTCCAGGTATGTTTGAGTTTGTGGGAGGTGCTGTTGGAATACTAGAGAGTTGTAGGAATATAGAAGCCAGGATGTTTCTCAGATTCTTCTGCCTCAGGCAGAAGGCAATTTATGGAGGTGGCTATGTCTTCAGGGTAACAAGTTCCTTCTAAACAGCTGTCGCTTTGTAGACCCAGCTCCTACTGGGCAAACCCTGACAAGGTTCTAGCTCCCTTACATGTCCTAAACTTCTAATTTCTGGTAGTGCCACCTCTCTATTGCATTGCTCCAGCCCTAAAGGTGGTGGTGGCTTTCTGCTCATTTGCATCATTTAGTTACTTCACCATGCCCTGTTTGGCTTCTCATCTCCTTCATCACCTATGTTACTCCTTCCCTATAGGAAGTTCCCTGTATTTGAACACCAACTGCTTCCTATTTCCTCACTGACCTCTGACTGATATATAAACAAAGTGTGTCCTCTGTATGAACGAACATTCAGTCCAAACCCTCATATAGCCAGCTACCAGATATGCTAAGGCAGTCTAAATCCCATGATGGAGTATGGCTGAACCTCAGGCTCAACCTCTGCTATGTGCAAACATAGTTAGTAATTGAAAAGTTCTGGGCGCTTAATAAATAAATAAAAACCTATTATTTGCACTGGTTGAGTATTAGCAGAGAGTCTCTGAATCAATAGGCTATGAGCAGGATAAACTTTGGTTTTAACGTTACTACGGAATAGCTTGGTGGTAAAACAAAGCATTATCAATTGGCTCTAGAGTCTGTCCATATAGGAGTTGGGATTTCTGAAGACAAGTGGCCTGGGAGAAGTTCCTTGTGTCAGAGTACTAAGGAAATTTCACAGGAAGTAGGATGCCTGCCTCTGAATTTGAAGTTATGTGCTGAACTTAAAGTTGAATTTCAGTTTGAAGTTATGGGCTGAATTGTGTCCCCTTAAAATTCATATATTGTAGCCCTAAGCTCTAAAACCTCAGAATATGAGTGTATTAGGAGATAGAACCTTAAAAAGAGGTGATTAAGTTAAAATGAGGCTATTAGGGTAGGCCCTAATCTAGTCTGTTTGTTGTCCTTATAAGAAGAGGAAATTTGAACACACAAAGAGACACCAAGGATGTGTGTACACAGCAAAAAGTTCATGTGAGGACACAGTGAGAAGGTGGCTGTCTGCAAGCCAAGGAGAATGGCCTCAGAAGAATCCAAACCTGCTAACACTATGATCTTGGACTTCAAGCCTTTAGAAATGTAAGAAAATAAATTTCTGTTTAAGGCATCCAGTTTGTGATGTTTTGTTACAGCAGCCTTAGCAGACTAATACACCTGCATTTTGTGATGTAAATCTCTTCTGTTGCTACAAATGTCAATAGACAGTTACATTCATTAAAGTCTTAACGTAAGGTATATTTCTTTTTTTGGAGAGGAGGGAGAGGGTGAGATGGTGTCACAGAAGAACTGAGGGAAGAGATACGTTCTATGTCTAGATTAGTGAAAGGAGATATTACAATAGAGAGTTGACAAGAGCAGCACTATGAAAATATTGATGACCAGGGAAATGTTCCACTCTTCTGATTTGACTTCAGCACCTTTAACCACCGCCCCCACCCCCCCACACCTCACCCCAACCTTGTGAGAAATCCTGGAGTTCAGAGTGAGACAGTAGGATTTCCTCGTGGGAAAACTAGTCAATATACTAGGTGCTGAATAAATATTTGGTGGATAAAAATTTGGTTCGGATTCTTCAGTTAATGAATTTAGGAAATAAGAACTTAAAAAATGGAAGCCATTTTTAATCCAAGGTAAAGATTCCACTGTGATTATTTCCCATTTAAGTATTAGTGTCCCACATCTGTAAAGATAATTTCTCACCTTTGCACTTGGACTGCTGTGTCATTTCATTGTCTATGTCATGTTACAGAGAAGAAAATGGGCTCACACAGTTCGAAACTTGCCATACAGAATACAGTATTTTAAGGCAATAATCCAGTAGTGCTTCTAATATTTTGCTTAGATACTAATGTCTGCTACTACCTTATAAGAGATGCCAACTTTACATGCATTTGTGAACAATATTTCCTTGTATTCAGTGAAGTCCAATTCAGTACTTACTTTCTTGATGTCTACTCTTTACGATATCCAAAGTGAAGAGGGAAAGAAAAAGTTATAATATGTGGTCATCCTCAGTAAGGTGATTTTCAAAATAAAGACAAGAGTTCATAAGCATAGGAAATTTTTAGAGAGTTGTACAAGCAAAGATATGATAATCAATTCGATAGTGAATAATAAAATAGTTGATTGTAGCACCATCAGAAATTACAACTTGAAATTGTTAAGGCAAGAAACAGCTGCATATACAACAAGAAATTATACAATTCTATTAAAATCACGCTCAGTTAAATTGGTTTGAATTTTGCCTAAGTTCTGGACCAATTATGAACATGGAGCTGTTTTGGATTTCGATTACTACTTACGAATTTGTCCTTGCTCTCCTATAAGTGACCTGCTTTTGTTTCCAGATTTTTGGCTTATGTCTTTTGTTACCTACCTGAATTGTATAGAAGATTATACAATTCATAGGTATTGTCTATTTATTGCTCTCTCTATGGGATTTATATTATAATTATTCTGACAAGCAAATATTATTTATATTTTATAAATGAAGAAAAACATCATCTTAAAAATTGGGTCATGGTGTCAAGTAAATTTCTGTAGGACACACAGCAAAGTGAATATGAAATAGGATTCACACTTTGCTGTGTTGAGTTTCAAAGCCTGCAACCTTGGCACTATACTTGGTGGAATTTTAAAGATGGAGACATTACCATTGTCTGAGGGTGGCTAAAAATATTTTATGAAAGAAGTGGCATTGCTGTCATCCTTTGAATGAAGAGTAGCATTTTGACAGGTGAAGTGGATGGAATTGCAGGTGGAGGAAATATAATAGGCAACTAACTGCACAATGGTAGGAACATATTTGAGAAATGATGCACACCTCAGTTGTTCTGGGGGCAATAGAGTGAGTTAAATGAGATAAGCTTTGTATAGCTATATGGTAGAAATTCTTTGCAGTCATCTTGTTTTCTTAATTTTCTGAATGGTGGGAAGTTGTTGAAAGCTTTAGCAATAAATAAAATGGCAATATGAGGATTACTTTATAATTTTGTTTGAGAGAGTATATTGGAGATTTTGTTTTTCCTGGCATTAATTAGAGAAATGTTAAAAAAATAATTAAAAACATTGTTTGGAGACATTGAAGGCATGATCCTATTGAACATTAGCTGGGGTACTTAGAGGGTTTCATTTAAAAGGGAAATACCCTGGAGCCACTGAGGTAGTCTCCCTGAAAGAAGTTTCTGAGAGGGACCTTGGATGCATAGCTCTAGATTTGGAAATGGGTAAAATTTTTACTTTGCTTTAGAATGCCCAAATGCAGAAATAGCCAGAGAATAAACAAGGGAAAAGAGTTAAGGGTTTGGGTGTATTTGGTGGCAGGTGCTAAGCCCACATGGATCTCATGAGCTGGAACAAGCATTATGACCTGGGAAGTAGGCAAGCATAAACATGTCTGTGGAATGGGCAGATCATTTAGCTCTGCTAGTTCTGGTAGCCCACATTAGTGTCCTTTGGCAATAGCTGGAACTGTCTTCAAAAGCAGCCTGCTGAGTAAGTGTCTGTGTCTGTTGTTAGCATTCACTTCATGGTCTCAGCTAGACATTTTCCTTTTCTGCCCACTTACCACTAGAGGCTGCCCCAGCAACCAGGAACTACTGTTGGGCCGAAATGGTATCATCGCAGTCTAGTGTTTACAGAGTTGCCCATTAAGCTGCCCTTCACTACTGCTATGACTGTGTGGTGTTCTCATAACCAAGTCCTTTGAGAATCCCCTTTGGCACTACATTTTTATTGTATTAGGAGAAATGTGTACAACTAGTAATGGTAGGACATTTATTGTTAAAAAATACGGGGTGAATAAGGATGGTTTCATGCAACTTTTATTTTCTCCTGGTGGAGGAAGCTCTCTGCTCTTCTTTCTGCTCTTAGAGCATAAATAAAATTGGCATTTATTTTCTGGTTAAAAGGAATTGTTAGATAAGCAGCTAAAGGTTCATGAGTAGAGCTCAGAGGAAGAAAGAGAGGTGGAGATAGATTTGGATTATCCGTATCAGACTGCCATGTAAAAGTTGATAGGCTTGCAGGGCACATGCACTACTATAACATGAATGGGCCACCAGAGTTGTGCACTACAAAACTGGCCAAACATATGCAGAGACTGTATGCCAAAAAGGGATAATTCCATTTGTGGCCATTTATTGGGGAAGATAGTAAGGAGAAAGAACTTTTGGAAATGGTCAAATTTAGAGGGTGAGAGGGGAAGGAAGGTAAGCCAGCAAGGGAAGGAGGGAGAAGTCAGAGAGGCACAAGTGGTCTAGACTAGTATAGTCATCAAGGCCCATGTCTCTTCCTCTCCATGATGTCCCACTGTCTCCAGGGTGAGACCTCTCAGAGGGAAAGCAGTTTGTTGTCTTCTCTTCCCAATGTAAAGTCAGTCTCTCTGTCTCTTTTTCTGTGTGTCTTTCTCACACCTGTACATTAGTATTTGTCACTCTTGTCTGTTTCATTGTCAATTCAAACCAGTTTATCAAAACTAGTGATCTTTGAGAAGTCACTGTTTATCCACAGAGATGGTTGCTCCCACTTAAATAGCGTTAGTTAGGAAGCTTTGTTCTTGTTCCCATTCTGTAGAACACTGATTTTTTTTTTCCCTAGAGAGAGAGTGGGAGAGAGGGGCAGTGGGAGAGTGAGAGAATCTTAAGCAGGCTCCACGCTAACCCAATGCAGGACTCCATACCATGACCTGAGCTAAAATCAAGAGCCAGATGCTCAGCTGACTGAGCCACCCAGGTAACCCAAGAATATTGATTTTAAAGTCTGACCCTCCTCTCAGGAGTTACATTTAGCCTTTGAAATTTGTGAGGAGAATATTTTGTAGACATTCAATAGCCATATCGACTTACATTATCTCTGTAAAAAGATATAGATATTTAAAATGGTTAACTTTGTTTTAAAGTTTAAAACCATCCTATCAACAACCAATCATCATAATTTGATACGCCGCATCTAAGACCTCTGGTCCAAAAGTTGTATTTCAAAAACTGTGTCCTTGGGGACATTTTCTTTCCAAAAGAATGGAATAATTAGTTCCTAAGAAATGACACAGCCACACATTGTCAATGTAATTAAGTGCTGCTGCCAAACTCAGACAAGCCTATATTTCTGTCATCCTGCCTGATGCCAGAGCCAACATGTTTTTTTTTTTTTTCTTATTATTTTATAATCACCACTGAGAGAAGCTCAAAGAAGCTTCTTGAATCCCAGGAAAACAGTAAAATAAGATTGCCTACCATCCTGGCAATGCCCTCAATATTAAAATATAGTCATTTAATCCACCCCTACCACTTGTCTTTTGCATCAGTGTATCAATTACATAGGAATTATTATGTTTTCTAAAACCGTAAGAAGATGGTTTTTTTGTGACTTTGTTCTATCATCAGTGACAAAGTATAATAATGTGGATCTTCAGTGGTGAAAAACAGATTTGATCAGCTTTTCCAGTTTTTAGGCCAAGCCCCCAGCAAATATTGAATAGATTTGACTCATTTATCCTTGGCTCCTCTTCAGCCACCTTTTAGCTACCTTTGTTATGGAGTAGCGCAGTTATTATTTTTGGCTGCATGTGGCAGTGTTTTCCTCATTATCTTTCTCCTGGTATCAAAATTTACCCTTATGGTGAGTGGGTGGGGTGGGGATATGAACAAGCACTGTGACTCCTCTGTGATGGAACTTAAACCAGGTATGTAGGGTTTCCAAATAAAATACAGGATTCCCACTTAAATTAGAATTTTAGATGAACAGTGAATAGGAGGTCTAAGTTATGTTTTATTTTTTCCCCACCTCTGTAGAAATCTTGTCAAATATTGAATGGGATGTATTTGTACTGGTGTATACTTATAGTAAAGTAATATTTACTGTTTATCTGAAATTTAGTTTTAATTGGATGTCCTGTAGGTTGGTTTGCTAAATCTGGCAACTCTACTAGAAGGAGGATCAGAGCCCTGTCTTGCTTTTGTTTTTGTTTTGCCTTTGTTTTTGTTTGGGTTTTTTTAAATGAACACTAAAAGAGAGAATTTATTTCTGGTGTGGAGGTCTGAGGGAAGATGAAAACAAACCAATCTGATAGTCACTTTCCCGGATAAATAAGAGGAAACAGTCTTTTGAGGAAAGTAAGCCAAGTAGAGAGAAGCAATATTTGAGCAGCAGAAGAGCTCATGAACTCTAAGTCCCATCTCCCATCTATTGGCCCTGGTTCTTTATTTCTTCCTTTTATACTTTGCACTGTCCCTAGCATCCTTCCCAGGCATATAAACTGCTTTTTCTTGCATAAGCAATTAGAAGTTGGGTGTTGTCACTTGTAATATCTGTGTTTCTCACCCTCCTTTATAGTGTGTAGCCTGCTGTACTGCTCCCAGCCTTCTCATCTTTCCCCAGGGAATGTGCATTTGGAACTGCTCTCATGTCTGCTAGTGGGCAGTTGATCTTTTGTTAACACAACAAAGGCCTTCTTGGACAGAGTTTCTCATGGATAAGAGGAGAAGCTGGGACACACTTTCTTTTACTTACTGCATGGAGAAATGATGGTTCCCATAAAGAAAATAAGTGTTCTTTATTCTAGAAAATAGAGGAGTTCAAATTTAACGGAGTATGAACACTGGAAGACAAAACTACAGAGACATAAGAAACAGAAAATAGTCATTTTGATTCATGATAGATCACATTTATTTCATTTTATGTATTTTTTAAGGCTTATTTATTTTTTTTAAACTTTTTTTTAACGTTTATTTATTTTTGAGACAGAGAGAGACAGAGCATGAACGAGGGAGGGTCAGAGAGAGGGAGACACAGAATCTGAAACAGAGTCCAGGCTCTGAGCTGTCAGCACAGAGCCCGATGCGGGGCTCGAACTCACAGACCGCGAGATCATGACCTGAGCCGAAGTCGGCTGCTTAACCGACTGAGCCACCCAGGCGCCCCAAGGCTTATTTATTTTTGAGAGAGAGATGCGGAGGGACAGAGAGGGAGAAAGGGAGAGAATCCCAAGCAGGCTCCATGCTAACAGCACAGAGCCTGATGTGGGGCTCAATTCCATGAACTATGAGATTATGACCTCAGCTGAAATCAAGAGTCAAATGCTTAGCTGACTGAGCCACCAAAGTGCCCCAGATCACATAATTTTAAAAATCAAAGATAGGAGGCGTCTGGGTGGCTCAATAGGTTCAGTGTCCAAGTCTTGATTCTGGCTCAGGTCATGATCTCTTGGTGTGGGATCAAGCTCTGAGTTAGGCTCTGCACTATCAGCTTGGAGTCTGTTTGGGATTCTCTTTCTCTTTCTGCCCCTCCCCAACTTGTGCGCACACACACACTCTTACTCAAACTAAATAAACTTAAAAAAAAAATAAATAAACCAAAGATAAACTAAACTTGTTAGTAGGAGTCCTCCAGGTAACAAAGTCTTCTTTAAAAGTAGCCTTAAAAAAGGAGAGTGAACAATGAAAATGAATGATAAAACTGCAAGCAAATGGTTTTGAGCACCTTTTGAATTAACTGCCAAGCTAAGATTTCCATGAGGGTATCCATTGTAAGGGTCTATCTCGCATATGGGCTTCCCCACTTAATAGAAATCATGTCAGTTAGTTTCAGCTTCACGGGACATTAGTCAGAAACATGTGAAAGCAGTGTTCTAATTTGCCTGTAGGTTACCCATCAGACTCACTTTAAAATCCTTACCATTCCCTTCTGGAGTAAATTGGAGGTACACCAGGATGAATTACCAGGCTAGACTATGGCCAAATATCAAGATTCCTAACATTTAACACAGTTAACCCATTAGGCAGGTTCAGAGTCTGTGGCAAAGGCACAGATCAGTAGCCAAGTCTCAGATATGAGTGAACAGATTCAAGAAGTCAACCCTTCTGGACAAGATACTTCCATTGTATAAAATAAATAACTGCCCTTGAGACCTAATAGAGAGACCAGAACCCACTGTTAGGGTTCTGACAAAGAGAACAAGAATAAGGTGGTTAAAACCAGATTGATCTTTACAGTTGTCCTTGAGCAGAATCTAACAGAAACCTACTTCTCTTGTTTACATTTTCTATTCCCTGTGAGTATAAGAATATTGTAGTCAAGATGGAGGCTGTTAGAGGGAATGTGGGATGAGGTAGAGAGTGAAGAAGGAAGCACAGAGGTAAGGGTAAATAATATTTGCTGAATGCTTTCCAGGAGGGTTCAAGATCACTATAAATAATAATACATAGAATGCATTACTTAAAAAGAAAACAACTTCAGGGGTTACAAAATATTCTGTATCCAAAATATTCACAAGACTCTTCACAAGAATATGAGAAGTAAGGTACATGTGATGAAATTGGTCTACTGGAGATTGGGTGACATGTTCAAAGTTACCTGAATAACAAACAGCACAGCCTGGACTCCAACCCACAGTATCCTGAGTGATCTTTTAACAGAGTCTTTTCATTTTTGTGGCTATTTAATTTTGATATCCCATTCATATAGAAACATGTGAGCCTACTTAATTTTGATATCCCATTCATATAGAAACATATACCACCATATATCTGGTCTTCTCTTTAAAATAAAGATCAGCACAGGAGTGCCTGGGTGGTTCAGTGGGTTGAGTGTCTGACTTCGGCTCAGGTCATGATCTCATGGTCCATGAGTTCGAACCCCATGTTGGCCTCTATGCTGTCAGCTCAGAGCCTGAAGCCTACTTCAGATTCTGTATCCTTCTCTCTCTGCCCCTCCACCACTCGCACTCTGTCTCTCAAAGATAAACATTAAAAAAAATAAAGATCAGAGTGATATAGAAAGTGGGAGTGTCCAGAATGCCAGAATCAAACTAGGCATCAATAGAGGCAATTATGCAGGTGGTTGGAGAACACAACAGGACTTTAGAAATGACATTTTAGATGTCACTTAAATCTTCAAAGAGTTCCAGAACCAGGCGTACAGAAAGGCATAAAATATGGACATTTTCAATAATAGTTAAGGTAAATGGATTGTTCTTGGTAATTATTATGAACTATATCTGGTGGGAGAGAAAAATAAGAGATGAGGTTGTCCGTAAGTTCTACATATTCATCTATTCTCATGGAAGGCAATCATAAACAAGGTGACCCTCCTTGATTTCCGTCATTTTAATTGTATAACATAATATGTGTTCAGATATGCCAAGACACAATTAATGTTCTAGCTCACATTTCACAATGAAAATGTGAATATTGTAACTCCTAAATGTGATCACTCACAGTTAGGATGCATATGCTTTTGGCAACAAAACAGGAATATATTTGTTAGAAATCCTATTTAATTGGGATTGTTTAAAGGAACTCTGTAGGGTACTGCTTTATATCAAAGACTATTCCTAGCTTCAGCAATTACATAACACAAAGAAATAAAAGACATCCAGATTCTCAAGGAGGAAGTCAAACTTTCACTCTTTGCAGACGACATGATACTCTATATGGAAAACCCAAAAGATTCCACCAAAAAACTACTACAACTGATCCATGAATTCAGCAAAGTCACAGGATATAAAATCTATGCACAGAAATTGATTGCATTCCTATATGTCAATAATGAAGCAACAGAAAGAGAAATCAAGGAATTGATCCCACCTGCAATTGTACCAAAAACCATAAAATACCTAGGAATAAACCTAACCAAAGAGGTGAAAAATCTATACACTGAAAACTATAGAAAGGTTATGAGAGAAATTGAAGAAGACACACCAAAAAATGGAAAAATATTCCATACTCATGGGTTGGAAGAACAAATATTCTTAAAATGTCGATACTACCCAAAGCAATCTACATATTCATTGCAATCCCTATCATAATAGCACCAGCATTCTTCACAGAGCTAGAACAAACAATCCTAAAATTTGTATTTAGGAACCACAAAAGACCCCAAATAGCCAAAGAAATCTTGAAAAAGAAAACCAAAGCTGGAGACATCACAATCCCAGACTTCAAGCTGTATTACAAAGCTCTAATCATCAAGACAGTATGGTACTGGCACAAAAACACTCAGATCAATGGAACAGAATAGTGAACCCAGAAATGGACCCACAAACATATGGCCAACTAATCTTTGACAAAGCAGGAAAGAATATCCAATGGAATAAAGACAGTGTCTTTAGCAAGTGGTGCTGGGAAAACTGGATAGTGACATGCAGAAAAATGAACCTGGACCACTTTCTTACACCATACATAAAAATAAACTCAAAATGGATGAAAGACCTAAATGTAGGACAGGAAGCCATCAAAATCTTACAGGAGAAAGCAGTCAAAAACCTCTTTGACCTTGGCCACAGTAACTTCTTATTCAGTATGTCTCTGGAGGCAAGGGAAACAAAAGGAAAGATGAACTATTGGGACCTCATCAAGATAAAATTCTCAGGGCAAAGGAAACAGCAAAACTGAAAAGCAAGAGATGTAATGGGAGAAGATATTTGCAAATGACATATCAGATAAAGGGTTAGTATCCAAAATCTATAAAGAACTTATCAAAGTCAATACCCAAAAAACAAATAATTCAATGAAGAAATGGGCAAAAGACATGAAAGATACATTTCCAAAGAAGACATCCAGATGGCTAGCAGACACATGAAAAGATGCTTAGCATCACTCATCATCAGGGAAATACAGATCAAAACCACAATGAGATACCACCTCACACCTGTCAGAATGGCTAACATTAACAACTCAGGCAACAACAGATGTTGGCAAGGATGCAGAGAGAGAGAGGATCTCTTTTGCACTGCTGGTGGGAATTCAAACTGGTACAGTCACTCTGGAAAACAGTATGGAGGTTCCTCAAATAATTAAAAATAGAACTACCCTATGACCCAGCAATTGTACTTCTAGGCATTTATCCAAGGGATACAGGTATGCTGTTTTGAAGGGACACATGCACCCCAATGTTTATAGCAGCACTATCAACAATAGCCAAAGTATGGGAAGAGCCCAAATGTCCATCGACTGATAGATGGATAAAGAAGACGTGGTATATAAACATACAATGGAATATTACTCGGCAATCAGAAAGAATGAAATCTTGCTATTTGGAACAATATGGATGGACCTAGAGGGTACTATGCTAAGAGAAATTATTCAGTCAGAGAAAGATATCATATGATTTCACTCATATGAATTTAAGATACAAAACAGATGAATATCAGGGAAGGGAAGCAAAAATAATATAAGAACAGGGAAGGGGGCACAACTTAAGAGACTCTTAAATACAGAGGAAAAAAACTGAGGGTTGCAGGAGGGGTTTTGGGTGGGGGCATGGGCTAAATGGGCAAGAAGCATTAAGGAGGACACTTGGGATGAGCACTGGGTGTTATATTAGGGCATGAATCACTGAATTCTACACCTGAAATCATTATGCTAATTAACTTGAATGTAAATTAAAAAGAAAAATAAATGAAATAAAACCCCAAGAAACAAAAGTAAAGTTTAGATTCATGACTCTTAAAAAAAGTAAAAATAAATTTGATTTAGAAAAGAAAATAAAAAGGAGACTATTGTGCTAGCTCATGGCATTAATGATATATTTTTCCGTGGAGTGGTTGCCCATGATTCTGGCCCATGAGATGTATATAGTAGTCTGTTGGCACTTTTCTTCCTCCTCTCATGTTCCAGGTTTGCAGCTACAAACATTTGTATTGGAATTTTAAGGGAAAGGCCTAAAGAATCTTTGACTTAATCTTGACATTGTTTACCTGCTGAGCTAATAAGCACTGTCTTACTTTTAAGTTTTTATAATGTGATAAAAACATTTATTGCTTAAGTTACTCCTAGTTAGGTATTTTATTACATGCAGCTTAAAGCATTTCTAACTGAATCTTGAATTCCTTTCTTTTTTTTTATTAAAATTTTTAAAAATGTTTATTCATTTTTGAGACAGAGAGAGACAGAGCATGAGCAGGGGAGGGGAAGAGAGAGAGGGAGACACAGAATCTGAAGAATGCTCCAGGCTCTGAGCTGACAGCACAGAGCCAAACACAGGTCTCGAACTCACAAACCCTGAGATCATGATCTGAGCCTGAGGCTTAACTTACTGAGTCACCCAGGTTCCCCTTGAATTCCTTTCTTGTTTTCTCTTTTAGCTTTCTATTGGGGGATTTTTTTAGGTTTTCTATTTCTATTGTGAAGATCTTTTAGGTTTTTTTTTTTTTTTTTTGGCTGCCTGGCATTTGAATCTCCTTCCTATGTGAGATGAGTCTTTGTGGGAGACAGAGCCAACTTTAAGCTATAGAAACAAAAATGCCAGATACCCACCATCTGAGCCTCATTTGAAGCTTGGGCTTAGGCAAATAAGGCTCTCTCAGCTTTATTTATTGGATATACCTACACCAGGCTTTGAGTGTGGACCTAGTTGACACAGAGAAGCATGAAAAGGGGATCATTTTCTGATAAAGGAAGTGGTTATAGCAAAATCTTGCTCCTGGCATATCAATGACTACAGTAGGTGGGACATTCAATATTCTAATCCTACACAAGCAAGTTTCCTTGTCAGCCCAGTTCTAGAACCCAATTTGTAGCGTTAAGATGCATGGTTCTGAGCAGGATAGTCCAGCTTTCCTGGTGATTCAGAGAGCTACCCAACAGATTTTTTAATAAATCCCCACCCCCCAGTTTCCCCCCCTCCCCCCAGACCCTCCGCTGCTTATTCAGCTATGGGTGGTTTCTGTTGCTTGCAACTAAAAACCGTGCCTGGTACGTTTTCTACCTCCTTAGGCAAAAGAGTAGAGGTCAGAGGAGAGACACTTTAGCTAGTAGAAACACCTCACCTTTTTTGCTTGGGTACAACAGTCACCTTTCACAAATTAATTAGCATGTTAAATTAGTTGACAGGAGAAAGGGAAGAGAAAGGAAAGAAGCCCATGCACATTTTTTTTGAATTAAAAATAATGAAATTTATGACTTTCAGAGTTTGTATTAAATCTATTCATAATGTTTCAGGATAACATTTAAGATGTTAACTTGTTTTTTTTTGTTGCTGTTGTTTTTAAATATATGACATTTATTGTCAAATTGGTTTCCATACAACACCCAGTGCTCATCCCAAAAGATGCCCTCTTCAATACTCATCACCCACCTTCCCCTCCCTCCCACCCCCCATCAGCCCTCAGTTTAATCTCAGTTTTTAAGAGTCTCTTATGCTTTGGCTCTCTCCCACTCTAACCTCTCTCTCTCTCTCTCTCTTTTTTTTTCCTTCCCCTCCCCCATGGGTTCCTGTTAAGTTTCTCAGGATCCACATAAGAGTGAAAACATATAGTATCTGTCTTTCTCTGTATGGCTTATTTCACTTAGCATAACACTCTCCAGTTCCATCCACGTTGCTACAAAGGGCCATATTTCATTCTTTCTCATTGCCACATAGTACTCCATTGTGTATATATGCCACAATTTCTTTTTTTTCCTACATTTTTTTATTTTTATTTATTATTTATTTATTTATTTATTTATTCAATATATGAAATCTATTGTCAAATTGGTTTCCATATATACCACAATTTCTTTATCCATTCATCAGTTGATGGACATTTAGGCTCTTTCCATAATTTGGCTATTGTTGAGAGTGCTGCTATAAACATGGGGTACAAGTGCCCCTATGCATCAGTACTCCTGTATCCCTTGGGTAAATTCCTAGCAGTGCTACTGCTGGGTCATAGGGTAGGTCTATTTGTATTTTTTTGAGGAACTTCTACACTGTTTTCCAGAGCGGCTGCACCAGTTTGCATTCTCACCAACAGTGCAAGAGGGTTCCCGTTTCTCCACACTCTCTCCAGCATCTATAGTCTCCTGATTTGTTCATTTTGGCCACTCTGACTGGCGTGAGGTGATACCTGAGTGTGGTTTTGATTTGTATTTCCCTGATGAGGAGCGACGTTGAGCATCTTTTCATGTGCCTATTGGCCATCTGGATGTCTTCTTTAGAGAAGTGTCTATTCATGTTTTCTGCCCATTTCTTCACTGGATTATTTGTTTTTCGGGTGTGGAGTTTGGTGAGCTCTTTATAGATTTTGGATACTAGCCCTTTGTCCAGTATGTCATTTGCAAATATCTTTTCCCATTCCGTTGGTTGCCTTTTAGTTTTGTTGATTGTTTCCTTTGCTGTGCAGAAGCTTTTTATCTTCACGAAGTCACAGTAGTTCATTTTTGCTTTTAATTCCCTTGCCTTTGGGGATGTGTCAAGTAAGAAATTGCTATGGCTGAGGTCAGAGAGGTCTTTTCTTGCTTTCTCCTCTAGGGTTTTGATGGTTTCCTGTCTCATATTCAGGTCCTTTATCCATGTTGAGTTTATTTTTGTGAATGGTGTGAAAAAGTGGTCTAGTTTCATTCTTCTGCATGTTGCTGTCCAGTTCTCCCAGCACCATTTGTTAAAGAGAGTGTCTTTTTTCCATTGGATATTCTTTCCTGCTTTGTCAAAGATTAGTTGGCAATACTTTTGTGGGTCTAATTCTGGGGTTTCTATGCTATTCCATTGGTCTATGTGTCTGTTTTTGTGCCAATACCATGCTGTCTTGATGATTACAGCTTTGTTAGTAGAGGCTAAAGTCTGGGATTGTGATGCCTCCTGCTTTGGTCTTCTTCTTCAAAATTACTTTGGCTATTCGGGGCCTTTTGTGGTTCCATATGAATTTTAGGATTGCTTGTTCTAGCTTCGAGAAGAATGCTGGTGCAATTTTGATTGGGATTGCATTGAATGTGTAGATAGCTTTGGGTAGTATTGACATTTTGATAATATTTATTCTTCCAACCCATGAGCACGGAATGTTTTTCCATTTCTTTATATCTTCTTCAATTTCCTTCATAAGCTTATATATAGTTTTCAGCATACAGATCTTTTACATCTTTGATTAGAGTTATTCCTAGGTATTTTATGCTTCTTGGTGCAATTGTGAATGGGATCAGTTTCTTTATTGTCTTTCTGTTGCTTCATTATTAGTCTATAAGAATGCAACTGATTTCTGTACATTGATTTTGTATCCTGCAACTTTGCTGAATTCATGTATCAGTTCTAGCAGACTTTTGGTGGAGTCTATCGGATTTTCCATGTATAATATCATGTCATCTGCAAAAAGTGAAAGCTTAACTTCATCTTTGCCGAATTTGATGCCTTGATTTCCTTTTGTTGTCTGACTGCTGATGCTAGAACTTCCAACACTATGTTAAACAACAGTGGTGAGAGTGGGCATCCCTGTCGTGTTCTTGATCTCAGGGAAAAAGCTCTCAGTTTTTCCCCGCTGAGGATGATGTTAGCTGTGGGCCTTTCATAAATGGCTTTTATGATGTTTAAGTATGTTTCTTCTATTCTGACTTTCTCGAGGGTTTTTATTAAGAAAGGATGCTGAATTTTGTCAAATGCTTTTTCTGCATCGATTGACAGGATCATATGGTTCTTATCTTTTCTGTTATTAATGTGATGTATCACGTTGATTGATTTGCGAATGTTGAACCAGCCCTGCATCCCAGGAATGAATCCCACTTGATCATGGTGAATAATTCTTTTTATATGCTGTTGAATTCGATTTGCTAGTATCTATTGAGAATTTTTGCCTCATATTCATCAGGGATATTGGCCTGTGGTTCTCTTTTTTTTACTGGGTATCTGTCTGGTTTAGGCATCAAAGTAATACTGGCTTCATAGAATGAGTCTGGAAGTTTTCCTTTCCTTTCTATTTTTTGGACTAGCTTGAGAAGGATAGGTATTATCTCTGCTTTAAATGTCTGGTAGAATTCCCCAGGGAAGCCATCTGGTCCTGGACTCTTATTTGTTGGGAGATTTTTGATAACTGATTCAATTTCTTCACTGGTTATGGGTCTGTTCAAGCTTTGTATATCCTCTTGATTGAGTTTTGGAAGTGTGTGGGTGTTTAGGAATTTGTCCATTTCTTCCAGGTTGTCCAGTTTGTTGGCATATAGTTTTTCATAGTATTCCCTGATAATTGCTTGTATTTCTGAGGGATTGGTTGTAATAATTCCATTTTCACTCATGATTTTATCTATTTGGGTCATCTCCCTTTTCTTTTTGAGAAGCCTGGCAAGAGGTTTATCAATTTTGTTTATTTTTTCAAAACACCAACTCTTCCTTTCATTGTTCTTCTCTACAGTGTTTTTAGATTCTATATTGTTTATTTCTGCTCTAATTTTTATTATTTCTCTCCTTCTTCTGGGTTAGGGTGTCTTTGCTGTTCTGCTTCTATTTCTTTAGGTGTGCTGTTAGATTTTGTATTTGGGATTTTTCTTTTTTCTTGAAATAGGCCTGGATTGCAATGTATTTTCCTCTCAGGACTGCCTTCACCACATCCCAAAGCATTTGGATTGTTGTATTTTCATTTTGGTTTGTTTCCATGTATTTTTTAATTTTTTCTCTAATTGCCTGGTTGACCCAGTCATTGTTTAGTAGGGTGGTCTTTAACCTCCATGCTTTTGGAGGTTTTCCAGACTTTTTCCTGTGGTTGATTTCAAGCTTCAGAGCATTGTGGTCTGAAAGTATGCATGGTATGATTTCAATTCTTGTATACTTATGAAGGGCTGTTTTGTGACCCAGTATGTGATCTATCTTGGAGAATGATCCATGTGCAGTCGAGAAGAAAGTATATTCTGTTGCTTTGGGATGCAGAGTTCTAAATATATCTGTCAAGTCCATCTGATCCAATGTGTCATTCAGGGCCCTTGTTTCTTTATTGACCGTGTGTCTAGATGATCTATCCATTGCTGTAAGTGGAGTGTTAAAGTTCCCTGCAATTACTACATTCTTATCAATAAGGTTGCTTATGTTTGTAATTGTTTTATATATTTGGGGGCTCCCATATTTGGCGCGTAGACATTTATAATTGTTAGCTCTTCCTGATGGATAGACCCTGTAATTGTTATATAATGCCCTTCTTCATCTCTTGTTACAGCCTTTAATTTAAAGTCTAGTTTGTCTGATATAAGTATGGCTACTCCAGCTCTCTTTTGACTTCCAGTAGCGTGATAAATAGTTCTCCATCCCCTCACTTTCAATCTGAAGGTGTCCTCAGGTCTAAAATGAGTCTCTTGTAGACAGCAAATAGATGGGTCTTGTTTTTTTTATCCATTCTCATACCCTATGTCTTTTGGTTGGAACATTTAGTCCATTTACATTCAGTGTTATTATAGAAAGATATGGGTTTAGAGTCATTGTGATGTCTGTATGTTTCATGCTTGTAGCGATGTCTCTGGTACTTTGTCTCACAGGATCCCCCTTAGGATCTCTTGTAGGGCTGGTTTAATGGTGATGGAGTCCTTCAGTTTTTGTTTGTTTGGGAAGACCTTTATCTCTCCTTCTATTCTAAATGACAGATTTGCTGGATAAAGGATTCTTGGCTGCATATTTTTTCTGTTCATTAAATGTTAATTTGTGTGTTTTCTCTATTTTTTTGACTGTATCCTCATTCAAATAGATAATCCGGTTCTGTCCCTCTTTGTCTCAAGGAAAATTTGGCTATTAAAAAAACGGAAGTTTTACCTCCATATAGATTTTCATTTTCTAGAAATTTAAACCTTTAGATGAAATTATGCTAGATGCCCTTGATGGAGAGGAAAGAGACGATGAGAAAGGGATTAATGAAAGAGAAGGTATTAATGTTTCTGATGCTGAAGAGTTTCCTCCTGACAGGGGTGAAAGGAGGGGAATTGCTGTATGATACCTCAGAGGTCAGAGGAGGGACCTTGCTCACAGTCTGTGCTGTGGTGGGGATGTAAGACTTCAGGGAGGAATGTTGTGTAGATCCTAGGCTTGCCGAGGATTTCTACATCCCCACTGTGGCACACACAAGCAGCAAACAGGAAGAAGGTTAGGCCCAGAGGGGCCATCTGGAGTATGTCTAGGTGGTAACCACTGGGCAGATGGACAATGACCAGAGAGGTCACCCTTTGTCATTGTGCTACCGAACACTCTCAGATATCTTCATTATTCTAATAATGTTGTGTGGGAGGGATGACCAGAAATTACCGAGATTGTATTTAAACCCTCTTGGCAAGGGGTGAACAAGAAATCATTAAGGACCTTTATATAAAATGAAGAAATACACTATTGTGTTAGTTTGCTGGGATGCTAGAACAAAAGATGGACTGGGTCGTTTAAACAACAGAAATTTTTTTCATCACAGTTCTGGAGGCTGGAATTTGAGATCAATATGTCTGCAGGTTTTTTTTTTTTCCTGAGGCTTTTCTTCTTATGTTTTAGATGACTATTTCCTTGTGTCTTCACATGGTCTTCCCTGATGTGTGTCTGTGTGCTAATCTCTTGTTATAAGAACACTAGTCATATTGGATTAGGGCTCACCCATATGACTTCATTTTGCCAAATTATCTTTAAAGACCCTATCTCTAAATACAGTAATATTCTGAGGTGCTGCAGAGTTAGGACTACAATTTAAGAATTTTGGGGAGACACAGTTCAGTCCATAACAACATCTTTTGCCTGCCTGAGAGAAATTGAGGGAAATAGATTTCCTTATGTGATGATGTTACTAACAATGATGTTACTGTGTTATTGTTACTAGTCCTAAATAACAATAGCAGCTATTTCCCTGTTCTAATAAAGGATTAGGTACTTTCTAAATACTTTACATGATCACTCATTTAATCCCTATAGTAGACTAATGTAAAATATATTCTTGTCATTCCCATTTTATTAATGAGGAAGCTAAGGCATAACATATTTCTGTAGCATTTATTTTATTTTTTTAATATACACTTATTTAGAGAGAGAGAGAGAGTACTCATGCATGTGTTCATGGGGGATGGGCAGAGAGAGAGAAAGAAAGAAAGAGAGAATACCAAGCAGGTTCCACACTGTTAGCAGAGAGCCTAATGCAGGGCTTGATCTCACAAACCATGAGATCATGACCTGAGCTGAAATCAAGGGTCAGAGGTTTAACTGACTGAACCACCCAGGTGCCCTTTCTGTAGCATTTATAGGCATTATGCTATGCTTCTTCTCAATAATAAAAGTAATATGGTAATTATTAAGCCTGTAAATCATGGCATAATTGATCCTCCAGTTAGGCCAAGGCAAGGAATTTGTTTACAGTGTCCATCCCTGGTTTGTTTTGGTTCATGAAGGCTCTGTTCTATCATTTAACATGAGTAGCAGTCAGAAATGCCAAAGTTGGCTGGCCAGGAACCAGAGATGAGGTACAACCCTTGGAAATACCTTCATTTTTATTCAAGTGTGTTGATAAGGTGGGTCTCTACTATCTAGGTTATAGATAAAATACAATGAAATGCCATGAGTCTGTAGCATTAGTTTTTATTTAATAGGTCTAGATGTGGTTTTATAATAAAAATGTCCCCTGACTTAGATCAGTAAGGGTGTGATCTCCTTTCTTTTGAAGTCTTTTGAAGTCTTATTTCTTGGCTTTAGGATCCATCATCCTTGCTCAGTTGGTTTGGTTTGTTCCTATGTTCTTTAAGTGTTGGGCTACTTTGTTGGGATTGTGTGAATCAAAGTCTACAAGAGACTGATTTAGGATGTTTTCTTTCTCCAGTCACTACAGGAAAAAGCTCCATTCCTACTCTTTGGCCCTTGTGGAGGAAGGGCTAGACTGTGCCAGCTTCCTTTAGAGTTTGGGACAAACCAAAGAATTGAACATAACGGTAAATCATTTTGACCAGAGTCCTAACCAAGGATGAGCTTTCTTGTGGGAAGTCTCATCAAAATGTAAAATGGAAAAGCAAACAAACCTTTCTTAGTAGCATTGGTTGTTATATGAGAACATTGTAAAGTATAAATAATAGGCAAATAGTGTTTATTATTTCTATTATTATTTTGTTTTTATTCTACTTCTTTGGTATAATGCAATGATGGCAGATTAAGAGTCACTGAAATAAAATATAAAACTGAGATCAAAAAAGAGAATTATGTCTTTGGAATAATGATAAAAAAATTAACAAAAAGGGTTAGACCAATTCAGCTTAATCTTAGCTGCATGGTAGCATTTCTAGGAGGTTTCTAATAATGTCTGGTTCTACTGAGATCAATTAAATCAGCAATTCTGGTGGTGAGACCCAAGTATTAGTAGTTTTTGAAAGCTTTCCAGGTGATTCTTATACAAATTTAAGTGAGAACCAATGAGATATAGGAAGAGGTATCAAGATTAGTCAACTACCAGATGATATAAGTAAAACACCTGAATAACAGTGGATTAAATAAGATCAAAGTTTGTTTCTCTTACTTAAAAAAATTCTGTAGGTAGGCTATCCAGAGCTGGTATGGTCACTGTATAGTATTAGCAGGTACCAAGGATCATATCATCTCTTTCTCAGCATATGAATTTCCTTCACAGTGTCACCTAGTAGCAAGATTCCTGGTGGCAGCAACTGTTCTAGGATCCGGTGGCAGTTTAGATGGAGCAGCTACAAAGTATCTGGCAGAGAAGATGACATTTGAGTAAAGTTCCAAAGATCATCAAAGGATAAGCCATGCAGATATCTGATGCAAAAGTGTTTGAAGCAAAGGAAGGAAGCAACAAAATCCCTAAGGTAGGAATGGGCCTGATGTATTTAAGCAAAAGCAAAGAGGCAATAAGGGTAGAGCTGAATGAGTGCAGGGTTAGGCAGAAGATGAGAAAGACTGGGGGCAGAGAACATATTGAATACGTGTAATAGGCTACTATAAAGACTTCCAGTTTAGCCTGAGGGTAGGGGATGAGAGAAGTTGAACAGAGAAGTGACATGATATGATTTATACTTTAGTTTCATCAGAATCCCTTCTCATTGCCGTGTTAGAGAATAGGTCTGCTAATTGACCAGGTGGAAAAAGGGAGACTAGTCAGAATGCTATTGCAATTATCATTATGAGAGAGGATGTTGGCTTGGACCATGGCAGCCTTGAATTGGATAAGGAGTAGACTAATTCCAGATTTAGTTAGAAGATGGAGCTAACATCATTTGTTAACATAATGAATATGGAATGAGAACAGCAGAGAGGAGTCAGGATGGCATTAAGGTTTTGGAGTGATGAACTGGAAGAGTGAAGTAGCTGTTTGCTGAAATGGGGAAGACCAAAAGAGGAGAAAGTTTGGCTTAAAATCAAGAATTTAGTTTGGACACGTCAAGTTAAAATGACCCTTAGACATTTGCATCAGTTCATTGCTTCTCAGCTGCAAAAATGCTTTGTGGTAAACAATGGAATTCCTTTAAGCATTTCTTTTTTTAAAGTGAGAACAGTGTTAAGCTTTTTAAATAAAGAGGGATGGAGGGACATTGAAGGAGGAAGAGTCTTTTTTTCTTGCCATTGCTGGTCGAGACTGGGCATTGGCAATGTGGATGTGAGGATATCCAGTGGAGCTCTTTCAGCACTGGAACCAGGACTGGCCCGTCTATGACATTGCATTTTAAACCTGCTGGTAACTATTTTGCAGCCTTCTTTTCTGTGGAAACCAGAGTCCTCATACCTTGAAGGCCGTCTTCTTCTGCTCATGCCCTGACTCCCTCTGCAGGTCAGTGGCTGCTGGTTACCTGTTCCTACTTGCACTCCAAATAGTAGCTAGCCTATTGCTTTTCCAGCAACTCCAGACTAGTTCTGGTCTTCTCTTATTGTTTGGTAGCCTGAACCACATCTTTTCCAACAAGGTCTGAGCCCCTTCCAAGTTTGCCTTTCACTGGGTACACATCACCCTGGGATGCCAGAGATATCCCAGTGTTAAGATACCATATGTGTCACAGTTGCTCTTTTAAAATAGCTCATGATTCTTTATTTGAAACTTCCCTCTTCTATCACCTGGTTGGACACAGATTGCTATAACGTCCAATTGGAGATGTGTGTAAGCCATTGGTTGTATAAATTTGGAGCTCAGAGGAGAGGTCCAAGATGAGGATACACATTTGGTACCATAAATATATATTTATGGTATAATGGTATATATGGTGTAATTGTGGAAGTCATGAGACTTTCTCAAAGTCATGAGTCACATCTCAAAGGAAATGAACTTAGAGAAGAAAGACACAAGACTGAAACTTAGCCCAAAATTTAGAAGAAGAAATAAAGAGGAAGTAGGAGACCTCAGTCTGTTTTCTTAGTAAAGGAGACTGAGAAAGAGTTCTGAGAGACAGAGTGAGCTTTTCAAGGAGGAGAATGTAATCATCTGTGTTCATTGAAGCCAGTTGGTCAGTTAGAAAAATGGTGGTAAATTGGCCATTGGATCAGGCATTATGAAGGTCTTTGGTGAGAACAGCAGTTTTAGTAGAATGGAAGGACTTAAATTCTGATTGGAGAAGATTCATGGAGAATGGGACAATGAAATCATATAGACAGCGAGTATAGAAGCTCTTTTAAAGAGTTTGTCTATGAAACAAAAAAGAAATATGGATTAATGTAGAGGGGAGACTTATGGGGTCAAGGGAAAGAGGGTCTCATTCTTTTAAGTGATGAAAGAAAAAAAAGCAACATTTTTTATGCTAATGGGAAAGTTCCAGTAGGAAGAAAAAAAATGATGGTGGAAGAGAGAGGGAGAAAAATTCCTGGATTCCTGGAGCAATGTCTGAAAAGAGGAGGGAGGTGGAATCTAGGGTTGAAGTGATAGTCCCACCTATAGTCACAGGAGAGAAGACAAAGTACCTGGGCACAAATGCTTTTGCGTAAGTGGTGAGAGCATACAGAAGTATTCAGTTGATTAAATCTATTTTGTCAGTGAAAAAAGAAATAAGGTCATCAGCCCAGATTAAATATGGGGCAGGGATTGCTATAGGTTTGAGAAGAGAGAATGTAGGACATAATGTATACCTCAGTGGAAAAAATGCATTAACTAAAGAAACATACAACTCTCAGGTAAATTGAAAAATTAGCAGTCATGGAGAAGTTGGAGGGAAGGTGGTAGAATAGGAAGAACCAGGAATCTATCTCCCTGCATAGACTATTGCTCTGGAGAAGAATCTATATGATGTAATCATTTTGGAACTCTGGAGTCTACTGAAATCTTGCAACTCCCAGGTGATGGCATAGACAGTAAGTTGTGGTTAACTTAAATTCAGCTCGTAATTCAGTAGTGGTTACCCATCCCTCATCCTCAGACCCATGGCAGGCAGCTATGCACACATTCCTGAAGCAACTTGCATGCTGCTTGCAGGAGCCATTGTGGACAATAAGGATTCTGACCACCAAGATATCAAGGATTTGGGCTCTGCTAATTGCTGCTTTTGACTTCAGAGGTGCAGACACAGAGGCAGGTATCCATTGGTGCACACCTCTCCTTCCATTGTTGTCAGTACTACTTCTGACAGTTGACATGACTTCCAGGGGATTTAAGAGACTTCCCTGCTTCACTTTTCTCTTTTTACCCTTTTGGGAGCCATATATTTAAGGACTATGGTATCAGCTCAAAAGCAACCACATATATATACAGGAATTTTGAAAGTCACCATGTCTGCCAGGAAAAGCACAGAGTCAGAAAAGACCTGAGAAGATCTCTGGTACAAAGACCATGTAACAATCAAACCAAACCAAACCAGCAAACCCAGGAGAAGGAGAATCTGACCTCCAGAGTTAGTCACATTGTAAGATTCAAATATCCAGTTTTCAACAAAAAAACCACGGGGCATTCAAATAAGTAGGAAAGTACAGCAAATTTAAAAGAGAAAAGTAAATCAGTAGAAAATCCTTGCGGAAAAGTAGATGGAAGACTCACTAGGCAAATAACTGTCGTAAAAATGCTCAAAGAGTTAAAATAATGTTGTGGTGATGGTGTACAACACTGTGAATGTACTTAATGTTACTGAACTATACACTGAAAAATGGTAAATTTCAATTAGTAATAATGATAAATTTTATGTTATATATTTTAGCACAATTTTAAAAGTCAGCGATTTGAAATACAGATCATAGGCATGAAATTAAGGTGAGAACCTTCATTATGGTTTTGTGTCTTTTCTGTAATTCAGTTTAGCTGTGTGGATGCAGGTGCAGAGCCAGTGAAGATGTGAGTTTCCCAAGGTAATAAGACAATAAGGTGACATGAGGAATGGATCAAGGAGTTAGGAGTATACGAAGGATGATTTTAATGACTGTGGAATGTAGGCTGATGGCTAAAATTCTAGCCATTAAGATCAAGCTGGTAACGGAAGGAAATAGGAGACAACAAAATAGCTCCTTCCCTTTGGACAGACTTCCTGGAAGAACCAGATACTTACCATTTAGTGAGCAGACATAGTCATGTGCTATACATAGGTGTTAAGGGATTCTGGAAAATCTGTTCTTTAATTCTGAGGAACAATGTGCATGCTAAAAACATACTATTTGTTAGGGAAGAAAGGAAGAATGCATGTAGAAAGCAACTACCCTTTTCTATCACCATATGAAATAATGTCCTGTGTAATGAGTCTCTTTGGGAAAAGACTACAGAGGAAGTTGTTGTAGCCTGGGGAAAGGCAATATTCTCCTTTAATCAAAGCTAGGCACAAGGCCATTTTGGCAAAAAAATGTGGGTGAGACAACAGTATTTTTTTTCTCAACCATTCATCTTCTTTCTTGGGGATGTTTTCCTTTCAGGTCATAAGAATTTTCATGTATTTTCCATCCCTTTACTTATAGAAGATTTTTTCAGGAAAGGACTTGATAAGACCAACTTCATTATGGTTTAAATGATTGATAAAGTTTAGAGTTACTCATCTGAACAGTGTAAACATTTTTAAAGGAGATGAAACCTTAAGCTAACAGTTAATGACATCTCATTGGAGATGGTTCCTAGCTTAGGAAGCAGAAATAATTTAAGGGATATGGGGAACTTTCTGTAGCTTCTGTAATAACACCATCTTGGCAATCCCTGTCTGAATGTTCCTGAGGATTTCACTGGCCAGAGCTACATCATTCAGTTTTTCAAACTGTCAATCTGGCAACAGTTATTAAATTCAGTTTGAGACCAAATAAAAAGGAGCATTTTGCAATTGGATTGAATGAAGGTTAATAGCATAAAAGATTCAGAAATCACGATCAGATAGCTGTGGGATTCCGACTTCTCACAACTCAATCAGTGAATGCTAAGAAGTTGAGTTAACCTCATGGCACGCAACAGAATTGGCCCAGGACATGGTTTTGCTTGCGACAGGAGCACATTTCCTTTTATGCTCATTGAATAGCCAAATAGAATTGACTGATGGTTTGCCACATGCCACCAAGAGATATCTTAGCGCATCTGATAGACTACAGAATAGGAATGCTGCTTAACATGAATTTTATTGCATCTCAGCACCTGCTCCAGCCAACAGTCATTACTATCTAGGAGAGGCTGTGCTCAGATGATCATTATTCCTGTATCTTTGCATTTGTATTCTGCTGACTACTGTGCAAGCTAAAATTGACAAATGGAGGGACTTATTGTGAATGGCAGAAACCTGTGGCTGCATGTCCTTTGCAAGCCTGGAATATTAGGAAAGGTTGAGGAGGGGGTTGTTTATGTAATTGGAATCACCATCTAGATATTCCAGCCTTTCTGTCTCTCTCTCATTCGGCCTCCTCCTTTCCCATCCTCCCTACCCCATCTCTATCACTCTTGTCCATGAATTTTTGTGAGGATTTTTATTTTAATATGAGATAGGGAAAATATCATGTAATAACCAGGATGGAAATTTTCAGGCCAAAAATCCAAATATCTGATCAATCAGATAAATGTTAGAAATGTAGAATCCCATGTGTTATAGTTAGGGATAATATTCACTCAGGATAGTCAGACAAGTCATTGACATATTGAAATACCTCCTTACCAAATGTTGTGTATCTATTGACCCATGCTCTCTGAATATATTCTTGCCACAAAGTCCCTTGGCTGGGACCTTTAAGGGTCCTAAGACCCTCAAAATTACCTCAATATCTAGAAAGTAAGAGTTAGATCTTGGAATGGCTGGGGGCCAGAGGAAGCAGCTCCTTATCTAATCTGATTGTTCTAAGCCTCATCCCATCACTTGTTAACTGCTAGAGTTTCTAACTCCTAGAATGTCCTTCAAAGACAAACTGAAAAGGTTGCTGTAGGGTAGGAAAGATAAAATGAGCTGCTCCTATGTAATGTATTGACCGTTTGTTCTCAGGTACAAAACTGGACACTTAGCCCTCTTCGGCCTTTGGTGAGAAGCTAAATCAATATTCTTTTGCTTGTCAAACTGTTTTTAGGCAGCGGATAGTGACTCTATTGGAGTAGATGAGAAAAAGCCAAAGGGCATGCTCAATCCACTAGTCAAGGACCCCTGCAGATTCAACTCATCATGTGTGGCCTGTGGTAACCCTTGCAGTCTTTGCTCATTAACCTGTAAAAGGGATTTACTACTGCATGTCATCATTTGTAGGTGTCCTTTTATTGAGAAGGTCCTTGAAGATCCCAGAGGGATTCAAATTTTACCTTTTAGATATCTCTTCCCTCCAGAATCCAATAGGCATAAAAATGTTTCATATCTTTAGCAGGATTCATGTCTTTTCAATCATGGTTAACAATGGTATTCTTGACAGAAACTGCATCCTCTGCCACTTTATTATGTGCATTTCTTTGAACCATTTGTACGCTGTGTGTGATTGGATCTGTACAGATTAAAATAGCACCGAGAGAGCCAATTTAAGGCTTGGGATGAGTGAGCCCAAGCATTAGAGACATTCTGGCACACATACACATCGTAAATCCTATTGTTAAGTTTGCAGTGGGTGTGATGGAATGTGCAGCTCAGGCACTTTACCCTCGTTAGTGCAAAAGTAAATTGTAAGGGCTCTCACAGAGCTCCAAGGGGAATAAAGGAGGAGAGGGAATGGAAAAGATTTTCTGAAATCTGATAGCTATCTCTCTTGGTATCCCCAAGATGCAATACACCAGTAAAAAAGGCTAACGTCTTTGCTGATTATAGCCTTGTATACTAATTAAATACATGGTATTGTGTAGTGAAAGAAAATCCAAATGGCTTTCAGCACATCCAAAATGGAATAAGAACTAGAAACAAACCTTGTCTAAACAGTTCATTGATGAGATATGGTAATTGATTGGAAATTGCTATAAAGATAGGCTCATGATGACATGTTTTGGAATTAAATATCTATTTTTCCTCCAAATTCATATTGTTAAATAATAAACATATTAACCTTATATGCTTATCTGTTAGTGCAATGGTTCTTAACTTTTCAGGGACATTAGAATCTCCTGAGGAGGTTGAAAAAATACTGATATCTTGGTCCTACCCATAGAGATTCTGATTTATTTGGTCTGGGCATCAGAATTTTGTAAGTCTCTTTGGTGAATTAAAAAAAAAATCCAGATTTACTGAGGTATATTGGCAAATAAAATTGAATTGTATTTAAACTATACAACACAATGATTTGATATATGTATATGTTGTGAAAGGATTCACCCAATCAAAATTAATTAATACATCCATTACCTCATATAGTTACTTTTTTTTGGAGGGGGTAACACTTAAGATGTAATTCTCTTAGCAAATTCCAATTCTGCAACACAGTATTATCAACTGTAGTCACCATGATATACATTAGGTTTTCAGAACTAACTCATCTCATGACTGGCAACTTATAACCTTTTACCAGTTTCTCTCTGCTTCACCCAACCCCCAGCCCCTGGCAACCACCATCCTATTCTCTGTTTCTATGAGTTCAAATTTTATTTTTAGATTCCACGTATAAGTGATACCATGTTGTATTTGTCTTTCTCTGTCTGGCTTATTTCACTTAGCATAGTGCCCTCCACATTCATCCATGCTGTGAAGTCCAGATCGAGAACTGTTTTGAAACATTTGGTTTAGAGTAAGGTACCTTACTGAGACAGATGCTTTCAGTGAGACATCGTTCATTTATAGCTGTATATTTTTAATATATATATATATATATTCAAACTATAAGTGACTCAGGAAATAATTTTTAAAGCTCTCAAAGCTTAGAAACATTTCAATTAATAGATTGAATTTTTCATGCAATATATCTAGAAATATTGTTTCGTAGCTTAGTTTAAAATTATAGTGCATAAACTTTATAGGAATTCAGAATTGTATTTGGATTTTATACTATCTTTAAGAAAGCAAAACTTCCGAGTACACACAGTTAATAGTTTTAATGGAAAAAGTTTTTCTTCAGGCACTTAGCAAGATTAAAGGTATTTCTATATAACAAAGTAGTATTTGTTTCTCATTGGAAGAGAGAGACAATAATCTCTAGATAGAAGATAATAGCAGCTGCATGCTGATGAAGGTTTGACTGATTTGATTGCAGTTAATTAAGAACCTGGGAGTTTCTGAGAATCAAACCTGCTTTATATCAAAGGTGATGGGGATCATTTTGACACTTCAAACAGTCTCTGAGTTGAGTGAAGTCTGTTGGATTTTTGAGGTCAGAGAAAGGCTTTGATGCAATTATTTATCATTGCTTGGCTACTAGCATGAAGAATAAATTCAATTCATTAGTAACTTAAAACACTATTAGTGAGGCCTATTTAAGGCATCCATTAAAAGCATTATGGGACATTTTTTTTCTTCTTCCAGAAACAAATCACCTTTCTTGCCTATCTTTGTTAAATAAGACTAGGAACAAAAATGTAAATATTTAAACTGATTTTTCATTCTTTAATAAGACAGTAAGGTTCCAAGGTTACACATTCCGAGGTGGCCCTCATCTGCCAGGGATCTACTTCCATTATAGCATTTCTGAGGAAAAAGGTTATTAAGAGAAAACTGTGTACCAGTTTATACTGGGGAATAGCCTGATGGTTGCTGGACAACACTGTCTTCATGTTCCCAGTAGGGTTTTTTAGAACTCAAAATAGCATTTTTTTAATTTGTTTGTTTTTGTTTTGTTTTTTATTCATGAGTTTATCCTATGTTTTTCTTTTTAAAATTGAATTATAATTGACAAACAGTATCATATCAGTTTCAGGCCGACACAGTAGTGATCTGAAATTTTTATGCACTTAGAGATGATCACCATAAGTCTAGTTACCATATGTCACCATGTAAGGTTGTTACAATATTATTGACTATATTGCCTATGCTGTATATTATATCTCTATGGCTTACTTATTCTATACCTAAAGGTTTGTATCTTGCTTAATCTCCTTTACCTATTTCTCCTGTCCCCTTATTTGCTTACTATCTGGCAACCACCAGTTTGTTCTCTGTGTCTAAGAGTCTGTTTTATTTTGTTTTGTTAATTCATTTTGTGTTTTTAGATTCCACATATAAGTGAAATCATATTTATATTTGTCTTCTTGACTTCTTTCACTTAGCATAATACCCTCTAGGTCCCTCCGTGTTGTTGCAAATGGCAAGATTTCATACTTTTTATGGGTTGAGTAGTATTCCATGTTATGTATATATGTGTGTAACAATAATAGCAGCTGAATGCTGATGAAAGTTTGACTGATTTGATTGCAGTTAATTAAGAACCTGGGAGTTTCTGAGAATCAAACCTTTACATCAGAGGTGATGTAGATCTCTCTCTCTCTCTCTCTCTCTCTCTCTCTCTCTCTCTCACACACACACACACACACACACACACACACACACACACACACACATCAATTTACCTTCTTTATACATTCATCTATTGATGGACACTTAGGTTTCTTCAATATTTTGGCTATTGTAAATAGTGCTGCAGTGAACATAGTGGTACATATATCTTTCTGAATTAGTGTTTTTTTCTTCATATGACTACTCAGAAATGGAATTGCTAGAATGTATGGTAGTTCTGTTTTTAACTTGAGGAACCCCCATTCAGTTTTCCATAGTGGCAGCACAAATTTACATTCCACTAACATTGCATGAGGGTTGCCTTTTCCTCACATTCTCACCAACATTTATTTCTTGTCTTTTTGATGCCTCCCATTCTGATAAATGTGAGGTGGTATCTCTTCATGGTATTGATTTACAATCCCTGATAATGAGTGATGTTGAGCATCTTTCATGTTCCTGTAGGCCACCTGTGTATCTTCTTTGGAAAAATATTTATTCAGTTCCTCTGCCCATTTTTTAATCAGGTTGTTTTTTGATATTAAGTTGTACAAGTTCTTTATATATGTTTGCATATTGACCCCTTATTGGATGTATGATTTGCAACTATCTTCTCCCATTCAGTAGATTGCTTTTGTTGTTGTTGATGATGGTTTCCTTCACTGTAGAAAAGCTTTTTAACTTGATGTAGTCCCATTTGTTTATTTCTGCTTTTGTTGTCCTTGCCTGAGGAGACCTCTCCAGAAAAATTATTGCCAAGACCTATGTCAGAGAGCTTACTGTCTATGTTTTCTTCTAGGAGTTCTATGTTTTCAGGTCTTACATTTCAGTATTTTAATCCATTTTGAGTTTATTTTTGTATATAGTGGAAAAAATTAGACCAGTTTCATTCTTTTGCATGTGGTTTATCCAGTTTTCTCAGCACTGTTTTTGAAGAGACTGTCTTTTCCCTACTGTATATTGTTGCCTCCTTTGACAAAGGTTAATTGACCACGTAAGTGTGGGTTTATTTCTGGGCTCTGTCTTCTGTTCCATTTATCTATGTGTGTGTTTTTGTTTTGGCACCAAACTGTTTTGATTATTATAGCTTAGTTTTATAGTTTGAAATCAGTGAAAACTAGCACAGTTGTTGAATGCAGTTCCCTAATTCAAGAGATTTTTGATTTATGAATAGTTGTGAAACAAACCCTGTTCATTTTACATGAATCTCAATAAAAGCTATTGCAAGGCATTTTTTATAGAGCTGGTGTTATTGTCCCCAAAGTAATTCTTTAAGGGCAAAGTGAATCCCTAAGGATTTTTCTTTCTTTCTCATAATAAATTCTATATTTTATTTACTCAGATTATGTGATGCTTAATTTTGTGCATTAACCTGATTGGATTGTGCTAATGGATGCCCAGATATCCAGTAAAACATTATTTTTGGTGTGTCTCTCAGCATGTTTTTGGAAGAGATTAGCATTTGGATTGGTAGACTAAGTAAAGAAGATTGACTGTACCAATGCAAATAGGCATCATCTAATCCATTGAGGGCCTGAATAGGGAATTAAAAAGATGGAAGAAGGGTGAATTTTCCCTGTTTGCTTGAGATGGAATACCCATCTTCTCCTGCCCACAGATATCAGTGCCCTTGATTCTCAGACTTTTGGACTAGGACTGGGATTTAAAACATTTGTAGTCTTTGGTTCTCAGGTCTTCAAACAGGCTGAATTATACCACTGGTTTCTTGGTTCTCCAATTGCAGATGGTAGATTGTGCAACTTCCTGGTCTCCATAATTTGCTTCTTATAATGAATTTCCTTATGCTTATATCTATATATATTCTATTCTCTTTCTCTGGAAAACCCTGACTAATATAGCTTATCCATCAAAGAAATGAGGAACCTTAAAAATCATCCTGTACCAAAACTGAAACAGGAAGAAGTAGAAAATTTGAACAGACCCATAACCAGTAAGAAAATCAAATTAGTAATCAAAAAACTTCCAAAAAACAAGAGTCCAGGGACAGATGGCTTTCCAGGGGAATTCTACTAAACATTTAAGAAAGAGTCAACATTTATTCTCTTGAAGCTGTTCCAAAAAATAGGAATGGAAGGAAAACTTCGAAACTATTTCTCTGAGGCCAGCATTACCTTGATTCCAAAACCAGACACCCCACTAAAAAGGAGAACTATAGACCAATTTCCCTGATAAACATGGGTGCAAAATCCTCAACAAGATATTAGCCAACCAAATCCAAGAAAACATTAAAAAAATTATTCACCACGACTAAGTGGGATTTATACCTGGGATGCAGGGCTGGTTCAATATCCACAATTAACATGATTCATCATATCAATAAAAGAAAGGGCAAGCACCATATGATCCTCTCAATAGATGCAGAGAAAGCATTTGACAAAATACAGCATCCTTTCTTGATAAAAACCCTCAAGAAAGTAGGGATAGAAGGAGCATACCTCAAGCTCATAAAAGTCATATATGAACGACTCAATGCTAATATCATTCCAATGGGGAAAAACTGAGAGCTTTTCCCCTAAGATCAGGAACAAGACAAGGATGTCCACTCTCACCACTGTTATTCAACATAGTATTGCAAGTCTTAGCCACTGCAGTCAGGCAACACAAGGAAAGAAAAGGCATCCAAATCAGCCAGGAGGAGGTTAAACTTTCACTCTTTGCAGATGACATGATACTCTATATGGAAAACCCAAAATATTCCACCAAAAAACTGCTAGAACTGATTTATGAATTCAGCAAAGTTGCAAGATATGAAATCAATGCAAGGAAATCTGTTGCATTCCTACACACCAACAATGAAGCAACAGAAAGAGAAATCAAGGAATCGATCCCATTTACAACTGCACCAAAAACTATAAGATACCTAGGAATAAATCTAACCACAGAAGTGAAAAACCTATACACTGAAAATTATACACAGCTTATGAAAGAAATTGAAGAAGACACCCCCCAAAATGGAAAAAGATTCTATGCTTCTAGATAGGAAGAACAAATATTGTTAAAATGTCGATACTACCCAAAGCAATTTACATATTCAATACAATCCCTATCAAAATCACACAAACATTCTTCACAGAGCTAGAACAAATAATTCTAAAACTTGTGTGGAACCGGAAAAGATCCTGAATAGCCAAAGCAATCTTGAAAAAGAAAACCAAAGTAGGAGGCATCACGAGCCCAGACTTCAAGCTATACTACAAAGCTGTAATCATCAAAACAGTATGGTACTGGCACAAGAACACTCAGATCAATGGAACAGAATAGTGAACCCAGAAATGGACCCACAAATGCATGGCCAACTAATTTTTGAGAAGGCAGGAAAGAATACCCAATGGCGTAAAGACAGAGTCTTCAGCAAGTGGTGCTGGGAAAACTGGACAGCGACATGCAGAAAAATGAACCTAGACCACTTTCTTACACCATACACAAAAATAAACTCAAAATGGATGAAAGACCTAAATGTAAGACAGGAAGCCATCAAAATCCTCAAGGAGAAACCAGGCAAAAACCTCTTTGACCTTGGCCACAGCAATTTCTTACTCAACACGTCTCTGGAGGCAAGGGAAACAAAAGCAAAAATGAACTACTGGGACCTCATCAAAATAAAAAGCTTCTGCACAGTGAAGGAAACAATCAGCAAAACTAAAAGGCAACCGACAGAATAGGAGAAGATATTTGCAAACGACATAACAGATGAAGGGTTAGTATCCAAAATCTATAAAGAACTTACCAAACTCAACACCCAAAAAACAAATAATCTAGTGAAGAAATGGGCAAAAGACATGAATAGACACTTCTCCAAAGAAGACATCCAGATGGCCAATCGACCCATGAAAAAATGCTCAACATCACTCATCATCAGGCAAATACAAATCAAAACCACAATGAGATACCACCTCACACCTGTCAGAATGGCTAACATTAACAACTCAGGCAACAACAGATGTTGGTGAGGATGTGGAGAAAGAGGATCTCTTTTGCACTGCTGATGGGAATGCAAACTGGTGCAGCCACTCTGGAAAACAGTATGGAGGTTCCTCAAATAATTAAAAATAGAACTACCCTACGACCCAGCAATGGATAAAGAAGACGTGGTATATAAACATACAATGGAATGTTACTCAGCAATCAGAAAGAATGAAATCTTGCTATTTGCAACAGTATGGATGGAACTAGAGGGTATTATGCAAAGCGAAATTAGGCTGTCAGAAAGACAGATCTCATATGATTTCATTCATATGAATTTAAGATACAAAACAGATGAATATAAGGGAAGGGAAACAAAAATAATATAAAAACAGGGAGGGGGACAAAACAGAAGAGGTCTTAAATATGGAGACCAAACAGAGGGTTACTGGAGGGGTTGTGGGAGGGGGGGATGGACTAAATGGGTAATGAGCATTAAGGAATCTACTCCTGAAATCATTGTTGCACTATATGCTAACTAATTTGGATGTAAACTAAAAATAATAATAATAATAATTAAAAAAATCATCCTGAATTTTCTCTTGTTTCTAGGCTAATAGCATATAAAACTTGTACATTGTAGGTACTCAACAGAGGAATTGTTGAATGGAGAGAAAGAGGAGTAAGCCATGACTTAGAGAAATAGAGGGGAAAATGGTGATTATCCACAAGGGGCCTTCACAAATCTACTACCATTTCTTTTTCTTCTAGTGAGATACTAAGCCTTCACTGTTCTTAATCAGACCATTCCTAAGACACAACATGTGCTACTTCTCTGTTTCCCTGTATTTGTAAGTAACTGTACTCAACACTGATTTCTTTTGTTCTTTCGTGTATTCCGATATGAGGATTTTGAATTCCCTTCCCTCCTTATCATTGTAAAATTTTAAAAGTTGGCTTGGGGAGTCATAAGGATTTAAAGAATGCAGCACAGGACATATCACCTGGCAAATGCTTAGTAAACAGGTATTATTATTGTTATATATAATATCATAGTGACCACATCTTATCTATTTCTTACTTTAAATCCAAGTAAACTGCAGTCCTGTGAGTTAAGAAATTTGCCTAAGATAAAATTAAGAGCTATGCCAGACGTGAAATCCGACACAGGTTCTTCTGAAACTTAGTCTAATGCATTTAAAGCATATGGTATGAACTTTTTGCTTAACTACATGCTAACCTATGACAGAGGCAGTGTCATGATTCTTACCAAATCTTGTTTCATTTTCCTCTTCCTGGGAATATAAGACTATATTTTTCAGTCATCCTATGTTGGGAGCATGGATTAACGTCTGGACAGTGGGATATGGTTAGAATTGATTTAAGCTGGTTTCAGGACTTGAGCTTAAAATACCTTGTATGGTCTCATCCCTCAGCTTCCTTTTCTCTCCTGTGGTGACCTTGTGTTCCAGATGCATAGCTACATAATGGCAGGAACACACATTCCCTCAGTCATAACTTGAAGCAGAGCCTTTGAGGAGAACAATCTAGCTTTCACTGGTAATAAGAAAAAATAAAGTTTGTTGTGTTAAGCCACTAAGATTTCAGTATATATATATATATATATATATATATATATATATATATATGTATGTATATTTGTTACCACAGCATAGCCTGTTCTATCTATATAGCTTGTGACAAGCTGTGGACTTTAATCCAAATGTATTTTTATCTACTATGCAAATCTCATTTGTCCTTTCTCTTTTCAATGGTTAAACAACCCATGACTACTTTTAAGGAACACTGATTAATTTTCCCCATTTAAAAAAAAAAAAATTCTGTCTTCATTTAACTTTGTTATAGGTAAATTCTGACCCTTGGCAAATTTCTGATGGGTTCTTTGCCTCAGTTTCCTCAATATGAAATAGAAATAATGTTTCTCTATTTATTACTCAAAGCTGTCAAAAAGATGAATGAGTTGATAATTATTAGAAAAGTAGTATGTAAACATAGAGCATTACATTATTATTAGGTTATTCTCATAAGAGCAGCAAAAAGTGTTTCTGTGCTGTAGATCTGGGAAATGTTATGAAGAAAAGATTTATGATTTGTTCGGCGATTTTTTTTTTTGGTAGAATTGGAATAATTCCTTTAGGTTACATAGATAATCTACTTATCTTAAAACTTGAAGGCATCTTAACATGTCCACATGAATATTTAAAATATTTAAATGCTTTAGGGCACTGATATTAAGAATGTTATATGAGATAAAGTGATTGATATAAAGAAAAGCATGGGTGGTTTTTCATGCAGTTTCATATTGCAGTACAAGAGTGCAGTTGATTCTAGCCTAGACATGAATAAAAAATAGTTACATACCTAGAGGCTTAGTGAACCTTGTAAAAAATATAATATGAATAATGATTGATCCTGCAAGGAGACCAGACCTTAAAATTTTAATTCTTGATAAGGAATATGTCAAATTTTAAAGGAGAGTTACTATTTAACCATAATTAGTCTTTAAACTGAGGTGATTTTGTAAAATATTCTTTGTACTCTTCTTGAACCATAAATTAATTATGCAAGCTATATTTATTTTTAACTTTGAGACAATTGTAATGTGTCCTCATATAGATTTAATCTGTAATACATTTAACCATATCAGTCAGGGGTTAAAAATAGAGTCATAGGATTAATCACAAAATAATAGGGCCCTTGCTTCATACACCCACCTGATTTGTAGATAAGTTGACTTCCCTAAAATTCCTTTCAAATGATTTTGATAATCCTTAGATAATGTTCAATATATGCTCCATTGACCCCTGCACTTGGCAACCGATGACATTAGACTTTTCTCCTCTTCATCATTGGCTCACTGGGTGATATGTTCTGTCGTGGTATACAAAGCAGGAGCCAGGCTACTAATGAGCCTCCAGGTGCCACCTGGTTCTGTCACTGATGTCTGTAGACATGCTATAAGATTGCTGATGTATGATGCTTAGGCCACTAACGTTTGCACAGTGCTCTTTGTATCCAGTGAGACCTTGGCATGAAGAGGCTTCTCCAGCCAACACTGTTGAAACTATCATGGTGGCAAGAGTTCTATTACTGTTGGTGACAGCCAGGATCTCCACTTAGGCTGATGATGGCTAATACTGAGGGTGACACTTTCATGACAGAGATGTGGTGAAGTATCTCGTTCAAGTTTTTCCCTCTTTTGCTGTAGCTCCTTTTACTAACAATTTAGGTATGAGTCCTTATAACAAGGCCTGGGCAAAGAGCAGACCTAATCATGGTCTGTGACCATAATCCATCTTTCAGTCTGATTCTTGCCCTTTGTCCCGTGACAGACCTCAATTCTGTCTTCCTTTTGGGAATTCATAATTATCATTCAACCTTCTATATCTTTGGAATCCTGAAAATGATGTGGATATATAATGATGACTGGACAAACGGGAAACTGAATAATGACTAAACCTCATCCTGACCCTCTGGAAAACTATGTTCGAATATATAAATTAGCTAGAATCTCAAGTGGGGCTTCCTGCTTTCTACTCTGTACATGTCTCTTGGATACACTTTCTTATATAATTAGATTGGGGGCTATTAGAAGAATGTGGGAGTCAGGGAACATTTATTTGTGTGTATGTCTTAAAGATGGGTGATATATGAATGTTAATTGGAATTACTCAGTAAACCAGTCAAGGCTGAAGGTACAGGAGGAGACTTGGAGAGCCATTGCAGTAAACTGCCAGATACAGGGGAGGCCTCCACAAGAGCACTAGGCATAACCAGCCTTTGATAGCAGGATGAACTCTTGTACTCTCTTTCTTACATTAGGTGATCACACAGCTAGAGCTTTGCATGTAATTTTTCTATTCCATATTTGCCAAGCTCATTTCTATATCCTCCAGATGCTAGGCAGTAACACCTCTCCCTCCCCCATTTGGTATAGATGCTCCTCATTTGTGTTCACCAGCATTCAAAGGATATTTTTAACATGGAGCTTTTCGTATTTTATTATAATCAGTAATGATTTGTGTCCTTCTCAGCTGCTCCTACTAGGTTGTAAACTCCTTAAGGACTTTTTCTAATTTGTTTTGTTTTTTATTGTGGTGAAATATACACAACATAAATTTAACATTTTAACCATTTTTAAGTGTTCATTTATGTGGTGTTAAGTGCATTCACGTTGTTGTGCAACCATCACCACAATCCATCTCCAGAACTTTTTTTTTCTTTGCCAACTGGAAATCTGTGTCCATTAAATCTTAACCCTCCATTTTCCCATTTTCCCATCCCCTAGCCCCTGGCAAACACCATTTAATTTGTTTTTATAGTTTCAGGGATGAACAAAATACCTATCATATAATAGGTGGGCAATAAGTGTTTATTTGATAAATGAGTAAAGGTACCCATTAATGCTTTTTTAGTTTTTCAGTGGATTATGGGCTAGTGCCTTTAAATTTGGAATGAATATCTCATCTGTACATTAGTCAAATGAAATTTAATATATCAAAATTTATTCTAATCACATTATGCCCTTATTTGATGAAAGAATATCATGATTAAAGAAAGGACTGAATAAAAGTGGATGACAGTCAAACTCAAAAGATGGATACGTGCAAAACAAAGCATTCAGATCATTAAAAAACATAAACACAAAGGAATTCAATTGTTGGTAACCTTTACAAAAGTACAAGAACAAAAATAATCACTAGTTTCAGAAAAATGCCAAATAAATGACAGTGTCAGCTATCATAATTATGGAATTAGGGCAAAAGAAAAAGATTACACAAGTTCAGCTTTTGTTGTTGTTATGGTGACACTGTTATTCCATGATTGGGTTGCAGATGTTGTTTAGAAATGGCGGTTAAAAAAAAAAAAAGAGGTTGAACCCAATCAAATTATTTGGTTTTAATGAACAATTAGATTGTTGTTTGGAAAAGTAAACAGAATTACTTCACAACTCTATAGTGCTTTCTTTAATTCGTAGTTTGACAAACATAACAGAGCTTGAAAGCAACTACCTATGAAATATTTTGAACACAGTGGTGCTCTTGATGGCATCATATTTACTGGAATTAAAAATAAATAAATAAAAAACATGAGCTGAGTGTCATAAGTGTAGTTGCAATAATAATGAATGACCACAGGAAGAACAACACATTCATGTTAGCTTTGGTAGAGGCTGGGTTCCCCTGTTCCCCTATGTTTGAGGTTAATAGATGCAGACTGACATTAAGGATGTAGTGTCAACTCAGCTTTCTTCAGAATACAGGTTAATCTCTCCAGTCATGCAGAGAAAAAATAATCTAAACCAAAGCGTCAGTTTCCAGGTATAAAAGTCAAATCACATGAAACTGACACATGTTTCCAGTGATAAAATGAGAAAAGCTGGTCGAAGGTTGGAGTGTTAGTGGGGAAAGAGAACATTTACAACAAAGTTATGTAACTATATGGTTTCAACTGGATTCCTTCCAGTTTCACAGAAGTGTTTTTATAATGTGAAATAATGCCTTAAAATTTAGAAGCCATGTAGCCTTTAATTTGGGAAATGATTTAGACCATTTAATAGTACTAAAAAATAATGTTGAAGTAACAGGTGGTGTTGAGATGCTGGGTTTTAAATGGCGGGGTGGATTTTAGTTTTGTTGCTTACCAACTGTAATGCTTACTCTAAGATCTTTAACTTTTCTGAATTTTAGTGTCCTTTTCTGTAAAATGAGGAGACTGAGCTCGATAACTGAATTAACCACAAAGGTCTATGGAATTTATAAACAGAGCAGACATTAAATTGTTACTTCTTCCTTACATCAGTTTCATCAAAGTTGGGAAGTGGCATCAGATGTACGATATTGAATCTACTGCATTGTCTCTGAATTTCCGTGTTGTATATGTTACAAATGATTTCAGCTCTGTATATCTGGCTTATAAAGTATTATCAACTTTGATTGACACACTTAGGTTCATTAGAGAGCTCACATACTAGGACACACAGTAGAATTGGGTTCTATTTTTCTTAATTCTGAAAGACAATTTATAGTGCAAAGATTAAACACTTTTCTTCCTGAAGATAATGAGAATTGATTTCTTTACCCCCAGTCAAACTTTCAAGTTCCAGGAGAGGAACTTTAAAAAAAAATTGGCTTTTAAATCTTGTAGTCTTCCTGAACCCCCAAGGGTAAAAAGGCATTATGCCATTTAAATGATAGAAGACCGCGTACATCTCATTTTACTCTCTTGTACAAGTAAATACTACTTCAGGGACCTTATCTTTAAAGCAAAAGATTCATCTCAATCTTTACCTTAGTGAAGTTTATAAAGATTGAAAGTAGGGCTGACTTGGCATCTGAGAAACCCTGAACATTTGTACAGGAGGCCAAAGTTTTGTTTTTTTTTTTTAATTAAAATGCACATTTTCTGGTCTTTAAAATTATAGTTTTAACTTGTTTTCATTATGCCACTCAAAATTCCTTAGTTTTTAGATCTCTGGTGGAGTTAAATGATAGGGAAAAAAGTCTGGAGATGAATATGTATGCATGTTGTTTTTAGAAAGTTCTAAAAGATTTCTCTTTTGCCATCCCACTATTGAAACACGTAAAACCAAATTTAGTGTCCACTTGAATTGATTTGCTCATTTCTGATGATTAGTAGCTTTTTTTTATGCCAGTTCTTTAGAAGTATCCTCTTCTTAAAGTTAAGCAATGCCTTCCTCTCCCCCATGCATCAGTTGATGGACATTTAGGCTCTTTCCATAATTTGGCTATTGTTGAAAGTGCTGCTATAAACAACAACAACAAAAAAGTTAGAGAGGGAGGGAGCCAAACCATAAGAGACTCTTAAAAACTGAGAATCAACTGAAGGTTGATGGGGGGTGGGAGGCAGGGGAAAGTGAGTGATGCGCATTGAGGAGGGCACCTGTTGGGATGAACACTGGGTGTTGTATGGAAACCAATTTGACAATAAATTTCATATTAAGAAGAAAACAAATGGTACGATGAGAGCTCCACCACTCCAATATATAGGACTATATATATATATATATATATATATATATATATATATATATAAAGGTAAATAGAAAGCTATTGTTTCTTATACAAACCTAAAAAAAAAAAAGTTAAGCAATGCCTTTCAGTTTTGGTGACCTTTGAAATTATTGCTTAGACACCAGTTTCTTGGATGTTCTGAAAAATACCATATTCCTTTAGTGACCTGCTTATATAATTTTCTTTTTCTTTTTTTTCTTTTTTTTTTTTTTAGTATAAAAGTATAATGAAGGTGGCCAGCTTCACTAAACCACCAAAACACAATAATGGGTATGTGTAACCCTGGGTGCCTTGGACCTATGCTTCAAGGCCTTCTGATTCTAGGACGATCTGACTACCCTCATTTATAGAAACATTTAATGCCACAAACCTGTATTCCAATTTTTGGATCATTTCAACATCAACTACAAAGACCAGCCACTGGCTATGAGATCCTATACCATTTACTACAAACCTTTAGGGCTACCTCCCCCTTTTCCCCCTCTTTCAAACTAATTTTACCAAAAGGGAAAATTAAGGAGATATTTTGGGTGTTTCAGTAAGACTTTCACTGAAAAAAGCCCTTGATGATATCTATTGACAAAGCTTAAGTAATTTGCATTTATTGTCCTTTCTTTCTAATGACTTATAACTTAGTTTTTCTAACAACATATATGGATTTTTTGCTATAGAGACATGAGATTTTCTTTCCTTACTTTTGTTTCAAAAACTTAAAAAACTAGTTCCTGCTACTTGAGACTTGTCGAGTTGTCATGACCTGAATGCATCTTCCTCAAATTCGTATGTTGAAACCCTCCTCCCACCCCCGAACCAGTGTGATGGCATTAGGAGGTGGGGCCTTTGGGAAGTAATTAATATTAGCTGAGATCCTGAGCTTGGAACCCTCATGAATGTGATTAGTATACTTAAGAATCATAAGAGAGCTTGCTTTTACTGCTTATTAGCTCTCTGCTAAGTGAGTTGGCAGTCTACAACCTGGAAGAGGGTTGAACAGACTAAGACAACACTTAAGCCATCTGGAATCTGTCCTTTTTCATCCCTTTCTCCTTTGCCCATTCTCTCTTGGACTTGCCTATAAACAGACACACATAGTTGGTACAGGTAAAGCCCTGATTCAGTAGGTCCTGCTCTCAAAGTTCTTATCTGAAAAGTCATAGATGAGTCAAGCCCTTCACCTTTGCATCTCTGTCTTCCACTCCGAAAGGAAAATCCACCTGGCTGTTTCAGCCCTGGGCATGCACTGTGCTCTTCAAGTCTACTTCATTGTTAACAAGGCTCTCCTCTGAACTGCACCAGGCTTTTGGGCTCTGATTTTACAATTGGCAGGATCCTCACAAGGGAGATCAGGTAATTGGTTAGCATGCCACAAATTTGGAATCGTGCATATTATTCTATATCAATAAATATTTAGTTTTTGTCTTGGTTTATCCATAGATGTTTTGGGATTGAGCACTAATTCAGTATGTTTTGGAGTGTGTGTCTTGATATTGACTTAAGCTCAAAAGATAGAGGAAGTATCAATCTGCTTACTTTGTTCTCTTCTATACCAATGTTTCTAGGACCACCAGAGGTAGACATAGTCACCTGGAAATCATTGTGGAAGGGCTAAGGCATCACTACTTTTCAGGGAACATCAGTGGAGCTTGGCTAGGTATAGCAGGTAGTGGTCAAGACATGATGGACAAGGTTTATCTTGTTTGCCAACCAATCTGTCCATTATCTGTAACAAATAGGAAGCTTCCAATTAACATAAAGCCTACAGGAAAGAAGTTGAAAGCAGCTGGCTATGTTACACTAGGTAAGAGTATAGTCATAACAACAGTTGAGTGTTGTTTTAACTTTGAGGAGGTCTTCTCATCATTGCCTTTCACTTGACCCACAGTGCTAAAGACACCTACATAAGGAATCGCAGACACATATACAGAAAAATGCACACAGAGACATACAGATAAATATTCATAGATAAACACAGCCATTCACATACAGAAACACACCGACAGGGTGATTTTCTGCTGGGGACTATTGCTTATACCATCTCCAAATCACATCACCTGTTACCAACACCCACCACCAGATGCACTGTCTAGGTAAAGCCAAGCTGTCCTTTGAATCTCAGGAAATTCTGTTAACTCTCTGAGGTCTTTAATGCCTTGAGCATTGATCTCTTCTTCCTCTATACCATAAAATCTTCACTTAATGATTTTTAAAACATTTTTTCCAAAGTAATAATTTTATCTCCACAACTAAATTGTATGCTGTGTGAAAAAAGGAAACTTTGTTTTATAGCCATATTTCATTGACCATAGGGCGCCAAAAGGCTAAGAATAAAATATTTAATTGAGTGAGATGACTGTGAGGGCATGGGGGATGACCCAGGAATGCCACAGGGATGCAACAGATATTCATTCACCTCTAAGTAAATTAGCACCTTCTGTGCCCTAGATTCTGTGCAAAGTTCCAGGAATATCATATATAACAGGTAAGACATGTGGGTTTTATACTCTTGGAACTTAGTCTAGTGGGAAATGAGGTAGTTATAAGCATTAAAAAAATAAAGTTGAAACTATTACTATGAAGTTTCACCAATTACTATATAACTTTTTTAGCTAGTTATTTTCCCTTTTATGAATCTCTTCTATTAATCTCTTCTTTTTTTAAAAAAATATTTGAGTATAGTTGACATACAATGGTATATCAGTTTCAGGTGTAAAACTCTACTAATCGATTCTTATTACAGAAAAAGTAAAGTTAGGGTGACTATGTGGCTCAGTTGAGTGTCTGGCTCTTGATTTCGGCTCAGGTTCTGGGTTTGAGTCCCACATTGGACTCAAACTCAGTGTTGAGTCTGCTTAATATTCTTTCTCCCTTTCTCTCTCTTTCTCTTTCTTTCTGAAAAAAAGAAAAAAGAAAAAAAAAAAGTAAAACTAGCATTAGCATCTGCCTAAATATAACCCTTTTAAATAGCAGAATTGCTGGGTAATATGTAACGTCATATGGAGCAAAATGTCATTTATATTTAACCAAACTTTCATAAACAAGTAAGATAATATGGCTGCACTATAAACTGATCAGGGTAGAGTCTATTGCTTGCTTTCTAAATCGAGTGATATTTACATTTAACGCAAATTAGCATATTAGCACACAAAACAGTTCTCCAAATGAAAGATTTGCTGCCCAGTTTAATCTGCTAAGTGGTTGTAAAACAAATGTTACCTCTAATGTTATAAATAAAAAAAAATACAATCATTTGCATTAATCTACCTTATGTTTATGCAAACTGGAGATAATTGACATCTATTTAAGGGATCATAAGGATTACAAAAGATTACACTGACACTTGTAAACTGTAATTATCACCTTCCATTAATGGTAACATGAGTTTATGCAAGTATATTTCTTTGCTAATTACTTATACTTGAGATAATAATCCACAGGATAAATGGATTTTTTCCTTAAGTCCCATAGAACTCCTTAATACATACATTTTAATTTCATAGTATAAGCTCATTGTCTGGTTTGTGTACGAACCACAGCAAGAACAGATTTTTTTTTTTTTTTTTTAATCGGACGCTGCTTCTGGAGCCAGGCAAACAGGAAGCAGAGCTGGAAATCCCAGCATCCCAGCACTTGGGGAGGTCCATCTGTCGAGTCAAAGAGATAAGATGGCCAGTTACTCTTCAGTAAAAGTCTGTGGATGCGTTAACAAGCTAGGGAGCTAATAAACGTAATGAAGGGTGAGCTCATCAGGGTCAATGTTTCTTTTGTGACCCACGGTTTGATTTTAGGCATTTACTTTTCCTTCAGTACTCAAGTCGCCCATGTCTGCAATGTTGTCCATCTGAAGGAATCCATTTTTAAGTCATTTCTTCAGCAGCTGGGGTCTTATTTTTTAAAAGCTTGTTTTCCTCGAGAATCTAACCATGCACTGGCCAAGATTAACTAACTAACTAACTAACTAACTAACTATTTACAATGTGTCTTCTTTCAAGACAATTATTGTTGAAACAATGAATTCATATGGTTTCTCAGTAAAGGGAAAATCTGGGATGATCATAATGTATTATACTAAATAAATAGTAAAGAGATGAATAATGATGAATTTCTCAGAATTGGTTAAGAGGAGAAAACTGGCTGAATAAAGTCCAGTCTGCTATTTTCAAAAATTTGAAGAAGCATGCCAGGTTTTTGTAGCTAGAGAATACAATGTCATCAGGATATTAGTTAACAGTGGTTAATGTCAGGGGATGTAGATGTAGCTCTGAGAGCAGATGATGGCAGAGAGGTTCTTGCTATCTGTGTGGAGTGCTGTCATTTTCTGAGTCTGTTGTGTGCTAGGTGGGTTGTTGCTAATCGTTAAAACAACCCTCATGTTGAAAGTGTTGTAGATGAAGAAATAGGCTCAGAGAATTTAAGCTTTTTGTATGAAGTCTCATATTTAGGATATAGGGAAATAAAGATTTGGCCCCAGCCAAATTGCTCTAAACCTATGAGTTCTCTTTTTACTATAATACTTAGTACCTTTTGATCAGGTCTGCTTCAGGCTCAACCAACTATTAGCCTTACTTATATGTACTGGGCATTTGTAGGTTTTTGACTTTTGTCCTTATATGTACTAGGCATTGGAGGTTTTTGATTGCATAGTAAATATTCACTCACATATTCTTAATAGCATACTGATCTCATTTTGGGGTATACTTTTATTTGTATATAATCTTAGAGAGAGAGAATCAATTCCTTTAATTCCTTGTCCTTGCATGGATGGAAGAAGAGGCCATATTAGATACCTCCTTGGGCTTAGCAAGTTGAATGCTTCTGGTAAGGACTGAATCTTGGGAGAGTGATATTAGCAATAGTTGGGGGCACATTGCCTACAGTGGGGTTCAGATCTGACTGCTCCTGCTGGTTTGCCTTTGCTGCTCTAGCCTCCAGGGACCCCTTGATTACTGACTACCATCTGAGACAAGTTTCCTAGCCTCCCTTTGATACATTGAGATCCTAGCCTTTCAGTACGGTCTCTTTATGTGTAGGCTAGCCAGAGTCAGTCTAATGTTATGACATGGGGACTTCTTTACTTCTGTGTTCAAAGCAAAAGGCAATGGGCAAATGGAAAAAAAGAAGAGATAAAACCTGAAAAATCAAGGGACCATTTCTTTAAGCAAAAGTCATATCGCTTTATCTAAAATTTGTCAGTAATGATAAATGACGGGAAGAAAATAACTGAATTCAGAGACTGTATTAGCATTACTGAGTTCATCTCTTAAGAGTCAGAGCCAAAAGCCACCCAAAGGCAACTATATGAATGAATAGAATAAGCACATCAACATCATTTATTTTTTTAAGTTTAAAACTCCACAAAGATTTTTTTCTAAAACTCAATTTGATATTTATTATTTGATATGCATATCCTTCCTCTCTTTTCCTATCTTTTTCTTAGGTCTTCTCCCACCCATTTGAATAGCATTATTCTTTCTTGGTAATACATTTTCTTCCCAGATAGCTTATTTTTAGTAAATAAAAATCTAGACTTTTAAAATAAAAGACATATAATTGGAAATGTCTCTCAGGTACATATAATATTCTGATTAAACAGTGGATCAGAATGATGATTTTGGTTTGAGATGAATGTATTTTAACTAGGGTTCCAAAGTGCTGTCCAGGAAAAACCTGGAGACATAGATTTTTTCATGAATTTTTTCATATATTACTTTTGACCTCTGATTTTTATGTGCAAAGTGATTTTAGTACATGACTTAATTTGGGAACAGCTTCATAACTGGCAAAGGAAAGAGTTGTTGGGAATCTTCTAAAATCTCTGGGGGAAAAAATTAAAATGTTTTATGCCAGAATACAACTTTGAAAGGGGGTTAAAGCCTGTTTTTTCTGGACCTGAGGGGATTGTTGGACTTAACTCTTTTATTAATGAATTTAAAATTTAACTGTTTTCTTGGTGAAATTGTTCTACAGTTGTGGTGTACATTTCTCCAGCTTCTTAGGCAGAGTGTGCCTGCCTAAGAGTACCTTTTTCAACATTCAGCTCCAGGAATGTCTTTCTGGAAGCTGTGATTTCATGATAGCTCTAGTAGATATTAAAGGACTGGAGGGCCTTAATGAGATTTTACTCTTCTAGGGCTAATTCTCCTTGTATATCCTGTATAGCCTGTTAGTTATATAAAGAATGACAGTACAGAAGAGGGGATGAGTGTGCAAGCCCTGGGAGTCAAATTGGCTGGGTTAAAAATCAGTTTTATTATTTAATAACCATGTGATCTTGACCATGTTGGTTGATTTATCTGTGTCTCAGTTATCTTACCTGCAAATTGGCGATCACGGAACATCTTACTCATAATGTCATTCATTCACTAGGTATTAATTGAGCACATATTATGAACTATTCAATACTGGGTACTAGGAATATAGAAATGAAAAAAATGAACAAAAATCCATTTTGTCATGGAGCTTACCTTTCCTGGATAGTAGCTAGCACTTATTCAAACCCTTACAGAGTTTCAGGCACTAATCTAAATACAACATATATATTTATTTGGTGTTGACAACCACTTTATGGGACGTAGAAAATTGATATTTTTATGACTTTACTCACAGGATTATTAAGTAACTTGCCCAGATCATACAGTATTAAAAGAACAAATATAAAGAGATCAGAGAAGTACCTGTCATAAAGGAAGCACAATGTAGATAGATAGATAGATAGATAGATAGATAGACAGATAGACGATAGATTAGAGAGGTAGGTAGATAAATAGATTAGATATTAGGTCTTATTTACTATTTATATGTATATATTTATACTTTATATAAAATATATGTGTACATATATATATTGTATATGTGTATATATATTTATTCATAACAAATGTAGTAGTATTCAAATAATACAGAAATATGTGAAGTAAAAATAAGAGTCCTTGTAATAGCTTCCCAAACTGTTAATTAAGAATTTGGCTTATAATTTATTTGATGGACTTCTCTTCCTAGGGCATATGTGAAATTAAGTCTCAGAATGTAATAAGCCAAAAATTCTTACAATCAGTATTCACCTCAGATACATCAAGTGATTTCTAATATCAAAGAAAATTACCAGTATGTAAGAAATCGATTGCAGAACAGACAGTATAAGGAATGTCTAAGTAATTCCATAATTTGCATTTTTTCATTCACCTCATAAAGACAATAACATAAACTATCTCTTTTCTCTGTAGTATAAAAAAGAAAAGTCTATTTTTGCCTAATTGGATTGACTGCCAACTAATTACAAACTTTAAATATAAGTAGTTATTGAGTGTAGCAACATAACTTCAGGGCATACGCTCATTTTTATGTATGAGGAGTCACAATCATAGCTCTCCTGGAGCCAAGAGAAGAATTATTTTCTGCATCTTTTTACACGTTTTAAACCAAAATTGCTTGAAAACCTAGCTCCAGTCTTTATTTCCTTTCTTTCATTCTGTTTCAGCCTAACTGAAAGGTTCTAAATCTCATTTTATAGAAACTAGTGTTTTGCTATGGTAATTACCAAGGAAATGCTCTTGGTAAAGTGATTAATAAAATTTCTCCCAGTCTTCCAAGCGCTAATGGTGTATCTCTATGTTTTAAGGAAGTAGGAACTTATTGAAGAACCATAAATGAAACGAAAATGTGGCCTTTCAAGGTGAGATAACAGTTAAGAGGTGCAATATGGGCCTACACAGAACTCCACGTATACAAATGTGAACTATTACACTGCAGATGTTACTTAGTCAAAGAAACGGTATAATCTTGAATAAAATAATTTATGTATGAAATAAGGGGTATATAAAGCAATCAGGGCAGAGAAAAAGGTTAAGAACTTCTGATAGCATTTTTCAGTCTAAAAATTGGAAGGTATAAGGCTTTGTTAACATTCATTATGTTAATAAAATTAAAAAAATACCGAAAAAAGATTGTGCAGATTTGCATTGAATGTAAGCACATGCAAAGATAAAAATGGAGAAAAAGATGCTTCTTCTCTTCCAATGTCCTCTTCATCAGCCACTTTAAGAGGTAGAACAATGATTACCTAATTATATCTGTCATGAAGCTCTTTAAAAAAATGAAATTATGGTGAAGATTATTTGAAGTGTGGATTCATATCTATATCATTAGTGACAAACCTTCTAGACACACTGCCTTGAGATATTAGCAATATATATGGTGTGTATTTGGTATATAGCATTCATATACACATGGACTAAGAGTACTTGTTCACATTTTTTTCCCTGAACAATAAAGTTTAGAGAACACTGAACTTGTAAATACAATATCCACTCTGTCTCTTTATTGAAGGGTAAATTTATCGGAGGGAAGGTACCGTATACACTAGAGATTGCAAACATGGTTTCTTTGAGCCAGTTCTCATTTGCAGAGATGCTTTATGCTGCATTCACAGTTTTATTTTCTTATTTCTTACTTTTATTTTAAATTAAAAAAAATTTTAGTTATTTAACATTATTTTAATTAACTTTTTTTATTTGAGTATATTTGACACACAACGTTACATTAGTTTCAGGTGTACAGCATAGTGAATAAGTCTATCCAGTATTCTATGCTTGCCACAAGTGTAACTACCATTTGTCACCAAAAACTCTATTACAGTATGATTGACTATATTCCCCATGCTGTGCCTTTAATTCCCTGTCTTATTCATTCCATAACTACATTCCTGTCACTCCCACTCCCCTTCACCTGTTTTGCCTATTACCTCACCCCCATCCCTCATTTGGTTACTTTTAAAACTCAAGAGATTACACACCTTAAAAATGCAGATTTTTTTTCTTATGAGCAAAGCTCTGCCAATAATGTGCATGCTTTTCTGCAGAGGAGCCATCTTCCCTCTTTAGTCAGAGAATATTCTTTCAGATTCCTTATAGTTTCCTAAGGTCCTATAGTTCCCAAGTTTCTATAGTTTTATATCTAAACCACTTCATTCATTACTTTATTCGTTTGCATTCGAGTCTGTGAACTTTGCTATAAATGCTAGCAATGAAAAAGACAGCTAGCCATACCACAAAGATTTGAACTTCCTCCACACTAAAGAGAATATAGTGTGTGCTGGAAAGCAGCTGCTGACCCAGGGCTATTCCTTCATTCCTCTCCCATCTTGTGGGGCATTGTGACTAGTTCTCTTAATGGCATATGAATGAAGTGATATATGTCCCAAAGAGCTTTCTTTTTTTCCACCACTGAGTGACTGACTGCAAAGGAGACCCTGGAAGAGGTAAGGGATGTTAATTAGATGGTGGGAGTCAGGTACCTGAAGTACCATGTGGAAGGCTTCTTGCAGACCAGTAACATACTTCTACTGTGATAAGCCAGTAAAATATGTGGACTTATTTGTTGTAGCATTAAGCAACATAATAACTAATACATACTAATATTCATGAAATACTTATGATGTATTCTGATTAATGTAGACAACAATGTCATGTTTAGTGACAAATGTCATAGAAAAATAAACTGAAATTAATGCTGTAGATATAGTTTGTCTATATTTAAAAAAATAGATTTGGATGAAAATGTTTGTTGTTACATCAGTTAAATCTTTTTATGTTTATTGATTTATTTTGAGCGAGGGAGAGAGATCAAGTGTGCAGCAGAGAGACAGGGGGAGAGAGAATCCCAAGCAGACTCTACATGGGGCAGAGCCCAACATGGGGCTCAGTCTCATGAATGATGAGATCATGACCTGAGCCGAAATCAACAGTGAGGACACTTAACTGAATGAGCCACCCATTTGCCCTGAATCAATTACATTTTAATTGTTTTTTTTTTGATAAAAACTAAATGATGTCAATGGGGTGCCCATAAATAATTAACAAAATGATATTCAATTGTAGCCCTACTTCAGAGTTACATCAGAGTAAAACGTTAAAAAACAAAGCAAAAGAAGTTGAGATCTGGTTTAAATTATTAAATTCATAAAAACTTCTAAAATTGAGTTATCAAAATCATTTAATCTCCTTCTATACTTAGATTTTTACCCTCTTTTATTTTTAGCTTCCATATATGCTGTACATTAACATATGGAGGGTAAAGAAAATGATAGTTCTTTCTAGACTAATAATTGCTAGACATGGGGCTTAAGCAGCAGATTATTGTTACATATACTTCATTTGAAAATAAACATGAGGTGATATAAAGGAAGTATCAGCACCCCCCCATGTGTTGACCTGAAAGGGGAATAAATAGGTTAGAATGGAGTTGTCCAACACATGTGCTCTGTCTTGGGTTCGGAGAGATAGCCTTGAGCTTATGTAGGGGAGGTTTGTCAATGGATGGTTTTTAATCTGGCAGGACTTGTGTACTTGTGTGTGCGTGTGTGTCTGTGTGCCCTGGGCACAATTAAAGGGCTGGGTATGAGGTCCATTGATAATGACTGTAGAGGCTAGAACTGAGTTGGTCAGTCTTGAAAACTAGACAGACTAAAGAGAAAAGTCAGATGAGAAGGAGAGAAGGATTGGAATGAGCCTTAAGGAGGGATTCTGGAAGGGACTTGCTGCTGATCCACTCATTTCTGGTCTTGCAGTTTTGTTGATTAGGGGAAAGTCATTCAGAGTCTGAGGTGGCACTGTGTCTGCAGGTGGGAGTTAGAGAGCTTCCATCTGCAAGATCAGTTTCATAGAGTAACAATAGCCAAAGAATGCTGCAGCAAATCTGGCACTGCTCTACCTTTAATTTTGCTCACTGTTTATCTGAAGCACTGATTTTAGTCACTTCCTTGAAAGCACGAAGGGTTTCCCAACCCCGACTAGAACAGGGTGATTCCTGGTATAATATGCTCGAAACCTCTCAACAAGGAAAAAACGCATAGGAGCTCTGCATTAATAGAAAGCCATGGGTCGACACAAATATCATTTAACCCAGTAACATATAACTTTTTCCTTTTTGTCTGAGTATAAAATTAGGGTTTAAAAAAATCGCAAAATCTGTAGCGCTTGGAGTAGTTCCACAAATTAGAGTGGGTTTCCTGCTGGTTGAGCTGTACTTCAGCTAATTGCTGATACTCCTTTGTACTCAGAAAATTCTGTATTTCTACATACAAATCTATTTGATTGTGGAAGATGGTTTAAATGACTTTACTATTTTCTTTGCAGCATACAAATTTAATGAATCTTTAAAGTCTTAAACTTTTTTTTCAAATTTTAAAGTTTCCAAAACTTGCCGACTTTTTATTTCTCTCTTTCTTCATTTGTTCATTAATTTAACAGATATTTGTTGAGCACCTATATTACTCTAGGTATTGGGAATTCCAAGATTAGAAGATATAGTATCTAACCCCCAAGGACATACAGTATTAAATCACTTGAAATCTGTGAGTTAGGGTGTACAGTTGAAACAAATAATAACTAATTGACCTAATCAGGGTTTTATTTAGGTTTTAATCTGTAAAATATTTCTTAAAATGTTTACTTTTAAACCAGTATCCTGAATTAATTGCTTTTTTGTCTTGTTGGCTAAAATAGTTATTTAAATAGATAGAATCTTGAATGCATATAGGTTGACTTCATTAGCCAGCATTACAAACATCTGAAAATATTTTCACCGATTATTACTACTAGAGAAGTAATACTCTGTGTCAAGGTTGTCAGGAACATTGGAGTGGGAAAGATTGTTAAAGATATCTCCAAACTATGGTTTAAAAATGCTTGCTTCAGTGGTGCCTGGGTGGCTCAGTTGGTTAGGTGTCCGACTTTGGCTCAGGTCATGATCTCATGGTTTGTGAGTTAGAGCCCCATGTTGGGCTCTGTGCTGACAGCTCAGAGCCTGGATCCTGCTTTGGATTCTCTGTCTCCTTCTCTCTCTGCCTCTACCCTACTTGTTCTCTGTCTCTCTCTGTCTCTCAAAACTAAATAAATGTAAAATAAAATAAAATAAAATAAAATAAAATAAAATAAAATAAAATAAAAATGCTTGTTTCACAAATGTATGGCTAACTAATCTTTGACAAAGCAGGAAAGAATATCCAATGGAATAAAGACAGTCTCATCAGCAAGTGGTGCTGGGAAAACTGGAGAGTGACAGGCAGAAGAATGAACCTGGACCATTTTCTTACACCATACACAAAATAAACTCAAAATGGATGAAAGACCTAAATGTAAGACAGGAAGCCATCTAAATCCTTGAGGAGAAAGCAGGCAAAAACCTCTTTGACCTTGGCCATAGCAACTTCTTAACATGTCTCTGGAGGCAAGGGAAACAAAAGCAAAAATGAACTACTGGGACCTCATCAAAATAAAAAGCTTCTGCACAGCAAAGGAAACAATCAGCAAAACTAAAAGGCAACCGGCAGAATGGGAGAAGATATTTGCAAATGACATATCAGATAAAGGGTTAGTATCCACAATCCATAAAGAACTTACCAAACTCAACACCCAAAAAGCAAATAATCCAGGGAAGAAATGGGCAAAAGACATGAATAGACACTTCTCCAAAGAAGACATCCAGATGGCCAATCGACCCATGAAAAAATGCTCAACATCACTCATCATCAGGGAAGTACAAATCAAAACTACAATGAGATATAACCTCACACCTGTCAGAATGGCTAACATTAACAACTCAGGCAAAAACAGATGTTGGTGAGGATGTGGAGAAAGAGGATCTCTTTTGCACTGTTGGTGGGAATGCAAACTGGTGCAGCCACTATGGAAAACAGTATGGAGGTTCCTCAAATAATTAAAAGTAGAACTACCATATGACCCAGCAATTGCACTACTAGGTATTTATCCATGGGATACAAGTGTGCTGTTTCTAAGGGGCACATGCACCCCAATGTTTATAGCAGCATAATCAACGATAGACAAAGTATGAAAAGAGCCCAAATGTCCATCCATAGATGAATGGATAAAGAAGATGTGCATATATATATATATATATATATATATATATACATATATATATATATATATACACACACACACACAATGGAGTATTACTTGGCAATCAAAAAGAAAGAAATCTTGCCATTTGCAACAATGTGGATGGAACTGGAGCTTAATATGCTAAGCAAAGTTAGTCAGTCAGAGAAAGACAAATATCATATGACTTCAGTCATATGAGGACTTTAAGATACAAAACAGTCATATGGGGACTTTAAGGGAAACAAAAATAATATAAAGGCAGGAAGGGGGACAAAACATAAGAGATTCTTAAAAATTGAGAACAAACAGAGGATTGCTGGAAAGTTGTGGGAAGGGAGATGGGCTAAATGGGTAAGGGGCATTAAGGAATCTACTCCTGAAATCATTGTTGCACTATATGCTAACTAACTTGGATATAAATAAGTTAATAAATAAAAATAAGGTGAGAAAAAAATTTAAAAAAGATTAAAAAATGCTTATTCCAACTGGTGATTCCTTGCTAATAAGTGAGGAGTCATTGATAAAGTTAGCATCTCACATTCTATCTTGTGATTATAAAAATCATTAATTCTTTAGTCTTATGATTCCAAAATTGTCTTTAAATGATTTGAGTAACCCTGTTATATGATCACATAGGAATTTTAGTAATTTACTCAATCATGTTATCAGCATTGCCTAAAAAAATATTCTATCACAAATCTTCTTGCTTGCATAGAAATTTGAATACAATCTAGGAAAAGTTAATAAATGATAATTATGCCTACTAATGTACATTAGGAGTAGGGGTAAAAAAGGAGAAGTTTGTATTTAATATCCATCACAGTAATATGTTTAAGCACTTTGAGGGAGAATGTATTTGTATACCTCTTAATAAATAGATGATCATAAATTATACTTTAAAAATAGACTATATTTGCAGTAAAATAAAATTAGATTTATGTGTCCATATGAAAGTGTGTCCCATAGTAATTTATATTAAAGGAAACAGCATGTTGTTAAAGATATTAATCATTTCAAACCAAAATTTTACAGATTATATTTGCCCTTTAATTGTATTTTATTTCTTTAATGTTATAAAAAGAAGATAAGGAAAAATAAATGATTGGCTTTACATATTTGTTCTAGTAATGCAAATTTTCCTTAAGAGAAGCTTTATAAAATTCTTTTCACAATGTGGGCAGAGAGCCAAGAGCTTAAATTAGCATACTTAATAGAAGAAAGGAAGCAATAACACATTGTAGTTAAGACATAGGTTCTGGAGTCCCACTGCCTAGATTCAAATCCCAGCTCTGCTACTTCCTAACTGTGGAACTTTGGGCAAGAAACTTACCTTCTCTGTGCCTCAGTTTTGTTATCTGTACCCTAGAGGAACCCACAGCTCTATTGCAAAATAAAATGAGTTTACTAGTCTTACTATTACTACTATTACCACTACACTCTTTGCCATTACTGCTCCTGCTACTGCTTTAGGATAAGCAAGAACAAGTTGAAATTTGAAGTCAGCCAAGGCAGAAATTGGTCCATGGATGCCCTATTTTTTAAGGCAATAGAGTACAGAGCCAAATGCAGTTAAAGATTCAGGAATAGCAGAGATAAATTAGAGGGCTAACCATACTGAAATTTGGATGTCCTAGATTACATTTTGTCAGCCTATTCTAGACTCAGTGATGTTTTAGTTGTGATTAGAGGGTAAGTGGCTAACTATGGGACAGAGTAGAAGGACTGAGGTCACTAGGTAGCCTGCATCCAATTCTAATCAAATGAAATTCTTTACTAAAAGAATTTAGTTTCTTCATCTTTAAGATTAGCGTGTTGTAGATGAGTTTAAAAAGTGTTTGAGTTTTGATATTTAGATTTCTGCGGAAGTACATGACTTGCCCGAGTCTTCTTTGTTTGTGAGTGGTAGAGTTAGAACTCAAATGCAGTGCAGAAAAAAAATGTTATAATTGTATTGAAACAATACTAACCTTAATTCAGTTTAAGTTATTTAACATAGTTCATTTAGCATAAAGTTAAAATGACAAAAGTTATAGTCATGAGATGGTCAAGAGTCCAAAAGTTTGGATTCAATCCTTAGACTGCATAGTGGTTCAAAGTTGGGGCTCTGGATCCAGAAGATTGCCTTGACTTGAAAAGAAAAACAAAACAAAACAAAACCCAAAAAACAAAAAATTGGAACAGTTTCTGCTAGGTTCAGTAAATAACTCTAAACAAGTAAAGAAAGACACCATTTATTGAGGTTTCTACTTCTATCTGCCTAGCCTTCTAGGGTACCAGAGACCAGAGAAAGTTTTAGCAGAACTTCGCCATTAAGAATAGGGATTCATGTGGATGGAAATTAGCTTGACACATCCCAAGGGAATTTAGGCATAACAGAGGTAAGTATGGAGTCTTACAGAATTGGAGACTTCATATCAGCCATGCCAGTCTAGCTCAGACCTCAACAACTGAGAAATGATCAGGTGAAAAATATCTTTGGGTAGATTTTATTATTGTTTCCAATTTGTTGCTGCCCCTCCTTGTGATATTATTTTTATCCCTGTCTATTGACATGAACCCTGACTATTTGTCTTGCTTTGGTCAATGAAACGTGAGTTAAGTCATGTTATGTCACGGTAGAGCAGAAGATTTAAAAGCCCTCACATAGTTTCACTGCTGTTTCTTTTTTCTTTTCCAAGAGAATAGCATGTCCTTGATAGAGGTGGCTCCTATAGAATGGGGCTCCAAATGGAGCAAAGCCAAAGCTGACTAGTACTATAAATAAACACGAACAAGGTTTAAACCTTTTTGTTTTAAAGTCATTGAGATTTGGGGATTGTCTATTATTACAGTGTAAACTAGTAAAAACTGGTTAGTGAAATCCTTCCTCCAGCAAAGGTACTTTTATCTGGTTACATTTGGATATATTGCTCTTGGTAAAACAGTCTTTCAGTGGGCAATGTCTGTGTCAATTTGAATTGACTCTTAAAATTTGCCTAAAATATCACTGTGTTCTGTTAACAAAAATCGTTTGTCTAATAGAATCAGAAATGATACATTTTTTTTTACCATAGCCAAAAGGTTAATTATGAATAGATGTAATAGTTTGCTTGGCACAGTATGGTCTTAGTAATGGAAAAGCCTTTTGCTTTTCCTTTTCCTGAGGAAAAATGAAGCCCTCGTTTTAAAATTAAAATATTTTAAATGCAGTGGAACTCATAATGATGCTTAGGATGAATTGAGATGTCCTATTTGTTTTATTTTCAATGGCTGTTCCATCACATTTTGAGAAGTCAGACTGGCATTCTTCATGACCATTGAACGCAAAGGGAAAACATTTTCAGTATATTGAATGACAGCCGGCAATGGAGTGGCTCAGTGAAAGTATATCTAATTTACTTTCTTTCTTTTTTTAAGTTTTAAGGTTAATTTACTTTCTTTGGAAGTACAAATACTATGAACAACCACAAAGTCTACAATTATGGCTGGCTCATCTGTGACTTTGAATTATGCTTCCAACATAGTTTCTTTGAGGCTAGGGCATTATTCCAGAAAGAAAATTCCAAAGAGTTATGGATTCGTTCTAAACAAGAAAAGTTACCAAAGACTTTAGACAAAAAAGAAAAATTCAGGACTGGAAAACACGTATGGACAAAAAATTTGCTGTTATAGGTGCTTTTGAAGGTAATCATATACCTTCCTAGCACCCCCTGATGGTATCCATTTATACTGTTTTGGGAGGAAGACAAAAAGAAGCACTTGGCTGTTATGTCTACCGGTTCAACCTTATAGTTTTACCTCTTGGGTTTTTCAGGCCTTTTCATGGAGGCAGATGAAGACTTTTTACTAAGGAAAGAAGAGTAAAGCCAGGAACAATCTAATTTACCACTAATCCCAAGTGGTACCTCTGATCCCAAGACAACAAGGCTATATTGGTCAGGTTAGGTTAGGCTTATGTTGTAGTAAACAATTCACCAATCTCTATTTCTTATTCATACTACTAGCCTGTACAGACAGGGACTTCTGTTCCCCATAGTCACTCGGACTTAGATTGTTGAGAGCTCTACCTTAGTTTCTCAGCACAGCAAGAGAAAAATAATGCTGAAGAGTTTTCACTAAAATTTCTTAAAGCATTTCACTAAAATGCTTTAGTACAGAATAGATGCATACCACAAACTAATGGCCAGAACTAGCCACGTGGCTTTCCCTTTCAGGGAAGCAAGGAAGTAAAATCACTCTCCCATTTACCTAGCAGGACAAGAGAACTAGTTATGAATGAACTCAACCACAGAAGTGCTTGACCACAAAAGTTAACAGAGACCAATATTAAAACAAAAACAAAAACAACAAAACCAAACAAACAAACAACCTACTGGGGACCTTGGAATAAAAAGACATAGTTACCAGACAAATATAAAGAAGGATTTTACCATTATAAATAGAATTTGGGAAAATCTGTGAATTTTTCCTTTGGAGAATTGTGTTTACACCTGTGTCTCAGAAACTTGTCATCCATCCATTGTTTCAAAACTGTTTTGGCCTTAAAGTATTTTAAATGATGTTATTAAACTGGGAAACAATTATGGTATTTTCAAAAATAGAAGTCTGTAATTGTAGTCAAGCTTTTTAAACTGGGAGGAATTGTAATTATGATAATAAAAACAAACCATTTCTCGATATATGGATTTTGGCAGTGGCAGGGAAAGAATAGGGAGGAAGTTGGTGTCAGAGAAATGTTTACTGAAAAAAAGACAGTCACTGAGGTTGAGAGAGACCAGTTGCATCATGTTGAGTAATTGCTTTACCCATTTCTGTTGCAAAACCATACAGGAACAGAGAGAGGGCCTTCTCCTAAAATCTCAGGATCTTCTAGTTGTTCAAGAATACTAGTTGTATATGCTGTCATAAGAAAATAGTAGCAGAATGATTTGATTTAACTCATCCTTGCCATTGGAAATTAGATCATGGACTTGGGCATCAGTAAATTTTAAAACCTCCTTCAGGCAAGTCTAAGGTAGAACCTTAATAGTGGAACTATTGCTGTAAGTGAAGCAGGGATCATGTCATGTTTTTTGCACCATTCTACCTGCAGAGTCTGGTATAATCCTTAATTTACTGAGTAGTCACTCAGTAAATATTTGCTGAATACATGAATGTTGATGGAATGAATATATTTGAAAAAAATCTGTAAAATGTAAAGCACTATGCATAATGGAGAACCCAGAAATGGACCCACAAATGTATGGCCAACTAATCTTTGACAAAGCAGGAAAGAATATCCAATGGAATAAAGACAGTCTCTTCAGCAAATGGTGTTGGGAAAACTGGACAGTGACATGCAGAACAATGATACTGGACCACTTTCTTACACCATACACAAAAATAAACTCAAGATGGATGAAAGACCTAAACATAAGATAGGAAGCCATCAAAATCTTAAAGGAGAAAGCAGTCAAAAACCTCTTTGACCTCGGCCACAGCAATTTCTTACATCTCCGGAAGCAAGGGAAACAAAAGCAAAAATGAACTATTAGGACCTCATGAAGATAAAATTCACATGGCAGAGGAAGCAGTCAGAAAAACTAAAAGCAACCAATGGAATGGAAGAAGATATTTGGAAATGACATATCAGATAAAGGGTTAGTCAAAATCTATAAAGAACTTATCAAACTCAACACCCAAAAAGCAAATAATTCAGTGAGGAAATGGGCAAAAGACATGAATAGACACTTCTCCAAAGAAGACATCCAGATGGCTAACAGACACATGAAAAAATGCTCAACATCACTCATCATCAGGGAAATACAAATCAAAACCATAATGAGATACCACATCACACCTGTCAGAATGGCTAAAAGTAACAACTCAGGCAACAACAGATGTTGGTGAGGATGTGGAGAAAGAAGAACCCTCTTGCACTATTGATGGGAATGCAAACTGGTACAGCCACTCTGGAAAATAGTATGGCAGTTCGTCAAAAAGTTAAAAATAGAACTACCCTATGACTCAGCAATTTCACTGCTAGGTATTTATTGAAAGGATACAAAAATGCTGATTGGAAGGGCACATCCACCCCCATGTTTATAGCAACACTATCAACAATAGCCAAATTATGGAAAGGCCCCAAATGTCCATCAACTGATGAATGGATAAATAAAATGCATAAATAAATGGATAAAGAAAACACACACACACACACACACACACACACACACACACACACTACGGAATATTACTCAGCAAACAAAAAGAATGAAATTTTGCTATTTGCAACAACAAGGATGGAACTAGAGGGTATTATACTAAGTGAAATTAGTCAGAGAAAGACAAATATTATATGAATTCACTCATTTGTGGAATTTAAGATAAAGAACAGATGAACATAAGGGAAAGGGAGTAAAAATAATACAAAAACAGGGAGGGGGACAAAAAATAAGAAAATCTAAAATACTAAGAACAAACTGAGGGTTGCTGGAGGGGTTTGGGGTGGGGGGATGGGATAAATGGGCAAGGAGCATTAAAGAGGGTACTTGTTGGGATGAGCACTGGGTGTTATATGCAGGGGATGAATCACTGGATTCTATTCCTGATATCATTATTGTACCAAATGCTAACTAAATTGTATGTAAATTAAAAAAAATAATAAAAAGCACTATGTAGACAGAAGCTAGCAAAGACTTGAAATGAGAAGTGTAGTTTTAAAAATGAAAATGAGTTAAAGTAAAACTTAGTCAACTTCTCTTTGACATTGACTGGATACACAGGGTCTTGAGATATATATATATATATATATATATATATATATATATATACATATATATATATGTATATATATATATGTATATGTATGTATATACACATATATATATCTCAAATATGTATGTATATAAATTTCTTGGGTAAACACAATTAGGTAATTAAATTAGGTAATTATCCATTTCTTTCTGATAGCCCTGATAGAGCAGGCTAGCACTCAGGTAAAGATGACCGACCATTCATTTAGATGACTGTATCTTCACAGAATGCAGTTACATCTGTCTTGAGAGAGCTATAATTGAGCGACATTTTATAAGAGTGATTAAATATAATGACCACTATGACAACATACTAGGCACTCCTTTCATTTAATTCTCATAATTTCTTGCCACTTGTCAATTTTATCTCTTTTCAAATACTCTAACAGTTTTGCTCCCTTTGTAAGAGAAAAATAGAAAAAAAATGGTGCTGTTTTGGGTGGGTTCTCTCTTCATTCAAGACTCTAAAAAATCATTTATCTGATTCACAATTTCCCTCTATACTTATTTTTAAAAGATTTCCTTTTTCTTGTCTTCATTTCCATTTTCTCATTCTGTCAATTCTGTTATTTCTTAAATCAGCCTAAGATCTGTGTCTCAGAGGCTCTTTTTATGCATATATAGTCCAGGATTCCAAAGACAGTAAAACAGAGAATTTCTTAACATTGCGAAGGTCCTTCAGAGTTTAATTTTAACCTGTATTTCTTTTCTCTCACTGCACACCCTTCCAACTTCTCCCCCTCCAAGATATGTCCTTAAAATATGACATTCTGACTGTTTTTCAAATACACCACGCACTTTTATGCTGCATCAATTAGGATGTTTTCAGAAAACATATAAGTGGCTTGGATAAAAGAATATTTATTATTTCCCGTTAAAAAAAGCCTATATATTGAGAGAGTGATTGATTCTACATGTTCGTTGATTTAGTGACATAATGAAGGCATCAGAAATCTAGGTTCATTCCCTTTTCCTTTGTGCCATGTTCTGCATGTTGCTTCTGTCTTCTTCATGGTCATAAGTTGGCTGAACCAACTCCACAAATAGCATTTTCAAACAAGAGGGTCTGCAGGCAATAAAGAGGAGTTTTCCTGTCTTATGTCACTTTTTAGTGTAAGAGGGGGTTCCTGAAGTTTTCAGGCATCAACTCTTGTCCCATTGGCCAGTATTGTATCTCTTGCCCTTGCCAGTCACTTGGTGAGAGGAAAATGGTCTTAACCTAGTTGTAATTCACCCACAGTGGTTGTAGGGAAACCTTACCTCCTTGAAAGGACTCATGGAGAAGGTCAAATGAAACTGGGGTCTTGATAAGTAAGAAATTGGGAAATAGCTGTTGCATGGGAAACTAACTTCTATAAACACAACTTTGCTTTTCTATTTGCAATACTCCCTGCTCGTCCTCCTCCCTTTTAGGTAAACATATATCTCACCCACCAAGATTCTCTTCAAATGTCACATCCTCTGTGAAGCTTTATTTCATCTCCCTTCCTTTACTTGCAAAACTAGTTGTTCATATTTCTATTAAAACAGCAAATTGTTTTGCATATGTTTATATACATATCTATCCCTTCTATTAGATGGAAGATCCTAGAAATTAAGGGTTTATTTGGCGCTGAAATCCTAGCACTCGAATGATTATAATCATAAACTATCAGAATATCTCAGTTAATGTGTTTTTTTATCATTTATATAATCTAACCCGTAAGTACTATTGTTCTAGGGATGACTATTCTCTTGTAATATATAGCTGGACTGGAAATAGTGGTGATATATGGCTTGACTGGAAATAATGATAATATATAGCTGGATTAGAAATAATGATTTTCCTACCTTTTGAAAACTTCTTTGGAATTAGACCATTCAGGTGCCAAGCTTACCTGGACATATGAATTCTAAATGTATGTCTGACGGTGTCCTAGGCTTTTGGGATACAAAATAACATAGGAATAGACCCTGCTTTCACAAAGCTCAGAATCTTGTGGAGGAGACAGAGTTTCCAAGTAAGTAATTAAAATCTAGTATGTTATAGATTTTATAACATACTATAATGAAATAGATCGCAACTCCAAAGAGTATATTTTCTTGGATATCCTCTTGGATAATCCTTATCCACTGTAGAAGTGATATCTAACTTTGGTCTGAGAAGATATTAAGGACTTTTCCAGATGAACCAGGGAGAAAAGGAATGCCAAGATGAGGCAGAAGACTATACAAAGATACAGAAACATACTTATTTGCATAATTAGAAATTTCAAGTAGTTCTGTGATCTTGGAAGATATATTTTGAGAAAGACAATAGCAGGGAAAGAGAGTGCTTGATTATGAAGTGTGTTTTGTATCATAGGAAGGGTCTAGAACTATTCCAAAGGCTTTTATTGGGAGTCAGTTAGCTAACTTTGCATTATTACAAGGGGAACATGCTCTTCAACTAACAAATGCACTATGAGTTCTCAATGGGTGGATGATGGTAAAGTCTTTTATTGGCAAATTAGAGAGCCTCAGCAGACTAAATTGATATAAAATGACCAACTTTCTGTTTCACTTTTAAAATAATAGGGAATCTGAAATGGATCCTCTCCCCATGAGCATTTTTCATCCTCTTATTGTCACCTGGGGGATGTTAATGCTTTTGGACTGCTGCCTGCAGCCTTGGCCTTGCCCCCTAAGTGGATATTCAGTGATGGCAGCACACCCTCATAAAGACAGACTGCTGATTACATTTCCATTAAAGTCCAGAGCCCTATCTGTCTGCTAATTTCCCTGCCAATAAGAGTTAGGTTTTTACAATGGCCAGTTTACTGTGGAAAAAGAACCATTTTTCTTGTCAGAGTGCAAAGAGATAGCATAAGAAATGTAAGATTGTAGCCTTCATCACCAAATATCCTCAATAGAGTTTCTATAACAGAATAGCCTTTACATATCATTCTTCTGAAAATTTTTTCTTCATGTGCCTTTCTTTGTAGTAAGTTACATTATTGTCTACCCTTTCAGATTCTGTTTGTCTACTGCAGGCATAAAAATGAAAGAAAGTGGATGTGAAGAGCATAATTTCAATTATTCATTAATCAAACATCTATGACACATTTATTATTTCCAGTATTGTTTTAGCTGCCATGGCTAAAACAGGATGTGGCACAGCTGTTGCCCTCAAAAAGCTGACAGTCCTGCCTACCTTGAGGGTAAAGTATTTTGATAGTAAATACAAAAATAAAACTTTTATGAAGGAAAGAAAAACTCTTATAGCACTATGATTAGCAAGAAAAACTATAAGTACAGTTCTAGGATTCATTAGTATTGGGTTTAATTATAATAGAGTCTCTGTAAAAACAATTTTTACAATTTCATTTTTTTCTTTTTCTTTTTTTTTGTTTACCCATTATTATGGATTGACTGTCCTCCTCAACATTCATATGTTGAAGCCCTAACCTCCAATGTGATGAATGTGATGAATAGGGACTTTGGGAGATAATTAGGGTCAAATGAAGTCATGAGGGTGTGTCATGAGATGTTTTTATAAGAACAGACATCAGAGACATAACCTCTCTTCCTCTTCTGGATTTCTCACTTTCTCATTCTAAGTGTACATACAGGGTAAAGGCCGTGTGAGCACATAACAAACAGGCAGCTTGCAAGCCAGGAAGAGAGCTTTGGCCAGATTCTGACCGTGCTGGCACCCTGATCCCAGACTTCTACCTTCCAGGACTGTGAGGCAATAAATTTCTGTTCTTTAATTCCTCCAGTCTACAGCGCTTTGTTATGGCAGCCCCAGCTGAGTAATATACCCAGTCCATCGTACTTTCCTTTTACATCTTGTTCTGTTCTTTTCTTTTCTTTTCTTTTCTTTTCTTTTCTTTTCTTTTCTTTTCTTTTCTTTTCTTTTCTTAATTTGAGAGAGAAAGAGAGTGCTAGTGGGGGAGAGGGTTTGAGGGAGGGAGGGAGGGAAGGAGGGAGAGAGAGAGAGAGAGAGAGAGAGAGAGAGAGAGAGAGAGAGAGAATCTTAAGCAGGCTCCATGCTCAGTGCAGAGCCCAATGCAGGGTTTGATCCCACAACTCTGGGGTCATGACCTGAGCTGAAATCAAGAGTCTGGTGCTCAAACGACTGAGCCACTTAGGTGCCCCTCATTTTACATTTCTTATTTTTCATGGTTAATCTTCAAGGAAGCTATGATTGTCCTTATTTTATAGGTATGTAAATGAGGCTAGGGGTCTTAAAATAATTTGCCTGAGTTAATAGAGCTAGTAAATGCCAAGTCAGGATTTGAGCACTTAACTGTGTTATGCCCACTACTAAATTACATAGTAGTGTATGTATCTATGCCTCATGGCATAGATTCATTAATCTTTCTTCTCATATATGGTGAAGTATGCTACCCAGCTATTTATATTCTAAATTCTCAAATCTCCACTTTTTTCATCTCATAATTTTAGTGATAATAGTCAGACAAACAAATTTGTTCTTCTTTCTAAGCATTTAAAATGTTTGGCAATAGTCTATCGTTTATATAATGATTTCAGGAGACATAGAAGCTGCAGAATATTTTTTTTCCCTGAGATCCAAGTATCATTTTCTTTACTAACCATTTAATTTTGCAAGGATAAGGACAAGCAATATAACAGTTGTCTGACACAATAAAATAGCACATTCATCATATGATTACTGACATTCTTTGGTTTTATCTTTATTTATCATGGAGAGTATGTGATGATGTGAATCAGTGGCAGGTGGGACTATCAGGTACATCATTTAGGAAGTCATATGGGTGTTCTGCTATTTTTGATATGTTTGCTTTTTGTCACTTCTGGCCTAGTTTTTCACATATGGAGTACATATACATTTGGTAATGTTTTCTTTTTTCAGTATGTTTTGAACTTGTGTATTTCTTTGGGTGGCGGGAGTAATGCACATTTATTCTTGTTATCTTTTGAAGGAGGTCTGAATGTATTCATGTTACTGCCTCATTGCTCTCTCTTTTTCTTTAGAGAAAAACTCCTTCAAAGAGTGATCTGTACTCACTGATTCCAATTTCTCTTCTCCCAAACTTTCTAAAGCTAACCTAAGTCAGATTCACCCCAGACTGCTCTGATCAAGGTAACTAGTGACCTTCACATTTGCTAAATCTGTCTTAATTCTCATCATTCTTGACCCATCAGTAGTATTTGACACCATTGATCTTGTCTTGATCCCTTATTTCTTTATTTTTGATGGATTGATTTACATGTGAAATGATCACCACAATAGGCTGAACTAGCATCCATCTTCTCATATAAATACAATGAAAAGAAAAGAAAGAAGAGAAGGATAAAGGGAAAAAAAGATTTCTCCTTGTGATGAGAATTTTACTTAGGATTTTACTTTCTTAATAACTTTACTGTGTACCATAAAACAGTGTGAGCTATGGTGTAAATAAGTTCTACCTTACTTTTTTTTCTTATAACTGGAAGTTTGTACCTTTTGACCACCTTCCTCTAATTCCTCCTTCCTCAAACCCTCAAATCCCTGCCTGTAGCAACCACAAATCTGATCTCTTTTTCTATGAGTTTATTTTTTTGGTTGTGATGTTTTGTTTTGTTAAGATTCCACATATAAGTGATATCACACAGTATTTGTCTTTCTCTGCCTGACTTACTTCATTTAGCATAACACCTTGAAAGTCCATCTATATTGTCACAAATAGTAGGATTTCATCATCTTTAATGGCTGAATAATATTCCATTATGTATGTATATATGTATGTATGAATGTATATATGTATATATACCACCACTTTATCCATTCATTTGTTGATGGGCACTTAGGTTGTTTCTGTGTCTCTATTGTAAATAATGTTGCTATGAATATGGGGGTGAAGAATCATTTTAAGTTAGTGTTTTTCTTTCCTTTGAATATACTCTCAGAAGTGGAATTGTATCATATTATAATTTCATTTTTAATTTTTTTTTTAATTTTAGAAAGAGAGAGAGAGTGAAATTGGGGGAAAGGGGTGGAGAGGAGAGAGAGAGAGAGAGAGAGAGAGAGAGAGAGAGAGAGAGAGAGAATTTTAAGCAGGCTCCATGCTTAGCACAGAGCCTCATGTAGAGCTCAGTCCCACAACCCTGGGATCATGACCTGAGCCAAAATCAAGAGTCAGAGGCTCAACTGACCGAGCTACCCAGGCACTCCTATTTTTAATTTAAGAATCCTTCGTACTGTTTTCTATAGTGCTGTACCAATTTATAATCTCATCAACAGTGTACAAAGGTTCCTTTTTCTCCACATCTACACAAGCATTTATTATCTTGTCTTTTTTGATGATGTTCATTCTAACAGGTATGAGGTGGTATCTCACATGGTTTTAATTTGCATTTGCCTAATGACTAGTGCTTTTGAACATCTTTTTATGTACTGGTTGGCCTTTTACATATCTTCTTTGGAGAAATGTTTATTCAGGTCCTTTGCCCATTTTTATTTTTATTTTATTTTAGAGTGAGAGAGAGAGAGAGAGAAAGAACATGAGTGTGTGTGTGTGTGTGTGTGTGTGTGTGTGTGTGTGTGTGTGTGACAGAGAGACAGAGAGAGAGAGAGAGAGAGAGAGAGAGAGAGAGAGAGAGAGAGAATCTCAAGAAAGCTCCATGCTCAGTGGGAGCCCAATGCGGAGCTCAATCTTACGACTCTGGGATCATGATCTGAGCCAAAATCAAGAATCAGATGCTCAACTGACTGAACATCCGGGAACCCCTTTGCCCATTTTTAAATTGGATTATTTGGTTGTTTTTGCAATTGAGTTGTATGAGTTCCTTCTATGTCTTGGGTATTAATTCCTTATGAGATGTAGAGTTTGCAGATTTTTTTTTCCCATTCCATAGGTTTTCACTTTGTTGATTGTTTCTTTTGCTCCTTTTCTTTTGCTTCTTTTCTAGAAGCTTTGTAGTTTGATGTAGTCCCTGTGTTTGTTTGTTTGTTTATTTATGTATTTATTATTTTGTTGCCTGTGCTTTAGGTGTTATATCCAAAAATTCATTACCAAGTCCCATATCAAAGAGCTTCGTTCCTCTCTCTTTTTTTTTTTTTCTAGGAGTTTCATGGTTTCAGGTCTTACATTTAAGTCTTTATTTCATTTTGAATTAATTTTTGTTAGTTGTGTAAGATATGAGTTCAGTTTCATTCTTTTACATGTGAATATTCAATTATCCCAGAACAAGTAAAGACATTGTCTTCTTTTCACTGAGTATTTTTGGCTCATTAGTTGACTATACCTGCTTGTGTTTATTTCTGGTTGACTATTATGCTGTCGATTCTGTTCTGTTAGTCTATCTGTTTTTATGCCAGTACTATACTATTTTGATGCCTGTAGCTTTATAGTATAGCCTGAAATCAAGAAGTATGATACCTCCTGCTTTGTTCTTCTTTTTCAGGATTTCTTTGGTTGTTTGGCTTCCGGGTCTTTTGTGGTTTCATATAAATTTTAAGAGTGTTTTTTCTGTTTCTGTGAAAAATGCCATTGGTATAGTTGTTGAGATTGCATTGAAACTTAGTGGTTTTTGGTTGTATTAACATTCCATAATATTCTTCCAGGTCATGAACATGGCATACTTTTCCATTTATTTGTGTCTTTTTCAATTTCTTTCATCAAAGTTTTTATTTATTTATTTATTTATTTATTTATTTATTTATTTATTTATTAATTATTTTGGCAGAGAGCAAGCATGACAGGGGAGGGGCAGAGAGAGAGAAAGACAGAGACAGAGAGAGAGAGAGGGAGAGAGAGAGAAGGGAGAGAGAATCCCAAGCAGGCTTCATGCTGTCAGTGTGGAGCCTGACATGGGGCATGATTTCACGGACCATGAGATCATGACTTAAGCTGAAATCAAGAGTTGGGTGCTTAAGTGACTGAGTCACCCAGGCACCCCTCATCAATGTTTTTTTGTTTGTTTTCTGCACAAGACACTTTTACCTCCTTAGTTAATTTTTAAAAAAAAATTTTTTTTTTTCAACGTTTATTTATTTTTGGGACAGAGAGAGACAGAGCATGAATGGGGGAGGGGCAGAGAGAGAGGGAGATACAGAATCAGAAACAGGCTCCAGGCTCTGAGCCATCAGCCCGGAGCCCGACGCGGGGCTCAAACTCACGGACCGCGAGATCGTGACCTGGCTGAAGTCGGACGCTTAACCGACTGCGCCACCCAGGCGCCCCCTTAGTTAATTTTTAAAATATACTTCATTGTTTTTGATACTATTGTCAATAAGGATTGATTTTTTTCCATTTTTAATTTTTTTGTTAATGTATGCAAACAGTACTGATTTTTGTATATTAATTTGTATCCTGCAACCTTATTGAATCCATTGATTAGACATAACAATTTTTTGTTTGAATCTTTAGGATTTTCTATGCATAGAATCCTGTTTTCTGAAAATAAAGACAATTTCACTTCTTTCTTTCCATTTCTGGTACCTTTTATTTTTAGTTCTTGCCTAATTGCCTTGGCTAAGACTTCAGTACTGTTGAATTATTGTGGTGAGAGCAGGCACCATTGTCTTATTTATGATTTTAGTGAAATAGCTTTCAACTTTTCACTGTTGAGTATGATGTTGGCTGTAAGCTTGTCATATATGAGTTTTATTATGTTGATGTTTCTTCTATGCCTAATTTGTTGAGTTTTATCATGAATGAATGTTGAATTCTGCCATATGCATTTTCTGTATTTATTGAGATGATCATATGCTTCTTTCTGTTTATTCTATTAATGTGATGTATCACCTTCATTGATTTGTATATGTTGAACTATCCTTGCATCTTAGGGATAAATTCCATTTAATCATGATGAATGATCCTTTTAAGGTACTAGTAAATTTGGTTTGCTGAATATTTTGTTGAGAATTTTTGCATCTGTATTCATTAGGGTTATTGGCCTGTAGTTTTCTAGTTGTGTCTTTCTGGTTTTGGCATCAGGATAATGCTGGCTTTGTGAAATGATTTTGGGAGTGTTCCTTCTTCTTTGATTTTTTTTAGAAGAGTTTGAGAAGGTTTGGTGTTAATTCTTCTTTGAATATTTGGTAAAATTTCCCAGTGAAGCCATTTGGTCCAGGGCTTTTTGTTGTTGCTGTTGGAAGATTTTTGATTACTGATCCAATCTCCTTACTCTTAATTGGTCTATTAATATTTTTTATTTCTTCCTGATTCAGTCTTAGTATGTTGCATGTTTTAAGCATTTTCCATTTCTTCTAGGTTGTTCAGTTGTTCAATATAGTACCCTCTTAAGATCTGGTATTGAATATTTGTCATGTCAGTTGTAAGGTCTCATTTTTCATTGATAATTTTGTTGATTTGGGTCCTTTCTCTCTCTCTCTCTCTTTTTTTTTTTTCTCCCCATGGTCAGTGTAGTTAAGTGTTTGCCAACTTTGTTTCTTTTCTAAGAACCAATTCTTAGTTTGGTTATTCCTTTCTCTCTTTTTAAAAATCTATTTCCTTTGTTTCTGCTTTAATCTTTATTATTTACTTTCTGCTGCTAAATTTGGGCTCAGTTTGTAGTTTTTCTAGTTTCTTAAGGCATAGAGTTAGATTTTTTTTTTTTTATTTGGAGTCTTCATTGCCTCTTACTGTAGGAATTTATTGCTATGAACTTTACTATTAAGACTTCTTTTGCTGCACCCCATAAGTGCTGGTATGTTTTGTTTTCATTTTGTCTCGAGAAACATTTTTTTTTCAACGTTTATTTTCATTTTTGGGACAGAGAGAGACAGAGCATGAACGGGGGAGGGGCAGAGAGAGAGGGAGACACAGAATCGGAAACAGGCTCCAGGCTCTGAGCCATCAGCCCAGAGCCTGACGCGGGGCTCGAACTCACGGACCGCGAGATCGTGACCTGGCTGAAGTCGGATGCTTAACCAACTGCGCCACCCAGGCGCCCCGAGAAACATTTTTTTAATTTTCTCTTTAATGTCTTTTTAAAAATTCTTTATATATATATATATATATATATATATATATATATATATATGTATATATATATATATAATTTAAATTTATATATATATATAATTTAAATTTTATATATAAAATTTAAATTATATATATATATATATATATATATATATATATATATATATATCTATCTATCTAACTTAGCATATAGTGTAGTAATGATTTCAGGAATAGAAATTAGTGATTCATCACTTACATATAACACCCAGTGCTCATCCCAACAAGTGTCCTCCTTAATACCCCTCACCCATTTTCTCTTTAATTTCTTTGATCCACTGCTTGTTTAGGAGAGTGTTGTTTAATTTTCATGTGTTTGTGAATTTTCCAGTTTTCCTCTTGTTACTGATTCCTAGTTTCATGCCATGGTGGTTGAAGATACTATGATTTCAGTCTTCTTCAATTTGTTAAGACTTATTTTGTGAAATAACATATGTCTATCGTAGAAAATATTCCATATGCACTTGAGAAGAATGTGTAATCTGCTGTTTTGGATAGAATGTTCTGTATATGTATGTTAGGTACATTTGGTCTATAGTGTTGTTCAAATATTCTATTTCCTTATTGATTCTCTGTTTGAATGACATATCCATTGTTGAGAGTGTGATACTAATGTCCACAGCTGTTATTGTACTATACATATTTCTCTTTTTTGCTTCATTTTGCATTATATATTAATGTGTGCCAATACTGGACCTATAAATATTTACATTTGTTATATCTTCTTGATGAATTGACTCCATCAGTATATAATGATCTTCTTTGCCTCTTTTTACCATTTTTAGTTGAAAGGTTATTTTGTCTGCTATAGGTATAGATACCCCTTTTTTTTAATTTAACTTAATTTTTATCTTTTATTACAATTTGTTTGAAATGTCTTTTTCCATTTCTTCACTCTCAGTCTATGTGTGTCTTGAAGGCTAAAGTGAGTCTCTTGAGCGAAGTATATTGTTGGGTCTTGTTTATTATCCATTCCACCATTCTTTGCTTTTTGATTGGATAATTTAATCTGTTTGTGTTTGAAGTAATTATTGATAGGTTTAAGGATTTACTATTCCCATTTTGTTAATTGTTTTCTGTTTCATAGATTTATTATTCCCTATTTTTTATCCTGCTGTGTGTGTGTGTGTGTGTGTGTGTGTGTGTGTGTTGATGTCTTTTTGTATCCATATGCTTTGATTTTTTTGTCATGTTCTTTTGTGTAATTACTACCAAATTTTCCTTTGTGGTTTTCATGAGGCTTATTACATAAAATGTTTGATAACACTCTATTTTAAGCTGATTATAATTTAACTTCAATAGAATTTGTATATTTTGCACTTGATTTTTCTCCCCCTCACAGTTCAGGTTATTACTCTTACAATTCACATTTTTTTTTATATTATGCAACTAGTAACAAATTATTGTATTATTAGGTTTTTATTTTTGCTATGTTATTTTTTATATAACTTTTAAACTGGAGGTGTGAGTTATGCAGCACTAGTGCCATATCACAGAATCTAACTATGACTATATGTTTACCATTACCAGTGAGATTTGTGCTACCTTTTTGTGTTTTTATGTTAATTATCGTTCTTTTACTTCCATTGGAAGAGCTCCCTTTAGCATTTTTTATAAGGCAGGTGTGCAGGTAATGAACTTTCTCAGCTTTTGTTTGTTTGGTTAAGTCCTCATTCCTCCTTTGCTTCTGATGGACAGCTGGGAGCTACACTCAGCCTGGACAGTGAATTTGTATCTTTGCCTTTTTATATCATGGGAAACTTCCCCAACTGGTACTGGCTTTGCTGTGGGGCAGTCTGCTCTGTCTGCCTATCTCTTGGCTTCAGCACCACTGAGCTGTGCAGCATCTGGGAGTTGTCACCCACCTTTCTGCACAGGTGGGGCTAGAAGGCACTCTCCACATCAGGGGGCTGAGACTCAAGACCTTGCCTGAGTGTGGGCAATCCAGGCTCTAGGGCTGGCAAAACTGAGCATTTAAGGTTCCAAATCAGGCAGATCTGCACTCCACCAGGTTCTCTAGTTAGTGTGTACCCTCTAACTTGGTTTTGCAGATGAGCAAATGTGCTAGTTGGGATTATTACTTGGCACTGCAGGTATGAATTTGGTCTCCCAAGATCTGTGAGCTGGTTCTTGCAAACCCTTCCCCACTTTTCCATCACAGTGAGATTCCCAGTGACTATGCTCTGAAGATTTCCCTGAAATCCCTGTGGTGTGTGATCAGAGTAAAGGCTCTTGCCATGTGACCCTCAGTGCTGTGGTGGGGAGCTGGTTGTTCCCTCTAGGTTTTCTTTTCCCACTCAGGTTCCAGAACCTCAGGGGAGACCCCTATGCATGGAGGTGTGCTGTTCTGGGAGAGAGTCAATGGGGTCAACGTGTAGCTGCTTCTCCTACCTTCTAATGCAGTCTGTCTTGATCTCTGAGGTGCAGGAGGTTGCTTTAGACTCACCCCCAGGTTCTAGGATTCTTTCAGTGGTATCTTGTTCTTATATACACGTTAGCTTTTTTTGTGAGGGAGAGTGAAGCCAGAATGGACTGTGTCACCATCTTGGTGATATTACTGATCTCTTTAAGTCTTTACTCAAATAAAATGCCTCCTTGTCGTCTTCCCTGGAACTGTATTAAATATTAGAGCCCTTATTCCTCAAAAAATTAAAAATAGAACTACCCTATAATCCAGCAATTGCACTACTTGCTATATACCCCCAAAATATAAAAACACTAAATTGAAAAGATACATGCACCCCTGTGTTTATTGGAACACTATTTACAGTAGTCAGATTATGGAAGCAGCCTCAGTATCCACTGATAGATGAATGGATAAAAGATGTCATGTGTGTACACACACACACACACACACACACACACACACACTGGAATATTATTCAGTCATAAAAAAGAATAAAATCTTGCCATTTGCAACAACATGGGTAAAGCTAGAGAGTATAATGCTAAATGAAATAAGTCAGCCAGAGAAAGACAGATACCACATGATTTCACTCATATGTGGAATTAAAAAGCAAAACAAATGAACAAAGGAAAAACAAGAGAGACAAACCAAGAAGCAGATTCTTAACTATTGAGAACAAACAGATGGTTACCAGAGGGGAGGTGGGTGGGAGGAAGGGTGAAATAAATGAAGAGGATTAAGAGTACCCTTACCATGATGAGCACCAGGTCATGTATAGAATTGTTGAATCAATCATTGTATTGTACACCTGAAACTAATGTAACACTGTATATTAACTGTACTGGAATGAAAATAAAAAAGCTAAATAAAAATTATTAAAGCTCTCACACACTATTATATTTACCATAATACTTATCACTATCTAACTTATATATTTTATTTGTATGTTTTTCTGTATCCCTAATTAAACTGTAAACTCACAAAAGGCAAGGATTTTCTTTATTTACTTTTGCATCTCTAGTACCTGAGAGCAGGACCTGACATATGGCTAAATTAAGATGGCCCGTTTTTTTCTCACTATGCGTCAAGTGAGGGAATTTATTTCCCAATCCATTAAATCTATGCAGACTTTGTAACCGCTTTTAAATTATCGTGGTATTCCAGTCCAGAAGAACTCTTGGATGACTCAACTTACCTAAAGTCAGTGGAGCAGACTTGTCTTGTTGAGTCAGATCAGTCTATGAACCAAGAGAGATGACAAAATGATTGTTGCCTTTTCTACTTTTATTGAGATGAAATTGGCATAAATGATGTTTTAAACCACTGAATTTTGGGGTGCTTTTTATGCCTCATTAGCTAATAGGAACAGAATTTGTTACTAGAAGTAGGGTGATGCTTTAAGGAAAACCTGAAATATGTGATGTTGCCTCTGAATCTGGTAAGGCTGAATCTATAGTGGTCTCAAGGAGGTTGCTAGTGAAAGTTGGAAGGACAGGAAAGAAACTTTTATCAAGGCTAGAGAAAAGATGAACTGAGTTATGTAGTGGAAAAAAGTTTGGCAATAACGTTGGACCATAATTTGTGGTGACGTGGAAAATAGAAAAAATACATGTGAATTTGAGCAGTGAAATTTTCAGAGAGAATTTTCAGAAAAGACATTGAAAGTACTATCAATGTTATTTAAACTGCAAGTGATAAGTTTTCTATTATCTATATCTATATCTATATCTATATCTATATCTATATCTATCTAGAGAGAGGGAAACTAAAGAAGAAATTGTTTAATTTTCAAATAGAATTTGAATTGACAAACATTTGTGAGCCAAGTTTTGCAGGGTTCAAAAATGACACTGATTCTTATCACTAGTCTCTCATGGAAAAAGATTTACAAAGAATGAACTAGCCTCAGGGAAAATGTCAAATCCAGGATTTTGCCAGTAAAACATGATTTAAGGGTCAAGATCTCAAGGGTGCTGCTAAAAGATCCTTTGTTAAGATCTCAAAAATATTTGAGGCAGTTCTGTATAGACTCTCAGCCAGGCAAAGAAGATTCTAAGAATCATGACACTGTAGCCATCTTTTCATTTAGGATATATCCAAATAAAATGTGAAGAATTCATTCACAAGTTTTATTCCTGAGTCAAGGATGGGATATACCAGACATTCACTTCAAACACTAGAGAGCTATGAGAGACAGAAAAATAGAGATAGAGAGTGGGGTGGGGAGGGGGAAGAGAAAAATCCTTCTCTTTATTGAAATTCCATTGATATATAGTAAATATCTTACTAGTTTCAGATATAGATCATAGTGATTCAATATTTTTATACATTATGAAACGATTCTCACAAATCTAGTTACCATCTGTCACAATACAAAGTTCTTATATTATTGATTATATTCCCTATGCTGTACATTACTTTCCTGTGACTTATTTATTTTATAACTGGAAGTTTGTACTTCTTAATCCCATTCACCTATTTCACTCACCCATCTAACTGCTTCCCTGTCTAGTAACAAACAATTTTTTTTTCTGTATCTATGGGTCTGTTTCTATTTTTTTTTGTTTATTTATTTGCATTGCCTTTTAGATTCCATGTAGAAGTGAAATCAGATGGTATTTGTCTTTATCTGTCTTATTTCCCATACATAATATCCTCTAGGTCCCTCCATGTTGTCACAGATAGCAAGATTTTATTCTTTTTTATGGCTGAATGATATCCCATTGTGCCTGTGTGTGTGTGTGTGTGTGTGTGTGTGTGTGTGTGTGTGTGTTTAACACATCTTTGAGAAAGAAATCTTTGAAGTTAAGTACTTCCCAAAATTTAGAATATACTTTTATGCATTGGGATGTTGTTCCCTTTTCTCTCAATTTTATTTTCTACTCTGCCCTTATACTTAACCATAACTGCCTTAACTTCTTGTGGATATTTCTTGAGAATGATACTTCAAAGTAAGTTCATCTCCACATTCTTCAAAAATCAAAATGTATTTAAGTAATGAAAGCAATGGTCATTGTTTGGTTGTATTTTTTAGAATAGAGGTGTGTAGGAGCACCTGGGTGGCTCAGTCAGTTAAGTGGCGGACTTTAGCTGAGGTCACGATCTCACAGTCTGTGAGTTCAAGCCTTGCGTTGGGCTCTGTGCTGACAGCTCAGACCCTGGAGCCTGCTTCCGATTCTGTGTCTCCCTCTCTCTCTGCCCCTCCCCTGCTTGCTCTCTCTCTCTCAAAGGTAATAAACATTAAAGAAAAATTAGAATAGAGGTTGGTAAACTAGAGAAACGAGCCAACTGCCTGCCACTTGTTTTTGCCAAAGTGAAGTTGTACTGAAACACAGGCATGCCCATTGATTTATGTATTATTAATGGCTGCTGTCACACTGCCGTAGCAGAGCTGTAGAGTTTCCACAGTGACTGTATGGTCTACAAACCTAAACTATTTACTATCTCACCTTTTTAGAAAAATTTTACTGACCCCTGTTCTGGAGCATAAATTCCTTGAGCTTAGGGACCACAGTCTGCTCCATTTTGAATGTTCATCATGGGACCATAGTCAGATTCAGTGCCAAAGACGTCTCTGAAAGATGGGATGAGTGTACAAATTAATTCTTTCTATTCTAAGAGTACACAGAAAAGTTCTGTACAGATAATCTGTATACAGAAAATATCATTCCCTCAACAAATTTTTAAGACGTGCTTCTTAGACTTTTAGAAGAGTTTTTAGGAACCTTAATTCTGCTGTTCCAGAACACACTGGCCCTTAGTCCAAGGGAGAGAGGATGTAAGCTTAAAGAAATTTGCAAGTGTAATGATCTAATGAAATGAATTATAACTTGGGCTCACATTTTTTTAATGGAATTATTACAACTTGGACTGAAAGAGACTGAGATACTCAGTATGAAAAGAGGCACAGTGTTGACTGAGAATGAATAAGTATTCACTGGGTATTTATTATGGGCAAATTGCAAGGATTTTTCACATATTCTCACTGGATTTCAGTCATGTGAAATAAATATTATCTCTAATTTGGAGGTGAGAAAACAGAGACTTAAAAATTAAATAATTTTGCAATTTTTTTATCATTAGCAAGTGGCAGAGTTAAGAGTTAAACCCAGGGGTGCCTGGGTGGCTCAGTCAGTTAAGCGTCCAACTTCAGCCTAGGTCACGATCTTGCCAGTCCCGAGTTTGAGTCGCATGTCCAGCTCTGTGCTGACAGCTCAGAGCCTGCTGCCTGTTTCAGATTCTGTGTCTCCCTCTCTCTCTCTGCTCCTCTCCCACTCCCACTCTGTCTCTCTCTCTCTCTCAAAAATAAATAAACATTAAAAAATTTTTTAAAAAGTTAAACCCAAGTGTTCTGAACCAAATTCAATATATTTTTCATGATGTGCCAGCTCTTTTACATATTGAGATGAGTGAATAAAAACAAACACAGTTTTGTCTCATTGACACATAGTTTAACATAAGGTCAAGACACTCCCCAGGCAGTGGACAGTGGAGTACAAATTATATAAGGAAGATGCAGAGAAGTGTCTTGGGAAGTAGAAGAATGATAGGGATAATATGGTGTCAGTATAGAAAACTTATTTGGTGGAATCAGATCTAGAGTTGGTTGGTGGAAGACAAGAGTGCAATATGGGAAGAGAGCAATGTGAGTGAAGGAGCAGAAACAGAGTGACTTTCCAGGCTTTTGTTCTAGCTTGAGGGGAGGGATACAACAGAACTTTCAGGTCTTGATTGAAAGCTGAAGAAAGTAGAACATTGGGAATCGGAAGGGAAGCTTATTTTTTTTTTGACACTTAGTAAATTCTTTATATTTTAGCATTTCTAAAAAAAATGTATGAAGAAAGTGTGAAATGCAATTAAGACAACTCTTCCACATGCCACATTGAATAGGCAATCATTTTGTCCATTTTGGAAAGAGTATGCAGAATAAAAAAAAGGTACACAATATTGAAAGATGATGATCTCATTGTTCAGAAGGTCTGTTTTTTCCAGTAGGTTGGCTGTCTTAGTTAAAGGCTCCTCAGAATCTCTTGCAACAAGTCAATCAAATAGTAGAGAAGAGTGCATTTCAGCAACATTAAGAAAAGCTCATATCCTCATTACCCAACATAAACATGAAGAAAAAAAAAACGTAACAGCAAAAAGTTGGAGCCAAGTATAGTTAACTACAGATACTTTTATAGTCTGTAAAAGCTAAGTACAATGTGTAAGGAGGAGAGTTTCCTTGGGGAGCTAGGGAATTGACTGAGTGCTGGTACATTAATCCTACTTAGAAACACTTATTACTGTAAATAATTAAAAACTTTGATTTGGGGAGACAGTCTGTGCTAAAGGAAGTTCCAGGAAGTGAAGCCAAATAAAATAATAGTCTCTATGAAATAATCTGAGGATGGAGAAGTAGAGAAATCATTCTGGTATTATTGCTCTTGGAAAAACAATGTCCCAATCTCTCTAACGTATGCTTTCAAAAAAATGAATGAGGACATATTCTTCCACAGACACTCAATGAATTGAACAGGGTGGAACTGAACGGATACTGAATTACAACAAAGAGGTGGAGGGGAGCAAGAATGTAGTTGCAGATGTGCCTCAAGTAAAAGTGACCTTCTATAAGCACAGAAACTATAAACAACACAGAATAAAAGAAGGCTAGGATGTGTTTAATTGTGCACATCCCTAAGCACATCTACCACATCCCTCAAGCAATAATTGGGAAAAACAGTTCATAAAACTAGATGTCAACATGTATATTATTCAATTCACTGAAAATGTAAAAACAAGTTAAAGTTTATAAATAGCCCAGTTTTTTATTGGGGGAAATGCTGAATCATGTCTTTTCCCCGAGTTTAGTCTTTTTCCTAGAGCCAAATCACTAGTGGAACAGATTTGTGTACTGGTTGATGCATCTGGTCAAAAAAGGAATTGAGTTACAATAATAAAGGAATGTAAGAGATAAGAAAAAACTCAATATAGATTTGGATAGCACACTTTTTTATGCACTCAGGCCATTGGTAAACTCAGACTCTTTCTATAGGAAACTACCTCTTTTTTTATCTGAAATTTTAATTGAAGTTGACATACAATGTTACATCAGTTTCAGGTACACAGAATAGTGATTCAACATCTCCATATGTTATGCTTTGCTTACCACAAGTGTAACTACCATCTGTCACCATGCAACCCTATTACAATACCATTGACTATATTCTCTGTGTTGTACCTTTTATTCTCCTGATTTATTCATGCCATAACTGAATCCTGTATCTCTCCTATGCCCCTTCACCCAGTTGTCTCCCTCCCCTCTGGCTACCATCAGATTGTTCTTTGTATTTATAGGTCTGATTCTGCTTTTTGTTTATTCATTTGTTTTATATCACATATAACTGAAATCATATGGTATTTGTACTTCTCTGCCTGACTTATTTCACTTAGCATAACATCCTGTAGGTCCAATCATGTTGTTGCAAATGGCAAGATCCCATTCTTTTTTGTGCCTGAGTAATAATCTCTTATAACAAAATTACCTCCTAATTGTAAGACCTTTAGCATCTGAAAAATCAAGTGTGAAAGTTAATAGTCATTGGTCCTTTATGTCACTCTGGTGGAAGGAACAATCTAACAGATTCCCTAGTACAAAGTTTTAAAAGAAAATCATATTAAAACAACAACAACAACAACAAACAAAAACATAAGGTCTGTTGTCGCCCAGTAGGCAATTCTTCACTGATTTAGGATGGGCTCAGATGACAAACAAGTTTAGGTGCTTTTTTGTCCTTTATATATGATTCTTCAAAACCTGATCTATGCTGAGTAACTGTTCATAAACCTCTAACTCATATGAGTGGTACTATAGTCTAAAATCTGAATTTAACAATTTCTAATGCTGTTTCAAGAAAGGAATTGCTACTATTTGTCTATGCCTTGGATTGTATTTAGGTTTAGTAATGTCAGTGAAAATATTCACATTAATTATTCTTTTTATTTGCTCATTCTAAACTATATAAAGGATTATAGGAGATCCTAGATAAGAACATATTTATTTACAACTCATAACACATCTTGAGCAGTTGCTTTTGTTATCTGCATTTACACATGAAGAAACTGAAGTCAAGATCTGTGTTATCTTGAACAATTTTCTTAATCGAAATATTCTTAGGTCAATAAGTAAAGTCGTAATTCAAACCCAAGGTTGTATGACTTCAAATACCTCTTTCCCCTAAAAAATATCACCTCCTATGAAGACAGGAACATTGACATATTTAATGCCAGCTGGCATGAAGGTTTTTTTTTTTTTTTTTTTTTTTTTACAGTTGAGACTACTATGAAGTTTACTCCTTGGTTTCTTCCCTTTGCATGACATTCAGTAGGTAAGTGAGGAAGTGTAGTATTTTTTGCATTCTACTTAGTCACTGTGGCTAGGAGAGATTGCTGGTGGTACCTCAAAGTAAACTAGTGGGGTGGGCATTTCTGGGCTGATTCTGGCTCTGTGTTTGGTAAAAGATGAAAGTTTCTGGTTTTACTAAATGCCCCTCCTCTGAACCTGGCCCAGGCGATAATAATAACAATGAAAAGAAAGAATGACAAGATTTATAATGTCAGTAACGTTACTAGTGTTTTTGATCCTTGAATTTTAGATGGTTTTGTTCACTCAAAGCTAGCAGCCAACACATTAATGATCTTCAGGCATTTTTTTTTAATTTTTTTTTTAACGTTTATTTATTCTTGAGACAGAGAGAGACAGGGCATGAACGGGGGAGGGTCAGAGAGAGGGAGACACAGAATCCGAAACAGGCTCTGGGCTCTGAGCTGTCAGCCCAGAGCCCGACGCAGAACTCGAACTCACAGACCGCGAGATCATGACCTGAGCCGAAGTCGGCCGCTTAACCGACTGAGCCACCCAGGCGCCCCCAGACATTTTGAAGGTTATGGCTTTGTAATGCTTAAGCAAAATTACACTTTATTTTTTAACTACTTGTAATCTTAAGAGATTTCAGAGACTATGCTAATATGTTTCTTATTAAACTTTTAATTATGGAATTGATTCATTTTCTTGGTTAAACTTTCACAGTATATAGTGGATTAAATAAAACATAAAATGTAGTTGACTTCTTTGCTCCCCAATATCCATTCCTAGCCAACTCACTCTCCAAAGGAAACCACTGTTAACTGATTTTCTTTAAATCCTCCTCAAATTTCAAGTAATATATTCATTTGATATATGATGTACAGACTTGTCAAATTAATATAGTGCCTAATGAATCTCCATCATAAAAAATAAGAAATTGTGCAGTTTTTCTTTCAACTCTTAATTCTTCCTCAATTTTTGTTAGTTATATTACCATTTTTATGTTGTCAAACTTTATAGCATTTTATTCTGTTTTTCACATTAAGTCTTTCAACCTGTGTCTAGACTGATTCCAAAATATCAAATACTAAGAGGCAGCATTTACAATATAGTTTTCTAAATATTTTGTGTTATGTCAAGATTGTGAATGGACTCATGACCCTTTCAAATGTTGATGTCAAATGACCTCTCTTATTTCCTGTCCAGTTTCCTGCAAGCCTTCTGGGTCATATATGGTGCATGGATGATAATTTTCTGAATTGTGGCATAGAACTAGAGTCTCAAACTAATTCTACATTATTCTCAAATTTTCTTGACAGTTTGGTGGAGAATAATATTCTAAACATTTTCCCCTAAGAATTTGAAGATGATCTTTCATCCTTTTTTTGTTGAGAAAATCTCTGTCACTCAAGTGGTTTGGACTTATTTAGTGAACACTTCCTCTCATGTAGGTAACTTTAATTTCTTTGTAGAAGTTTTCAGAATGTTCTCTTTACCCTTAGAATTTGCAATGTTGTATCTAGAAGTTGGTCTTTTTTCACACAAATCCACCAGATATTTTCAATCTGAAACTTCTTCAAATTAGGGGAATATTTTGTTGTGTTCTGATTGGTCCCTTCATTGTTTCTACTTTCTTCTTTGAAAATATTTTTAGGTGACTGTCAGACTTTCTGGATCCTTCATAATTTTTTTCCTCAGTTTCTCTGTGTCTGTTTCTAATTTATCATTCTATCATTTATCTTTAAAACCACTCGCATGATTTTTAGTCATGTTCCCTAATTACCATATACTCTGTATTTATAAAATTTCATAAGGATTGCACAATGATTTCCTGACTATTCTTTTTCTTTGTCACTTGTGATAATAATTTATTATTCAAAGTGATTAAAATTTTTCTATTGGGAGCCATTATTTTATATGTCCTCTGACCTACTGATACCCTTAAATATCTTATTAATTTTTATTATTTGTGTATATTTATATGTATTCATAACTGAAAAAAACATGATGGAGTAAGTAGATGTTTTCTCTGACTTCATGTAAGTGTTTTCTCAACAGATTTTTCTTTTCTTTTTTAGTTTTTTATAATACTTTTTAAAATTTATTTATTTATTTTGAGAGAGAGTGCAAGCATGAGCAGGGGAGAAGAAGAGAGAGAGAGAGAGAGAGAGAGAGAGAGAGAGAGAGAGAGAGAGAATCCCAAGCAGGCTCTGGAGCTGTCAGCACAGAGCCCGAGGCAGGGCTCAATCTCATGAATTATGAGATCATGACCTGAGCCAAAATCAAGAGTCAGACACTTACCAAACTGAGCCACCCAGGTGCTCCAACAGATTTTTCTTTTAAATAAGAGTTGGGGAAAGGTAACCTGTGCAAGTCAGGGGAGCACATAGGCAAGCCATCTTCCCTATTGGATATATGAAGGAAATTTATTTGGTGACATTACAGATCATTGTAATTTAGGAGAAAAATGACCTATGATAATTATTCATTGGCAACCTCATTGGGACCTCATGGTAAGTGAAATTTGACCTCTGCAGGTTCTTCAACATAATCATTTTCTAGTGACTATTGCTAAACTCTTAAGTCCATGAGTCTCATCTCCAAACTTTTTTTTTTTACCATGTGCATTCTTTTTATTATTTATTTATTTATTGCTTTTTTTAAAATATGAAATTTATTGGCAAATTGGTTTCCATACAACACCCAGTGCTCATCTCAACAGGTGCCCTCCTCAATGCCTATCACCCACTTTCCCCTCCCTCCCACCCCCATCAACCCTCAGTTTATTCTCAGTTTTTAAGAGTCTCTTATGGTTTGCCTCCTTCCCTCTCTGTAACTTTTTTTCCCCTTACCCTCCCCCATGGTCTTCTGTTAAGTTTCTCAGGATCCTCGTAGAGTAAAAACATATGGTATCTGTCTTTCTCTGTCTGATTTATTTCATTTAGAGTAACACTCTCCAGTTCCATCCACATTGCTACAAAAGGCCATATTTCATTCGTCTTCATTGCCAAGTAGTATTCCATTGTATATATAAATCACAACTTCTTTATCCATTCATCAGTTGATAGACATTTAGGATGTTTCCATAGTTTGGCTATTGTTGAAAGTGCTGCTGTAAACATTGGGGTACAGGTGCCCCTATGCATCAGTACTCCTGTATCCCTTAAGTAAATTCCTAGCAGTGCTATTGCTGGGTCATAGGGTAGGTCTATTTTTAATTTTCTGAGGAACCTCCACACTGCTTTCCAGAGCGGTTGCACCAATTTGCATTCCCACCAACAGTGCAAGAGGGTTCCCGTTTCTCCACATCCTCTCCAGCATCTGTAGTCTCCTGATTTGTTCATTTTAGCCACTCTGACTGGTGTGAGGTGATATCTGAGTGTGGTTTTGATTTGTATTTCTGATGAGGAGTGACGATGAGCATCTTTTCATGTGCCTGTTGGCCATCTGGATGTCCTCTTTAGAGAAGTGTCTATTCATGTCTTCTGCCCATTTCTTCACTGGATTATTTGGTTTTTGGGTGTGGAGTTTGGTGAGTTCTTTATAGATTTTGGATAGTAGCCCTTTGTCTGATATGTCATTTGCAAATGCCTTTTCCCATTCCGTCAGTTGACTTTTAGTTTTGTTGATTGTTTCCTTTGCAATGCAGAAGCTTTTTGAGGTCCCAATAGTTCATTTTTGCCTTTAATTCCCTTGCCTTTGGAGATGTGTCAAGTAAGAAATTGCTGTGGTTGAGGTCAGAGAGATTTTTTTCCTGCTTTCTCCTCTAGGGTTTTGATGGTTTCCTGTCTCACCTTCAAGTCCTTTATCCATTTTGAGTTTATTCTTGTGAATGGTGTAAGAAAGTGATCTAGTTTCATTCTTCTGAATGTTGTGTAATTTAGGATAAAAATGACCTACAGTAATTATTCATTAGTGATCTTGTTGGGACCTCATGGTAAGTGAAATTTGACCTATGCAGGTTCTTCAACATAATCATTTTCTAGTGACTGTTGCTAAACTCTTAAGTCCATGAGTCTCATCTCCAAATTTTTTTTTTTTACCATGTGAATTTTGAATGAAACTCTTAACCTTTATCAAGAAGGCTGTTTGTTTTGCTGCTTTTTCGATAAACGTCTTGTTGTTAATAGAAATTTATTTTATATGCTACATGAAGTTTCTAATGATATTTCCAATAGTCACCATGGGAAAGAAGAGGACCAAGAATAAAACAGAAATGGTAGGGAAATGATACATCCCAGAAGAGGAGCATTATCTCACAGTGAAATGTTTCAGAGCTTGTTGAAAAGCATTTGAGAAAATTAAAGGAAGTTTATAAACATATTAAATATAAATGAGGTAGAATAATGCTTCCTTGATGGATAGAGAGAAATTCTTAATGGCAAGTTGAAAAGCATGTTTAAAAATCCTCAACACTTGGTTTTATTCTTTCTAGATCTCTTGTAAGGAATGAGTACTAAACAAATGAGAGAAGGTGATGTTTTTCTTTCACAAGGAAAGTCTGAAGAGAAATCTGGATGAACTCTGGAAATATACCTCTTGGCAGTCTAGTGCACTAATTTGTAGGCTAATCTTTCTGCCTTAAATACTCTGTTCAATTAAATGTCAGAATTTCAGTGCTTGCTTGAGTAGAAGGGGACTTCCATTTATTTTCATTTTATTCTTCTTTAAAAAAACAAATCATGTACATTCCAAGCTTACATTAATTTATGCTTAGAAAAGTTAATTTTCATGTTGAAAAAACAAAACCCAAGCTCTAATATATGGGATGGGATTAATATGAACAGTATTTTCTAGCTTTTAAATTAACTCAAATATTATTTTATTATGATTGTATTGTTTTCCCATTTTTATAATTGTGCTTGACTACAAAAGCAATAGTTGGTTTATTTACTAAATTGAAATTATTTCACTATTAGAAAAAAACTAGTTGACATATCTAAGAGCTCATGTTTTTATTAACAAATAGAAGGTACAGCCTAAAGTAAAGATGTCAAGACAACTGAGCTAGATTTAATTCACTTTTTCTTCAAAGGCCCAATATGTTGTTTTGATGTTCTGTAGCTCCTATTGCCCAAATACATAGATTTTCATTGGTTTAAGGTCAATGATTTTTTACAGACATGGAGTCAGAAAAAAATAAAGAAAACTACTGAGTGTGTGTGTGTGTGTGTGTGTGTGTGTGTGTGTGTTTATATGAAATGTTTTGGGGAGAGATCTGCCAACCTTTGGTGGTCAACTTTGTCACTGATACTTTATCATGTAAGATTCATGCTGGTGTGCAAGAATCCAAAACTTAGTCAATGGAGGGCTTTGTTCTTCGAGAAGCCCTATTACCACTGTGCTGATTAACTGAGTGAATTGCCACAGAATGAAAAACATGAGACAATGTTTGTTTTTGTTGGGCTGTGCTAAATACACACACAAACCCATGCACATATACACACACACTTTTATATAGCTATAAGAAAAACAATATAGAAAATGCTATTGAGAGGAAAAAATGAAGGAAATTTCATGGTATTTACTTGGCTGATGTCATTTGCAGTTAGATTGAGCCTGAGAAAGATGATTGCTCAAAATGCAATATTAGCAACTGAAATGACCCTGAGGATAACATTCACAAATTGTTATTGTTTTATGATTCTATATAAAGCTGATCTTTTCGTTGCCGATCATAAGAGTTTTGAGTCATTTTCTAAAAATTCAGTAAACCTGTTATTCTGAGTGGTCCTGTATACTGGGAATATATCTCATGCACTAACAATAGTTTATTATGTGTGCAATACACAAACACAGAGAGACTGTGGATCCCTGGCCTTTTTCTTGGCCTAAAAATTTATGTGTAGACCTACCTAAAGCTTCCTTCTGATGTCAGGTGAAGCCTCAGAAGCTAATTTTTTGTAAAAGTACAATAATTATTAATAAGTTTGGAATTATGTTTTATTTGTCTTATGTAAATTGCTTCCCCTGTCTTTGAAATCCACCACTTTGTTACTGCACTGGCATATTCAATGCATATCATGATTTTAGGTTTAACTTCACATATGAAATTCAATAGATCATTAACTCCACAAGAACTTCGGAAACATGGGTTCTTTTTGCATGATTACTGCAAACTTCCATGAAGGTATGGCACACAACTATGGCTTGTGTCTGAAGGTTATCTGTACAAGTCCAATCAAGATTCTACTCAGGCCTAGTCTTGGATTCTTAAAGTTTCTGCTCAATACTAATGACTATAAACATAATTGGAAGGTCCAACCAACAAATATAAAAGCATTTCTTATATAGTAATAATAATTAGAAATGGCCCCTGCATGCATTTTGAGCCAAGTGTTTATGAAACATGTATATATGTGTGTATAATATGTATGTATAACATTACAACATGAATTTGGTTCATTTCAGCATAGGAATTTAGAGACCTTTGGCTCTCCTTGTATAAATAGGGACATATTCATGACAAAACATCTTGCATCAAAACTATAGTTTTCAAGCTGTAGCTAACTGAAAACCTTTTCATAAATTCTATTCACACTGTACTTACTAGTGTCCTTAACTCAGTTGAACTTGAATTTTAGTGCCTTTAAGGAAGTTCATTCAGCTGCCCTGAAATTGAAAAAGACACCCACACATAAATATCATTAATATAGACATTTAAATGAAACTTTTCAAAGAGACTCAGAGAGCAGAATTGCAAAGCATACAGCCTTCTGCTGATTACCTTATTTTCAAGGTGTTTCACCTCCTTGATGTGTATAACTACTGAAGGTGATAAGAAAAGAGTTTTCCTGGTGTGATAAGCACGGCCAGCAACAAGGTTGGCTGTGAAACAAAGAAGATGGTTTTGAAAAGCATATTGTATATGTTGAATACACAATCACATACATTGTGATAAACGTTTTTAAATGTATTTTCAAAACCCACACAATAAATTAAATGGACACCATGACTCTTTTTAACAGAACTCAGCATGTGTCAATGCTATTATTTTTGAAACCTTAAAAAAAAAAAAAAGAAAAATTTTCCAGTTGCATATTGCATAGAGGGGTAGAACACAACCCTTACCTTGAATATCTTTATAAGAAAAAACAATGTATTTCTTAAAAATAATTTTACATTTCAAGTTTAGGAAGTCTTGTTCAATAAAACACTAAAATTTGCTTTCCTTTTAACTGTTAGCACATCAAGAATCCATAGATAAAATAAGAAAAATTAGGATCTCATGAAGGGAGTGAAAAGAAAAACAACAACAACAACAACAACACTATGTGCTTTGCACCTGAGAGGAATTTTAGGAATTGCTATGACAGGAGATTCTAGGGAATTTGTAGATACGGTCTCTAAAGAATCACATAGGTAGACTGTTCAAAGAAAAACACTAAAATTGAAGGCAGTGTAGAAACTGAAAAGAAATAATAGGAGGAATTTTTTATAACGTGTTATAGAAAAACAAAATCTAAAAAAGAAATGAGATTTTCTACTTTGCCCAGAGAATGTGACAAAGTAAATCATGGACTTAAATGACAGGAATGATCTGAAAGGATAATTTCAAATGATATATCAGAATAAAACATATGCACTAAAGATCATGCATTTATACTCTTGTTACACTTACATAATAAAAATATATTTAACATTGTATAATAGTTTAACTTGTTTTGGAGGAAGAGATAGAGTCAGCTGCTAGTGGATGCATTTTGTGTTCCAGGAACCTTACCTGATGCTTCCAGTACTTCTCATTTAATCATCATAAAACCCTAAGCCATTCTTCTAATAGATGAGGCTCACATGCCTTGGAAGCTTGTCCCAGTTTCAGTTCCATCCCCCTAAAGTGCAGCAGTGTGTCACTGTAAACGTTAGTCTTTCGGACTTGAAGTCTGATGGTCCTTCCACTTAACTATGCCGGCATTGTAAGTTTCCAAGCCTTATTATTTTTTGTTACTTCATTTGATTATCATGAGAACTCTGTACAATTCATCCCAATGAAATGTATATTCTTAATTTGGAGATAAGGAAGTGAAGATTATAATAGAAAAACAGATTTATCCTGTTTTTCCCAAATTATTTCTAATTTGTGAGGAAGATGTTTTTTTTTAATCTAACTTACAGAGATGAGTAGTTTCTATCATATTATGCTTCTATTTCAACTAGGGTAGAAGACAAAAATGCTTCTATAGAGAGAATTTAGAATCTAAAATGTATACCCATTCAGAATTTGTGCATATCTGGGATTGTCTGGGCAATGTTGACTCCCATGTCATTTACCAGAGGGTTCCAGTTGCTGAATAGGATAGACCCTGATAAGACGGCCTCTGGCTGTAAGATGGACCTTGGGCTGAGACCATCTAATACTTCAAGACAGTGGCGTCCCATTTTTCTCAGGCAGGATTGAAGAAGAGTTCAAGAAAATAAGTTAGGTGTGGGGAACCCAATTTGGGAATGAGAGGAAAACTAATATTTGATGGCAGGGTCACCATTCTCAATTATGCTTTGGCCAAAGTTTTCTTTATGTATTTATTACCTCCTCTCAGAGACGATAGAAGGTCAAGAGGGGCAAATATATATGAAAGCATATGTTGAATAAAAAAGCAGTATCACTGGAGGCACAGCAAACATGTGCAAATAAGAAACCACTGTTTTGTGCCCTAACAACAGTCATTAACTCAGATTAGAGGAAGGTATTTCTTCAGACTTTCGTATTGTAATTTACAGAACATGGCCAAGAAATAGATATGGATGATGGTTGAAGGTGAGAACAGGAACAGCTGTGCGATCCCTGAGGAAGGAGGTAGCTCAGCAAGAATTTTCATATTTTATATTTTAGTTTTTGGGTTTTCCAGGTAATAAATATAACATCTGCATTCCCTAATTATATCAGTAGCCAAGTGGTACTAATATTTATTGTTTTCCATGTATTATCTCATTTAATCCTCACATAAACTGTGTCAGGTATCATTCATTATTATTTTTCCACATGAAAAAAATGGGCATAAGTAGGCTAAATAATTATTCAAAAATCAATCATTAGTTGGTAGATCTAGGTTTAAACTAAGTATCTTTAGAGGACATATACTTAACCAGTATGCATTACTCCCTTCCCTGTGAGATTCTTTATCAGAGATTAATTTTTTATTACTGTACCTAAAGGCATTAAAAGAAATAGCTGATTTTATAAAACTAATTGAAATATAGAAAGTTTTTTTTTTAACTTAAGCTGTAACATAGTTAAATAAAGTGAATGTTGAGAAGATATGGAAATGACACATTATTTCAAATTGCACTTAGTCGTTATATCTTTTGTGGTATTTCAAGTGAAATAAGGGAAAGAAAAAATCATTCTAGCTGCCTAGGTAAAAATTAGAGTTTTGGACTTTGGTTTGATTGCATTCTATTTTATTTTTATTAATGTTTATTTATTTTTGAGAGAGAGAGAGAGCGTGAGTAGGGGAAGGGCAGAGAGAGAGGGAGACACACTCTGAAGTAGGCTGTAGGCTTTGAGCTGTCAGCACAGAGCCCAACGCGGAGCTCGAACTCACAAATCGTGAGTTTCTGACCTGAGCCCACTTTGGACGTTTAACCGGCTAAGCCACCCACGGGCGCCAGATTGTATTCTATTTTAAAAGCTAGCACAGCTTGCATGTTTCCCACAGTCTAACTTTGATTCTGGTAATAATTGTTTTGATCATTCATTAATTTTTTCATTCTATTACTACTCATTTATTAAGTACCAACTAAGAACTTTTACTCTGTGTTGGTTGTCTGGTATGCAAAATGTGAAAAGTGAAAGACTTTGCTTTCAGGTAGTTAACAGTTTGATGACAAAATAAGTGCTGTGGCAAAGGGGAAGAAACTTCTCAGAGAGCTATGAGGAGCCAAGCTCACCTCTGTTGAGAAGGCATCACCTAAGCCCAGAGATCCTGGCCCACTGGGTGCCTAAGAAGAAACAGTATTCCAGGCAGTGGAAGTAATGATGATGAGATTTGCCTTCAGTTGTCCTCCTAAATAGGTTTTCCTTTAGGAAGAACATTATAAAAAAGCTTGTTCCTTATTGAAAGGTTTTCCAGAAGTATCTTTTATTTTTAGACTTCCAATGTTTCCTCTCGACCTGTTCCTTGATCAGATTACAGATAACATGCTTTGTTTTGCTTTTTTCTCCTTGTTATTAGGCTCTAGGTTGTTAATGACTTTTGTTGCTTATTTCGGTTGCATCAAATTGTAAGTGATTCTCTCTTCCGGAACTGATGTTATTGGCAAATATAGTCTATGGACACATAGGCTTATGCTATCTGACTATTCCCCATAGTCCTACATCTCAACTTTTGCTTTAGCTTGATCATTAAAATGAAGTACACAGTTATACCAGTGTTCCTCATTCTATTATTCCTCGTACAATGGTCAAAATAACCTTGACATAGAATTTTCATACCATGCTGTAAATTGTTTCTGCTATTCCTTTGCTGCATGCACATTTCTCTTTAATTTTACTAATCTCTAAGGTTCTCTTGACATTTGAAACTTCACATCTTGCTCAATTTCTCTTCATTGTATTAATTTTCAATTTTCCAAGCTGAATCACAGTTTAAAGTCCTCTTTAGACTTTCTTAGAAGCTTCCTGTCTTTTACAATTTTGTCTCACTTTTCCATTTTGTATCATTTCAAGGCTTATTATATTTATTTCAGAACTGATGTAAAGAGAATTGAATTCTTGGAGTAAAGGCCATTCTGATTCCCACAAACTTCGAGATTTTTGGCAAGGTCAAAGTTTGGGGGCCATCAGCTAGGATGTTGGGTTAAAGTCTAAGTCAGAGAGAAAAAAAAAGGTTAAGAATAAAGCAGTAGCATCTATATACCCCTTCAACACACATAAGTGAAACCTAAACATGAAAGCTGGAAAGCATCATGTCTTAAGGGACCCATATATCTCAAGCCCATATTTCCAGAAAATATTTTTAACAAGCTTGATAATTTGACTGGGAATCTCTCAGATTCTCATTTACATCACAAGGAAGTTGATCTATTTTATTATTCTATCAGACAATATGGTCCTATCAAATATTCCCTTAAGTGGATTCTCCAAAACACTTTTCTGGTTTATAATGAAAAGGTAACAAATATTTAAATAAATTTAGAAAATACCAAAAGCTGAATCCCTTTGAATATTCACTGTAGATATTCCTATGAAAGATTTCAGATTAATAATATCTGTTCAACTTTTTTTAAGTCAAGATTTCCAAAATGTATTTGATGAAGGAACATTTCTGATGTGGTACAGCTACCATCTTCTTGTTCAAAAGCATTCAGAAAATAGGGTTCAAATGAATCACTAGTTTCCTTCTGGATCTAACTCATTGAGTCTCGTAACCTTTCACCTGTTATAGATAAAGTATAGAAGGTTAAGTACTTACAGACAGATGATCCTAAGGAGAACCTGATTTTCTGCATCTATTTATTTTGATTCCCTGATACTTTGTCCCTTGACCCAGCTCTGACATTAGCTGTGGCTCTAGTGGACACTTTTGCACACTGACAACTTCACATTCCAAGTTCCTACCTGCCTTCTATGTTTCTCTACTTTAAGACTTTCTGTAAAGTCTTTTTTTTAAGTTTCTTTATTTTTGAAAGAGAGAGGAGAGAGAGAGAGGAGTGGGGGAGAAGCAGAGAGAGAGGGAGGGAGAGAGAGAGAATCCCAAGCAGGCTCTGCACTGTCAGCACAGAGCCTGATGCAGGGCTCAAACTCAGGAACCATGAGATCATGATCTGAACCGAAACCAAGAATTGGATGCCTAATAGACTGAGCCACCCAGGCACCTCTCTGTAAAGTCATCCTGTGCTGAGGTAGAGGGTCTGGGAGGGCCATTAATCTGAGTGTCAACTCCTTGTCAGTAAGGGGACAGATGAATGCCCTAGATTCTTTCTTCAGTTGGACAATTCTAAGGTGCAGTCTACACATTTCCTAAGAGGGTCCTCAGTGGGGTGAGTTTTTTTTTTGCCCACACTGGTAACTAGTTCAATAACCTACACTTTATTGGGCTTCTTCCCATTCCTTTCTGCTTTCACTTCTGCTGCCTGAGATTATCCCCCAGATAAGTTGAGTCCTCATTTTAGGGTCTTCTTTTAGGGGAAACCAAATTAAGATTCTCTTTTTTTTTTTCAAGTAGCAAAAATAGGAAAGGGTTAACTTGACAGCAGGGAGCACATATATTCCATGGGTTCCCTGATTCCTACATGTAGTCCCATGTTATGTTTTGAGCTGATTCTTATTTGTGGGTCAGGGTTATTTTAAGGTGATATAATCTTGGATGTCCTACTTTGGCTCAGGTCATGATCTCACGCTTCTTGGGTTTGAGCCCATTGTCGGGCCCTGTGCTGACAGCTCAGAGCCTGGAGCCTACTTCAGATTTTGTATCTCCCTCTCTCTCTGCCCCTTCCCTACTTGCACTCCCTAAAAAATAAATTTAAAAAATTAAAAAAAAATTACAAAATTAAGGTGATACAGTCTGTATGGCCTGTAAAAATTCAAATATGTTAATTATCCACTTACTGGCTATTTCTTACAGATTATTTCAGGTTGTGTTCTCTGAATGAATGGCTGTTCCCAAAGAAACAAGGAAGGAAGGAAGGAAGGAAGGAAGGAAGGAAGGAAGGAAGGAAGAGAGGGAGGGAGGAAGCAAGGAAGAGAGGGAGGGAGGGAGGAAGGAAGGAAGGAAGGAAGGAAGGAAGGAAAGAAGAAAGGAAGGAAGGAAGAGAGGGAGGGAGGAAGCAAGGAAGAGAGGGAGGGAGGGAGGGAGGGAGGGAGGGAGGAAGGAAGGAAGGAAGAGACGGAGGGAGGAAGGAAGGAAGAGAGGGAGGGAGGGAGGGAGGAAGGAAGGAAGGAAGGAAGGAAGGAAGGAAGGAAGGAAGGAAGGAAGAGACGGAGGGAGGAAGGAAGGAAGGAAGAGAGGGAGGGAGGGAGGGAGGGAGGGAGGAAGGAAGGAAGGAAGGAAGGAAGGAAGGAAGGAAGGAAGGAAGGAAGGAAGGGCGGGCAAGCCTCCTAGCCCTACCATTTTGTCTCAAATCTTATCACTGAGCTTCTACTTTGTTCTTAGAGGCATCTTCATCATATAAAACAGTAACAATAATACCAGTTATTATATATAAAGGAAATTTGGCAAGTATTGTGCAATATGCTTATAATTATTTTATTCTCACAGTTACCCATATAGATATCATTGAAAGAAAGCCAAGAACCAGAAAAGTTAAATAGCTTGCAGAAGATCATACTACTGGTATTCTGCAGAGCCAGGATTGGAACTCATGTCTGTGTGATTCTGTGGTTCACACTCCTAGCCACTGTGCTCCACTGCTTAAACTCCATGTCTAACACTTCAGCTACCAGATATTTTCACTTGGAGATAACTGTGTCTATAGAAATGGGGATAATGATGCACTTTCCTCATAGGGCCCGCAGAAGTATCAAATGACTTAATGTATGTGAACATAAAACAATGCCTGGAAGCTTTTATAAAATATTTACTACATTATCATTACTACCATAATTAGAGAGGGTCCATTTCCTTCTCTTGGGAGTCCTCTGCAACCTCAGGTGGATGAGGAAAGTGTGCCAACACATGGAAGACTACATCGGGGCTGCTTTAGGAGCTTAGGCAAGAGTGCTGCATATCAGTTCTACCCTTATTCCATTGGCCATTATCCAGTCACATGATCTCACCCAACTGCAATTCCCTTTGGAAATGTAGTCTAGCTGTTTGCCCAGGAAGGAAAAGAAGGAAAATGATTGTATAGTGATATCTCACGTGTTGTAATCATCATTATTAATTTCATTCTAATTTAACATATTCAAAAATGAACTTGACCTGCAAGATATATTCAGAATCCCATCATGTCTCACCACAGCTCCACAAACACCCTTCCAGGTCCATCCATTATTTCTCTGTCTGATTTCTGCAGTAGCTGTCTAACTGGTTTCTCTTCTCCACTGCTGCCATTCTAAAAATGCATTCTCCAGTCAAAAAACACATCAGTCTCGTGATAAAATTGTGTCTCCCTCTGCTCAGAACTCTCCAGTGGATTTTCAATACACTTAGAATAAATGACAGATGTCTCCATTATCTATCCCTGTCTACATCTTTGACATTGTCTCCTACACACTCCTTGTCATCTTAGGAATATAGATTTGCTTTTCCCTCTTTTTGAAAGGCTCTTCCCTTGCACCTTTATGTAGATGCCTTCTTCATTTCATTCAGGTGTGTCTCCAGTATCATTTCCTTTTTTTGTGTCTATCTATCTATCTATCTATCTATCTATCTATCTATCTATCTATCTTGAGAGGCAGAGAGGGAATCCTAAGCAGGCTCCAAGATTAGCATGGAGCCTGACACAGGGCTCCATCTTACAAACTATGAAATCATGACCTGTGCCAAGATCAAGAATCAGAGGCTTAACCAGCTGAGCCACCCAGGTTCCCCTCCAATATCATTTCCTTAAAAATACCTTTTTAATCATTTCACTTAGAATATGCCTTACTCTCCAACTCCTTGATCTATTTTTCTTCATAACTCTTAAAAAGACTAACAATATATTGTATATTTATTTATTGATCCGGTTTATTTTGGGCTTACCCCATTAGATTAAGTTTCTGAGAACAATGATGTTGTATAGTTCACTTCTGTATTCCTAACATTAGGATAGTCTTTGGCATGCAGGAAGTGTTTAATACATATTTATTAAAAGGATGAATGACTGCTTCACTCCCTGCGATGACAATTTTATATCTTGGCAGTTCTCATAGGGCTCATTTTCCTCTTTCAGGGATTACAGTGCTTCCTCTCTACCCCAGGCCTGTTTTTATTTATTTATTTTTCATTTCTGGGGCTCTATGAACTGGTAACAATTTACATGTTACCAATTTACATGTCACCAACAATTTACAACAGTTTACATCACAGCCCAACTGTCTGTATGTCTGAATGTTTGTTTTGCCCATACTAGATATAAAGAGAAATGCTATCTAAATGCTATCTGATTTCTTCACAATAAGCCAGTTCTGCCTATTTTTTTATGATACCAGTTCAAAGTATTGATGGAATTTTACAAGGTTGGCTTGCCCTTATTCCCTCCCTCCCTCCCTCCCTTCCTCCATCTCTCTCTCTCTCTCTCTCTCTCTCTCTCTCTCTCTCTCTCTCTCCTCTTTTCTTTTGGAATAGCCATTCATTTAGAAAACACCACCTGAAACAATCTGTAGGAAATAGCCAGTAAGTGGACAATTAACATATTTGCATTTTTACAGTGTGTTCCATATCATTATTTTCATATAAGAAGGAAGCACAGGGGTGCCTGGGTGGCTCAGTCGGTTAAGTGTCTAACTTCGGCTCCAGTCATGATCTCACGGTTCATGAGTTCGAGTCCGACATCAGGGTCTGTGGTGACAGCTCAGAGCCTGGAGCCTGCTTCATATTCTGTGTCTCCTTCTCTCTCTGCCCTTCCCCTGCTTGCTCTCTTTCTCTCTCTCAAAAAAATACTAAAATTAAAAAAAAAAAGAAGGAAGCACAGTGGGTATCATTGTTCATGTAGGCATTATTAATACTATTGCTGTGATGCATACCTATAACCAACAGCAACTTGTCTGGAGGAGTTTGTCACTATGCCATTTAGATTCCAAAGTAGCATAAAAAATTGTCCACGAGCTGTCACCCTCTTACTCCTCCACACCAAACATGCTTTTCAGAGATATCTCTATTTGGAAAAGACATGACCATAATTCTAAGGGTATTTCTTTTAACAGTGTCTTTTTCTTGTGAAGAAGTGTATTTCTACTAAACTCCCCTAGAGGAAAAAAGAATGAAAGTTTTCTGGTTGTAGGAATGACTGGTTATGTGGCTGCCACTGTAATTTAACTCATCATTTTTGGGTTTACTACTTATAAAACATAAAAATGCAATTTTTTTCCAAGTTGTATTTTAGTTCTTGGCCATAATTAACTCAGGTACTCCTAAACATTACTTCGAAAAATAACATCTATAAAGGACTATATGTTTCAGTTAAATTTTTACATCTATTTTTGGCCAGCTTTTAAAAAGAAACATTGTACCAGGTTTGTGATATGACCTACAGTGGAAGATTCTGAAACAGGAATCAGTTTGCGGTTTTAGATTTGTTTCAGTTCATAACAGCTAACACTCCTTTCCCAATTCAGAAAACTTCCTCCATTACTCCCAAGTGTTTGTTGCATTATCTCATAAGAAACATATTAGTTTTAGCTGTTCTGTTTCAATAAACATCAATAGAGGTTTCTTAGCTTAAAATAAGTCTATGTCAATTTGAAAAATAAGACTTTGATTGCAATGCAGAAGTGATTCCAAATAAGGTTTTTGCTTTGTGCTCTCTCTCTTTCCACTGTTCGGTTTCTGATGCAAACAAAGATCTATCTGTACACTAAAAGAAAAGGAATGTTAACATTTCCCTAAGTGCCATTCTGAAAATGTATCAAAATTTATACTGGTTTTATGTCTTTAACAAAAAAGTCATTTACAACATAGTCAATGACTGCCAGTTGTGCACCAGGTTGGAGCTAGGTACGTCTTTCTATTTTAGAGCTGGAATATAAGCCCAGAAAAGACTTTTAATTCCTCAAACCAAGCAAAATGATTTTTTTATAGGTTTTTTTTTTTCAACGTTTATTTATTTTTGGGACAGAGAGAGACAGAGCATGAACGGGGGAGGGGCCGACAGAGAGGGAGACACAGAATTGGAAACAGGCTCCAGGCTCCGAGCCATCAGCCCAGAGCCTGACGCGGGGCTCGAAGTCACGGACCGCGAGATCGTGACCTGGCTGAAGTCTGACGCTTAACCGACTGCGCCACCCAGGCGCCCCGCAAAATGATTTTTATATTTAAAGAAAATTCATTAGGGAAAAAATAATATATTAGCCGTTAATTAGATCATGACTACATTATTCTTTTTTTTTTTTTTTTTAAGTTTATTTTGAGAGAAAGAGAGAGCACAACTGAGGGCCAGAGACAGAGAGAGAGAATCCCAGGCAGGCTGCACACTCAGCACAGAGCCCGACATGGAGCTCCATCTCATGTCTTTTAGATCATGACCTGAGATGAAATTAAGAATCGGTCACCTAGCCAACTGAGCCACCCAGGCACCCCAGGTCTGCATTGTTTTATTTTATGCAACATAGGAGTTTTATAAGCCAGAAAGAGGAAGTGTACATTAAGAAGCCTTGGAAGTTACAAAACATTGTTTAAAGATAAAGTAGCAAGCACACCTAAGGCACATATAGGAAAGATGGCATGTGGGCTCATTTTCAGTAGCATTTGGGTTCTCTTCTTAATCCCCTCTGAAAATCTCACCTGTCGCTCTCCATTCTCACATCTCCACTCCGCTCACAAGAGTTAACACTCTCTCTTTACTGTCCTTTGTACTCTTTTTCATTCTATCAGGAAATACCAGAACAGAAAAGCAATAGTACTGCATTACCCTCACCCTAAAATGTCCCCTGAATGCAAATTATCTTAAGAATTACTGTCACTTAAAAATATTTATGAAGTCTTTATAAAGAATACGATGTCAAAAAGTCAGGATTAGAAAATTTGATAGGGTACAAAGACTGACCTTTGGATGAGGAAGGATATTGATGAACAAGGAAAACAATACAGAAAGAAGAAAAAGTTTTCACAGAGATTGGGAGAAAATAAAAGGAATATTTCCCTTTTCCTAATAAAATCTGTTCAGATTATTGGTAGATTAAATATTTCTGAGACCAGGGAAGACAGCGGCTCAACAGCATAAGTGACAACATCCTGGAGTACAGCAAGAGATCCTCAGTCAAGTCTTTTTCAGTAAGTGTTTCCCCAGGTTATGAAGCCATACTTAAGTAAACCAGGGGTAAGCTATATTTGAATTAGTATAACAGCTGATTTGAAGGACAGAAATACTGTAAAAACAGTGAAAAAATTGTAAAATTTGCAACCTGGATCTTCTAAGCCATAAAATAGAAATACTGTGCCTGAAAATAATACAGTAACTTCTGCATAGTACATTTGGTTGAGTGTCTATCATTTACAAAACACTGTGTCAGACACTAAGTGGGGGAGACAAAGATGAATGAGATATGAACTTGGAATTTAGGAAAAGATTTTCTAACTGAGCAAAGTTAGGAGTCCACATACTGGAAGTCATCATAAATTTTAACAAACGAATTCCCTTGCCTCCTAACATTTATGTTCAAAATGTCCAAATAAATATTGATGAAAATATTTATGAAAATATGAATGTTTTGTCTGCAAATTGTTGCCAGTAAAAAAAGCTCTGTGACCTTGTAATAAGTTTTCAGAGCTCACCTAGGAGATGGCATATGTATCTTCCTTTTACTAATTTTCTGTAGAAGCAGACTGTGCCATGGTTAGACTGGATCAGCACTTAGTAAATATTTAATAACTTACACTTAGCAGTGAAAAAGCCATCTACACATTTTGCATGATGACTGTAATGCCTGATAAAGATGATGAGTTCATTGGAGAGAAAGCAGCAAAAATCAAAGAATCTGTGCTATTAGAGAATTGCTACTGGATTCAGCATGGAGAAATGCCATGGGAATCAGCTTAGCACAGATAAACTTCTACTATCATTCCACCTGAGTTTCTTAGGGTTCCTTATATCTAAGCATTACAGCACATAGTATATGGACTTGAATTTAAAAATGTACCAATGTGGAGGGTGAAGAATAAGCAAGGCAAGAAGAGTATCATTGATCATCCTGTGAATGTAAAAATAAAGTTAAAAACCACTTCCTGTTCTCAAACAGTTGCTCTTTTGGCTCTTTCTAGTCTGTTCTTTTTCTAGATGCCCCATAAATTTTGGTGTTCTATGTTTTTGTTTTAACACTTCTCATATGACATACTTTGTAGAATTTCGTTTATTCTTCTGCTATTCCCCCAAAATGAAAATAAATATGATATTTTTCTCTCCCAAGGCCAAAAGCAACCAGGATAATGAATAAAAAGAAATAATGCAGATGCCACATGTAAAGTAGAAAATTAAATTCTTTCTGAAATCCAATCCCCTGAATTCTGTGTTTATCCATCATTTGTTTACTGTGATTTATATACTCAGTACTGACTCTAGCAGAATTTATCCATGCATTAAAATGTGGAACCAGTTTTTTGACAGGTTACATGAGAGGCAAGATATTCAAGACTAAACCTGGCGTGGTTTGCCCACATCATGCTAACAAAATACTAATATAGACTGCTTCTTCTCCTGGATTCTTTATCTTAATTACGTGGACATTTAACTTGGAAACCTGTAGCAATCCTTAACTTCTTCAACTTCCCATGTCCTACTTTTAATAAGATTCATGGATTTTACCTGTCAAATATTTTCTGGATACATTCTTGTTCTCAATCTTCTTTGCCATTACTACCACTTTAGTTTGGTTCTCATCTTTTAGCTAATTTCCTTGCTCTGGTTTTGCCCTCTCTAATTCGTCCTGTACCTTGGCCAGAGTGATATATTTATCCCAGAGGATACAGCTTAAGTTTCTTAACCAAGCATATGAAACTCTCCATGATTATATGCTTCCACTTCTTGACTCAAAGTTCAGTAATATTACACTGCTTGTAAGTCTCCCTGCTCTACGTACTCATCCTCCCCTACATAAACTCGATATTTTCTGCTTTGGTGCTTCATTGTATTGTTTCCTTTTCCTGGGCAGCCCTGCTCCTGTCCGTTTCAGAACCTTATTCTTCTTCCTCGGGACTCTTATTCCTCCCTTAAGGCACAATTTGCATTCACTTCCTCCAGAAAGCTCTTCCCGGGAACCTTTTCTGCTAGACTTCGTGTCGTGCCTCTGGGGTTCCATAGCGATGACCTGCTTATATGGGTCTTCCTCACTCTACTGCAAATTCCTTGAAGACTAAGACCACTCCTATTTCACCAGTGATTTTCTAACTGAATTTAACTGATCACTGTTTGAACAATGAACAACAAAGGGGGTAAGTTGAAGTGATCAAGACAGGAACAAAACTAGTCAATTATGGACTCCACCCCTTACTCTGCTATAGTCTTTACATTTACCACCTTAATGAATGTGGATTCTCACTTCTCACTTGTAGGCAGGTGGTCTCCAGTTGTAGATATGGCTGTAATCTTTCTCTAACATCTACTTGGGTACTGGACATGTCCCACTTGGAATTCAGACTTTTATCTTCCCTGGGATGGCATTATCATTCTTCTGTCTTGACATATTACTCTGAGTAATATGTCCATATTATCATCTGTCGTTTCCTGCAGTCTAATCAGTTAACAATCTGATATATTCTTTTCTTGTAGTATTTATTGTTCTGAAATTATTCCTTCCTTTAAAATTTCTCTGCCCTCATTCCATTTTAAATCCTTATAGCCTTGTTCCTAAATGGTAGTACACCACTAGATATCCTTCCTATCTGATCTGGCTCCAATCTGATTTTCTTAAATTAAAAAAAAAATTATCCAATAATTAAACTCTTTTTTTCCCCTTAGGATGGTCTTTCACTAAGCTGTCTAAAACTGAGTTTTCTAAACTTTCTTTCACTAAATAATGAATATTATATAATTCATTTTTCTCTCCCCTCCCCCTTCTCTTTTATTTGTGCTTCACCTGTCAACAACTCGAACTTCTACATAGCTTCTGTAAAAGCAACTTGATGATAAATAATCATTAATTAATTGATGGAAAAGAAGGTGCCACATTGTTGGTTCTCTCTTGGGGTCAGTACCGTTGCATCTCTGATGCATCACATTCATTCATGTCTTCTGCCTCCGCTTCTGTATCTTAGCACATCACAGTACTTGCTCATTTACCACAGGTTAATTTGTGTTTATTACATTTAACCTATAGAGTCAGGTAGCTGAGTGGTGAATATTAGAGGACTGCTATTAAAGAATTTGAAAAACACTTTTAGAAAGCCTTAGATAATAGTGTCTGAAAAATTTATTCAGAATAGCCCTGGTATTTTTCTGTATCAAAAAACATAACTATTCCCATTGTACTCTTTTGTACATATCAATTAACATTGAATATCAGGGGAAAAGTTTTGACCTTGCTTTGGTAGAAGGATTTATTGCAAATCTTTCAGAAACGGTTTAATGCCCAACAAGTTAAAATAGAACTACTTGGGACAGCTTGACAGGGGAGAGAAAATTCACATTTTAAAGTATTAAAACTCCTCAAAGAACTTTAGTTAAATTCAAGACTAAGCCAGAAGTCCAAAATAGAAGCTCTCTCAGCCCAGTTATTACCTTTTGCTGATGCTTTCTCTGTGGTTACTCTCTCTAAGCCAGAAGATTCTAAAGCTAGGAAGAGTGTTGTTTTTTAATAGCTATTTGGCCAGACCACCAATTGCTTTACGATACTGTAGCTCTGAATACAGTGCAGAGTATTAGATTAACAACTTTTGCTTTGACCAGCAAGAACAGGAGGGTTAGGAAATAAAAAGCAGGACCCCTGTTTTCCCTATTGCAGAACTCTTTGTTCCCTGAACCACAGGGAGGATTAGTTTGAATAGTGGTGTGTAAAATGGAGTCAGTCTTATAGATCCTATCACTTTTTATCATTCCAGTAAGGGAGGGTTCAATTTAATAAGACATGGTATTAACTGTATCTGGTTTGTTTAGGACCTTTATATAGATTAGCAACCCCGGACTCTTTCTCTGGTTTTCTTTTCTTTTTTTCTTTTTTTAACTGATGATAGTGTGATTAGCAGTAACAGGAGGTAATGGTGGTGGGAGTGGAGGGAATTTTGAAGGTGAAGCTTTGATAAATATCAGGGATTTGGGACTCACAGGAAGACACTGCATCCCACATCCTTTGTTCGGGAATCTCCATGATCAGGATCTGTCAGGGAAGTATCAGCGGTTTTTAATTTCTGCCTAATGGAATAAGCAGAAAAGATCTTTGCACTCTGCTACTGAGTTCTCTGTCAATTGATCTGCAGTCTCACAAATAGAAATTGAATGAACACAAAAGCAATTTTCCTAGTTGGGATTCTAGGACTCATCCTCAGTTGCAACAACCATCATGTCTCCTCTCTATACTCACAATCTCAATCTCTGTTTAGTATTTAATTTCCTTTCAACAAACACTTATTGAATACCAGGCATTGTATTAGGTGTTGAAGAAAGATAGGAGATGAATATAAAACCTGGCCTCCGCCCTTGTTTTCATCACCTTGAAAACTCAATTGTGTCTCATAGAATGATTTGTTTGTTTAGTAATCTAGATGAGAAACTAGCCACACAAAATACACCTGGAGGTATAACTAAGTTCAGATACTAAATACAGCAAGTCAGGTGATACAGGGTCATGTTACAGCATAAGGTAGATAGATAGGGTCCTGAACAACACCTGGATTCCAAAGAACTATAGTGAAGAGGCTCTCGTGTGGATCCTGCCAGGTGACTTTATTTCTTTGTGCCACTTAAGGTTAAAACAAATGTGTGTGCACGCATGCGCACACGCGCGCAGACACACACACACACACACACACACACACACACACACACACTGCTTCTGCCTGCAACCAGACATACATGCACAAAAGATATCTAAATGAGTTGATCGGCATCTGACATTTATAATTAACAGTTTTAGAAGGTCTTTTTTTGTTTAAAATTAGATAAACTGTGAATATCAAGATGAAAATGAATTGACCTGTTTAATTTCTTTGTCTAATAATACTGTTGATAATGATGATTTGCATAAATCATCCTTTTTTCCTAAAGAGACTTAGAAAATGCATTATATAGATATATTCTTTTCTGTTTCTATGTAAATTATAGATTAAACAAATATTACCATCTTAGAGAAACTGAGACATTGAACTGTGTAATGACTTTAAAAAGGCAGAAAACCAGGATTAGAGTTCCTAATTTTAGAACCAAATTTTACATTGGAGGTAGAAGTAGATTGTCCAAAAGAAATTTTTCTACTGTTCTTTGTTCTTTATCAGCTAACTTGCTTTCCAGCCAGATTTTAACACAGTCAAGAAATCATAAGAGCAGAGTGATTGTACTGAGCAAGGAAGGAAGGGGGGAAGTGCCTCTCCTTCATTGTTTGGCAGAGCTCCTTTTGTAAGAAAGTTTAAGAGGGGTGCCTGGCTGGTTCAGTCTGTAGAGCATTTGACTTTTGATCTCAAGGTCTTGAGTTCAAGCCCTACATTGGGTGTGGAGCCTACCTAAATAAATAAATAAATAAATAAATAAATAAATAAATAAATAAATAAATAAATATTTTTTAAAAAGGAAAGAAAGTTTGGGAATAAGAGGAAATGATTTTGAATATAACCTGGTACATACTACTTTTTTGTTTTGTTTTGTGGGTTGAACCAAAAATAAATTGTCCTGAGGAAGCAACGTTTCTAAATGGCAGAATGATAGCCAGGATCTTTGCTTTCTTCCCAAATTCGTTGCAATAGGAAGACAACAGAAAATAGTCACCCCTGACTATAAGCCCAGCTTTAGTCTTCTGATGACTCAGAGTCTAGGTATTTTAAATTAAGCATTTTTATTGTGCTTTAATTTTAAAAGACATATAAGTTTAAAAATAGCTGTATTTCCAAGATGCTGAAACAGTTTTGTAAATTTTATGAATTGTTTACACTTTTCCCTTTCATACTTCCAAACAGTTTGCAAATAGCTAAGAAATTCTTTGTGACAGTTTAAGCAGCCTGCTGTTGATGCAGTGTCTAACATGTTTTGACAGACATGGGAGCTTTCCAACACATAAATTGGTATTGTATTTCAGCACAACTCAAGTTTCAACCACCTGCATTAGAAACAAATGCAAGATATTTTTTGGCAACTGGTACTGCTTTTGGCTTTCTAAGAGGAACTTTGCAATATATAACCACACAGACATATAGATTCTTAGGCCTGAGAAAGACTTAAAATAAATATCTGGTCAGTTCCCCTCTTCCCAAGCGGTTTCACCCCCTCCTGGTAGACCTTCACTTGCATGTCATAACATCAACCATTCCACCAATAGAGGCTCATCCCTTGGATTATGTATTATCTGTAAAGATATTCTTTTGAAACCTCAATAGACAGGAGATAAGGAAAGGTTTTGTGGAAAGAGAATAGGATCTGGGATCAGGAGGGCTTAGTTTCATGTCCCAAGTTTATCTCTGACCCTGTGTACAGCCTGTAATATATTTTTTTAAATCATTGTGAGCCTCATTTTCCTCATCTGAATAATGGGGATAATAACAGTTTCATAAATTATTGTAAGGAATAAATTATACAACCTACCTAAAGTTTCTAGCATAGTATTTGCTACCAGATATGGGTATTTTATTTTATTTGGTCCTTACATAAGCAGTAGGAGAAAAATGTTATCTCTATTTTATAGAAGAAGAATGTGAAGTTCAGTGGTGATATGGTTTCTCCAAATTTTTATGTTAAGTAAAAAATAATCACCAGGACAGCCAAATAACCTCTTACTTATCAGAGCAAGTGAACTTTGGAATCTTCATGTTTTCCAGCATTTTAAATCCATTGCTCAGTCACGTTGTAGGGTAAACGTTGTGCCCATTTTTTCCACAGTTCATACACCAGAGGTAAATGAATTAAATAAAAATAGAATTAAGATTGCCACCTTAACAAATAGTTCTTTATCACTGAACACACAGACATTAATGACAAGTATTAATTGGATTTTAAACTTTGATTAACAGTTTTCATAATTATGTATTAAACATAAATAATTCCCAGCCTGCTAAGCTGAAAGTTTCAGGAAAGCAAAGAACACATATGCCATATCCCCAGTGCTTGGTACGTCGTACTTATCTATAAATATGTAAATAAATGCTATTAATTGTGTAATAATACTTTTGCAATGGTATAAAATTCCACTTTTTTCAGTTTATTCTTATTTCTATTTCTGGAATTTTTCTTCATATTCTACATTTTATTTCTTTTCTAAATAAAATAAATTCTCATTGCTAAGGAAGATTTAAAAAAAATAGAGATAAGACAAAAGAAAAAATATTAACCATTTCATAGTTTGTTATTTTGCTTTTTTAAAGAATTGAAAATCAATTTTAGTTAGACTTCAGAAAGTGTATATGTTTCCCTGGGTATTTCTTGATCTAACCACAGGGCTCTCCCCATTACAAGAGATAAAGCTTAATAATAACATTATTTGCTTATAAATTTCAGCCACATGTCCCTGGGAAAAGTGTCAGAAACCCCTCCATGTTTTTTGTTCTGTTATCATTTTGGTAAGCTTTGTTTAGGGAGCCACTTCCCTAAGGAATCTTAAAATTAATCTTTTATTTTCTATTGATTTTCCCACAATGAAGCAAGACTATTTTTTATTAATATATATTATAACACCTCTATTCTGTTCAGGTTAATTTTGAGTCATCTTTGGATTATCTGAGAACTTCAAGCTATTTCTTTTAAGAATGCTACATAAGTAGCTAATATTTCAGCTCTGAACACTTCATAAAGTTTGAGTAAAAATATGTATCAGTTGTTTTTATAAATGGAGCAAGAATTTGTCTTAGTACTAAATTATTGGATAATAGCCTTTTAACACTGAAGCTCCATAATGGCGCTTATGTATGTGTGTATATGCACACATATGCATGCCTGGGGGCTTGGGATTTTTTAAAAACTTGGTAATTATAAAAATTCCATGATGTATTTAAGGATAAACTTACTTTAATTTTGCCTTGCTCTCTATAACTTGTTTTAATCATACAACTTTTTAAAAATTATGTTGATTGTATTCTTTGATCTGCTTCTATTATTTTCAGTTCTTTCTTAGAACATCTAAGTATCTTTTTGTAATATTTATTCTTAAAAAATTAAATTGGTACAAGTAGACAAATACTCAAATAGAACCAAAGGGCATTAAAAATAAGCAGTTCCTTGCCCTTCACCCCTCTCTGTCCCTTTCTTTTTTCTTTTTTTTTAACGTTTATTTATTTTTGGGACAGAGGAGACAGAGCATGAACGGGGGAGGGGCAGAGAGAGAGGGAGACACAGAATTGGAAACAGGCTCCAGGCTCCGAGCCATCAGCCCAGAGCCTGACGCGGGGCTCGAACTCACGGACCACGAGATTGTGACCTGAGCTGAAGTCGGACGCTTAACCGACTGCACCACCCAGGCGCCCCCCTCTCTGTCCCTTTCTATACACAGTCCCACTCTCATTTAACTTTTTGCTATAAATTATATTACTTAGCTTCATGTGTTAAAGTAATATTTTTATACTGATATTTATTGATATATCTGTTTTAAATATGACCTGTTGAGGAGTTGAGTTTGAGGCTCTTAGCACCATCCTTTTTTTGTTTTTTGTTTTTGTTGTTGTTTTTTTTTTTTATTTTTGTTTTGTTTTTTTGTCAATTAGCTAACATACAGCATAGTCTTGGCTTTAGGGGTAGATTTCCGTGATTCATCACTTAGGTACAACACCAAGTGCTGATTCCAAAAAGTGTCCTCCTCAGTGCCCATCACTCATTTTCGCTATTCCCCCAACCCCCTACCCCAAGCAACCCTCAGTATGTTCCGTGTATTTAAGAGTCTCTTATGGTTTACTAAAAGACTATGGTCTCTTAGTAAACTATGGTCCCTCTTTGTATCTTATTTTCCCTTCCCTTCCCTATGGTCTTCTGTCAAGTTTCTCAAATTCCACATGAGTGAAATCATATGATATCTTTCTCTGACTGACTTATTTCACTTAGCATAATACCCTCCAGTTCTATCCACATTGTTGCAAATGGCAAAATTTCATTCTTTTTCATCTTTGAGTAGCATTCCATTGTGTATATATACCATATCTTCTTTATCCATTCATCAGTTGATGGACATTTGGGCTCTTCCATAATTTGGCTATTGTTGATAGTGCTGCTGTAAACATTGGATGTGCCCCTTCGAATTACACTCCTGTATTTTTTGCATAAATACTTAGTGCCATTGCTGGGCTGTAGGGTAAGCCAATTTTTAATTTTTTGAGGAACCTCCACACTGTTTTCCAGAGTGGTTAAACCAGTATGCATTCCCATCAACAGTGCCAGAGGTTCCCTTTTTCCACATCCTCGCCAACATCTGTTGTTGCCTGAGTTGTTAATTTTAGCCATTCTGACAGCTATTTGGAGGTATCTCATTGTGGTTTTGATTTATATTTCCTTGATAAGCGATATTGAACATCTTTTCATGTGTCTGTTTGCCATCTGGATGTCTTCTTTGGAAAAGTGTCTGTTCATGTCTTTTGTCCATTTCTTCATTGGATTATTTGTTTTTCATGTGTTGGATTTGATAAGTTTTTTATAGATTTTTGATACTAACCCTTTATCTGATATGTCATTTGCAAATACCATTTCCCATTCCGTCAGTTGTCTTCTAGTTTTGTTGATTGTGTCTAATGCTGTGCAGAAGCTTTTTATCTTGATGAAGTCCAGTAGTTCATTTTTGCTTTTATTTCCCTTGCCTTCACAGACATGTCAAGTAAGAAATTACCACGGCCAAGGTCAAAGAGTTGCTGCCTCTTTTTGCCTATAGGATTTTGATGGTTTCCTGTTTCACAGTTAGGTCTTTCATCCATTTTGACTCTATTTTTGTGTATGATGTAAGAAAGTGGTCCAGGTTCATTCTTCTGTAAGTTGCTGTCCAGTTCTCCCAGAACCATTTGCTAAAGAGACTGTCTTTTTCCTATTGGATACTCGTTCCTGCTCTGTTGAAGATTAGTTGGCTATCTATTTGTGGGTCCATTTCTGGGCTCTCTGTTCTATTCCATTGGTCTGTGTGCCTTTGTGTGTGTGTGTGTGTGTGTGTGTTGCCAGTACCATACTGTCTTGATGATTACAGCTTTGTAATACAGGCTAAAGTCTGGAATTGTGATGCCTCCAGTTTTGGTTTTCTTTTTCAACATTACTTTGGCTATTCAGGGTCTTTTGTGGTTCCATACAAATTTTAGGATTGCTTGTTCTAGCTCTGTGAAGAATGCTGCTGCTGTTTTGATTTGGGTTGCATTGAATATGTAGATTGCTTTGGGTAGTATCAACATTTTAACAATATTTGTTCTTCCAATCTGTGAGCATGGAATGTTTTCCATTTCTTTGTGTCTTCAATTTTTTTCATAAGCTTTCTATAGTTTTCAGCATACAGATCATTTCCCTCTTTGGTTAGGTTTATTCCTAAGTATTTTATGGTTTTTGGTGCAATTGTAAATGGGATAAATATCTTGATATCTCTTTCTGTTGCTTCATTATTGGTGTATAGAAATGCAAACAATTTCTGTACATTGATTTTGTATCTGTATCTGTACATTGATTTTGCTGAATTCATGAATTAGTTCTAGCTGTTTTTTGGTGGAGTCTTTCAGGTTTTCCATGTGGAGTATCATGTCATCTGCAAAGAGTGAAAGTTTGACTTCTTTTTTGCCAATTTGGATGCCTTTTATTTTGTTTTGTTGTCTGATTGCTGAGGCTAGGACTTCCAACATTATGTTAAACAACAGTGGTGAGAGTGGACATTTCTGTTGTGTTCCTGATCTCATGGGGAAAGCTTTCAGTTTTTCCCCATTGAGGATATTAGCTGTGGCCCTTTCATATATGGCTTTTATGATGTTAAGGTATGTTTCTCCTATTCCGACTTTCTTGAGGGTTTTTAATAAGAAAGGATGCTATATTTTGTAAAATTCTTTTTCTGCAGCTATTGATACAATCATATAGTTCTTATCCTTTCTTCTTTTAATATGATGTATCACACTGATTGATTTGCAAATATCGAGCCAGCCCTGCAGCCCAGGAATGAATCCCACTTGGTCATGGTGAATAATTCTTTTAATATACTGTTGAATTTGATTTGCTGGTGTCTTGTTGAGAATTTTTGCATCCATTTTCATCAAGGTTATTGGCCTATAATTCTCCTTTTTAATGGAGTCTTTGTCTGGTTTGGGAATCAAGGTAATGCTGGCTTCATAGAATGAGTCTGGAAGCTTTCCTTCAGTTTCTATATTTTTGGAACAGCTTCATAAGAATAAGTATTAACTCTGCTTTAAATGCCTGGTAGCATTCCTCTGGGAAGCCATCTAGCCAGGACTCTTATTTGTTGGGAGATTTTTGATAACCGATTCAATTTCTTCTCTGGTTATGGGTCTGTTCAAAGTTTCTATTTTTTCCCATTTGAGTTTTGGTAGCATGTGAATGTATAGAAATTTGCCCATTTCTTCCAGATTGTCCAGTTTGTTGGCATATAATTCTTTATAGTATTCTCTAATAATTGTTTATGTTTTTATGCTGTGGTTGTGATCTCTCCTCTTTCATTTGTGATTTTATCTATTTTGGTCCTCTCTCTTTTCTTTTTGAGAAGTCTGGCTAGCGGTTTATTAGTTTTGTTTATTCTTTCAAAAAACCAGCCCTTAGATTCATTGATATATTCTACTTTTTTTTTTTTTGGATTCCATATTGTTTATTTCTGCCCTAATCTTCATTATTTCTCTTCTGCTGACTTTGGGCTTTCTTTACTGCTGCCTTTCTAATTCCTTTAGGTGTGAGGTTAGATTATGTATTTGAGACCTTTCTTGCTTCTTCGATAGGCCTGAATTGTAATGTATTTTCTTCTTAGGACTACCTTTGCTGCATCCTAAAGGTTTGGACTGTCATCTTTTCATTTTCACTTACTTCCATATGTTTTTTAATTTCTTCTTAGTTTCCTGGTTGACCCATTCATTCTTTATTAGGGTGTTCTCTAACCTCCATGTATTTGGGGGCTTTCCAAGTTTTTTCTTGTGGTTGATTTCAAGTTTCATAGCATTGTGATCTGAAAATATTCATGGTATGATCTCAATTCTTTTATATTTGTTGAGGGCTGTTTTGTGACCCAGAATGTGATCTATTTTGGAGAATGTTCTGTGTGGACTCGAAAAGAATGTGTATTCTGCCTCTTTTAGATGAAAAGTTCTCAATATATCTGTTAAGTCCATCTGGTCTAATATTTCATTCAGAGACACTGTTCCATTATTGATTTTCTGCCTAGATGATCTGTCCATTTCTATAAGTGGAGTATTAAATTCCCTTACAATCATGGTATTATTGTCTATACATTTATTTATGTTTGTGATTAATCGATTTATATATTTGGGTGTTCCATGTTGGGGACATAAACATTCACAATTGTTAGCTTTTCTTGATGGATACACCCCTTAATTATGATATAATGACCTTCTTTATCTCTTTTTACAGTCTTTATTTTTTTTTAAATCTAGTCTGTCTGATATAAATATGGCTACTCCAGTTTTTTTTTTTGACATCCAGTAGCATGATAGATGGTTCTGCATCCCCTCATTTTCAATCTGCAGGTGTCCTCAGGTCTAAAATGAGGCTCTTGTAGGCAGTATATAGATGGATATTAGGTTTTTGTTTTTGTTTTTTGGTTTTTTTTTGGTCTACTCGGATACACTACGTCTTTTGATTGGGGCATTTAGTCCATTTACATTCAGAGTGATTATTGAAAGATATGGATTTAGTGTCGTTGTGTTATCTGTAGCTTTGTGCTTGTGGTGATGTCTCTGGTCCTTTGTAGTCTTTGCTGCTTTCCACTCACAGAGTCCCCCTTTGGATCTCCTGCAGGGCTGGTTTAGTGGTTATGAACTCCTTTAGTTTCTGTTTGTCTGGGAAAGCCTTTATCTCTCCTTCTATTCTGAATGACAGCCTTGCTGGATAAAGGATTCTTGGCTTTATATTTTTCCTATTCAGCACATTGAATATTTCCTGCCACTCTCTTCTGGCCACATTTCAGTGGGCAGGTCTGCTACTACCCTTATAGGTTAAGTCCCGTTTGTCCCTGGATGCTCTCAGATGTCCTTCTTTATCTTTGTATTTTGCCAGTTTCACTATGATGTGTCATTGTGTTGACCTGTTTTTGTTGATTTTGAAGGGGGTTCTCTGTGCCTCTTGGACTTGGATGCCTGTTTCATTCCCCAGATTAGGGAAGTTCTTAGCTATAATTTGTTCAAATAAACCTTCTGCCCCTTTCTCTCACTCTTCTTCTTCTGGAACTCTTATGATACAGATATTATTTCATTTCATGGCATTACTTAGTTCTCTAATTCTCTCCTCATAGTCTAGTAATTTTCTTTCCTTTTTTTTCAGCTTCAACATTTTTCATAATTTTATCTTCTATTTCACCTATTCTCTCCTCTGCTTCTTCCATCCTTGCTGTCACTCTATCTAGTTTATTTTGCACCTCCTTTACAGCCTTTCTTAATTCATTGTGACTACTTCTTAGGTCTTTGATCTCTGCAGCAATAGACTCTCTTCTGTCTTCTATGTTTTTTTTCAAGCCCAACTATTTGTTTTATGACTGTTATTTTAAATTCTTATTCATATATATTGTTTATATATGTTTTGAGCAATTCTCTGGCTGTTACACCATCCTTTCCCATTCTCTGTCTTCCAAGAAGTTTTGGTTAAATCAGCAATGTTTACATTATTATAATTATATAAATATTAGTCATTACTAATCCAAATAATATACTATTATATCAGTAGCATACTACCTTTAGTTTGTCTTGGAGCTGTTAATTGCTTTTTGTTTTGCTCAGTTTTCTATGTGCCTATAAACATTTACTAAATGGTCCAGCACAGCTGGGAAATGCCTAGTAATAATCTTTCCCAAACATTCAAAGATATCATATAGTCTGTAGTTTGATTTGTTATTCTTTATGGGAACTGTTCCCTCCCAACTCTCTAACCTCATGCTCTCTCATGGACTCTTGCTCTCCAGACCTGTTGCACAGCTGCTGCCCTGGAACTTCGTGGTAAATCTATGTTGAACCCCCAGTTTTCTATATATATACCCTGTCTGCCTCTCTCTTTCATTTATTCTGCTCAAATATGGCCTCCAGTAACCTCCCAAGAAGGGGGAAAGGAAATGAGCAGTAAACTTTTGAATTATTAGCTGCCTGAAAATATCTTTATTTTATTCTTCACTTGACTAGTAGTTTGGGTGAGAATAGACTACAAGGGCAAAAATAATTTTCCCTGGAAAGATGGAAGGCATCATTCTCTGCTCTTTTAGTGTCCAATCTGGCTGATAAAAATTCCAAATGCTATTATGATTCCGTTCCTTTGATTGTGTTGTGTTTTGTTATGTTTTTGCATTATTTTCTGGAAGCTCTTAGAGTCCCTTTTATGTCTTTTGTTCTGTAATTTTTAAGTCATTATCCTAGTCATTCTGGGAAATTTTCATATGCATAATTTATGTCTCTAATTTTTCAGTTCATTATTTTGGAGGTGGTGTAAGGGTGAAATTTTGTAATTGTTGGATTTTGAAACTTTAAGATTGATTCTCAAAGACTATCATAGTTTATCTTATCTTTAACACATTCTTTTCTAAGGGATTTACTTGGTTTTATCTAATAGAACTTCTGATTTTTAATTTCAATTATGTTTTAATTTAAAAGCCCAATTTTTATTATTTTTCTTTCCTATAGGCCGTTCGGCTTGTTTATGTCTTTTAATATTTATTGCTTATTACTCTTTTAGACACTGAGTCTTCTCTTGATTCTCAATATATATTATATATATATGACATATATATGTATATGTGTGTATATATACACACACACACACACACACACACATATATATATTTTCATCTGTTCTCTGCACTTAGTTTTTTCTTCTTTTTTGACATTTTTGTGAGAGTTTTGTTTTGAATTTCTTTGGTTTCTCCTTTTTATAATGAAAACATTCTTTAAATAACAATTGATCTTGATCTGTCCATTCATATTCCAGAGGCACCAAAAAGCTCATTGAAGGTGAGTGCCTTGTGGGAGAGTGGTCTTGTTAGTTGGCAAATTAGTTACATCTATACTGAGCAGGAAGGAGCCAGCCTTTTAAATGAGGGGCCACAAAATGTCCCAATGAAGATTTATTTTCTTGGGCTATAGAGTTACACCCAAGACAATCCCTTTTCTAGCGCCTTGTCCAGGATGCAGAGGAAGATCCCTACATCCAAATTCTAGGCAAGAATAAGGAGAAGGATCCCAAAAGTGTGCAGTTTTAGACTCCCTTGCATCCCATTTTCACTCCTGCATGCTCTCTTGCTCTGCGTGGTACTCCTCTCACATATTCTAGAGCCTTTCAGAGAATAGACAGCTGTTGTCCCATCAGTGCAAGAGGATAGGGAATAATCTTCTGAACAAAGGCATAGAGAAGCAGACCTGAGATGTTCCAGCTGCCCTGTATACAGTGTTCCAACCAATCTATCTAGTCCTCATCTACTTCACTTTCTTGGTACCCAATGCTTCTAATTGTTAAGATTATCAAAGGCTTTGGGGCAAATTGCCTCATGTTTTCATAGTTTACCTGCTGGCAACTGGATTGTTATGTTACCCAAGGAAATCACTTATTTCTTCTTCTGCTTTCCATCCTCTAAATATTTATTAAAATCTTTATATTACCTCTTCTTTTGTGTTATTTGTCCTGTGGGTTAATGCCCCAAAATTATTTTCTGTGGTGTCATTTCTGAGTTTTAGTGCTAATACCTCAGAGTGTAGTGGTGTCAACAATCTTCCTTTCCTTCTCATCATGCCCTCTTTTCAAGGTATGATGTTCCATTTTCATGGAAGTTGTGTTGTCATACATCCTATGCAGATTTCTAAAGCATTTAAAAAATGTCTTTGGGTCTTGGCTTCACAGGTGATCTCTAACTTTGCCTTGTTAGTGTGATACTAATTGTACTCTTTCTTTTTATCTCCAGAAAATTCTGAGGCCCGTGTGTTGGTTTTTCTGTGTTTAGTTTAGCTGCATTCCATTTGGATGCTGTTTGAAATCTCTCCTAAAGTCTATGCAATTAGGATTGTTTGTGCAGTTCTTCACACCCTTGCCTGCTGAGCCCATGCTGCTGGGCTGTGGTGGGAGCTTCAGACACTATGAAGTGTTTGAACTCCTTATAGAAGAGTCACTTAAGACCCCTATTTCCAACATTTTCCCTGGGCTTTCTTCTTTTCCTTCCCTTCTTCTTTTCTCTCTTTCCCACTTTTCTCTGGGATCATGTACAACACTGCCAGACCCCCACTACTTCCTGCCAGATAGTTTTGAGGGGATCCACTGTCTCTTTCTGGCTAGAATTGAAGCATTTATTGGTAATTTTGGGTGTATCAGACTGGCCCCAGAGGACTGTCAGAACAGCATTCACACAATGTCACAGATGGTTCACTTTTTCTAATGTTCAGGTTTGTACAGGTATTGCTGTTGTGTGTGCTGAGAGGGAGGAGATAAATGGTAAAGGTGTTCCTACTTCCCTAGTGCTGAGCAGAACACTAGTAGATGAATGATTCATTTTAGTGTATGTAAAACTTTGTAGTAAGGGGATTTCCAGTGAATGTTGGCAGTGGTGACTTTTATGCTTAATTTTCAGTGCTATTTCAAATTCTGGTCATCTTTCTGACTTACTAAATTCTTTTAAGGGACAAGTCAAGAGGTATCTTTAAGTCTTTTGAAAGACACCATTTTAAATGGTAACTTCACATAGTTTTTTTTTAAGTGTTTATTTATTTATTTTGACAGAGATAGAGAGAGCGAGGGAGCTGAGGTGGGGCAGAGAGAGAGGGATAGAGAGAATCCTAATCAAGCTTCATGCTTACAGCACAGAGCCCAACATGAGGCTTGTTCTCATGAACCATGAGATCATGACCTGAGCCAAAATCAAGAGTCAGATGCTTAACCGACTGAACCACCCAGGCACCCCTATATAGTTTTATTTAGATTTTACACAGTAATGTTATGTTCAACATTTTCATTTATTCACAAAATATGAAAAGCTCTGTTCATTAAGAGTGAAGTGTATAATATAATATAATATGATATAATATAATATGATATAATATAATATGATATAATATATTCATAATATAATATATTAATAATATAATACAAAAATAATTGGTTGGTCATGCCTACTATGTATAGGTTCACAACCCTTTCAGGAGCTCTCTTGTATAATTCAAAATCCCAATCATTCCTGTACGCAGAGTGCAGGGAGAGCGGGAAGAAAGAGGCAGGCCATGCCAGGCTGGTAGATGTCAGTTTTATGGTTTTTTTTTCATTTTTTTAAATGTTTATTTATTTTTGAGAGAGAGAGCATGGTGGGGAAGGGCAGAGAGAGAAGAAGACACAGAATCCAAAGCAGGCTCTAGGCTCTGAGCTATCAGCACAGAGAACATAGGACTCAAATTCACAAGCCGTGAGATCATGACCTGAACCGACGTTGGATGCTTAGCTGACTGAGGCACCCAGGTGCCCCAAAATATTAGTGGCAGTTTTAATACTAGCAAGAGGAGCTTATATATGAGGTTTGTCTTGGGTGGCAACAAGACAAATGGATCCCTGTACGAGCCCTTCAGATCTTAAAAGCTCATAAACAGGCCCTAACTGGACGCAGCCATGTATACTGTGCACGTGTTTTCAACATCACTTCACCATCTCACGGTTGTGTCCTTGGAACAGCCTCTGGGAGGGGGAAAGGCAAGCAGAATCAACATTCCAAAGACAGGATGCAGGGTGAGGAGCCTCCAAGTGCTGGGGTCTAGCTCACAGGTCAATTGATGGTTACGTCTTTTTGATCACGTTTCCCAATGTTGTGTTTCAAGAAGGACAAAAATAATTACATCCTGATATTTCACCTTCTAAATTCTTAATGTCATGCAAAAGCCTTCAGCAAAATATCAGTTGCCATGCTTTGTAAAAAGAAAATTCAGTACCTATGAAATGAGGTGGTTAGAAGGAGAAAGGGGACAGATATAGAGAAAACAGATTGGAGTTTTAGTTTTAAATTCCACAAGGGTCTATCTGAGTATACTTTTTAGTTAGCGAATGTTGTAACTGCTGTTATAGGCAAAAAAGAAAATTAAAATAGAGAACAGATTATGCCTCATAAAGATGTAAACAAGAAATACCTAATAGGAAAGCTTTAGCAGATAAAGTATCTCTGAATGTTGTTTTCACTGGCCCATGTTAGAATAATAGTATCACTATTATGATGCAGTAGCTAAGAGCAGACATCACCCTAGCGTAATGTTGGGTAAGTTATTTAGCGTATCTGATTCTCAGTTTTCTCCTGTGCAAATGCACAATCATAGGTTTATAATGGGTATTAAATAAGGTAATGTTACAGCATGTGGTAGCCCATGGTGCACATTTAAGTAAATACTTAAAAAATGGGGTAAGTTTTTGTAAAAAATAAATTCTGCGTATTCATACTCTGAGAAATTTTTCTTTTCATTGATTTCAATTTGTGGATTTAATAAATGTATCTTCCTTTCTTTAGTTTGGTAGCCCATGCTATATGAATTAATTACTTGTTCCTACTTGCTCAATGGAACTAGTAAAAGAAATGATGTTGTGTTGATTAGACAACAATGAGCTCTCTCTCTATAATTCCTAGAATAATGTAAGTGCATAATAAATAATTGTTGAATTAATTAATACCAAAAATTAAACGAGCCCTTCTTTATTTATTTAGACCACACAAGTTTAACTGTAGAATATCTGGATAATGCTTAAGGACTACCAGTTATCTCTAAGCCTCATTCTTCAGTATAAAATATAGATGAAGGCTACTGATATAGATAATTTATCCATGCCATTATAGGTTGGAAATGTTTCCCCTATTCTTTAGGTAGAAAACAATTTAGATATTCTTCATGAAAGGGTTACCTCCACTTTTTTTTAAACACCTGAAATGGTGACTATAATACTCCTTGTACCCCTGTCCGGTAGGTGATATTCAAGGCTCTGGGCTCAATGAGAGGTTAAAGAATTAAAACACATACTCCCTATCTCTAAAAGCTCATTAGATATTTGGAGATATTTACTATAGGACTCAGAAATTTTCAGTGCATTAATTGAATAGTATACCCATACTCTACAGATGAAAGAGATAGGGTTGAACAAAGATTTTATGAAGAAATTGACACTTGAGTTGGGCTCTAAGGGAAAGGTGGTATTGACTGTAAAGATAAAGGTAAATGGGAAGAGGACAAGAGAGTGAACAAAATGGAGGAGATATGAATAGGCATGGTACAGAGTTCTTAAATTTATTGTAAATCTCTTTTCTGTTTAAAATGAGCATTGGTTTATTCTTACGTGAAGTTTGTTAGCAGTGAGCATATTTTAATTTGATGGTGTTTCTGGGAGTGATATGAATATATTGCCACTAAAAAATGTTAGGGAGGAAAAACATGATAGTGCATGTGAAATAACCAAAATTAGAATTCAGGCATATCTAGAGACTCAGTACAATTTTTTTTCCTTCAGATTTTCCTTCTCATCTTTGGTTTAGGCTGTATTTATGATTTTTATCCCCATTGTAGTCTTACAATGGAAATCCACCTATTTAAACCATACCAGAAAAATAAAACTAGAGGTGATTCTCATGAGGGGAGTTACAGGTGAGTTTCTCTCAGTTAGCAGATTCTGATGTGAAGGGAAACGTGGAAAAAGTTTTTTTTTAGGAAGTGCTCTTGGAACATCTGTGGAAGATAAGGAGAGGAAGCAGGGTTCAGCCGAGGAAGAACTTTGGTCTTGATGCAGCCTTACTGAATGTCCCAGCTAACCCCACAGGTTGCTCTGAAGTGGGGCTGGAATTTCTCAGTTAGCCCACGATGTGGTGAGGGGCCAGGAAGGAGATAGGACTGGTATTGAGGCAGCTTTCTACAACTGAGGGCAATTTCTTGACAGACCTAAGACCTGAGTACTGTTAGCACTCTTCCCATTTTTGGAGGAGTACATCCTTAGTCCTGAGGAGGGTCTGGCCAGCACACTGAAACATCTACTATAGGAGGCAAAGCCATTTTATGGAGATTTGGATGTCAAAAACTTCATTTTCCCTGGATGCAGATTCAGGTAAAGGCGTGGATCATTCAGGCAACATTGCTAATGTCGGTCTCCAAGGGTCACTACCACTTTACCGAATAAAGAGATGCTGTGGGTCCTGTGTTAGTTTGCTTGGGCTGCCACAACAAAATACTTTAGACTGAGCCACCAAACAATGAAATTTTATGTTCTATCAGTTCTGGAGGCAAGATAGGGTTTTAGCAAATTCAGCTTCTGGTGAGAGGTCTCTTTCTAGCTTACGGAGAGTGGCCACTTTCTCTGTATGTCCACACATGGACTTTTTTATGAGCTCACTGAAATTTCATCACTTCCTGGGATCTTGGGTGGCTCAAGTCAGTTAAGTGTACGACTTTGGTTCAGGTCATGATCTCGTGGTTCAGGAGTTAGAGCCCCTGTAGGGCTCTGTGCTGACAGCCCATAGGTGGAGCCTGCTTCGGATTCTATGTCTCCCTCTCTCTGACCCTCTCCTGCTCGTGCTCCGTCTCTCTTTCTCTCAAAAATAAATAAGCATTTAAAAAATGTTTAACGTAATTACTTTCTTAGAGATCTATGTGTTTGGTCCATCTCTAAATACAGCCACACTGGGGGATGGAGTTTCAACATATAAACTTGGTGAGGATGGGGGGGTGGGGACAAAGATCTATAACAGGGCAAGTTAACTCAGATTTTCACATGCATTTCCTTATGAAACTGGAGAAATATAAATTATAAATGAATTTTTCTCCCCTAAAGAAGTGGGGTATTTTTTTTAACATTGAGTAAAAAACAAAGTAAAGCATCAAAAAAATAACTATTCCTCCATTTCAGTCAACCTCGTAAGTTTTCCCTGTATTGCTCTTTTGCAAATTGCCTAGAGTGGCTTGTTATAAAAAAATAATAATTATCATTCATTTAGTCAGTAAGTATATTTTAAGTGACTACTGTGGACCCCATGCATTTTAATTTATATTTTAATTTACCACCCATCCTCATTCAAAATTACTGACATACCTTATGAGAATTAGAACAATCGCAAATACTTATCATGTTTAATTTTTAATTTAAAATGAACTTTTATTAGTGCCAATATTAAAAAGCTTTTTTGTTATGTACAACATGAAAATTCCTGGAATTGTAGTTAGAAATAACAGTAATTTGCTTTTCTTTTTCAGAGATGGGGGATAGGTTACAAAACATTTAGTTGAATCGATTGTTCTGGAAAAAAATTTTTGTGATTAAAATAATTGGGTTAAATGGAATATTTTATAAACATACATATCACAGTGTGCTTCCATAATGTTTGACCTTTTAATTATCAAGCATATGCTCTGCTCAAGTCTTAATGGGCTGAAGGGAATTCACTACTTAAAATTGAGCTCTCTTTTCCTTTTGAGTGTTTATATGACAGTGCAATGTAGAAAGACACCAATTCCTTCAGTATTTGGATAGAAGAGCAAGAAGGATTGAAAATCTTACCCTGTGAATAGTGAGGACATGTTTTTTAGGTTTTTTGGGGAGCTGGGGAGGGGAGGAGTGTTTGGATAATGGATGGGGAACTAAGATGAGGAAATAGAGTAAAAATTTTTACACTACAGAAGTCTGAGTATTTAATAAGCCTCCCATGTCCTATTTGACTTTCTCTTTTGTGTTTAGCAGTTTATAGATAATGATAGATAAGGTTTTGAGACTCTCCTCTAAACCTGACCCTCCTGGCAAGTTATTCATAAAATCCACAGCACACTTTCTTCCAGACATTGCATTGGGGATCAAATCACATTTTAATCTTTTGTTTCGGGAATATTTCAGCTGGAGGGTAGAGAACAATTCCATTGTTCTCTTCTGTGACAGCTTTATGTATTCTTTAGAGGCTGATGAGCAGTAGAATTTCTTTTCTTCTCTTTTCTTCATTTCTTCATGTGCCAGCTTTTAAAAGTTCGTAGATGAGATATGTGACTTGTCACATCCAGGCACTAACATTACCCTCCTATTGAATATGGAACATATCTAGTCATACTTCTTTAATGGATTCTGACCTGAAGGATAAAACAATCACAAAAGTTCATCTTTTGTGAAGTTAATATGAACTAGTTGGAATTCAGCCCTGTTGAGGGTATTTCACATACATCATCAATTATAAGCACTCATCTTTGTGGTGCAAATGGATATTTGGAAAACCACATGTTATGCTGTGATATCTATATATCAACATGTTTATATCTCTATATATTCTTTCAAGTAATGTGTCAGTGGCACATTGTATGGTCAAGGGTTAAAATTTATGAAACAGCCATAAAATAATTACCTGGAGCCAGAACAATACTGAAGATTCATAGAAGACATAGATTAAGAGTAAATCCTTAAATGATAGAAATATTTATCCTGAAAATGAAGTCGCAAACAAGTGTGGGAGTGGGACTAATTAGACTCTATCTCAGAAACCCTGGGGAGATGGGTCTATGTCTAAATTGCTCAGAGGTGCTATGTTGAGAACAAGGATGGTCTTTATATAGTTCACCATTTTACTTCCGATACCTTCATAACACAGGTTCCCAAGAGATATCTGTTCAATAAATGAATGGATATAAATTCAAGTAAGTGAAAAAGCCAGCGATAAGGCTAGGTGGGCCAGGATTATCTTCTGACCACCTTTAGATAAATATTTGATGTTGTAAGGGAGGCTTGTAAGTCATTTCATTCAACTGACCACTTGCCCTTTTCTGCCTGACAGCCAGATATACTAGTGACTTGATGTTCAATCCCCTTTTCATCTACAATCTTACAGCCTCAAGCAGATAATGCCATTTTGCCATGATGAGAATCATGTACAAACTAGTGTTTTCTTCAATTGAACTTTTGAGGGAGAGAGGTTACTGATATACAGAGCTTAGAGCAAAATCCAAAAAGAAGCTGAAAAGACATGAGAGAGAGAGAGAGAGAGAGAGAGAGAGAGAGAGAGAGAGAGAGAGAGAAGGTCCCACTAAACGACATTTTCTGTTGGTCTGTGCTTTACACATCTTCTCACAGCAAAGATGTGCTTAGAAGCCAAATTGTTGTTTCATCAAGAGACAGTTTTGATAGCAAGGAAAGCACCCAAGCAGGTCAATAGAAACAGACGGTGAGCTGACTGGTACTTTGACCCCTGTCTAACTTTCACACCCGAGGCAAGTGTGGAAGCAGGTTTAACATTCTCTGATTCAGGTGAATTAGTCAGAGAATGTTACACCTGCCTTAATCTTTGTAAAAGTTTAGTGATCCACCAGAGTAAGATTACTGTAATAGATTTTTAACAGTTCCCTACCTATATGTGTGATCCACTCTAATTCTTTCCCCACAATGTCAGATGCATGGTTGGAATAGAGGAATCTGATCACATTGGCCCTATGAAGTCCTTCAATATACCCTGTGGCCTTCAGCATAGTATTCAGTCATTAGGATAGAGTACAGAACCCATCAGGTACCCAACATTTCCCTATTCTCCTTTTCTTTAATGAGCATTTATTGAATACCTACTGTGTCAAACTGAGCTCATTGCAAGGATCTGATGATGAGTAAGGAATATAGACCTGCGGGGTCATTTTCACCCACTTCTTGGCCCTAATCTTAAGGATATTTAAATGGACCGTTTTGCCTTTTTGAATAATAATCTTCATGCCCACCTTACCTCCTCCCCATTTTTTGCTTGAGTCATACTTGTTCTTAAAAATCCATCCAGGCCCCTGTCCACTTGTCCCTCTCTGGGACCTGCATGCCAGATGCATATCTTCTCCATTGCCACAGACATTGTGTTTTCCTGTCTTGTAGCTCCTGTGTGATGTGCTTTTCTCTGAGAGGAAAGCCCGTTTCTCATCTTTATCCCCAGCAATTTGCACAATGCCTGCCACACAGTAGGTACTTAATAGACTTTTGTTTCCCTTTTTTGATCAAATCCTCTTTTTCATATGATTTCTTAGATGAAGTGGATGTTATCCATTCCTGTGGCAAACATTTCTTAAGAATCTGCTGTGTGTCAGTCATTACATTAGCCATATTTCACTTTCCATTTCCTCAGTGAGTGTGTTGAAGGAACGGAAGCTCAGATGTGATACTGTGAGTCTTAGATCTTGGCAGAAATGCTTCTCAGACTCAGATCCATGTGACTCCAAAACCCATGCTTGCTCTTTCTTTTTTCTTTTATGCTTTGCTTTTCCATCTGGGCTATAGCATAATATTCTGTACATTTTATGTAGCAAGTAAGAATATCCTACAGTTTAAATTCGATTGTAAACAAGCCCATAAGACCTCCAAGTTCACTTGTCGCTTGATTATAATGAGCACACTGTTAAAAATCCCTTTTATAGTCAGGATATTAACATAAGAAAACGGGGACTTAGGACTTTTTTGTTTGTTTTTCTGTTTGTTAATAAATCATCAGATGGAAAAATGAACTCAGGCTCAACACCCATGCACCCCCAATGCAGGGAGAAAGGTGCTGTACCAGCTGCGTTCTCCTCGATCGAATGTACCAACTCTGGTTTGTTGAGAGAAACTGTTTTGTTTCTGTCTTCAGTCACTCCTCTAATGGGGGTATATAGGGAAAGATTTTTTTCCCCCTGTTTCATGTCCCTGTTGTAAATTTTATATAAATCCAGGACCTTACTTGGTCTGTATATATTGTAGAAACAATAATGGATGAGTGGGCACTGAGGCAAACACAGAACAGAGTTAAAGCTACAGCTGATTTTTACCAGTGTTTGTACAGCTGATTAAAGATGGCTATAAATTCTTTGATGCTCTTCCTGTAGAGAAGAGAGGTTTATTTCTCCTCTCCCTGAATTTGAGCAGACTCTGGCTGCTTTGACTGATATGATACATTGCTAATTTCCAGGCCCTTAATACATTGATAGTTGCTACTTTCTGGGTCACAGAACTTTCACTGTTGGAGCTCCGATGTGTCATGTGAGCTGCACAATGTGATGACCGTGTAAGCAGCATGGCGACATGGGGTAGGGGAAGGAGACCACTGAGTCTAGTCTTCTAGGGTTCCTTTCAAGAAGCCAGGCTTGGACATCCCCTCCACCCTCAAGACCAGACCAGCCACCAGCAGAATACTACTGAGTGATAGCAAGCAATTATGCTACATTCTTCTGGGAACAAAAGAATCTTCCAGATGAAACTTTCCTGAATTCTTCAACTTTGTTAATCCACTGAAGTTTCAGGTAGTTTGTTGGCAATAATAGGTTACTGGAACAGTTTGTACTTCGTCATCAATAACAATTACTTCAAGTGATTCCACATCTACTTCAGGACTCATTGAGGCTGATTGGATATATTGTGCTTTCCTTTTCTTTGATGGTCACCAGAATAAACATGCTAGCTAACATGGAAGATATGGGTTATTCATGTGTTTAAAAAACAACAACAACTCTCTAACTGATGGTAATCATCCCTATTTATTTACCACATGAAAATTTCCAAATCACATTTACATCTATTGTCTCTAGGTATTCTTATCAGATGTCTGTCATGGTCATTTGTCAAGTGTGGTTTATACCATCTTGCAGATGGTGAAGCTGAGGCACAGAGGTCTGGTTGCCTCTCTGTGGTCACACAGTTAAGATTCTCAGAGCACACTGTATTTTACCTTTGCATGATTCTCAAATTAATTACTTTTAAGAGAATTATATGTTTAATATCCATCATACCAACTAGACTTTAAGCTCTAAGAGGTCAATGAACTTTTCTCATTCACCACTCTATACTTAGAACTTAACCCAGTGCTTGACAGAGAAAATGTCCACTTAGTACTAGTTGAATGAATAAATTAATGAAGAATGACAGAGCTCTAAACCCTAGGTTTCCCAATTCAGAAGTACAGTCTCTTTTCTTTATACCAACGAGTGATGAGAGGGCATGAACCCTCCCCTCCCCATGTTCCCCTTTACAGCAGAGCATATCTTTATGAATAAAATATGGTTTTTGAAAAATTTTCCTAGTAATTCGAATATGCCTCCTGTTGAGAACTAAAACACAATATTATTCTTCCTCTTAATCATATTGTTACATATGAAGGAAATGGTCTGAGAAAATACAGTGGTTTTATCCTTGGAAAGAAAATACCTGAAAGCTAAGGCTTTACCTTCATGATTAAATGAATGGAAGATTGAGGGCATATGGAGAATCTGAGTTAACCAATCATCAATGATATGAGAAGATAGTTAACTTTTAGGAATTTTAGTAATTCTTAGAGAGTAGGTACTTGAGCCCTCATAAAGGTAACGCAGTAAGTTCTACCATTGCTTTTCTAAATACTTCTGAACTCTAAAAGGCCCTTGAACTAAATAGTAGTTCCTAACAATTGATAGTGATCACTAGGAGCTGTCTGCCTGTCAGCACACTGGAGGAATAAGGAACTGCCTCCTAAGATCCCTTTTCTTGCCTTTTGTGCTTCTCAGGGTTCCCAGGCAATTGAGCAATGGCAATAACTGGCTAACAATTCAAGGAGCGAGTGCTATGAACCTTGCGTTTCTGGCTAGCCCAACTCACGCATGGGTTTCTTGGGTTTGAGTGTCTGGTATGGATATAGTTCCATATATCTATATCCTCTAGATAATGGTTCATCAGTCTGGAGTAGGCTAACATAATTGGAATAATTTTTCTCTAATGTTTGAGACTAGCAGCAGCTGCTTCTTTCTGGAGTCAAAACTAGCCCCTCCAATGAGGAGGAAAGAAAGGAAGGAGGGAAGCAGGAAGGAAGGAGAGAGAGAGTAAAAGAGTGAGAGAGAAAGAGAGAGAGAGAGAGAAAGAGAGATGAAAGAAGTAGAAAAGAGGGTAAACAGGAAAAATAAGGGAGATAGGAGAGAGGAGAAGGAAAGAAGAGGGAGAGATCAAGAGGGAGAATGACCTTAGCTCTAAGAAAAAATAACTTCCTGATAATGTGTATGTATATATTCACACACATCAGTGAAAACACTACTGGATTGCAGTTATGTGTAAATTAAGGTGCTTTGAAGCTTGACTGATTCTAGTAGACAACTGATGGATTATCAGATACCAAACACCAAATTATAAAATAATACCAGGAAAGTTGTACTGAGAATCATAAGGATGGCTTCTAGACACCAATGGATGGTTTAAATATATTTTGTATGATCTCCTTACAAAGTTTGGGAAGTGTCAGTCTTAAAGATGTTTATTTGTTTCATACCAAAATTAACTATTAGAAGTATTTGGGGGAAAGGCAACAATGACACTAAAAGTATCAAAAGCTCATCTTTCAATGACAAATTATGTTAACATTTGGACTACCCCCTATTTTTTTGTTGTATTGAACAAAAATAAATTGTACTAAAGCAACATCGCATAAAGGGTACAGTTTATCTGTTGTGTCCCATTCTAGGCAAAATGCTCTTGTTTGCAATAGTCCTGTGGAGTCCAGCAAAATAATAACTTTCTATACCAATTTTAAAGGCTATTTCAATGAGGACTTTAAAAAAAGAACAAAGAATCTACTGCAAATGATTGGACACATACCCTATAATGATTTTATATATAGTTTATTATGAAGATGACATTGCCACAAATGTATTTTATAAATTATAATGAGTATGTCAGAGTCTGCTATAAACTTTTTATTCCTCACCACCAAAGAACAAAAAACCTATGAGCTGTGGCTAAGAAAGTAATCATTGTTATGATCCATTCTGGATTCTTATTCCTCGAAATTTTATTAACCCTCCTTGATACGCTTTACACCACTTGTGTACTATGCTGATTTATGATGTGCTGTACAATTGTGTTTGAACAAAATAAGATCCTTAATTAATCTTTGAACACTTTATAATCACAGTTACTCAGTGAAGTCTGTATTTAACTAATTAGTGTGCCTCTTCTTCTACATTTTGTAGATGCTGTCTATTGTCTATTGTTTTACACACCCTATCAACAACTGCTCTATAAATTTAATGTTGTAGCTTCCCTCCCCTCTCACCTCTGTACTCTCTACTGTTGTCACTTTCTTTTCTTATCAATTAGCATTTCTTTTGTATATCAGAGGGAAAGTGGATGGTTTAGATATTTTGTGACAGAAAAAATAATTTCCTCTTTAGGATTTGAGATGCCTAGCTGGTGGATGATGCAACTTATAGTCTATTGCTCTGCTCCACCCCATCCTGTCCTAGTCTATAGCAGCTTAGTGAGGTAATACTGCTTCGCTTTTTATATGGCATAATTTTTTAAGGATGGCCTTTCATTTTGAACATAATAATGTAATTATGGCCATATAGCATATTTTTATTCTTTTTATTTACACTTAACTTTTTATTATATCCTAAACATTTTTCTACTTCCCATAAACTTAGAATGAACCAAAGGTATATTATTTAACTCTTCCAAAATTAACATAAGCTGACAAATTTATGTTACAAAATTAACATAAATCCACTTCAAAGTTGCAAAGTTGAGGAAAGAAAAAAATTTCCAACACTTTTTTATGCAATATTTTATTTTGTATTTTGCCATTTACTTTGCACCAGAAATTATAAGTATATGGATAAATGTCAATATTTTTTTTCATATTTAAATATTTTGAAAAGCTAATTTTTGTTTACATGACAATTAATAACACACTTAAAGTGTGTTACATACTTAAAGTGTATTACATACTCTAAGCCATATGCAGAAGTAAAACATATGCCAACAGTAGTACTGGAGCAAAGAGATGGAGAAATACTCTTGTAACCTTGTTATACTAGATGTAATGGGGCATTATGTCATTTGAAGGTAGACTGTTAAATATAAGCTGAAGATGTGTATTATATACCTGAAAACAAACACTAAAATAACACAATTGTTATAGCCAATAACCCAACTAAGGAAAGAAAATTGAATCATTAAATATAATCAATTAATCCAAAAGGCAGAAAAAGAAGGAAAGGGGAACAAAGAACAAATGAGACAAACAGAAAGCAAATGATGACCTCATCGATTTAAACCAAACCATATAAATAATTACATTAAATATAGGTGTGTTTGGCATCCCAACTTATTTTTTTATTTTTTTTATTATTTTTTTTAATTTTTTTTAACGTTTATTTATTTTTGAGATGGAGAGAGACAGAGCATGAACAGGGGAGGGGCAGAGAGAGAGGGAGACGCAGAATCTGAAACAGGCTCCAGGCTCTGAGCTGTCAGCACAGAGCCCGATGCAGGGCTCGAACTCACGGACCGCGAGATCATGACCTGAGCCGAAGTCGGACGCTCAACGGACCGAGCCACCCAGGCGCCCCGGCATCCCAATTTAAAAGGGAGAGTCAAATTGGACACACACACACACACACACACACACACACACACACACACAAGAATATTATGCAGCCATAAAAAGGGGGAAGGTTATGCCATTTGGGAAAATATGAATGGACTTACAGGCTATTATGCTAAGTGAAATAAGTAAGACTGAGAAAGAGAGATGCCATATGATTTCACTTATATGTGGAATAAAAAAACCACAAATGAATAAACAAACAAACAGAGCAGAATCAGACCTATAAATACAGAGAACAGATGGTTGCCACATGGGATGGAGATGGGAGGGATGGGCAAAATGGGTGAAGGGAAGTTGGGGATACAGGTTCCTAGCTATGAAATGAATAGGTCATGGTAATAAAAGGCACAGTGTAAGGAATATAGCCAGTGGTATTGTAATTGTGTTTGTATGGTGACGGGTGATAGCTACATTTGTGCTGAGCATAGCATAACCTGTAAACTTGTTGAATCACTATGTTGTACACCTGAAATTAATGTAACACTGTATCAATTATACTCAAATAAAAAAAATTTAAAAAAGGAAGACCCAACTATATGTTGCTTACCAGAAAATCTTGGAAAATAGAAGAAAAATCACTCACTCATAATGCCATCATTGCTGTTCTCTAGTTTGTATTTATTCCTTTCTTCTTTCATAGGTATGGTTTACCTTGTTGCTATTGTGGTGTGCATAGAGGTTTCATTCTATTTTTTTTGCACTTAAACTATGTGGTTGTATGGAAATGGGTTAAAATTCACTGTTTTTCAATAGTCCATTCTCTAGCAGTTACAAATTCAGAACCAAGTTTCAAATATTAGCCAAATAAAAACTTTTCAAAGTTGGCTTGTACAATCAGTAATAAGGTGGATACAAAATGTAAGAGGATTCCTGTTCTCAAGAGATTAGAAATATCATTCCTTATAAGGGCCTATGTTTGGGTAAATGGCTTAAATCAGTATTCAACAATACATGTTGATCACTCAGGGATCCAGTTAGAGCACTTATTCTTAAATATATAACTATTTTGAACTAATCATAATCTTTCTTTTATGACTTAGAAAGTTATTTTGAAGTGTGTTTATCATGTTTAGGATTATCTTATAGCATCATTTATCTCTGAACTATGAAAACACAAGATTTCCTAGTAATAAAACTTCCAGTTCATAGACTATTGAATCAACCACTTTTGGATGAGCATCTATGTATAACTTCAAGGTCAGCACTTAACATGTAGTATTCACTTGTGAAAAACTATATTTTTTTATTCATTGTGCTGTTTTTATACTTTTATTTTAGTATAAATATAAAAATTTATAATAAGCTTTTACAGATTCAAGTACACATTCTTAAAAATATAACTTGCACAGATGAAGTGGAAATATTTATAATTTCAAAGGAGAAATGTCCAGAAGTGAAATTTAGTAGGTCATAGGTTGTGAATGGTTTTATAACTTTTCATGCATTTTGCCAGTTTTATTTTTCAAAGCAGATGAACCAACTTACCCTGCCACCAACAATATATGAGTATAAAAGTTCCACTCAAATTTTGTCAATATTTGATATCACCATCAATTTCAGTTTTACCCCAGCTATCAAGTTTCTACTTTATTTAATTTGAAATCATTGGTAAAGAGTTGAATGTTTGAAGGCCTTACACCTTTGAATACTTTGTTAGAAAGTTATGTTTGTGATATGCTCAGATCTGTTTATTATAACACACTCCTGTTTAGACTAGTTCAAGATTATAATAGAATATTATTTTCTCTTTTCAATGAGAATCACTAAACATCTCACCTCCAATGTTAAAATTAAAAAGTAATCCAAGATTTTAGCAGAAAGAAATTCAGAAGGAAATTGTCCAGGCTGGAGGTGGAGGCTGAGTGCTGATATTTTCTTCTTCACCTTCACCTCTGCAGGAATGCTCTTACTCTTGCATGAGCTCTGCCTTCATCATGTCAAGCCACTGACATATCAATACAACCGTGAGGTTTAGGTGACCATGGACACCGAATCCTTTCCCTTAGATTGTCTCACCATAACCAAAAAGAACAGAAAGGAATCAATTTGAGAGGCAGTTTAGCCTTTGTGCTAAAAATTAAAAAAATATATACATGAAGAGATCATGGAATTCAAATATACAAAAAAGCATAAAATGTAAATTAAGGCTTGTCCCCATCCCAGTTTTCCTTCTCAGAAGTTGGCAGTATTACTTCTTTATGCATTCATAAGCAGTTTCTGCTCCCTCTTCTCTCACTCTGCACACATGATAGTATTCTGTCTGGCTACTTGGAAATGATCAAAAGCTTTGGCCTTAGCAGAGACAGTAAATGGCAGAGCCAGACTCAAAACTATCTGTGTGACCTTCAGAAAAAAAGTTCGTCTTTATGAAGTTTGTTTTTTCATTTGTGAAAGTGGAGGAAATGATGATTACCTTGGATGATTGGTTACCTCAAAGAAATTCAAATAAAACACTTAATACAATGACTGAAACATAGATGGTTTAATAAATGATTATTATATGTATCATTATTAAGTGTATTATTGCTATTTTTATTGATTTGATTATTGAGAGATTGAAAACAGAAATGATGAGAGAAAATTCTAAAGCATAAACAAAGAGAAGTATCCTCAGTGAGGAAATGTCAGAGGAATCCAGGAAGAGTTTAGTTGACTCCTAATCCCTCTAGATGTTGGGGACTTCTTTCTGGTTCTTATCCAGGTCTCTTTCCTCTCATAACAAGGTTGTCCCACAGCATCTCCTCCTAGAATGAAATTTTAAAAACCTTTGGTTTAAAATCCTCAATTACTTAGCTTCTTTTCTCTCAGTTTATGTTAGAGAAACTTACTGGGCTTAATTGAACTCCCTCACCTTTCTGATCTAAGATGTCAGCTCTACCTATCACTCTGGGCATTATTTATGAAAACTTGATAATGGGAAACTCCTCAGGAAGAGAAATGGTCTTGAGAATGATAACTATGCTTTGTTCATGAAAGACCCATGAGTTTCTCATGCTCCATGAGGGTAGGGAATGTGATGTTCAGTGTCACCAACCCACATCTGGCAATTAGCAAAGTGCTTCACACAGAATATGTATTTAGTAAGTGATTATTGAGTGATGCATTTCTGACTCATAAAGCAAGGGACACCTTCACTACAGAAGATTGATCTTGATTTTGGCTGGCCTATGTCCTAATTCTACTGCCTATTAAACAGCCATGGTCCTCTTTAAAAAATATATTTATTTATTTTATTTTTTATTTGAAAGAGAGAGAGAGAGAATGTGAGTGGGGCAGGAGGACAGAGGGAGAGAGAGAATCTTAAGCAGGCTCCATGTCATGCTCAGCATGGAGCCTGATGCAGGGCTCCATACCACGACCCTGGGATCATGACCTGAGCAGAAACCAAGAGTCAGATGCTCAACCAACTGAGCCATCTAGGCGCCCCCAACCATGGTCTTTTAAATATTCTTAGGACATGGTTATCTCCCATTTTTTTAGTCCCTCTTCTCTAGATGTTTGTCACCCAGGCTCATTAAGGGACAAAGACCCAACAAAACAAACAAACAAGCCAAACAAAACTCCAAAAGTCTTTCATCCTGTCCAAACAGGATGCATCAAACATCTTTCTTCCTTGTTCTGTGTACTGCATTCACATTGCATTAGTTTGTTTTTTGTTTTTTTTGTTTTGTTTTGTTTTGTTTTGTTTTTGGTATAGGACACTTTCTTCAGCTAGAAAAATCAGATATAGAAATCTTCTTTGTTAATATTGACCCATTTTAAGTTTTTCAACATCAATAATTGCCTGTTTTCCCCTGCACTCCCTGCCACTCTACCCTCCTCCCCCATCCGCAAAAAAACAAAAAACAAAAAAACAAAAAAAAAAAAACAAAAAAACCCCAAAAAACCCACAAAGAGACAGTTCATTCTCTGGAAATCTCATTTGTTTTTGTTTTATTTCATTTTCTCAGTGGGGAAAAATTGGGGTCAAACATAAATATTGTCTTTAAGAAGTTAAACTGCTTTAAAAAATTAATGTATATCAGCTATAACAACAGAGTGGTAAATCTATGCATATTAAGCTGGTAAATCCCCCTCTTCTCCTCTTTCTCATTGTAAGTTACTTCTTATCCTGCCATTCTCTTATCTTTAAATCCTATCATAGGCAGAATATTCTTACTCCAATTGCTAACCATGATAGTAGTCTTTCTACATTATCTGCATTAGAAATGTAATTGCCATTTATAAGGACATATCAGAAGAAAACATAAATGTATATTATATATGTAAAGACTAAACTTGGAATACTATTCATAAATAGAAAGTAACTCTCAGCAAATTAATCAATTAAGATCATCCTGGTGTTTCTATTGTGATGGATAATGAAGGATAGCAATTTAGCTTCTGTTTTTACCCTTTTAAGATTGTCATTAATGGAGGGATTGATACACAGTGTACCAGGAAAGTTGCAATTGATTTTTATTTACATTTTTTTTCAAGAATATTGTATCAGATAAGCAGTGATTACTGGAATAAAGAAACTATTACAAGAAGCTAAACAATATTGTTGATAACGGGAGGGTGCCTCCAATTAACATACGAATTTCTGTCCTTTCCAAACTTAAAACTCCGTTCCTTTCTATTTTTTAAACATTGCCATTTTTAAACATTAAATATAAAAATTATTCTGTTGTATAAAAATAAATGTGGATATTCCAAAACATATGAACACAAAGATAGCCCTTCTGTGGAGTGAGTCTGAACTCTGTAGAGAATGTTCTGGAACATGCTGAAGTCTCCTTTTGTCTGTTTGCCACCTTTCCATGCTGTTAGGGCAGGAGTGAGGGGAAGGAAGAGGAGAAGGATACAGTGGTAAGGAAGCCATAGAGCACGTATTTTAGCATCCACTTGTGAGCGTCTATTTTCAGATGAGTAAATACTTATCCAGGGCAGAATATTTGAAATTGTGACTGTGATTGAAAATTTCAAACGTAAGTCATGTAATTTTTCTTCTTTTCCTTTATGATTTTCTATAAAATATTGGAAACCATTAAATGCAAAAAATACCACAATTAAGTTTCTTTTGCTTAAGCAATCATTTTAATGATAAGCATGTCTGCTTAATGAGTATCCCTTTACTAATCAAAATGTTACATATGCTAAAGAGGAAAAGGTATTTTTATGCCAGCTGGCAGAGAGGAATATTGCTCAATTTTATGTCTTGTTGTATATTAAATAATTATTAAATCCCAAAGCCTTATCTTTTTCAAATGGGTTTTGGAATGAGGTGGGACATACAAATAAATATAGCTCAGGCCATATATTAGGCTACTGGGGGCAATAAAACAGATTAATAGAAAGGATCTTGGTCACAAGGAATAGCAATTTCCTCAGTGACTTACAGTGCATTTTGTAGCAATAAGGATTATGTAAATTAAAAACAAGGTTTCACTTTTATTTACCTATCACTTTGTTTTATTTTATTTTTTTATTAAAATAGAAACAAAATATGGAATATCCTGGAACTGACAAGTAGCCCTAAGGGACAGAATGAAACAGCCATTTGTGTTTAAGGCAAATTCCTTGGTCTTGAATGGCCGTGAAGAATGCTTATTTTAACACTTAGTCTGGTGTTCGGCATATAGTGGTGAATCAGTTAATGTGACATAAAGGAGTGGATGTGTGAGCAGCTGACAAAATGAGGAAGGGGATTTCAGTGAGTCATTGGAGAGCAGTGCTTGATGTTAGGGGAACTGCTGTGATTCTTCGTTGATGGTTGTGAACCTACTTTGTCTCTCAGTTTCTGAATAGTTGCAAATAATTATAAAGAACCTCAGTCACATTTATTTTTTTTCCTTCATTCACATTTTATGTAATAGTTGATCTATTTAGAAAATGGGGCATGAAAATAAAATAAGCTCTCATGAACTCAAGAACCCGAGGACAAGAACTTGACCTTTAAACATTGAAGCTACTTTTGTTTGTTGTTCCTTAATCCCATCCTTCTGCCATTTTTATATGAGTAACTATTATGTCTTTTCCCTACATATTTTTACCAGATACTTACAGTTTTACCACACATTTATGTTTTTGTGTTTGATTTATTTTGATTTCTTGAACTTCATGAAAATTCTATCATACTACAGGTGGTATTTTTACCTATATCTGAGTATATTTATTTTTAGCACTGTATAATATTTATAAAGTGATGATCCATTCTCTTTGTATGGACATTTGAGCTGGCTGTGGTTGTTTTCATTTATTGATTGATTGCTATTACCATGCTACCAGAAATATGCTCCCAAAATGTAAACTCTACCCAAACAGGGATTTTTTTTTCTATTTTTTTTTTAACCTAAAAAGTCACCTGACTTATGAATGCTCAATAAATGCTTGTCATTTGGGGGCAGAAAAGAAAAACAAAAAACAAAAAAAAATATTGTATGTGATGTCTAAAGGTGACTGTACAAAAGGTTTCCTGTTAGAAATTTTGCTCACATATCCCCCAATAGAATTTTGAAAACCTGTATCCCTTAATACATTTTTTAGTTGATATCTAAGACAACAGCTATATTAACAACTATTTAAGTGATAAATTATAAACACTAATTATAAGTGCAGTAATTTCTGATATAGCTGTATACTGATATTTCAAATTTATACTGTGGTACCATTATTTGAAATAGATCCAATGGAATCCAAATGCCATTGTGGTTTTTTACCTTCCATCATTTACTTATAAAATGCAGATAAAAAGGTTTAAAAAAAACAGAAATTTTATTTTTTTCTCCCCAAGTCATATTTCCATTTTACTGTTCCCACAGAATTTTAGCCTAGTGCAATATATATTTGCACTTAATTTTTTTTAGTGGTTACCCTATTATACTTTGCAACAAAAGTTATGTAAATAAACCTGATTTGTAGCAAATTTAATGTTACTTTAAAACTGTTAAGTATTAATTTTTTTCTGGATTTAGTTATAACAGTTGTTATTTGTACACAGTTCATTAAAGCCATTTCAAAAAATAGTCATTAAACATAAAGTAAAACTTTGGAAATGTATCTCAAGATGGATGGGACTATCATTGTTCTATTGGATGGATGCCTATCACTGACTAGTAGAATGAGACAGGATTCAGTGGAAATTCACAGTAAGAGAAGATATTTATTAGGCCACCAGTGTGTGCAGTGTTTCCATAAAATGTTGTAGGGATCATTGCTAAGTATACATTATGTATAATAGACTACACTTTCTATTCTCATAGGAAGGAATCAACAAGTACAGAAGTGGTTCACAAGTGCCAGAAAGAATATTTATTATTAAGTTAAAAAAAAGTACCATTTCTAAGTGTTCAGTGATTTTTTTTTTGTAAAATGCAGGGAAATGTTTGTCCTATGAATAATAAGTGTTCCAGAAATACAAGACACTTTTTACCTCTACTGTATATTCCATTTTCTTAAAGATGTAATTCTGAGATGTCAGAAATAACAAACAATTTAATTTTTAATTTTTTGAAATCATGTAAAATACTCAGTTGAAACATAATCCTAGATAAATTTAGGGCATGAGATTTGGAGCACAATGTTTTAGTTCTAGGGTACCTTAAAAATAATCTAGATATGTTAATTCTGTGATAGACTGATAGGACATGTAGCCTCATCGCATGCTTGTTGCTTTTATATTTCTTACCCTCATGCTGTTTTGTTTTCCTCTTATAGACAAGGGTCTCTCCCTCAGGTACAGTGTGCTTTCTTCCACAATCACAAGGCATGGGAAAGTGAGGCTATTAAATGAAAATTGTCATTTCCTGTAATTCCACTCTATAATATATATGCATTCACTGCACCCTAATATGGGGTGTGTGTGTGTGTGTGTGTGTGTGTGTGTGTGTGTGTGTGTGTAGGGGGGTTCTAATCCCTGTTTGTCCTTAATAGAAATACAGTTGTATAGAAAACTAGGAAAGAGGGGCGCCTGGGTGGCGCAGTCGCTTAAGCATCTGACTTCAGCCAGGTCACGATCTCGCGGTCCGTGAGTTCGAGCCCCGCGTCAGGCTCTGGGCTGATGGCTCCGAGCCTGGAGCCTGTTTCCGATTCTGTGTCTCCCTCTCTCTCTGCCCCTCCCCCATTCATGCTCTGTCTCTCTCTGTCCAAAAAAATAAAATAAAAAACGTTGAAAAAAAAATTAAAAAAAAAAAAAAGAAAACTAGGAAAGATACAAAGCCATACAACTAAGATAGCATTGCTGACATTACCTTCGTTAAAGGAGAATTCTCTGCTTTTAATATTTTGGATTGTTCCCATCATTTGGCTTTCTTTAGGATATTGCATCACTATGAAATTGAAGATGAGTGAGAGGTATTTTTTTTCAATAATATGGAAGAAAGGATGATTAAGTGAAAAGAGAGGTGAGAAGTCATTGTCATGACATGTAAAGCCTCTACTAAAGGTACATTCTCAGACAGATAACTTCAGAATACATACATTGTAGGGGTGCCTGGGTGGTTTAGTCAGTTAAGCAACCAACTCTTGATTTTGGCTCAGATCATGATCTCATGGTTTATGGAATCAAGCCCCATGTCGAGCTCTACCCTGACAGTGCAAAACCTGCTTGGGATTCTCTCTCTCTCCCTCCCTCTCTCTGCCTCTCCCCACCCACTCTTTCTCTCTGTCTCTCTTGCACTCTTTTTTTTTTTTTAATTTTAACTTGTTTTATTTTTTATTTTTTTTTAAATTACATCCAAATTAGTTAGCATATAGTGCAACAATGATTTCAGGAGTAGATTCCTTAGTGCCTCTTACCCATTTAGCCCATTCCCCCCTCCCACAACCTCTCCAGTAACCCTCTGTTGTTCTCCATATTTATGAGTCTCTTCTGTTTTGTCCCCCTCCCTGTTTTTATATTATTTTTGTTTCCCTTCCCTTATGTTCATCTGTTTTGTCTCTTAAAATCCTCATATGAGTGAAGTCATGTGATTATTGTCTTCCTCTGACAAACTAATTTCACTTAGCATAATACCCTCCACTTCCATCCATGTAGTTGCAAATGGCAAGGTTTCATGCTTTTTGATTGCCAAGTATTACTCCTTTGTATATATAAACCGCATCTTGTTTATCCATTCATCCATCAATGGACATTTGGGCTCTTCCCATATTTTGGCTATTGTTGATAGTGCTGCTATAAACATGGGGGTGCATGTGTCCCTTTGAAACAGCACACCAGTATCCCTTGGATAAATGCCTAGTAGTGCGATTGCTGGGTTGTAGGGTACTTTCTATTTTTAGTTTTTTGAGGAACCTCCATACTGTTTTCCAGAGTGGCTGCACCAGTTTGCATTCCCATCAGCAGTGCAAAAGAGATCCTCTTTCTCCACATGCTTGCCAACATCGGTTGTTGCCTGAGTTGTTAATGTTAGCCATTCTGACAAGTGTCAGGTGGTATCTCATTGTGGTTTTGATTTGTATTTCCCTGATTATGAGTGATGTTGAGCATTTTTTCCTGTGTTGGTTGGTCATCTGGATGTCTTCTTTGGAGAAGTGTCTATTCACATCTTTTGCTCATTTCTTCTCTGGATTGTTTGTTTTTTGGGTGTTGAGTTTGGTAAGTTCTTTATAGATTTTGGATACTAACCCTTTGTCTAATGTATTGTTTGCAAATATCTTCTCCCATTCTGTCGGATGCCTTTTAGTTTTGCTGATTGTTTCCTTCCCTGTGCAGAATCTTTTTATTTTGATGAGGTCCCAGTAGTTCATTTTTGCGTTTGTTTCCCTTGCCTCTGGAGACGTGTTGAGTAAGAATTTGCTGCGTCCAATGTCAAAGAGGTTTTTGCCTGCTTTCTCCTCAAGGATTTTGATGACTTCCTGTCTTACATTTAGGTCATTCATCCATTTTGAGTTTATTTTTGTGTATGGTGTAAGAAACTGGTCCAGGTGCATTCTTCTGCATGTCGCTGTCCAGTTTTCCCAGCACCACTTGCTGAAGAGACTGTCTTTATTCCATTGCATATACTTTCCTGCTTTGTCAAAGATTAGTTGGCCATACGTTTGTGGGTCCATTTCTGGGTTCTCTATCCTGTTCCATTGGTCTGAGTGTCTGTTCTTGTGCTAGTACCATACTGTCTTGATGGTTACAGCTTTGTAGTATAGCTTGAAGTCCGGGATTGTGATGCCTCCTGCTTTGGTTTTCTTTTTCAAGATTGCTTTGGGTATTCGGGGTTTTCTGTTTCCATACAAATTTTAGGATTATTTGTTCTAGCTCTGTGAAGAATGCTGGTGTGATTTTGATAGGGATTGCATTGAATATGTAGATTGCTTCGGGTAGTATTGACATTTTAATAATATTTGTTCTTCCTATCCAAGAGCATGGAATCTTTCCATTTTTTAATGTCTTCTTCAATTTCTTTCATAAGCTGTCTATAGTTTTCAGTGTGTAGATTTTTCACCTCTTTGGTTAGATTTATTCCTAGGTATTTTATGGTTTTTTTTGTGCAACTGTAAATGGGATTGATTCCTGGATTTCTCTTTCTGTTTCTTCATCGTTGGTGTATAGGAATGCAACCGATTTCTGTGCATTGATTTTATATTCTGCAACTTTGCTGAATTCAAAAATCAGTTGTAGTAGTATTTTGGTAGAATCTTTTGGGTTTTCCACAGAGAGTATCATGTCATCTGCAAAGAGTGAAAGTTTGACCTCCTCCTGGCCGATTTGGATGCCTTTTATTTCTTTGTGTTTTCTGATTGCAGAGGCTAAGACTTCCAATAATATATTGAATAACAGTGGCGAGAGTGGACATCCCTGTCTTGTTCCTGACCTTAGGGGGAAAGCTGTCAGTTTTTCCCCATTGAGGATGATATTAGCATTGGGTTGTTCATATATGGCTTTTATGATCTCACGGTATGCTCCTTCTATCCCTACCTTGTTGAGAGTTTTTATCAAGAAAGGATGCTGTATATTGTCAAATGCTTTCTCTGCCTCTCTATTGAGAAGATCATATGGTTCTTGTCCTTTCTTTTATTGATGTGATGGGTCACGTTAATTGTTTTGCGGATATTGAACCAGCCCTGCATCCCAGGTATAAATCCCATTTGGTCGTGGTGAATAATTTTTTTAATGTATTGTTGGATCTGGTTGGCTAATATTTTGTTGAGGATTTTGCCTCCATGTTCATCAGGGAAATTGGTCTATAGTTCTTCTTTGTAGTGGGGTTTCTGTCTGGTTTTGAAATCCAGGTAACGCTGGCTTCATAGAAAGAGTTCGGAAGTTTTCCTTCCAATTCTATTTTTTGGAACAGCTTCAAGAGAATAGGTGTTAACTCTTCCTTAAATGTTTGGTAGAATTCCTCTGGAAAGCCACCTGGCCCTGGACTCTTGTTTTTTGGGAGATTTTTGATTACTAATTCGATTTCCTTACTGGTAGTGTATATGTTTCTAGGAATTTGTCCATTTCTTACCAATTGCCCATTTTATTGGAATATAATGGCTCATAATATTCTCTTATTATGGCTTTTATTTCTGCTGTGTTGGTTGTGATCTCTCCTCTTTCATTCTTGATTTTATTTATTTAGGTCCTTTCCTTTTTCCTTTTGAACAGACCGGGTAGTGGTTTATCAATTTTATTAATTCTTTCAAAGAACCAGCTTCTGGTTTCATTACTCTGTTCTACTGGTTTTGTTTTTGTTTTTTGTTTTGTTTTGTTTTGTTTTGTTTTGTTTTTGGTTTCAATAGCATTGACTTCTGCTCTAATCTTTATTGTTTCCTGTCTTCGGCTGTTTTTGGGTTTTATTTGCTGTTCTTTTTCCAGCTCCTTAAGGCATAAGGTTAGGCTATATATCTGAGATCTTTCTTCCTTCTTTAGGAAGGCCTGGATTGCTATATATTTTCCTCTTATGACCACCTTTGCTGCATGCCAGAGGTTTTGGGTTGTGGTGTTATCATTTTCATTGACTTCCATATATTTTTTAATTTCCTCTTCTTGGTTAGCCCATTCATTCTTTAGTACGATGTTATTCAGTCTCCAAGTATTTGTTACCTTTCCAAATTTTTTCTTGTGGTTGATTTTGAGTTTCATAATGTTGTGGTCGGAAAATATGCACGGTATGATCTCGATCCCTTTGTGCTTACTTAGGGCTGATTTGTGTCCCAGTATATGGTCTATTCTGGAGAACATTCCATGTGCACTGGAGAAGAATGAATATTTGCTGCTTTAGGATGAAATGTTCTGAATATATCTTTTAAGTCCATCTGGTCCAGTGTGTCATACAGGGCCATTGCTTCCTTGTTGATTTTTTGATTAGATGATCCTTCCATTGCTGTGTGTGGGGTGTTGAAGTCTCCTACTATTATGGTATTACTATCAATGAGTTTCTTTATGTTTGTGATTAATTGATTTATATATTTGGGTGCTTTCACATTTGGCACATAAATGTTTACAATCATTAAGTCTTCTTGGTGGATAGACCCCTTGATTATGATATAATGCCCTTCTGCATTTCTTGATACAGTCTTTATTTTAGTGTCTAGATTGTCTGATATATAAGTATGGCTACTCTGGCTTTTTTTTGTTGATCATTAGCATGAGAGATGGTTCTCCATCCCCTTATTTTCAATCAGAAGGTGTCTTTAGGTCTAAAGTGGGTCTCTTGTAAACAGCATATAGATGGACCTTGTTTTCTTATCCATTCTGTTACCCTGTGTCTTTTGATTGGAGCATTGAGTCCATTGACTTTTAGAGTGAGTACTGAAAGTTATGAATTTATTGCCATTAAGATGCTTGTAGAGTTGGAGTTTTGGGTGGTGTTCTCTAGTCCTTTCTAATCTTTGTTGCATTTGGTATATATATATATATATATATATATATATATATATATATATATATAGTTTTTTTCATCTTTTCTCCCCCCAGAGAGTGTCCCTTAAAATTTTCTTGCAGGGCTGGTTTAGTGGTCACAAACTCCTTTAATTTTTGTTTGTCTGGGAAGCTTTTTATCTCTCCTTCTATTTTGAATGACAGTCTTTCTGGATAAAGAATTCTTGGCTGCATATTTTTCTGATTTAGCACACTAAATATATCCTGCCACTCCTTTCTGACCTGCCAAGTTTCTGTGGATAGGTCTGCTGCAAACCTGATCTGTCTTCCCTTGTAGGTTAGGGACTTTTTTCCCCTTGGTGCTTTCATGATTCTCTCCTTGCCTGAGTATTTTGTGAATTTGACTATGATATGCCTTGTTGATGGTCGGTTTTTGTTGAATCTGATGGGGGTCCTCTGTGCTTCCTGAATTTTGATGTCTGTGTCTTACCCCAGGTTCAGAAAGTTTTCTGCTATTATTTTCTCACATAACCCTTCTACCGCTATTTCTCTCTCTTCATCTTCTGGGATCCCTATGATTCTGATGTTCCTTTTTAATGAGTTACTGATTTCTCTAATTCTTAAATCGTGCTCTTTTGCCTTAATCTCCCTCTTTTTTTCTGCTTCGTTATTATTCATAAGTTTGTCCTCTATATCACTGATTCTCTGTTTTGTCTTATCCATCCTTGCCGCTGCTGCTTCCATCCGTGATTGCAACTCAGTTATAGCATTTTTAATTTCATTTGGACTATTTTTCACTTCTTTTATCTCTGCAGAAAGGGATTCTAATCTATTTTATACACCAGCTAGTATTCTTATTTCGTGATTCTAAATTCTGGTTTAGACATCTTGATTGTATCTGTGTTGGTTAAATCCCTGGCTGTCGTTTCTTTATGCTCTTTCTTTTGGGGTTAATTCCTTTATTTTGTCATTTTGAAGGGAGAAAAGGAATTAATGAAGCAGAAAAATTAAAATTAAGAAAATATCAAAATTAAAAAAAGATATATTAAAGATCTATATTAAAGATATATATTAAAAAATTAAAAACACACACTCAAAAAAATCTAATAAATGATGCTAGATTCTAGGTGTGTTTTGGTCTGGATGTTGAAAGTGGTTTGACAGAGTAGAGAAAAAAGGGTGAAAAAAGAAAAAAAGAGGAAATCATTTGAGAATTTGAAAAAGTGAATACAGACTAAAATGAGATGATGGGAGTAAAATAGAACTTGAAAATATTTACACGAAAGTAAAGATTATAGTAGAATAAAATCAGAGAAAAATATTTTTAATAAAATTTAAAATAATGATTTTTTCTCTTTCTGTATTCAAGAAAAAGAAAAGAAATGAAAAAGAGAAAAAGAGAAAAAAATAAATCATTTGAAAATTTGAAAAAGTGAATACGCTGTAGTAGACTAAAATAAAATGATGGAAGTAAAATCAAATTTGAAAAAAATTACATAAAAGCAAAAAATTTAGTAAAAAAATTAAAGAAAAATAGAAATTTTTTCTACTTTAATAGAAATTCAAAGTAAAATGAAGTTTTTCTCTTTCTGTATCAAAAAAAGAAACAAAAAAGAGAAAAAAGAAAAAGAAAAAGGAAATCGTTTGAAAATTTGGAAAGGTGAATACACTGAAGTAGACTAAAATAAAATGATGAAAGTAAGATAGAATTTGAAAATGTTACACAAAAGTAAAAATATAGTAAAATATTTAAAGAAAAATACTTTTAATAAAAATTGAAAAAAAATGATTTTTTTCTCTTTCTGTAATCAAGAAAAAGGAAAGTAATGTAAAAGAGGAAAAAAAAGAAAGAAAATTGAATAGGTGGACCTGCTAACAGATTGAAATAGGACTGAGATTACTTCATTTTCCCCTAGAAGTCAGACTATGTAGCGCTTTATAGTCCATAAACTAAGTTGGCAGTGAGATTTGTGTTCTTGAAGAGTGAGGTTGGCCCAGTTGGGGGGGGGGGGTTCAGTGTAACTGCTCCATTCTCCACTAGATGGCGCTGCTAGCCTACTGGGATGGAATGTTGTGGCACTAGTAGGTGCATATGCGCATGTGCGGAAGTGGTGAAAATGACGTCACCCAGCTACCCTGTCTCTAGTATCTGAAGGAACTCTGTTCTCCCGGATCAGCAATTGCGCCCCTTTCCTCTGTCTTCAGCTTTCATTCACTCCCTGATTCTTCACTGTCAGTGACCTGGCCCCAGGGAGTACCTCTCCCCCGAGTTTTGTCTCAGATGCAGCTGTTTTCCCTGGCCCGTTACTTCTGAAGGACTGCAGCTTTGACCCATTCTACCCCTCTGTGGGAGGGTCTCACCGAGCAATGGCTGAACAATGGCTGAATGTCCACTGCACCCAGGAACACTTGTTGGACTCTGTTGCTGCTGGAGCTCCAAGACTGTGGCCAGGTGCCAGCCTGCCTCAGAAAAAGTTCACGAGATAGTGTAGCAGCAGCTTTTCAGAGATTATGGAAAATCACAACACACTTCTGGCACCAGGCTTCACCCTTAACAACCTTATTCCAGCACCAAAAAATGTGGCTATTTTCTGGGGTCTGCTGGGACCAGGTGGCTTCAACAGTCTCTACCAAATATCCTTCCAGCAGTGGAACCGCTTTTCCCTGTGTGGCCTGAGAACCTCCCGGACCCCACTCTGTTCCTGGGGATTTGCCCTTCCCACCAGAGCACTACCAGGTATCAAGCTGTGGAGTTGCAGACTTTGTGCTCTCCTTGTTTATAGTCTCAATGGAATTTAAACCCTCTCCTTTCTCCTTTCTCCCTTTTTTAGTTTAGTCCCTGTGGCTGTTTCTAATTTTCCACTTTCTCTTTAGCTACTTTTGGGGAAAGGTGCTTTTCCTGTATTCTACCCCCTCCCTCCCACCCAGTCTCCATCCTGTCTCTGCCTGCAAAAGTGGCTCCCTGCCAGCCTCCGGCTTCTCTCTCCCAGTTCACCTCTCCACGCCATGTACCTGCTGAATTCTGTGGTTCAGGTTGTGCAGATTGTTGTGTTGATCCTCCAATCAGTTTTCTTGGTTTTTAGGATGGTTTAGTGTTGGTCTGGCTGTATTTCATGGACATGAGACACACAAAAAAAGTCTATGCTGTTCCACCATCTTGGCTCCTCCTCCTCCTGTCTCTGTCTTGCTCTCATAACAAATAAGTAAATAAATAAATACACAAACAAAAAACAAATAAAAAATAATATATACATTGCATATGGAATCTGGGAGTGTGCAGTTTATTCCCTTAACTGTATCTGTGCCTATGAGAAACTCATGTACCCCAGGGTTATACATACCCAATTTGGAGACTTTTGATACTTGCATGGAAATAGGTGCTCAGTCATGGGATATGCCCTTTTCCCATTTGTAAGATAACCTCCAAATTGCTTACCAAAATAATCTCCAAATTAACACTCCAACCAGATGGTATGAGAACACTCATTTTCTCCATACCTTTGCCAATACTTATTGTCAGATTTATTAATTTTAGGTAAACTAATAGATATAAAATATTATACCTTGTTATTAAATACCATTTCTGTGTCATTAATTTACTAAAGAGATTGAACATCTTTCCTTGTTTATTTGCCATTATTCCTCTTCTGTGCAATGCCAATGTATACTGTTTTGCCCATTTTTCTAGTGGAATGTTTGTCTTTTTGTTATTATACCATAGAATTTATTTATAGACTCTGCATTTTTTAAAAAAAAATTTAATGTTTATTTATTTTTGAGACAGAGACACACACAGAATGTGATCAGGAGAAGGGCATAGAGAGAGGGAGACAGAATCTGAAGTGGGCTTCAGGCTCTGAGCTGTCGGCACAGAGTCCCACATGGGGCTTGAACTCACCAAGTGTAAGATCATGACCTGAGCCGAAGTCCAATGCTCAAACAACTAAGCCACCCAGGCTACCCTAGATTCTGGATTTTAATAATTTATTTGTTAAATATGTTGCAAATATCTTCCCCTAGTTTTTGGCTAGTTTTTTCACATTCTTTATGGAATCTTTTGGGGAACAGAAGCTCTCGAATTCAGTCAAATTGATCTTTTTGTTTATGATTAGAACCTTTTTATTTGTTGAAAAATTCTTTTGTACTTAAAGTGTATATTGGTATCTTCCTCTTATACTTCCTCTAAAAGTTTTAAATTTTCTTGTTTCACCTTTAAGTCTGTAATCCATCTGGAGGTGGTTTTTGTCTGTGATTTGAAGTAGAGGTTTGAGTTTAGTTTTTCCCATCAATAGCCAGAATTGTTTATTGTTTAGTGCACCTCTTGCCTAATGATCTTCAGTACTGTCTCTAGTATATATCAAGTTTCATGTATGTGCAAGTTTGTTTCTGCACTTTCTTAGTTTTTGTTTCTTGTTTTGCTTTTTTAGTTTTTTACTTTCTTTTTAAAATTGCTCTTATGGCTTTATTATTTTAAGTTTATTTATTTATTTTGAGAGAGAGAGAGAAAGAGTGAGTGAGAGAGGAGAGAGAGAATCCCAATCAGGCTCTGCACTGCCAGCACAAAGCCTGACTAGGGGCGTGAACCCGTGTACCATGAGATCATGAGTCGATCATGATCAGATGAGCTGAAACCAAGAGTTGGATGCTTAACTGACTGAGCCACCCAGGTGACCCTCACTTTCTATGTCTATGCTGATACCACACTCTCTTTACTATTTTAGTACAATAAGTGTGGATATCTATGGCAGATTAGAGATGGCAGCACATTTTTGACATGTTTCTCATCAGGCAGTGGAGTCTCTTCTCCTCCACTGGAAATTGTGCTCCTCCATGATTGCTTTGACCAATGGAATATAGCTCTAGAACTAGGAAGATATCTATCAGTTTTCAGTGTGGTTCAAGGGATTGCTGTGTTACCAAGAAGGAAGTCTAACTGTCCTGCTGGAGATACCAGATGTTGAAAACTTTCTGAGTACATGGAGAGTGAGAAGGGAGCAGCTAAATTCACTCTGCTGGCTGTTCCTGACATGATCCTAGGGTGAAGCTGTTTTGGATGCTCCAGACCAACTAGCATCCAGCTGAGTGTATCATTGAATGATCCCAGTAGACACCATGTGGAGTCAAAAAATAATAATAGCCTAGCTCTATAGCTTCCTGATATGTCCAACTTGGCTACCATCCCCCTTTATTCAGTCAAGCACTAATTTAGGTGCTACTGTAAGAGGATTTTGCAGATGCAGTTACAGCCATTAATCAGTTGATTTTAAGTAAGGGTAATTATCTTGGTAGGCCCAATTTAATTTGTTGGATCACCTTCAATGCAGGCCCGTGTGTTTTCTTAGGGAGAGAAGAAATTCTGCCATTAAGCAGCAGCATTTGCTTATGCTTACAGAATTCAGACCTCTATACAATCCTTCTTTCTCAATTTCCCCCTGTATAGACTTATTTAGGCAGCCCCCGGAAGTAAGTAAGCCAATCCCTTGAAATAGATAAATATTTGTAGTAAATCCTACTGGTTTTACTTTCTTGATTGAACTTTTACTGATAAATGAGCCAAGCCCTACCCAAATTCCTGATCCATAAAATCATGAGATTAATAAAATAGTTGTTTTAAGCCACTAAAATTTGGGATAGTTTGCTATAAAACAGTAGATAGTCAAAACAATATTAAGGACAACTTCCTTCCTTCCTTCCTTCCTTCCTTCCTTCCTTCCTTCCTTCCTTTCTTTTGTATCATGGCTATCCTTGGTCTTTGCTTTTTCATACAAATTTAAAAATCAACTTTTACAGAGTCTTTATGAACTCTATTGATATCTTCATGGGGATTGTATTACATCTAAAGACCAATTTTAGGGCAATGACATCATTATGGTATTGTATCTTATCATTTTTATTTATGTCTACATTTATTTCTTTAATGTTTTTCAGAGTCAAGAGTGCTAACCATTACACCATGGAATCCCATAATGTTTTTCAATAATATTTAAAAATCTCCTCCAATAGGTCTTATATATTTTTGCCATATTTTTCTAGATACTTCATATTTCTAATGTAATTATATGGAAGTATTTTCTTAATTAAAATTTCTGGTGTATGAGGGGGGAGGGTTTTTATATAGTAATTTTGTATTTCTGCAATTATGTTAAACCTCTTACTAATTTAAAAAATTTTTTTTAATGTTTATTTATTTTTGAGAGTGAGAGAGACAGAGTGTGAATGGGGGAGGGGCACAAAGGGCACAAAGGGAACAAGGATTCTTTTTTTTTAAATTTTTGTTAACAATTATTCATTTTTGAAAGGCAGAGAGAGACAGAGCATGAACAGGGGAGGGGCAGAGAGAGGGAGATACAGAGTCTGAAGCAGACTCCATGCTCTGAGCTGTCAGTACAGAGCCTGACATGGGGCTTGAATTCACAGACTGCAAGATCATGACCTGAGCCAAAGTCAGACGCTTAACCAACTGAGCCACCCAGGCACCCTGACTCTGTTACTAATTTTAATATTTTGCCTGAAGAATCTTTTAGGTTTGCATTTTCTGTCTTATTCGTACCTCCTTCTCTTTATCCATGTCTTCCCTTTATAAACTCTTTTTTTATAAACTTTTTAAAAAATATTTATTTATTTTTGAGAGCAGAGAGAGAGGGAGACACAGAATTCAAAGCAGGCTCCAGGCTCTCAGCTGTTAGTACAGAGCTTGACGCAGGGCTGGAATCCATGAATCCTGAGATCATGGCCTGAGCCAAAGTCGGAAGCTTAACCAACAGAGCCACCCAGGTGCCCCTAGAAACTCTTAAGTAGATGGAGACAAAAAGTTGATTTTAAGTTTACCCATGGTCTAATTTGTAGGTATTGGTAGTTATGGTATGTGTACTTTTAGAATACTGATGTATGTTCTTCTTTGGGCCTTTGCAATTTAAACATGTGCTTGAGAACAATTAGAGTTAAAAAGAAAACATGTTGGAAAACTTACAGTGCACTTAGAGGTTAATATCCCGGCTGTATGATTTTAGATATATTACTTCACCTTCATAGACTTGCTTTCCTCCCCTCTAAGATGGGCATTAACATAGACCTAAACCATAGGGTTGTCTTAAGGACAAAATTTAGTGTGTGCATTCAAAATTTTCACCCTCTTTCTTTCTTTCTTCCTTCCTTCCTTCCTTCCTTCCTTCCTTCCTTCCTTCCTTCTTTCATGTTATTTTGCTTCATTTTCTATTTATTTATTTATTTTTTATTTTGGAGTGATTTTAGATTTAGAGAAAAGTTGCAAAGATAGTGCTGAAAAGATAGTAGTTGCAAAGATAGTATCCACATACCCTTCATCCAGTTTTCTCTAATGATACCATCCTAAATAATTATGATACATTTGTCAAAAATAAGAAGTTAACATTGTACATCACTGTTCACTGAACTCCAAAAATTCTCATCACTTTGAAAGCACTCAGTAAATGGTGGCTGTTGTAATTGTAGGCAAATAGCTATCTGTATTTAATTAAAAGTGTTTATGAAGTATTTATAACTTTCATATGATTGAAATCATACTTTATTGTAAGATGTTTAACATTTGAATAGTGTATTCTCACCCACATGCTCTGGGAGGCTGGCAAAAAACAGGTGAAATTGGTCTCTTATATTACCCTTCCCTCTTTGGATGCTCTGTACTTCTGTTTAGTCATTTTTCTTTTATGTATTCAGTGTTCTCATATGGAGAGGAGGCAGTCTTAGGGGAATGAAACTCATAAAATTCATACTAAGGAATTTGTGATTTATGTGATGTCCATGGCAGATAGTTTCTTTAAAGATTACTCTGTGTGTGTGTGTGTGTGTGCATGTGTGTGTGTATCTATATCCAGTACAGTATGCTCTTCTTACAATTTGATGTTGATGCACCTTCATCAGGAGATAAAGGGTCTTTATTACCTCCACTTGAAATTGGGTGGGCTTTTGTAAATGCTTAACTAGTAGAATGTGGAGAACTGGTGCAGTTTGACCTCTGCAGCTAGATCATGAAAAGCATTATGGCTTCTGCTTGGCTCTTCTCTGGACACTTGACCTTGGAACCAACTACCATCTGGTGAGGAAGTTCAAGCCACGTAGATAAGGTTTAACAGTTTCTTCAGGTCTTCATTTCCTTATGAAAACTCCTGTCATGTAAACCTTAAATTAATGTGTATGCTTTTCTGTTATTAATCTGTCATCTGTTACAGGTATCTCAGCAGATAATTTAAAAGGGTAAAGGAAAAAGATATATATTTTTTTCTACACCTTTTTACTTTTTGGTGGTTTTTTTTTGGTGAGCAAAATCTTTCATTTTGATTAAGACCAATTTATCACTCAATCTTATAGTGATAGTAAGCAGTAGAAAGAGGCTAGAAAGATTTGTCAGCCTAATTTACAAAGATATCATTGCATGAAAGACCAAAGATGAGACCTTTGTGTTTGCTTTATATTATTTAATGTTTTGAAGAATAGCACATATGTAATGTAATTTTTCAAAAAAATATATTTAGAATGGCAATACAATTCCGTTTTGCTGCTTAACTCTGATGAAAAGTTTTTGTAAATTAAATGAGTATTTCTTTTCAAATGTAGATTTGACAAATTATATCCTTAATGACTTTTAAAAATAAGAGTATGCCAGCTCAAGAAAAGCAACATTTTGGAATTGAACTAAAAAATATATGTAAAGTAAACTCAAAGTGAAAGATCTAGAATTATAAGAAATTCTTCCATAAGGAAGTGTGTGGGTGTGTGTGGGTGTGTGTGTGTGTTTGTATGAGAGAGACAGAGACAGAGAGATATAGAGACAGAGAGAGACAGACATAGAGAGCATTTGTGCATGCGTTTGCATTTAAACAGAGATTATCCTGTCACTGTCCTTCCTTTCAAATTGTCCTGACCCTCAGACAACAGAGAACCAACATAATAGGACTTCATAACTCTTCCTACAACCAACTCTTAAAGGGAGCCATTGAAGAAAAAAATAAGTCTCCATTTGGATTTCTTTCTTTTCACCATTATGCACTTGTCTTTTAATCAGACAAACACCTCCTGTGGTTTTATTTCATGAATAAGTGTGCACAAATGGTATATGTGGACTGTGTGTTAGAGAAAGGATTATTACCTTGGAGCAAAGCTCCAATAGCCTGACACTAATAATGTCAAGTCAGGCTTACAATTAAAAAATGAATATTTAAATGATGTTTTGGATGTTTTCTCTCTTGATTGCTTTATGGGATTAAAAGCCTGAAACCAGTATCTCTGTGCTAGTAATAAGATTTGGCCAAAGGTGAGGGAAAAAAAAAAAAAAAAAAAAAAACAAGACCCAAGCAAGGAGCTAATAGCAGATACCACTGGCATATTTAGTGGGAATATTAAAATTTGATCTTACTTATAAATGCATTAAATGGTTCATCTGCATTTTCTATTGAGTGTCAGAGAACATATAATTAAGAGAAATTGTTTGTAATTGTAAAGTACCCTATCATAGCTTAATAATCTTCTTATGAATTGTTTAATGTTGTTTAAAATGTTTTATTCTGTGGAAAGGGTCATGCTCCCTTTCAGGGGTCTAGCTGTGTCTTAGGACAGGTTTCAAAATTATAAAAGGTTGGTTTTATGTAGATGCTATAAATTAGAAAATAACTATTAGCTAGTTATCTAATAAAAAGAGATCAGATTGCAATAATTTATGCAGTTGGAGAAAACTGCTGAGAGGAAAAAAATTTAAAATATTAATCTGTATGACTGGTTTCTGTTGCTGTGAGTACCTTTCCATGTGTATTTTGTCTTAAAATTAGAGAAAAATCATGAAATCATTGTAAAGTAGATTTAAACAGAAAGACAAGAGGATGTCTGCTATGGACTGAATTGTGTCCTTCCAGAAATCTATAAGTTGAATCTAAACCCCAATGTAACTGTATTGGAGATAGTCTTTAAGAAGGTAATTAAGATTAAATGAGGTCATAAGGGTGAAACCCTAACCTAATAGGACTAGTGTCCTTATAAGAAAGGGTGTATGTGTACACAGAGGAAAGGCTATGCTAGGACACAAGGAAAAGACAACTATCTGGAAACCAGGAAGAACAGTCTCACCAGAAATTAACCCTGCCTGCACCTTGATTCTAGACTCCCAGCTTCCAGAACTGGAAGAAAATACATTTTTATTGCTTAAGCCATCCACCTTGTGATATTCTGTAATGGCAACATGAGCCAGCTGACACAAGAACTGAATAGGATCTAACCCCAAGAGTTTTAACATCTCTAAGTTAGTGTCAGTATTACCTGTATCAGCTGGATATATCCAACCTTACTTTACCTTTATATTTATGACTAATTAAGGTGTTACTATGTATCAACATTTAAAACAAGTATGTACAGTTGTTATTAGTTTATAAAATATTTGCATGTTCATTTGATTCTTAAGGAGTGTGATGCTCTTGGAAAGTCATATTCCAATCACCCTGCTATTTATCCTAATGAAATCAGTAAATATAAACACAAGGAGAAATCTATAGATAAGGTAGTACATGTTAGCATCTTGCTTTGCAGCCAGTGAGGAAATAGAGCGTTTATAAATAGACTAGAGACTTACTACTCAATGTGTGGCCGCATATATCAGTGGCATCAGCATCACCTTGAAGTTAAACAAAAAGGTAGAAACTTCGGTTCTACCCCAAACCTACTGAATCATGACAATGAGTTATCACTTCTCATCTGTTAGTATGGCTATTACGAAAAAGACAAGAGATAGCAAGTATTGATGAGGACGTGGAGAAAAGAGAACCATTGTACACTGTTAGTGGGAATGTTAACTGGTAGAGACATTACAGAAAATAATATAGAGGTTCCTCAGAGAATTAAAAATACAGCTATCATATGATACAGCAATCCTATTTCTGGGTATATATTTGAAGAAAATGATATCACTGTAGCCAAAATATGGAAACTACGTAAGTGTCCATCAACAGATGAATGGATAAAAAAGATGTGATACATACACACACACACACACACACACACACACACACACACAATGGAATATCATTCGGCCACTAAAAAGAAAGAAATACTGCCATTTGTAACAACTTGAATTGACCTTGTGGGAATTATGCTAAGTGAATTAAATCAGAGAAAGAAAAATATTGTATGATTACACTTATATGTGGAATCTAAAAAAAAAAAAAAAAGGCCAAACTCATAGAAACAGAATATAGAATGGTGGTTGTCAGTGGCTGGGGTGGGGGAAATGGGGAGATGTTGGTCAAAGGGTACAAACTTCCAGTAATAAGATAAAGAAGTTCTGATCATCAATTATATAGCATGGTGACTAGAATTAACAATATTATATTATATACTTAAAAATTATCAAGGCACTAAATCCTAAATGTTCTTATCACAGAAAATATGTTGCAGTTATGTGAGGTGATCGATGTATTCATTAATATACATTATTGTGGTAATTGTTTTTGCAGTATATATGTGTATCAAATTATAACATTGTACATCTTAAACATATGCAATGTGGCATGTCAGTAATATCTCAGAGGAAAAGACTTACTGCAAAGCTACCATCATCAAGATAACTGTTGGCACTGGACAAGGATAGACATATAGTTAATAAAAGAATTAAGAGAATCCAAAAGAAACCTTTACATTTATGATCAATGTGGTCGGAGGTGCCAAGGAAATTCAATAAAGAAAAAAAAACCTCTCTTTTCAGTAAATGGCTCTGGGACAATAACTATCCACACGCAAAAGAATAAGTTAGATCCATTCCTCACACCATATCCAAAATTAACTCAAAATGGATTATAAAGGTATGAATAAGTTAAAACTATAAAACTCTTAGAAGAAAATCTAGGAGTAAACCATGTAACTTTAGTTTAAACAAATCCTTTTTAGGTATGACACCAAAAGCACAAGTGGCATCAGGGAAAAAAAAACAAAACAAAACAAAAATTGGACTTCATTGAATTTAAAGTTCTGTGCTTCAAAGAATACCATTAAGAAAGTAAAAATATAATCTCTATAATGGAGGAATATTTGCAAATAACATCTGATAAGAGATCGTAGATTCTGACTATATAATGATCTCTTACCAGTCAAAAAGACAAATAATCTATTTTAAAAATGGGTGAAGGATCACTTCAAGATATATTATAAAGCTGTAGTCATAAAAACAGTAAGGTACTGGCACAAAAACAGACACATAGATCAATGGAATAGAATAGAAAGCCTGAAAATGGAACCACAACTATATGGTCAACTAATCTTCAGCAAAGCAGGAAAGAACATACAATGGAAAAAAGACAGATATACAGTCTTCAATAAATGGTGTTGGGAAAACCGAACAGCCACATGCAGAAGAATGAAATGGGAACACTTTCTTACACCATACACAAAAATGAATTCAAAATGGATGAAAGACCTAAATGTAACACCTGAAACCATTAAAATCCTAGAGGAGAACACAGGTAGCAACCTCTTTCACATCAGCTGCAGCAGCTTCTTAGTAGACACATCAGAAAAGGCAAGGGAAACAAAAACAAAATGGACTATTCAGACTTTATCAAGATAAAAATCTTCTGCACAGCGAAGAAAACAACAAAACTAAAAGGCAACCTACAAATTGGAGAAGACATTTGCAAATGACATATCTGATAAAGGGTTAGAATCCAAAAATCTATAAAGAACTTACCAAACTCAACATCCAAAACACAAATAATCCAGTGAAGAATGGACAGAAGACATGAATAGACACTTTTCCAGAGAAGACATCCAGATAGCTAACAGACAAATGAAAAGATGCTCAACTTCACTCATCATAAGGGAAATACAGATCAAAACCACAATGAGAAACCACCTCACACCTGTCAGAATTGCTAATAACAGATGTTGGTGAGGATTCAGAGAAAGGGGAACCCTCTTACACTGCTGGTGGGAATACAAACTGGTGCAGCCACTCTGGAAAACAGTATGGGAGTTCCTGAAAATGTTAAAAAATAGAACTACCCTATGACCCAACAATTTCACTACTAGGTTTTTGTCCAAAGGATACAAAAATACCGATTTGAAGGGGCACATGCACCTCGATGTTTATAGCAACATTGTCAACAATAGCCAAATTATGGAAAGAACCAAAATTTCCATCAACTGATGAATGGATAAAAAAGTGATACACACATACACACACACACACACACACACACACACACACACACACACTGGAGTATTACTCAGCCATAAAAAGGAAATGAAGGGCACCTCAATGGCTCAGTCAATTAAATGTCTGATTCTTGATTTTGGCTTAGGTCATGATCTCATAGTTATGAGATCGAGCCCCACATTGGGCTCTGTGCTGGGTGAGGAGCTTGCTTGGGATTCTCCCTCTCCCTCTCCCTCTGCCCCTCCCTTGCTTGTGTGTGTGCTTGCTTGTGTGTGTGGGCACCTGGGTGGATCAGTCAGTTAATCATCCGACTTCAGCTCAGGTCATGATCTCATGGTTTGTGAGTTCAGTCCCCACATCGGGCTCTAAGGTGACAGTTCAGAGCCTGGAGCCTACTTCACATTCTGTGCCTCCCTCTCTCTCTCTGCCTCTCCCCTGCTGGCGCTCTGTCTCTCTGTCTCTCTCAAAAATAAATAAACATTAAAAATTTTTTTTAAAGTGGTATCTTGCCAGTTCTTTATTTTATTTGATTTTATTTTTTTTCAATATATGAAGTTTATTGTCAAATTGGTTTCCATACAACACCCAGTGCTCATCCCAAAAGGTGCCCTCCTCTACACCCATCACCCACCCTCCCCTCCCTCCCACCCCCCATCAACCCTCAGTTTGTTCTCAGTTTTTAAGAGTCTCTTATGCTTTGGCTCTCTCCCACTCTAACCTCTCTTTTTTTCTTCCCCTCCCCCATGGGCTTCTGTTAAGTTTCTCAGGATCCACATAAGAGTGAAACCATATGGTATCTGTCTTTCTCTGTATGGCTTATTTCACTTAGCATAACACTCTCCAGTTCCATCCATGTTGCTACCAAGGGCCATATTTCATTCTTTCTCATTGCCATGTAGTACTCCATTGTGTATATAAACCACAATTTTTTTATCCATTCATCAGTTGATGGACATTTAGGCTCTTTCCATAATTTGTCTTGCCATTTCAACAATGTGGATGGAATTAGAGTGTATTAATGCTAAGCAAAGTAAGTCAGTGAGAGAAAGACAAGTACCATATGATTTCACTCATATGTGGAATTTAATAAATGAAACAGATGAACATAGGGGAGAGAAAACAAAGGGGAGGGAGGCAAACCATAAAACAGACTCTTAACTATAGAGAACAGACTGAAGGTTTCTGGAGGGGAGGTGGGGAGGAGATGGGCTAAATGGGTGATGGGTGTTAAGGAGGGCACTTTTTATGATGAGCACTGAGTGTTATAGGTAAGTGATGAATAACTAAATTTTACCCCTGAAACTATTATTACACTAAATATTAACTAAATAGAATTTAAATTTTTAAATGTTTAATTTGAGAGACAGACAGAGACAGAGACAGAATGTGAGCAGGGGAGGTACAGAGAGAGAGGGAGACACAGAATCCAAGGCAGGCTCCAGGTCCTGAGCTGTCAGCACAGAGCGCCATGCAGGACTCGAACCCACAAGCTGTGAGATCATTACCTAAGCCAAAGTCAGACACTTAACCAACTGAGCTACCCAGATGCCCCTAGAATTTATACAAAAACTTGAAACATTTAAAAAATGGGTCAAATATCTGAATAGGCATTTATTCTAAGAAGATATACAGATGCCTAATATGCATATGAAAAGATGCTCAACATTATTAACCTTAGAAAAATACACACTAAATCCATAGGGAAATACCATCACACTCACTATTATGGTAATGATATTAATAATAATAAGCATAGATAACAAAGATGTAGTTAGGGAAATTGGAACCCTTAAACATTGCTTGTAGGGATGTAAAATGGTGCAGCCACTTTCAAAAACCATCTTTCAATTCCTCAAAGGTTAAACATAGGTCTACCATACATCCAGAAATTCCATTCCTAGGGAAAATACCAAGATATGAAAATGTATGTTCACTCAAAAACTGAATACAAATACTCATAACAGCATTATTTATAGTAGACAAAAAGTAGAAACAGCCCACATGTCCATGAACTGATGAATGGATAAATAAAATTGGGTATATTCATACAATAGAATATTATTCAGCAATATAAAGGAATGAAGTACTTATACATGTTACAACATGGTTATGCCTTGAAAACATTCTGCTACATGAATGAAGCCACTCACAAAATACCACTATTGTATATGGCATGCTCTTCATAGGCAAACCTATAGGGACAGGAAGTAGATTCATTGTGGCCAAACTTTGGGGGTTTGGAAGGAAATGGGAAGTGACTATTAGCAGGTACAAAATTTATTTTTGGAGGGGTGAAGATATTCTAAAAATAATTGTGTTTTTGGTTTCACAAACCTGTGAATATAGTAAAAAAAATTAAACACACTTTGAAATGGGTGAATAATATGCTATATTAATCATATGTCAATAAAGGTATTATGTTAAAAAATTTCCCAGTGTTATCTTTCTTCATTCCATACCAACATTCATTCTACCCAGGGAGTTTATTTATATATTTTTTCATTTTTTATTTTTTAGAGAGAGAGAGAGAGAGACAAAGTGTGAGTGGGGGAGGGGCAGAGAGAGAGGTTGACACAGAAGCTGAAGCAGGCTCCAGCCTCCCAGCTGTCAGCACAGAGTCCAATGTGAGGCTCGAACTCACTAACTGTGAGATCATGACCTGAGCCAAAGTTGGACACTTAACCAACTGAGCCACCCACACGCCCCTACTCAGGGACTTTAAAAGCCATGATTTTACAAATAAAAATTTGTGATCTGTCAAGTGTGTTTCATGTACTTTTATTTTATTTTTGTCTTTGGCTGTGATTTTTTTTCTTTTTCTCCTCTTTCTATCTTTTGTTCTCCTCTTTCTTTCTTTCTTTCTTCCTTCTTTTCTTTTCTTTTCTTTTCTTTTCTTTTCTTTTCTTTTCTTTTCTTTTCTTTTCTTTTCTTTTCTTTTTCTTTTTCTTTCTTTCGAGAATGAGTGGGGCAGAGGGAGAAAGAGAGAGAATCTTAAGCAGGCTCCATGCTTACCCCTGAGCCCAACACAGGGCTCAATCCCACAACCCTGGGATCATGACTGAGCCAAAGTCAAGAGTTGGACGTCTAAACAACTGAGCCACCCAAGACGCCCCATGTAAACTTTTCAGTTGTATGCTAAACATGAAACTCTTCCTAACTTCTTTGTGTCCATAACTTATTATTTAAAATATTATTGTATTAGTACAATTATATTAACTATTGCCTATGAAAGTGGTAAAATTAAGAGCTTAAATATTTTCTAGAACCATCATTAAAATTCTTATTGGAAAATGAAAAGTAATGAGAAAAATATAGTTTGGTAAACTCAAAAATTAAAGTTTTATAGAATCTATAAATTGGTGTGAAAGAAACATCTTGAAACTGAAATAGCAACGTTATGTCATAGAATCATATTATTTCACAGATAACTTCAGCTGTAATTTAGGTGCATCTACCAAGTATAAAAAAATACCATCCATATCTTTCAAATTGATTGACCTCCTGGAAGGAATCACAAAGAGGAGATTCTCAGAAGTGCAAATCTTTCGATTTCCTTCTTTAAATAATGTCTTTGTTATCCCTTAGTATGTCATTATATCTGAGGAATACAGTTCTTGCTCAGGTATGTCAAGCTGCATCATTTGGAATTGCAAATCCATCAATGCTGTCTAATTTCATTTTATTAAAAAAATTTTTTTAATGTTTATTCATTTTTGAGAGACAGAGAGAGACAGTATGAGTGGGGAAGGGACAGAGGAAGGGAGACACAGAATCTGAAGCAGGCTCCAGGCTCTGAGCTGTCAGCACAGAGCCTGATATCAATGCTGTCTAATTTTAAATAGGTTTTTTTGAAAATTGAAAAAAAGATGTTTATTTTTGAGAAAGAGAGACAGAGCATGAGTAGGGGAGGGGCAGAGAGCAAGGGAGACACATAATCTGAAGCAGGATCCAAGCTCTGAGCTGTCAGCACAGAGCCCTATGTGTGGCTCCAATCTGTGAACTGCAAGATCATGACCTGAGCCAAAGACAGATGCTTAACCGACTAAGCCACCCAAGCGCCCCATGACTTTTATGATTTTTTTTTAAACAAGGAAATGTCACCTGAATGATACAGCTCAAAGTTGTTTCAAATTTTTCAGTGTGTTGGACCTGTTCAGAATCCAAAACAAGACACTAATAAGACTTTAGCCATTTGTCTACTACCAGAAGGAATAAATAACAACTTATTTGAAGGAAGGAGTAGAATTAGCAAAAATGAGTAATCAATCAATCAATCAATCAATAAAACATACTGTGCTAGCAAACATACCATCCTTGTTCAGAATGCTAGAGGGGCACCTGGGTGTCTCAGTCAGTTAAGTGTTGGATTGGCTCAAGTCATGATCTCATGGTTCATGAGTTCGAGCCCCAGGTAGGGCTCTGTGCTGACAGCTCAGAGCCTGGAGCCTGCTTCAGATTCTGTGTCTCCCTCTCTCTGCTCCTCCCCTGCTTGCCCTCTGTCTGTCTCTCTCTCTGCCCTTCCTGTGCTTGCACTCCATCTCTCTGTCTCTGAAAAATAAATAAACATTTAAGATATTTAAAAAAATGCTAGATCTTTGGTAGTCTGGAGTTTGATATATCCCTTTTATAGGATACTATTTTTCTTTAGCATGAAAGTCTGACACTGCCAAGTTGTTGAGTGAGTACTAATTTTCCCAAGTGGGGTGGATTGAACATATCGCGAATGGTAATCTGAATTGCTAGATACCATTGCCCCATTGCTTTACAATGTGCTTATTGATCATTGGTACCTAGATAGCTACCGGATTGCTTGTTTGTTGTTACCAGGTAGCAGATTTCAGATATCTCAGTAACAATATGTGTGTCCCTGTTTACATTGATGTTCAAAATCTAGTCACCCTTGGCTGTTTGAAAACAAAATTCAGATCTGAGTTTTTAATTCATCTGGGAAGAATCCTAAATTGCAAAATGTAATTTGGACATTTGTTGCTCCTTTATCCTAGGATGACTGAGCTATTATCTAGGTGTTGTTATCTCTGTTTCCTTTCAGGTATATTTATATGCAAGCAGTTCTAGGCTGCTAGAATATTAGAATCCGTCCCACCATCAGTAAAGGTGGTGTTATCTCATCTCAGGCCTCCTAGGAGTACACAAACTCTCACATGTATGCAGCTATTCCAGCTTAGCCTGAGGAAAGATAATTTTATTTCACTGAGGTTAAGATTATTTTATAAGGATTTTTTTTAATGAAATGAAGTAAAAAAGTCAGTGACAATAACTTATAAGATTAATCAAGCTATAGACTGGGGCTAGGGAAGGAGATAGGCAAACACCAAAGTTTATACATGGTTAATCTTCCATCACTATTTCTTTTAGCTCCTGCCTGGAAAGGGCTCAGGAATTCATGTCCTTGAGATAAGGCTGTGAAAAGAAGCACATTTAATAAGACAGAGAGACTTGGGTTTGAATTCCAGCTCTGCCTTTAATGGTTTCTCATTGTAATTTCATATAACGTCTCCAAGCTCAATTTCCTCCTCTAATCCTCGTTACTAGCCAGTGTGGTAGTGAGGATGAAATGGGACAACCCAGGTTTAGCACACAGAAAATATAGAAAGTGCTCTATGGCGTGTTCATTCCTTTCGTCTTCCTCTACAGTCTCCAAGACATCCTCTGACTTCGCTTTTTCCTCCATGCACAAAAACGGAGACAGAAACAGGATTTCACCCTTGCTATGGAAAGAGGGTCCAGGGGAGCATTTACAAAGCAAACGTGAGGGCTGTGGTTGAAGAACAGTCCCTTTCTTGGCTCCCACTCACAGCAGTTTCTTCTTACTCTTCTCAAAGTAAAGTTTTAGCTGAGTCATAGTGAGCTATTTCTCTGCTCAGGTTTATACAGTACATATTTGTATTGGAGGTAGAGGGATATGCCTGATTCACTGTGCTCTGAAACATTCTGATTAGTAAGTAAGGTGCGCAGCCGTTTTGTTGTGTTGTCTTATTTTCTCTTTCTGCTTTTCCTTAATTGGAAAGATCACGTGTGCCTACACTAAGAATGTACGCATATACACATGTATAGATGCCAATTTAGTTTAATTAAACACATAGAAACTGACATAAACTGTTGTAAATGATCATGATTGTGCACACTGTTTTGTGTCCATCAGAGGCTGGCTTAAACCGATTTAGAATTTTCTGTGGACTTTAATGCCATTCCATTGCTGATGCATTGCCATCCATCTCCTCCCTTTGTAACGATTGCCCTACGGCTCCCTGAAAAACTAACACTCTAGCCCTCCTTCCCTTTGACATCTTTCTGTAACAGTTGCTGGCTCTTTCTACTCTTGGTCCCTGAATGTAGACATCCTATTACAAAGTTTTAGCATATTTTCTTCTAAAAAACCTCACCTTCTAAATCTCTCATGACTTGCCCAGTTATTTGAGTCTTAAGTTATACCCATATTCCTAATTGTTATACCTATATCCCTGACTGCTTGCAGGGCATTTCACATTCTTCAAATATAAAACCAAGCTCATCTTATAGCAATGCCCTCCTCATTTCTGGTCTCTATTTCTCTCCTGTAACACACACTCAGAAAAATGTCTGGGTTTTTTCTTTTCTTTATTCCTTTCCTTTCCTTTCCTTTCCTTTCCTTTCCTTTCCTTTCCTTTCCTTTTAAACAGCACTAGTCAGTAACTAAAAACCTTGGAAGTTTTATGTTAGAGTGATTCTATCTGTCATATCCAATTTTTGAATCTTAGTTCAAATACCTTCCCAGGATTAAAAGTTTACTACCTGATTTTTTTTAACGTTTATTTATTTTTGAGACAGAGAGAGACAGAGCATGAATGGGGGAGGGTCAGAGAGAGGGAGACACAGAATCTGAAACAGGCTCCTGGCTCTGAGTTGTCAGCACAGAGCCCGACGCGGGGCTCGAACTCACGGACCGCGAGATCATGACCTGAGCCGAAGTCGGCCGCCCAACTGACTGAGCCACCCAGGCGCCCCCTACTACCTGAATTTTTAAGGCTAAATTACCATATTTTACCTCTTCTTAGACATTCTGTTCATTCTAATCTATTTAGCAATTAGCCCACAGAACTCATTCAGTTTTTTAAGCATATATTGTTTAATATTGTCATACTTTTTACATACCTGTTCTCTAAAACAGGAGAACCCTAAATTCTTGCATGGCATTGTTAATGATCTAATGCACCAAGATGCCTCAAATCTGGTGGCATCCTGGTTCCAGAACAGGGCATTTACTACTGCTTCTCACAGGTAGAAGATATAAACCACCTTTCTTTACTTTTTGAGTTGGACTGGTCTTAAAGAGTAATTAATTAAATAATAAATCTCATTGATGTTATGTGATCTGGTGACTAAATTTAGTGTGGTAGCTACTTTAGATATTTTATGTATTTTATATTCTAGTAAATTTTAAGTATTTGCTCATATTTTATATATCTTACATGTTAATCAATAAGAATTGAATATTATACCTAGTTTATCATATTTATCTCACATGGTTTGTCTTTTTGACATGTCTAACAGAGAAATAGTCCTGTAACTTGAGATAAAAGTGTCAAAGCAATGTTTTGCCAGTTTGTCTGTTCGAGAGTTCGAATTTTGCTCAATTCTTAATGAGGACTTAACATAACTTGCTTCTTTTTTTATCGCTAGCATTTTTCTCAATGCCTGACATACAATAGGAACTCAATCAAAATTTGTTGAATAGATGAGCAAATGAATGAAGAAACTCAAATTCAATTCAGATATTCAGAGAAAGCCTAACTGATAATCTTCAACAAATTACTTTAACAGTCTGGTAATTTTCCCACTTGTGGTTGAGTTTCTGGAGTTTATTTCAGTCAGAAAGAGAGAAATTATATTCACTTGAGAGTAAATGAACCTTTCTCATCTATGTTAGTAGGAACTTTCACTGTCATTTGGTTCCCCAAAATGTCCAAGGGTAATGTCCCTAATATTTTAAGGATTGTGTTGTCTCATAACACTAGTCATTAAGATCAACTAGATAGCCTCTAAGTGGTAGATATCACACTAGCTTTTAAAGCTACAAGCAGTCATCTTTGTAGAGGAATTTTCTTCTAACCTGCAATGGTTTTCCTCACTGTTATTAATTCCAGTGCTGAGAATGACATCCGGCTGAGTTCTGAGCCACTGGTTGTACTGTCTGCAATATACTTTCTTAATTGTCCAACTGAATAACAAAATTACAAAGTACATCTGATCAAGGTAGCAATTATTTCAAGTGGTACTTGTATCTGTAGATTTCATTTTGTATGTATCCCCAGTAACTGAAATATGTCAATTCAAATTTCACATATTCATGTCTGCATTAGTCACACTCATCTTTTTGCTCCAATTTATTAAACACCTATCTTAAAATATAAAACACAAGTAAGAAGAAATGAGGTACCATTTTACATATAACCATAGAATTAATTTCATTTCATTTCTTTTTTTTTTTTTTTTCTGGGACAGTAGCTTACTCTAAATTTTGTTTCCTTTCAAGTATTTTTCCCCTTGTCCTCCACATGGAGCTGACTTGTGTCATTTTTATTCTCATCTAATATATACTTGTAATTATTGTCTCTCTCTGTAAGTGGTTGGGTTTTTTTTCAGTTTAGGATAATTTTTTTTTGAGGTGGGTGCTTTTCCCCAGTAATCATAACTAAAGATCTCTAATTTAAGATCTCTAATACTGTATTATTCTATTTCATCCATTCTTAAGGGACCAAATTCTTTATCTTTGTTGTCAATAAAAGTACCATTTTGTCAAGGGCCTACTGTTTGCCCTTTGATTTGTATGTACTATTTAATTTAATCTGAGGTATTATTATCTAATCTAATAGATGAGTAAAAGCAAGGCTCGGTAAAACTATATAATTTGTCTTGGGTAAGGCAGCCAGATTCTCCCCAGGACTGATTCCAAAATCTCCTTCCTTTATACTATCCCAGAATCTCATAATGCTTACAGATATATGTAGTTGTTCTTAAATGTTTGACAAGACTTTTTGCCAAGTTTAATAAGTTTGACTTATTATTGCTATGTATTAATTCCTGTGAAAGATAAATATTTTAAATATATATTCACTTTATTTAGTAGTTTCAATCTTTTTATGTGTTTGAAATATGGTGGCCATTACCTCTGAATAATTAGTGATGCAGAATGTCTGAGAAATGAACAGAATTAACTATCAAAATGTCATCAATAAATCCAGATCTTAGGAAGTGGCATATATATATATAAAGAATCAGCAGTCTAGTTCTTACCAGACGTGTCTCACAGACAAGGGAAACAAAAGCAAAATTGAACTATTGGGAACCAATCAAAATAAAATCTTCTGCACAGTGAAGGAAGCAATCAACAAAATGAAAAGGTAACCAATGGAATGGGAGAAGATACTTGCAAGTGACATAGCAGATAAAGGGTTAGTATCCAAAATCTACAAAGAACTTATCAAACTCAATACTCAAAACACAATAATCCACTGAAGAAATTGGCAAAAAACATGAGCAGACACTTTTCCAAAGAAGACAGTCAGATGGCTAACAGACAAATGAAAAGATGCTCAACATTACTTATCATCAGGGAAATACAAATCAAAACCACAATGAGATGCAGCCTCACACCTATCAGAATGGCTAAAATTAACAACTCATTTAACAACTCAGGAAACATCATGTAGGTGAGGATGCAGAGAAAGGGAAACACTTTTAAACTGCTGGTGGGAATGCAAACTGGTACAGCCACTCTGGAAAGCAGTATGGAAGTTCCTCAAAAAATTAAAAATAAAACTACCTTATGACACAGCAATTGCACTACTAGGTATTTATCCAAGGGATACAGGAATGCTGTTTCAAAGGGGCACATGCACCCCAATGTTTATAGCAGCACTATCAACAATAGCCAAAGTATGGAAAGAGCCCAGATGTCCATTGACTGATGAATGGATAAAGGAAATGTGATATATCTGTATGTATATGTATATGTATATGTATATGTATATAATCTATATCTAATCTATAATGGAATATTACTCAGTGATCAAAAAGAATGAAATCTTGCATTTGCAATAATGTGGATGGAACTAGAGTGTATTATGCTAAACAAACTAAGTCAGTCTGAGAAAGATTAATAATACCATATGATTTCCCTCATATGTGGACATTAAGAATCAAAACAAGTGAACATAGGGGAAGTGAAGGAACAATAAGATGAAAAGAGAGTGGGAGACAAACCATAAGAGACTCTTAAATGCAGAGGACAAACTAAGGGTTTCTGACAGGGATGGGCTAAATGGGTGATGGGCATTAGGGAGGGCACTTGTGGGGATGAGCACTGGGTGTTATATGTAAGTGATGAATCACTAAATTCTACTTCTGAAATCATTATTACACTGTATGTCAACTAACTTGTATTTAAATAAAATTTAAAAAAAGAAAAAGAATTAAAAATTTAAAAAGGCCAAAAATGTTATTTGGAGCATGAATTAGTCATTGGATAGAAGCCTTGTTATTAGGTCCTCATAAAGGGTAGCAACTGAAAGGATCTTTGCAAATATAATCTTGGAGAATTATAGATACTATATAGACTTATCACACCAAAAAAGATCCTCAAAGCTCATACATGCCATCTTGCCTTCTGAAAGAACACACCTTACCTCAAATGTAAACTGGGAATTTTATTTGTCTTCTAAAAACATGACTGGGAGGGGAAACTTCTGGCAGATGAATAAACAAATTCTTGATAGTATGTTTTGGTTAGGAACATCCAAGTACCATTTAGTAATCTTGACCAAACAAAACAAAACAAAACAAAACAAAACAAATGAAGTCAAATATAATTGTCATAGTACAAGTGAAGATTCTCATTATTTATAGTATGTTTTGGCCCATCAGGATTCTTGAAGATTCTGTTGCTGGTGAGAAAGTATCTGAACTGATTCTGTGCTGTTACTCAGTGAGTAAATATAAAGCAATTTATTTTTAGTCCAAGTGAGATTGACTTGTACGATGTGGTCATGAATCTTTCTCAGACAGTAAAATAAGAACCCTACTAACTTTCACACTTTTGTCTGGAAGCTCAGTTGAGCTCTATAGATCCCTTTTCAGACTTAGTAAGCTGATGAAACCTTATGCTTCTGTGAATGAAAATGACAAGACTGATGTGTTTGAAAGAAAGTTGTCAGAGCATAAAGATGTGTGTGTGTGTGTGTGTGTGTGTGTGTGTGTGTGTGTGTGTGTGTACAGGTATATATGTGTGTATGTGTGCATGTAATGTGTCCTCTTCTTTAAAAAATGTCAGGAGATATTAGTCATTTTTCAGTATATGCAAGAACAAAAAAAATCCTGGCTGAAAGGAATAGTTTTCTTTTTTTTCCAGAAAGTTAAAGCAAGTGTCTGAAAATTGAACCTGTAATAGAATTGCTTTCTCCAACAGAATTATAGCATAATTACTGAGGGGACTTAAGATATTTTACACTGTTCTATTAGAACTTTCTCATATTTCTTATCCTTTAGAAGATTTTGCTAGAATGAATTTAGAACAGAGGTCACAGTCCACACATCTGCCAAATAAGTACAAAAGTAACAATACTAAATAGAAAATGTTTGCAACTACATTCCACACAATAATGCAGTGCCACCCTTAATCCTGACTTTAGTTATGGTAACTCATCACCTAACCCATCCAAGTTTCAATTAAATAAAGAATTCAGTAATGTATACCATAAAACTACCTACTCCCATGAGAAAGTGTTTATTTTTAGAATCTTTTGGATCTTTATATTCCCTAATCTTTTTAGTAGAAGCAAACTGAATAAACATACCTATCCCGTCTAAGAATTTGTAGTTGAATAGAAGCATGCTTAGAAATAAAATGCACTTGATTATATATCTCAAGTAAAATGTACTTCGAAGAGCCCTTTGCCATCTACCAAAGGAAATGCCATTATAAGGAATGAATTATATTTAAGTGAAAGTTTTCAGGAAAAATTTAAAATACTAAAGATGAAAAATTAAATAAACCTGTATTTCAACACTCAGTTTCTTCTCTGAAAAATCAATCTGTTTGCTGTCCCATATGTCTAATTGGACTGATTTGGTTTAGACTATTTATGGTGGTAATTTTAAACTTAAATGTGGGTAAAAGTCTGTATCAATATCTGTTATGCCAGAAAATTTATGACTGAAACTTGTGGAGATTATATAACTTTGGGCTGTCATTTTCTGTTTTTGGAAATTCTAGATCTCCTTTGATTTGTAGTTACTACAACTGTGTGACATAAATCCCAATTGCCAAACAGGTTAATAGTAAAACTTATTCTCAAATTCTAAAAGGTTTCAGTTCATTAACTATTTAATAATAGAGACATCTCTCATCTATGTTCCCACATCTAGTGTTCAACTTATATTGTTTTGCCAATTTGTATGTAGTAAGGAGTAGGTTGAGATTACTTTCCAGTTATATGTAAAGTAAGAAAAACATTCTACCATTCTAACACAACTTTTGTACTATTAAAACTACATGTAACTATTGCTCATGTCTTCACATTTGTCCATATAACTGTTTATTTCCTTATGATACTATTTTTATGAAATATCATAAATAAATTGTATATTCAGTTTATAAGGGATAGTAAATAACATCTGAAGTGTCACTACTTACCTTCAATATCACTGCAACCATTGGTGATGCCCCACCTTTCATTCTAGAAATAGTTACAGTGCTGATATTTCTGATTATCTTCCCTTGTATTTTATAATTTTACTTACATTGATGTATTATGTATTTACAAATTTAGAAAGGTGTATTTCTTTATACAGTGATCTTCTTGATCTCTAGTTATGCTTTCTTTGGTAAAGTTTATCTTTAAGGTTTTTATATAGCTATACCAGCTTAAGTTTGCTCTAGGAATTTTCCTTTGTATATTTACTTTTTTCCCCCCATCTCTCTGTTCTTGTTTTAAGTATACCTCCGGTGTATGGCCTGTGATTGAATTTTGTTCTAATAAGATCTTTGTGATATTATTTTAATTTGGAAATTTTATTGTATTTACTTTGACTACCAATATATTTGGATTTGTTCTACTATCCTACTTTGTTCTATTTCTTTTTTCTCTTCCTTTCTTCCTCCCTTCCTTTTTCTTTCTTCTTTCTTTCTTTCTTTCTTTCTTTCTTTCTTTCTTTCTTTCTTTCTTTCTTTTTCTTTCTTTCTTTCTTTCTTTCTTTCTTTCTTTCTTTCTTTCTTTCTTTCTTTCTTTCTTTCTTTCTTTCTTTCTCTCTCTCTCTCTCTCTCTTCTTTCTTTCTTTCTTTCTTTCTTTCTTTCTTTCTTTCTTTCTTTCTTTCTTTCTTTCTTTCCCAGGTTTTCCAATATTCATCCCCCCCCCTACTGTCTTGCCTTCTTTTGGATTGATTTTGAATTGTATTTCACTTTCCCTTTTGTTCCTCTAATGCTTTGGAGGTTGTGTAGTTGATTTCTATTCTTTTAGTGGTTACTTTTGAAATTTCAACAGGTTTACTTAACTTAGCATTAGAAATGGTTAATCTACATTTATAAAATAAGTTTCCCTAATTAAGATTTTGGAATCAGGGGATAGAGTGATTTCATAGCTTTAAAAATATACTGCTAAATTGTCATTCAAAAAGTTGTATGCATGTATTTTGCCACTGGCAATCCATAAATATGCATTTTCACATTTGTGGCAAATGTTGAATATTGTGATTATTTATGTATTTATTTTTATGCTAATTCACTTGTGTGATGTTACTCTTCATTGTTGATATTTTTTATACATTGCCAAATATCTTGATCAGTGAGTTCATTTTTCCAATTTAGCATTTAATTACCAAATTTTATGTGCTCACTATAAAATGAATCATTTATTTGAGGCTGGTATTTGTTAGTGTCTATGCAATAGTCTTGAGTTTGTTGGTTAATTTATCTTGAAAGTTTTCTACATCATCATGATGATACTTTTATCATGGCATCTACTATTTAAGCATGCATTTGTTTATGTATCTTTCTCTCCTCCCAGACTGGGGCAATATTATATTCAAGTATCTGCTTATATTACCTAACAGGATGTTCATGAGGGTAATCCTAAATGTCAGATAGTGGTCTTTTTTTTTTTTCTGAGCTGCCAACACTGTTTTTGAGTGCTATAAATCATTCCAGATTATTATTATATTTCAAATAATGGCTCCAAAGAGGACAAAAGTGAATGTGTTTAGTCAATTTGCCCTATTTAACTAGAAGTTGACTTCAATTTAAATGTTTTATTCTATTACATGTTACTTTATTGAATGAATTTGAAGTGAAGATGGAGGAACATGGCTCATATTCCTCCTATTCCCTGATTTTTCCTACAATATGATAGTTTCTTCATAAATGTTCATTTCCATTAAATGATATCATTTATAAAAGGAGTTCATGCCAAATAGCAGCTACTATTCTAAATATTAGGAATTAAATTTTAATTAAGATATTGTTTTATGTCTCTTTTGTAGTTGATTCTGGAAATGCCTATTTCCATTTAGTTATTTCCTTGATTTATTAGGATATGACTATATAATATTACTGGGGTGGGTCCACTTTTGATATTTACTTATTTATTTATATTTGTAAATAACTATTTCTTCTTTATATCTTTTTTATCTTATTTTAGTTTAGTTTTATTGAGGATTCATTGACATATAAAATTGTAAAATATGTAAAGTATACATCATGGTGATTTTTTATATGTATACATTGTGAAAAAATTTCCCCCAAGTAGTTAGTGAACACATCCATTGCATCACATATTTATCTTTTTGGGTGAGAATATTTAAGTTCTGTCTTAACAAATTTAATTTATAAGATACAGTGTCATCAACTGTACTCACCATGTTTTACATTAGATTCACAGACCTCATTCATCTTATAGCTGAAAGTTTTACTATTTTGCCAACTTCTCCCTATTTTCCCCAAAACTCCACCTTCTGAAAACAACCACTTTTATGCTCTCTGTTTCTATGAATGTGGCTTTTCTTTTTTAAGATTCCACATATAAGTAATACCATATAGTATTTGTCTTGTATTTGTCTTTCTCTGTTTGTCTTATTTCAATTGGTATAAGGTCCATTCATGTTGTTGCAAATGGCAGTATTGCCTTCTTTCTCACAGTTGAATAATAGTTAGTAGTGTGTGTGTGTGTGTGTGTGTGTGTGTGTGTGTGTGTGTGTGTTTGTATGTATCACATCATCTTTATCCGTTCATCTTTGACAGAAACCTAGGTTGTTTCCATATCTCACTCAACTATTGTGAATGATGCTGTAAAGAACACAGGAGTACAGATATGTCTTTGAGAGTCTGTTTTCATTTCCTTTGGATATATAGCCAGAAATGGGAATGCTGAATCATATGGTAGTTTTAGTTTTATTTTTTTGAGGAGGCTGCATACTGTTTTTCATAGTGGCTGCACCAATTTACATATCCATCAAAGTGCTCAAGGGCTCCCTTTTCCCCACATTCTTGCCAGCATTTGTTATCTCATCTTCTTGATGATAGCCATTCTAACAGGTGTGTGGTGATATCTCACTGTGCTTTTAACTTAATAGTTGTATTTAGTAATATAGTAAGCATCTATGAAATCACCACTCCAAACAAAAACTACGATATTGGCAATAATCGACTTCTAAACACCTGGTTTTGCCCTCCTATCAACCAATTCCTTTACCTCCTCTCACTCAAGGTAACCATCATCCTGAATCCTCTATTCTTTATTCTTTGTTTAAATGTTAGTTTTATTTCATCACTGTGTATTAATAAATGTGTGTGTGTGTGTGTGTGTGTGTGTGTGTGTGTGTGTGTATTTGGATGTTAAGTTAAAAGGGCTCAGAGGAAGAATAAGGAACAAGATTGTCAAATCAAACTCAAACAAATCTAAAACTTATCAAGTACCAAACTTTACTAATAACTTCAACACTACAAGCAATCAAGTGGAATAGGAACAACAAGAAAAAAATCCAGTATATATAGCAGGACTCCCCAGTTCTTGTTTTCTGTTTTGGACACCCACTTTTTAGCTGAGAATAACATATGAGGAGGAGTCTAATGAAGTTCAAGGCTCACCTCAGAGTCTATGTGATTTTCCTCAGAAAAACATGACTCATAAATCTATAGATTTATAGATTTATAGGTGTGTTTACATTAGACAATACCAAATCATGGGTATTCTATTCAAAGTATTACAAAGGTAAAGGTTCTTTTCCTAAAATACACTATTAGTTTATATGCCTGGGAATCCAGTATTATTTACAAGGAAATTATACTGGATCACCTGCCTTATTTCCCCAGGAGCATCCCTCCTCTCCCCATTGGTAATTGGGGAAAAATATCTCATATCTGCATTACCTCTTCACTGCATGTGATGAGAAAACAGCTATTTTGCATTGCTGCCTAGATGCTTTACGGTATGACAACTCTGCTCAGACTAAGTCTGGATATTTGGAAAAGGACCTGAGCTTGAGATTCCTAGCACAAGTTGATGCTTGACTTTTCCCCTGGCACCTTTTAAAATAACCACTAAAATTTGAACCCGTGAAAAGTTAGTGACATCTGCCCCAACCACCTTATAAGTAAGAGGGGCTTGCTACCTTGCTATCTTCTACCCTGTCATTACCTGGGCTAGAGGACTGTCCCTTCCCTAGCCCATTGAGCCCTAATCTCCCCACCCCATTTTTGAGATTTGTAAGTAATAAATCTTTACTTACAAAGATTTATTGGCTTTATTTCATTTGTATGAATGTACTGAAACTGTGCCTTCAATCAGATCAACCTTGCAGTTTTTCCTTCCTCAAAATGGCAGTTTACTTGCTGAGAGAGCTACGTACTGATTCTGTGCGAGTGCTTCCTCATTCAGTAGCTAAGAATCTGCATATTCTTAATCTAATACACAAGGTATGAGGCTACTGACACACTTCTCAGATGCTTTCTATGGTATATCCAGCTAAGCTGGACCAAAGAAGACATTTCCAGAGATGACAAGAGAACGAGGGACCCATGCACTCTGTAGCTTCTAGGTGTATAAGTTGATCCAAATGATACTTTCATGATGTATTATTCTTAGTGGTCAGTGTGTTGGTGTGCTATTGCACAACTTGATTACATTCATGCTGTCCATTTACAATGGAATAGTTACCTTTTAGGGCACCTGGGGGGCTCATTTGGTTGAGCGACCAACTTGGACTCAGGTCATGATCTCATGGTTTGTGAGTTCGAGCCCCACATCGGGCTCTGTGCTGACAGCTCAGAGCCTGGAGCCTCCTTCTTATTCTGTGTCTCCCTCTCTGTCTGCCCCTCCCCCACTCATGCTCTGTCTCTCTCTGTCTCAGAAATAATCATTAAAAAATTTTAAAAAAACAATGGAATAGTTACTTTTGTAGGAATTTAATTTTATTGGTTTACTGACTGCCTGGTGAAAATGAATACATAAATAATACAACTTTGAATATTACAAAAGGTAATAGTGTTTGATGTTCCAATGTAAATACAGAAGATGAATTTTTATGTGCTGGGATAAATAAATCTATAAGCATAAAGTAAAAGGAAAGTGAACATAGGAAAACCTTATGAATAACTGAAAACTGAAATTTATTAGCCTTCTAATCTTTTTGCTTTTACTCTTCAGTGTATTTATTGTCTAATATAAAATGCTATAAATTAGTGGTATGTATGTCTTTTTCAAATGTAGCAGAGTAACCTCTTTGGCAAAACAATCAAGCTTTCCAAAAGCGAAGGAAATTAATTATTGGATAGGAAAGGCAGAGAAAAGATTAAAAATATAAATGCATGATTCCAAGGTATGCTCCTGAAGGCAAAAATATTGTTATAAGTTGCATAACTACTGAGAATCTTAAAATATGGAATACATGTCAATATTATGATAAAAATCAATCTTTTTTATAGATGATAATGCTAGAAATCACATATCAGTATATGATATAAAATATAAAAAGATGATTGCTATCATATATTTTACTTAAATTTGAATAGAACTGTTGACATGCTGAAAATGAATCAGCTCATTGCATCTGTTTATAGGAGTGATAATTGCTTGACTACTTTTTTCTTGTTTATCACTGAAAATCTATAATACAAGAAAAAGGTTTTCTCTTAATTGATCAGTTTAGTGAACCCTTGGGTAGTGAACCGTTGGGTGGACTAGAACAGCTACAATGGCATCAAACTCATAGAACTCCAGCTATAAATTCAGCAAGAGTGGAGACTGATAGGCACATCTTTGAAAGATTAGAACTAAATGATAATTCACATGCCTTTATTTATGGAGAAAGCTCACAGTTATCAAGAGATCTCAATTCAGAGTTGAAGGAAATAGTGGAGAATGTAAATACTTTTCCATCACAGCTATTTTGTTTATTTTTTAATGTTTACCTGTTTATTTTGAGAGAGAGAGAGAGAGAGAGAGAGAGAGAGAGAGAGAGAGAGAGAGAACGCACATGTATGCACGAGACAGGGAGGGACAGTAAGAGAAGGAGACAGAGAATCTCAAGCAGGCTCTGTGCTGGCAGCAGAGCTGGATGTGGGGCCTGATCCCATGAACTGAGATCATGACCTGAGCTGAAATCAAGAGTCGGTGCCCAGGCAACCCCATCACATCTATTTTAGTGTATGCATTTTTAAGTATGTTCTATGAACTCTGTATAAGCAGGTGACCAAGACTTTGTGACTTGAAACCACTGATTATATGGCAATAGGAATTGATTACAATGTGAGAATGTGATCAAAAATATCCCTAGAACTACTGGGAAGAAAAACGTCTCCGCCCCCCTCCTTTCTGAGGGTATTTTGAGAGGAAAAAAATCACAGACATTACCAGACCAAGAGTTGAGTTTGCATGAGAATGGAGCCAAAACAGAAATAGGTGTGAGATATGGAGAAGACTTGATCACTGCTTGAAGATATTGTTTGAACCAATGGATTTATTTATAGTTGAATCCACATTTACCAAAAATTTTTAGTTTTTATTCATTAGCCATTTGAATGTTGTATTTTGCTACTTGAAAAGGAAGGAAACTTTTTTCTTCTTATTTATTTATTTTTAATTTATTTTTTAAAATTTACATCCAAGTTAGTTAGCATACAGTGCAACAATGATTTCAGGGGTAGATTCCTTAATGCCCTTCACCCATTTAGCCCATCCCCCCTCCCACAACCCCTTCAGTAACCCTCTGTTCTCCATACTTAAGAGTCTCTTATGTTTTGTCCCCCTCTCTGTTTTTATTTTATGTTTCCATTCCCTTATGTTCATCTGTTCTGTGTCTTAAAGTCCTCTTATGAGTGAAATCATATGATATTTGTCTTTCTCTGACTGACTAATTTCACTTAGCATAATACCCTCCAGTTCCATTCACGTGGTTGCAAAAAGTAAGATTTCATTCTTTTTGATTGTCAAGTAATACTCCATTGTATATATATACCACATCTTCTTTATCCATTCATTCATTGATGGACATTTGGGCTCTTTCCATACTTTGGCTATTGTTGATAGTGTTGCTATAAACATGGGGGTGCATGTGTCCCTTCGAAACAGCACACCTGTATCCCATGGATAAATGCCTAGAAGTGCAATTGCTGGGTGTAGGGTAGGTCTATTTTTAGTTTTTTGAGGAACCTCCATACTGTTTTCCAGGGTGGCTGCACCCGTTTGTATTCCCACCAGCAGTGCAAAAGAGATTCTGTTTCTCTGCATTCAGGCCAACATCTGTTGTTGCCTGAGTTGTTAATGTTAGCCATTCTGACAGGTGTGAGGTGGTATCTTATTGTGGTTTTGATTTGTCTTTCCCTGATGATGAATGATGTTGAGCATTTTTTCACGTGTCTGTTAGCCATCTGGATGTCTTCTTTGGAAAAAAATGTTAATGTCTTCTGCCCATTTCTTCACTGGATTATTTGTTTTTTTGGATGTTGACTTTGATAAGTTCTTTATACATTTTGGATACTAACCCTTTATCTGATATGTCATTTACAAATATGTTCTCTCATTCGTCGGCTGTCCTTTAGTTTTGCTGATTGTTTCCTTTGCTGTGCAGATGCTTTTTATTTTGATAAGTTCCCAATAGTTCATTTCTGTTTTTGTTTCTCTAGCCTCTGGAGACATGTGGGGTAAGAAGTTGCTGCGGCCAAGGTCGAAGAGGTTTTTGTCTGATTTCTCCTCGAGGATTTTAATGGCTTCCTGTCTTACATTTAGGTCTTTCATCCATTTTGAGTTTATTTTTGTGTATGGTGTAAGAAAGTGGTCCAGGTGCATTTTTCTGCATATCTCTGTCCAGTTTTCCTAGCACCATTTGCTGAAGAGACTGTCTTTATTCCATTGGATATTCTTTCCTGCTTTGTCAAAGATTAGTTGGCCATACGTTTGCGGGTCCATTTCTGGGTTTTCTATTCTGTTACAATTATTTGAGTGTCTGTTTTTGTCCCAGTACCATAGTGTCTTGATGATTACAGCTTTGTAGTACATCTTGAAGTCTAGGACTGTGATGCCTCCTACTTTGGTTTTCTTTTTCAAGATTGCTTTGGCTATTTGGGGTCTTTTCTGGTTCCATACAAATTTTAGGATTGTATGTTCTAGCTCTGTGAAGAATCCTGGTGTTATTTTGATAGGTATTTCATTGAATTTGTAGACAGCTTAGGATAGGTATTGCACTGATAATGTAGATAGCTTTTTAACAATACTTGTTCTTCCTATTCAGGAGCAAGGAATATTTTTCCATTTTTTTGTGTCTTCTTCAATTTCTTTCATCAATAGTGTTCAGTGTGTAGATTTTTCACCTCTTTGGTTAGATTTATTTCTATATATTTTATGGTTTTCAGTTCAGTTGCAAGTGGGATTGATTCCTGGATTTCTCTTTCTGTTGCTTCATTGTTGGTGTATAGGAATGCAACAGATTTCTGTGCATTGATTTTTATATCCTGCTACTTTGCAGAATTCATGTATCAGTTCTTGCAGTTTTTTGGTGGAATCTTTTGGGTTTTCTATATAGAGTGTCATATCATCTGTGAAGAGTAAATGTTTGACCTCCTCCTGGCCAATTTGGATGCCTTTTATTTCTTTGTGTTGTCTGATTGTTGAGGCTAAGACTTCCAATAATATGTTGAATAACAGTGGTGAGAGTGGACTTCCCTGTCTTGTTCCTGACCTTAGGGGTAAAGCTCTCAGTTTTTCCCCATTGAGGATGATATTCACTTTGGGTCTTTCATATATAGCTTTTATGATCTCCAGGTATGATACCTCTATCCCTACTTTCTTGAGTTTTTTTTTTTTATCAAGAAAGGATGCTATGTTTTGTCAAATGCTTTCTCTGCATCTATTGAGAGGATCATGTGGTTCTTGTCATTTCTTTTATTGATGTGATGAATCACATTGATTGTTTTCTGGATATTGAATCAGCCCTGTGTCCCAGGTGTAAATCCCACTTGGTCGAGGTGAATAATTATTTTTTAATGTATTGTTGGATCCAGTTGGATAATATATTGTTGAGGATTTTTGCATCCATGTTCATCAGGGAAATTAGTCTATAGTTCTCCTTTGTAGTGGAGTCTCTGTCTGGTTTGGGAATCAAGCTAATGCTGGCTTCATAGATAGATTTTGGAAGTTTTCCTTCCATTTCTATTTTTTTGGAGCAGCTTCAAGAGAATAGGTGTTAACTCTTCCTTAAATGTTTGGTCGAATTCTGCTAGAAAGCCATCTGTCCCTGGACTCTTGTTTTTTGGCAGATTTTTGATTAGTAATTCGATTCCTTTACTGGATGTGGGTCTGTTCAAATTATATATTTCTTTCTGTTTCAGTTTTGGTAGTTTATATGTTTCTAGGAATTTGTCCATTTCTTCCAGGATGCCCATTTTATTAGCGTATATTGGTCATAATGTTCTCTTATTATTGTTTTTATTTCTGCTGCGTTGGTTGTGATCTCTCCTCTTTCATACTTGATTTTATTTTTTTGGTTCCTTTCCTTTGCCTTTTTGATCAAACTGGCTAGGGGCTTATCAATATTGTTAATTCTTTCAAAGAACCAGCTTCTGGCTTCATTGATCTGTTCTACTGGGTTTTTTGTTTTGGTTTATTTTGTTTTGGTTTTGGTTTTGATAGCATTGATTTCTGCTGTATTCTTTATTATTTCCTATCTTCTGCTGGTTTTGGGTTTACTTGCTGTCTTTTTCCAGCTCTTTAAGGTGTAAAGTTAGGTTGTGCATCTGAGACCTTTCTGCCTTGAAGACCTGGATTGCTATATACTTCCTTCTTGGTTAGCCCATTCATTCTTTAGTAGGATGTTCTCTAGTGTCCAAGTGTTTGTTACCTTTCCAAATTTTTTCTTGTGGTTGATTTTGAGTTTCATAGCATTGTGGTCTGAAAACATGCACAGTATGATCTCGATTTTTTGTACTTGTTGAGGGCTGATTTGTGTCCCAGTATGTGATCTGTTGTGGAGGTTGTTCCATGTGCATTGGAGGAGAATGTATATTCTGCTGCTTTAGGATGAAATGTTCTGAATATATCTGTGAAGTCCATGTGGTCCAGGGTGTCATTCAAAGCCATTGTTCCTTGTGGATTATCTGTTTAGATGATCTGTCCATTGTTGTAAGTGGGGTGTTGAAGTCCGTTACTGTGATGGTATTATTATCATCAATGACTTTCTTTATGTTTGTGATTAATTGATTTATATATTTGTGTGCTATCACATTTGGAGCAAAAATGTTTACAATTCCTAGGTCTTCTTGGTGGATAGACCTGTTAATTATGATATAATGCCCATCTTCATCTCTTTTTACAGTCTTTATTTTAAAGTCTAGATTGTCTAAGTTTGGCTACTCTGGCTTTCTTTTGTTGACCATTAGCATGATAGATGGTTCTCCATCCCCTTACTTTCCATCTGAAGGTGTCTTTAGGTCTAAAGTGGGTCTTTTATAAACAACATATAGACACATCTTGTTTTCTTATCCATTCTGTTACCCTGCTTCTTTTGATTGGAGCATTTAGTCCATTGACGTTTAGAGTCAGTACTGAAAGATAGAATTTATTGCCATTATGTTGTCTGTAGAGTTGAAATTTCTGGTGGTGTTCTCTGGTCCTTTCTAGTCTATTGCTTTTGGTCTTTTTTTTTTCTTTTCATCTTTTATCCTCTCAGAGAGTCCCCATTAAAATTCGTTACAGGACTGGTTTAGTGGTCACAAACTCCTTTAATTTTTTTGGTCTGGAAGCTTTCAATCTCTCCTTTTATTTTGAATGACAGTTTTGTTGGATAAAGAATTCTTGGCTGCATATTTTTCTGATTCAGCACATTGAATATATCCTGCCACTCCTTTCTGGCCTGCCAAGTTTCTGTGGATAGTTGTGCTACAAACCTGATCTGTCTTCCCTTATAGGTTAAGGACTTTTTTCCCTTGCTGCTTTCATGATTCTCTCCTGGCCTGAGTATTTTGTGAGTTTGACTATGATATGCCTTGTTAATGGTCGGTTTTTGTTGAATCCAGTGGGAGTGCTCTGTGCTTCCTGGATTTTGAGGTCTTTGTCTTTCCCAGGTTAGGAAAGTTTTCCACTATGATTTGCTCACATAAGTCTTCTACCCCTTTGTCTCTCTCCTCATCTTCTGGGACCCCTATGATTCTGATGTTGTTCTGTTTTAAAGAGTCACTGATTTGTCAAAATCTTAAATAGTGCTCTCTTGCCTCAGTCTCCTTCTTTTTTTTCTGCTTCATTATTCTCCATATGTTTGTCCTCTGTATCACTGATTCTCTGTCCTGCCTCATCCATCCTTATTGCCGCAGCATTCATTCCAGATTGCAGCTCAGTGATAGCATTTTTTATTTCATCCTGACAGCTTTTACTTCTTTTGTCTCCACAGAAAGGGATTCTAATCTAGTTTTGACCCCAACTAGTATTCTTATTATCATAATTCTAAATTCTGGTTCAGACATTTGCTTGTATCTGTGTTGATTAATCCCTGGCTTTTGTTTCTTCCTGCTCTTTGTTTTGTGGTGAATCCCTTCATTTTTTCATTTTGTAGGAAGAAAAGGAATTAATAAGGTAAAAAAATTAAAATTAAAATATTAAAAACAACAGACACACACACACAAATCAAATAAATGATGCCTGTTTCTAGGTGTGTTTTGATCTGAGTGTTAAAAAGAGTTTGATAAGTTAGAGAAAAAAATAAAAAAAGAAGACGTTTGAAAATTTGAAAAAATGAATACAATGAAAAAGAATAAACTTAAATGATGGTAGTAAAATGGAATTTGAAAAATTTACAAGACATAAAAATTTAGTAGAAAAAATTAAAGAAAAATATTTTTAATAAAAATTGAAAATAAAAATATTTTTTTCCTTTCTGCTTTGAAGAAAAAGAAAAGAAATGAAAAGGAAAAAAGAAAAAGAAAATTGAGTAGATGGACCAGCAATCAGACTGAAATACAATTGAAATTACATCCTTTTCCCCTAGAAATCAAACTCTGAAGCACTTTATAGTCCATAAACTAAGCAGGTGGAGAGACTTGTGGTGTTCCTGAAAATAGAGGTTGGCCTATTTGGGCGGGGCTTATTGTAATGGCCCCTTTCTCCACTAGATGGTGCTGCTTTGCTTACTGGGGTGGATTGTTGTGGTGCTTGTAGGTATGTATGTGCATGCCCAAGAGGGGTGAAAATGGCATCATCCAGCTACCCAGGCTCTAGTATTGGAGCTCTCTTCTCCCTGATCAGCAATTACCCATCCGTCCTTTGTCTCCAGCTTCTGTCCACTCTTCCCTTTTACGCTGGCTGTGACCAAGCTGTCATGTGCCAAGTGTCACCTCCCTCCTGAGTTTTATCTTCGATGCAGCTGTTTCCTGTCCTCTCACTTCTGAGGAACTATGGCTTTTACCTGTTTTGACACTCTGCAGGAGGGTCTCACCAAGCAATAGCCAGATGCCGGCCTGCCCCCAGGAACATTTGTGATACCGTGCTCCTGCCGATGCCCAGAGACTGCAGCTGGGTGCCAGCCTGCCCTGGAAAAATTTCACGCAATCATGTAGCAGCAGCGTTTCAGGGATTATGGAAAATCACAACACACATCTGTCACCAGGCTTCACCCTTAACTACCTTGTTGCAGCACCAGCAAATGTGTTTTTTTTTTTCTAGGATCCACTGGGGCCTTTGCCTATGGGGTGGCTGCACAGCCTCTACCAAATGGCCTCCCAGCAGGGGAACCACCTCTCCCCATGTGTCCCAAGGACCCTCTGTACTTCACTCTGCTCCTGGGGATTTTTCCTTCCCACCAAAGCACCACCAGGTATTGAGCTGTGGAGTTTCAGACTCTGTGCTCCCCCTGTTTATAGAGTCTCCTTTCTCCTTTTTCAGTCCTTGTGGCTGTTTTCACTTTCCACTTTCTCTCCAGCTGCTTTCACGGTGGTTCAGGTTTTGTAGATTGTTATGTTAATCTTCAAGTCAGGTTTTTAGGTGTGCGATATGGTTTAGTGTTGATCTGGCTGTATTTCATAGGCTTCAGATGCAAAGAAAACTTCCATGCTGTTCCGCCATCTTGGCTCCTCCCCCTCAGAAAGGAAGGACTCTTAAGCACAAACTAGAATGTGGCAATTAAAAGCTTATATTCTTGGGTAATGCTAAATAGGCTTAAATCCTGGCCTCACACTTACTAATTGTGTGGCCTACTAGTTTTTTAAAGTATTTATGCTTCAGTTTCATTATTTATAAAAAATGAGGACAATAATAGTACTTACCTCGAAGAGTTCTTGTGATGGCAAAAGGAGATAGTGTATGTAAATTATAATAACTGTAAATTTAAAAATATGTAAAAGAACAGTATCTGGCATATACTTAGGAATTAATGTTAATTTTAATTATTTTATCTTTATTACCATTTATATGAATTGTCAGCCATTAAAAATTTCATCAATATCTGCATAAGAACCCACAAACACAAAAATACTTCTTAGACCTGAATAAAACAAAAGAATAGAATGGGAATTCATTTACTAAAATCCCAAATTTAAACTGTAAATAAACATTTCAGGGGTGTGTAGGAGAGGACAAACAGAGCTGGCAAGGTAGATGGTAAGTGTCAGAACTGGTGCTCACCAGCATCAAGCCAACTAGACTGAAGGGACACAAGCAAAGGGCACCTGCTAGTGCTTCTGTTCTTACAGAAATTTTCTACAGACCGTTGCCCCTCTAGCACATGCTGCTCTAAAATTAGTCGGTAAATCTTCATGTGTGGCCCATGTACTTTTTAAATTGCTGCCTCTGCATGTGGTCTTGGGGTGAGTGATACTGTTCATGGGCTCTCCTGGACTTAAGCCCTGCCGATTTTCAAAGCTCCTGGAGTCAAACCTTGCTGATTTTCAAAGCCAGACATAGTAAGTGCTTGTCTTCTGGGTGCAGATCCCAAGGGCAGGAGGGGACCAATCTGGGGCTTGAAACTTTCAGTCCTCAGGGAGGACCTCTGTCACTGTGATATCCCTCCAGCATCTGGGCTGTAGTGCTAGGAGGTTGATTCCTGACTGCTTGTCTTTTCCTACTGCCTTTCTCAATTTGGATTTTTTCTCTATATCTTTAGGTATGGAAGTGCCGTTTTGCTGGTCTTCATGCTGTTCTCAGAGTGAGTTGTACTATATGTAGTTGCATATTTGTTTTCATGGAAGAAGGTGGGCTAAAGATCCTCCTACTTCAGTATATCTCTCTCTCGCCAGGGCTTTGATAAAAAAAAATAATAATTTCATAGTATCCATCTCCAAAGTGAATTGTCCAGCAGCATGTTGTACTTTCTATTATTTAAAAATATTTTTACTTTTAAAAATTAGTTCCTAAATTTCTCAAGAAGAGAAATATAACTTTGATGTACAAATTAGATGGGAAGTAATGTCTACCAGTTTGTTCACATGCCCATATTGATTTATTCAGAGCTCATTTCAAATTTAAATTTTTCATATAGTGAGTTCTTTATATTTAATTCCCCTCAGTGCTAAGTATATCCATTCTCCACTTAGGGGTACTTAAGAAGGAATTGTTATCAACTCAACAAGCATTTAAAAGTTGGAAGATTACCCCAAAGAAGTAAATTCCCCGATGGTACATAGAAACTCTCTCTTTTTGTTTGCTGACCCATGAGACTGCGGGATCTTAGAATAACTTTCTGGGATTTTTGGATTTGCTTTTATCTTAAAACTCTTGCAGGTAAGATATTCTTCATCCTAGGATAATTGAACTCACAGATCATCAGAATTACAGGTAGATAAAAATAATACAATAGTATATGCTAATTGTATCTCAATGTTACAAAAAAGATGAAATAGTACATTCATAATTCAAATATATGTAGTGATGAAAAAGAATGAACTAATTCTACATGCACAGAAAGAAAGCATGAAAGTGCTACACTAACACACACACACACACACACACACACAGTGGAGGTTGAAAGTTTCTTGGGAGGTTCCTTAGAAGCCAAAACACAGGGAGAATAAAAATCTTGTCCTAAGTCACACAGCTAGTTAGTGAAGGAGGTGGGATTATAAAATTCACCTAGGAAATAGCATTTGATAACAACATGCAGATTTTATAATAATAAGGTCTGAGGAAAAGGCTTTCACTTTTATATTTCTTTTACCTTTACCACTTGGGGTGCATTATTAGTGTCATTAGTATCTGTCACTATTTTGATAATATTGTAAAAGCAATTATTTATTCAATACTGATTTTTTTGTGTGCTAAAATGAAGATTATATTTAAGAAATCATGTGGATTTTCCCAAAATAACTATATGGCTAAAATGAAATTCTAGCCTTGAATATTTAAATCAGGAACAAAAGAAAAGACCAGGACACCTGGGACTACCTGTGTGAGCCATTTTTCATAAGAAAAAATTTTCATTTTTCAATTTCATAAAAATTTCACAATGAATGAAAATTTTCATTTTTCATTTAATTTCAATAGGCTTTGGTTTCATAAAAAATATTCCATGTCACTTCACACAATTCTGTTTAAAAAAATAGAAAACAACAAGTGTTGGAGAGGATTTAGAGAAATTGGAATACTTATGCACTATTGGTAGAGATGTAAAATGGTGTAGTCACTGTGGAAAACAATATAGTGGTTTTTCAAAAAATTAAAAACAGAATTACCACATGACCCAGTTTTTTTTTCAATTCAAAAAAGTTGAAAGCAAGACTTCAAAGATAATTGTACATCCATGGCTTAGAAGCATTAATACCCACAAGTGGAAGCAACCAATGTGTCTATCAGTGGATAAATGAATAAAAAGAATGTGTTCTATATACAATGGCATATTATGTAGCTTTAATAAGAAAGAAAACACTGACACACGCTATAACATAGATGAACCTATAAAGCATTATACTAAGTGAAATAAGCCAGTTACAAAAGACAAATACTGTGTGATTCTACTTATATAAAATATAGAGAGTAGTCAAATTCATAGAGACAGAAAGTAGAATGGTGGTTTCCAGGGGCTGTGGGTAGGGAAGAATGGGCAGTTATTGTTTATTGGGTACAGAGTTTCAGTTTTGCAAGATGAAAAAAACTCTTCTGAAGATCATCACATTAATGTGGATATACTTAACATTACTGAACTGCACACTTAAAAAATGGTTAAGATGATAAATTTTATGTTATGTATATTTTGTCACAATTATAAATACAAATCCAAGGAAAAAAGTCATTCTGGATGATTGTAGTGTTGCAGCCAGAGTTTAGAACCATTTTCCTGTCTATACCAGTGGTTCTCAAGGTGTGTCCCTGACTTAGCAGTATCATTGTAGCCTGGGAACTTCAAAAAAATTTTTCATTGAGTGTTTCATTCACCCCACTTAGTAGGAAAAATCAGAATCTGGATAAATAGGGGGTAAACTCTGGTCCCCATTAAAAATAAAACTCATAGTGCAGCAATTTTTTTTGTCAAATGAATAAAATTAGTATAATATAAGAATTCAAAAAATGTTAAATACTGTCTTACGTTTACCTTATATTTATCTATAAACGGTTTCAATATTTTTGAAAGTATTCAAAATAATTTTTTTCTTCTAGTTTTATTGAGATAAAGTTGACATATAGCATTGTATGTTTAAGGTATATGACATAATGATTTGGTATGTTTGTACTGTGAAATGATTTCTAAATAAGCTTAGCATCGATCGCCTCACATAGTTACATTTTATTTTTCTTGTGATGAAAACTCATAAGTTCTACTCTCTTAGCAGCTTTCACATATATGATACAGTATTGTTACACATGGGCAAGTCTTTGGAGATACTGGCTTGGTGCTAAACGTAAACTCTAAATGCTCTCTAGTGTTCCAAGTATTGCCTCTTTGGTTTCTAGATGATAAGAGACAAGAAGAGGGATATTGTGGTAGCATTGGGTGGCAAAGCCCACTTGAAGGTTTCAGAGAACCCAGTAAATGTCATTTGGAGTGTTGATTTCAACACTTTCTCAGTATTTCACAACTGGCCTGGATGTAGTGCTGTATACTGAGGAAGATCAGCCCTGGCTATATTTTATTGGCTTTGGAAAGTTCATGATCGCATGCATCTGCTAAATAACTAATTAGTTTTAATACATTACATTGAAAATATAAAAATGTCATAAAATGCAATGTCTGGATTTGAATTAGATCAATGCTTTGGAAGGTTGGAGGTATCAATACAGTAGTAGAGATTGGATGGTAGAATTTCAGAATTAAAATCAGAGTCAAGTACTCCAAAATTAGCATGTAATCTTGCAAAATAGTAATAGTTCAGTGGTTTTCACAACCTACTATTTAACTGTGTTAAATTGGTCTGAAAAAGGGGGTGAAAATGCTTAATTACTTTGTGGAAGTGGCTAAGTTAAAAAAAAACTGGCTAAATATAAGAATAATTCACAGTGGTTACTTTCAATGATGAGTTTTGAACATCCTGGTGAATAATGTTACTATTCATAAATAGTTATTCAGAATAACTATTTCTGTGTAGTATATATGTCATATTAGCTTTCCAGTCATGGATAATTACTATTAGTTTTACATTGACACACATAAATTACCTTCCTGTGCATTTGTAAGCGTAACTCTATGCTATATCTCATAAAAACATAAAAAGATTTTTCTTATATCTAGTAAAAATAGAAAATTTTTTTTCTCAGTGTGGAAAAATATTAGTTTCTTTACTTCATGGCTCTAATGAACCCTCTAGGAATCTAGTAAAATATAACTAAAATAGTACTGAGAGTTTTTTTTTTTCCTTTTATCTTGAATCACTTAAGGGTAAGTTACTGACAATGTACTTCAACATTTCAGAAGACTCTGGAATATATTTCCTACAAACAGGATCTCTTACATAACTAGACTATAGTCTTCAGAGTCAAGAAATTTACAGTGATACTTGATATCATCTAATAAGCAGACACCACTCAAGTTTTGCCAGTTTTCCCAATAATGTCCTTTGCTATAAGCAAAGTATCCAATGCATGAGTGCATGTTGCATGTATTTGTCACATTTCCTTAGATTCCTCTAATAATTTTGTAAAATATTTCCCAATTTGCAGTTGTTGTATATTTCCTCATGATTAGATTCAGGCTATGCACTTTTGCCAGGAATATCCCAGAAGTAATACTTTGTTTTTATTGTATCTTATCAGGTAGTACACAATTTGTTAACCTTAATCACTTTATTAAGGTAGCGTTTGTCATGTTTCTCCATTTTAAATCACTCTTTTTTTCCTATGTATTCAATACATATTTTATTTTGAGGTTTTTGAAACCATCACATTGAAATATCACATTGCTCTGCAAATATTTACCTACTAATTTTAACATCTATTGATGCTTTTTTGGTTGAATTAATCATTTTTTAAAGTTTCCAAATGGTGATTTTCTAAATGAATTGTTCCTTCTATATTCAGACATTGACATTCTATTGTATGTGACAGTTTCACTAGTCTCAATTATCAGTGTGGACTTTTAGATTTCTATTTTCTTTAATGAGTGAAAATTAGTGACTATTGTTATTTATTTAATTATATACTTTGCTTTAAAAACGATGTTTTTGGGAGTGACTGGGTGGCTCAGTTGGTTAAGTACCTGACTTCGGCTGGGGTCATGATCTCACAGTTTGTGAGCTGGAGCCCCACTTTGGGTGAGTTCCAGCCCTGTTTCAGGTGGACTCTTGCCCTGCTTCAGATGAGCTCTATGCCCAAGCTTCGGGTGAGTTCCAGCCCCATTTCAGGTGAACACAAGCCCTGTGTTGGGTGAACATGAGACCCACTTCAGGTGAGCTCCCCTTCTCTGTCTCTACCCACCTGTCACTTGCTTTCTTTCTCTCTTTCAAAAAAAGGAAGTAAAATTAATTTTTTTTTGCAATATAACATACCTTAATAAAATGATTCTATTTTAAGTGTATTGTTCTGAGTTTTGATAAATATATACACATCTGTGTAACTACCAAACCAATAAATATATAGATCATTTCTTTCACCTTACGTTTATTTATTTTTTAGTAATCTCTACACCTAACATGGGGTTCAAACTCACAACCTGGAGATCAGGAGTTGCATGGTCCTCTAGCTGAGCCGGCCAGGCACACCCATTTCTTGACCTTAAAATGTTCCTTCATGTTTCTTTGCAGTCAGCGCTGCACCCCCCCTAACATGACTCCAGGCAACTTCTTTTGTTTTTGGTCACTAAAGTATGCTTTTACCTATTGTGGAATTTTATGTAAATGGAACCTTGCTATAACAGAACCATTTTGTGTCTGGATTGTTTTTCTCATTATAATGATTTTGATACTTACCTATGAAGTTGAGTGTATCAGTAGTTTTTTTATTGCTGTGAATTTTGCCATTTATGTACCAAAATGTATTTATCCATTCACCAAACAATAGACATTTTGGTTGTCTTCAGTTTGGAGATAAAGCTGCTATGAACATTCATTACAAGCCTTTTTGTGGACTGTATATATGCTATTCTTTCTTTTGGGCAAGTATTTATGGTTAGAGTTGCTAAGCCATATGATTATATTTAACTTTATTTATGTTTATTTAGCTTTATAATAAATTGCCCAACTGTTTTCCAAAGTGGATGTACCAATGAATATTTCCACCTGCAACATGTGAGAGTGCCAGATGTTTCACATCCTTATCGATAGTTGAGATTGTGTTTCTTAATTTTTACCACTTTAGTTTGTATGCAGTGATATCTCATTATGGTTTATTTTTTTGTATTTCCCTAATGACTCAAACATGTTTTTATTTATTTATTAGCTATACATATATCTTCTTTTGTGATGTGTCAAATATTTTGTTCATTTTGTATCATGTTGTTCATTTTCTTCTTACTGATTTGTAAGAACTCTTATATTTGTAATCCAATTACAAATATCAAGTATTTTCTCCTATTTCTTCATTTGTCTTTAATTTTCTTGAGGGTGTTTTAGGAAGAGCAAAAGTTTTTATTTGATGTGCTCCAATTCAGTTTTTTTAATGTTGTTTTTTGTGTGCGTTCTCACTGAAAAATCTTTGCATATTCAACAACAGCCTCAGTGAGAGTCCTAGACAGAATTCTGAAACCTTTCTCTATGATATTCTGTGTCCTGTAGTGCTCTGCCCTGTAAATTCCATCTGTTTCTACATTCCAGAACTCCAGTCTTTATCAAGAGATTTTCTTTTTCTTTCTTTTTTTTTTAAGTTCCTAAGTCACTTGAGCTAAGTTACTAAAGTTACTGAACACTCTAATATATTCACTGTAAGTCTTTTTAAAATTTTTTTGTTTATTTTTGAGAGAGAGACAGAGAGTGAATGGGGAAGGGACTGAAAGAGAGGGAGACAGAATCTGAAGCAGGCTCCAAGCTCTGAGCTGTTAGCACAGAGCCTGACACGGGGTTTGAACTCATGAACGGTGAGATCATGATCTGAGCCAAAGTTGGACGCTTAACCGACTGAGCCACCCAGGTGTCCCTTCACTATGAATCTTTTATGCTCTGCTTAGAGTTCAGTCCAGGAAGTATCATAGAAAGTCTGGGTGACTTTTGAGCTCACCTAATTGATTTCCCTTCTCTCAAGGATGACAGCTATATGCTGCATGTTACCCAATGTATCAAAAACAATGGCTCTATATATTTTTTCCCATTTGTGGGTATGGTAAGAGGGCAAGTTCAGTGCCAATTATTGCATCAAGGTTCAAATAGAAGTTCTATAATAGACTATTGATTCAATTATGAAATAGGTATTTAAAAGTAAAATGTAGGAGCACCTGGGTGGCTCTGTCAGTTGAGTGTCTGACTCTCGATTTTGTCTCATGATCTCACAGTTCATGAGACTGAGCCCTGCGTTGGGCTACATGAAGACTGCATGGAGCCTGCTTGGGATTCTCTCTCTCCATCTCACTTTGCCCCTCCCTCACTCGTGTGGACTTTCTCTCTGTCTCTAAATAAATAAATAAACATTTTAAAAATGTAAAATGTAAGCTGCAACACCATTCTTTCTAAGTGATTGCATCTTATAAAATTAAATCCCTAGATGTCTGAAGCTCTAAAGTATACTATGAAAAATCCTACTGAGCACTGCTCTGTTCTAGTTGGAGCTCTATATCAGCTTTTTCTCAAGTCAAAATAGAGTCTCAGCATATGGTGTCCAGAATAGAAGCAAGTGGAGCAAATACTTTAATATACTTTCAGGTAGCAGGATATTAAATACATGCATACAGAATATGTGGGAGGGTCCTTCATGATAAATAGAAGTCCATACACATTCTTAAAAGACCTAGAAAATAACTGAATGCCTTACCCTATAATGCTGAGCAACCTTTGTTAAAAATATAAATTTGAAGATATATTGAAGTGTAATAATGTGCAAGGAATAAGCTAATCTTCAGAAGATAAACTTTTGCGGGGCGCCTGGGTGGCTCAGTTGGTTGAGCGTCTGACTTTGGCTCAGGTCATGATCTCATGGTTTGTGAGTTCGAGAGCTGCATCATGCTTTGTGCTGACAGCTCGGGTCCTGGAGCCTGCTTCAGATTCTGTGTCTTCCTCTCTCTCTGCTCCTCCCCTACTCACACTCTGTCTCTCTCTCTCAAAAATAAAGATTAAAAAAAATTTTTTTAAATAAGATAAACTTTTGCTTCTGTGGAAAGTTTTTCACTTAACTTATTCCATTCCCCCTCCCACACACACTCTTTTAAACAGCTCTTTTTAAAGATTATAAGTCACACTATTTTTGAACCATAAAAATTGTTCATTGTGGATTTTTTACCCTGTCTTAATCCAGTAGAAGTAACGTACATTACTGTACTTTGACTGTGGTAATGAAGATTTTTTTTATGCCACATAATCTTTATCACAAAAATTATATATATTGCTAAGAGTTTTGAATGAGGAATGTAACTGTCTCACAGAAATTTATGTCATTTCTAGATTCTCTCACTAGATTCTCCCACAAAATTTTTGGTCAAATTTTTCCAGCCCAGTATTATTATAGCTAGACACACAAGAAGATGTTTAAAGGAAGTATAAAGTTACTTAACTTTCACTTTATATAGCAGAATACATAAATTTAGATGGACTGCAGTTCACTGCCCTCTTTGTCCCCATTCCCTTCTCTTTTCCTTGGCCAGCTTAATGGGATTTATGCAGTAAAGTAGGGAGCATGTGATATTGGCTGGCAACAAAGCTAATGCTCAGTACATACAAGTTATCTGGGCATATTGTATTTTTCTGAACTATTGACTATTGCTTAGCAATTAAAAGATTCTCCATCATGATGACTTAGTTTACACATTAATAAAATATCTTAAATCTAAAGAAATATCTTTATTTGTCTAGCAATCTCAGAATTTTTTGAGAGTCTTAGGAAACACTATGAAATCAAATATTTTCATGATGACAGAATAGAATTACTTTCCAATTTCCCTACTGTATCACAAAGCTAGTGCTTCTAAATTTTCATGTACATGATAATTACATAGAAGGTGGGCTTTCCCTCAGATTTGCTGATTCAGTTGGTCTGGGGTAGGGCCTGAGAATTTGCATTTCTGAGAGGTTCCCAGGTGGTGATGATGGTGCTTGGAGGAGCAATGCGCCAGGAAACCGTATTATCAGAAAAAACTAGTTCTTTAGGCAGACTATTCCATAAGTAGTAAATATATTTGCTCACTTGGCTAACTGCTTGCCTTTGAAAATGAATTATAAATACTGATTTTCTCTTAAGTGTAAGTGTTTTAATTACTGTATTTGTAACAATGATATTTTTGGGGATGATGCAGTTTACATCTATTATAATTCTTTCCACAACTAAAAAGGTTCTTTATTCTAGGAAAGCCTAGGCTTTTGTATTTTATACAAGTTTTATGTTTGTTTATTTTCTTTGCCAGGCCAGGTCTGATTTATGAATTTGCTCTGAATATATGCCTGCACTGTGATATGTAAATTAGAGTGCTATAAGTCAGTAATTCAGTTCAACTGTACATTGTACCAATAACTTCTTTTTTCCCTTTTCTCTACAATATGGTCTAAGATTTTCACACCATGTTCCTTTCTTTCACACATTGATCATAATGCACTATTTTCCACTGCTAAATGGAAATAAATTTAAATGTAGATTATTAATTAAAGCCTTTTCATCAAAATACAACTTTTTTTTTTTCAACGTTTTTTATTTATTTTTGGGACAGAGAGAGACAGAGCATGAACGGGGGAGGGGCAGAGAGAGAGGGAGACACAGAATCGGAAACAGGCTCCAGGCTCTGAGCCATCAGCCCAGAGCCCGACGCGGGGCTCGAACTCACGGACCGCGAGATCGTGACCCGGCTGAAGTCGGACGCTTAACCGACTGCGCCACCCAGGCGCCCCATCAAAATACAACTTTTAAAAGATCACTCTCTTTAACACATTTGATTCAATTATATGCTAATTTAGACTTCTTACTAAACCTTTCTTTCTTTCTTTATTGTTTTCTCCTTTCTAACACACATACATATGTATGTGAGCACACACACGATATATATACATGTATATATGCCACTGTTTAGCCATTATAATATCAGTGTATTTATGTAACACTTGCAGTTACAAACATAATGTACAGTAAAATGTAACATTTACATAAAGTAGAGAGATAAGGCATGTGATTTCCTCTCTGTCACACAAGAAATAAGCATGGCTTAGTTTTATGGGAAATTTGATGTTTCTTTGGGGTCAACTGTTTGGCATGAAGAGTATCAATCATACAATGATAGTCCCTTTCACATCCCATACATACACAATGACATATATTCAATCCTTTATCTTTCAAAGGTAATCTCATTAGTGGTGATTTTATGACTTTTTTTTACCTTTCCAAAAATGATTATTTTAATATCCATTATCAATAAAGTGAATTTTAGAATTATCGAGATAACAAGTTAGAGTCAACTGTCACATACTAAGTATCAGTTATAAAATGACATTTTTTATTTTGGTTCATAGGAACCTAGGTTCAAGAATTTGGGTAAGGGATCAAGCTAGTTATAGAATAATAAATAAATGAAATTTAAAAATTATAGAATGAATCATCCCAATTACAGAAAGGGAAATTGAATTTCAGAGGTTCTAAATGACAAGTTCCACAATCCAATTTGGCAAAAAGCCTTATTAGAACCAAGGTATTGTGATTTCTAGAATTGTATTTTTGTCACTACTCATTTCAGAAGCATAAATTCAAAAAGAATGGTGACCAATAAAAATGGTATGACTCTTATATTGGAAAACACTGTAGAAAATATTATCTTCTTTTTATCTGTAGCCTCCAGTCTTTAACTTTCTCATCTTTATGCTTAGACTATAAATAGTTGAAAGCTTAAAAGGAGATATTAGCATTGTTGACTTTCAGGAAGAAGTATGTAGCAATGGTTTATTTAGTTACCATAGTATGTCCATATGAATAGTCACCAAATCATAGTAGTAAATAGAGATATCCATCTAAACACATGCATCTCATAAGTACAAGAAATGACATATTACATAATTTACTTTGTCAATATTTCTGGTGCATTTATCACATTATACTGGGTACTGAACTCTCAAAAACATAATGTTCTTACAGAATAACTTATGTATAGAATTTCTGTGTTATTTTAAGAATCATCCTGTGAAATAGCACTATGATACACTTTCCTAAGAATAGAAAGTGAAACCAAAAACGAGACAATCACATCAGGCGATAGGAGTAGAATGATCTTAAGCAGTATCACAAACATTTAATCAAAGTAAAATTATCTCTAGATTCTGACAAATATCCCCTTATTAGCAACACCAGCCTACTCTGGGGGAAAAATAAATTTTTAAAGGACTTCACATGTGAGGTTGAATGCTTCCAGCTTCCATGATATTTTTTTTTCCACCTTACTTAATCACTACTGAGATCCTTGTCAGTCGTTCTCATCATAAACTTTTGGGATTTTAGAATATTAACATTGTAAGGAATCTTTGAGTACATACAGATCAACTTTCACTTCATAGATGAGGGAAACCCATACCCAGAGGAAGGCATGACTTTGAAAATTTGCAGTTATTTGTATGAGAATGGACAGTAGAGCCTCTGCAGATGACTTCCACACTATTATGTACCAATTACTTGGTCAAGACAAATGGAATTGCTGGTGTTCTGGGCTCCATGGTTACCCATTCTTTGTTTATTCCTCTGTGTCACTTTGACACTTACTGTTCACAGTAAGTTAAGTCCTGAGCACAGGAGGTTTATAATGTTCCATAACTTTCAATTCTATTGAAACATTACCTTATTTATTATAGCAGCAGCTCAAAAAGAAACTTATTTTAATATTAAAAAACATGAAAGTGATGATTCAGTTTGGAGTGTTAAAGAAAGTTGAATAAATTGGTATCTATAAAAAGCTGCTTCCTATTGGGTTAGTACAAAGAGTGAACTTTGAAGAAGCCTATAATTAAAATCTAAATTCTCACTTAGTTTTCATATAAGGGGGCCAGGATCCCCGCTTTTAAAAAGATGACTCTTTAAAACAATGACTAAATGTCTTATCTTGTTCAGTCCAACTTCTCTTTATTCCTTCTTCCATAGAACTGGTAACATTACATTTTCAGGTCACTAACTCAAACCTTGGGGCTTTGCCATGTTGTGAAGCAAAGGATGGGAAAGGAACTCTGATGTAAATGTTAACGTCTGAGTTCAAGGAAAACTGGACATAGCCGTGAGCTAAGGCAATTTATTTCTTAAATTGATAAAATAACAACAGGCAGAATCATGTATTTTCAAAAGGTAAAGACAAATTCACATGTGATTATTTATTATCAACATCCCAATGGAAGGTAGGGTAGAAAGTAGAGGAGGAAGTTGTAAACTTGGGGTGAGAAAGTCTGGATTTAAATTACCAGTCTGTCTCTTTCCAACAAGGTGACTTTAGGTAAATTACTAACCCTTCCTGAACCTCAGTGTACTCATCTTTAATATGGAGACAGTTATATCCATCTTCTCTGCCTACTCAAGTATGCACACATATGGCGTTATTATGATTATTAAAGATGATAATAAATTTAAAAATGCCTAGAGTATCATGTGATACGTAGTTGTTAAAATGTACTTGAAATTTAATGGTAGGACATAATGAATGATGTAAACTCATACCTGGATATTACAGACCAAGTATTCTGGATATCTCAATCCTGTCATCTGAACATCAATATTTTAACTCACTTGGAAAGTACCTTTGAGATTATGGCCAAGCAATAGAACACATTTTAGTCAGATAGATGAATATATAGTCCTTTCAGCAGTTGATATAGGTGCTTTATGAAGTAGACATATCCTGAGAAGAAAGGGTGTAAAGATATCTATCATTTGAATCATTTTTTCATTGGCTCCTACCAATTTTTAAAATGGTGTTTCAATGGGAGAAAATGGCTCTGGGATCTAATAAAAAGCAGACAAAGAGAAAAAATGTTGTGAAAGAGGCATCAAATTTTCTCTGTTTTGCAGTGAGCTGTGTCAGTTTTAGGACAGACAGTATACTCTTTGGATGATAGAAGAAGCACTGTGGCTGACTCTCATAGCATCCCTTGGTAGAGCTGAATCACCAGTAGTAAAGTACAGGTTAATGATGTCATCCTGGGACTGGAAGTTCCTCCTTCGGGTCTATCTACAGGCTTATGATTTCATGGCAAATGAAGGGGTGAGATGAGATCAAGCCATGCTATTCACTCTGACACCCATGCTTAAACAATGTCAGGAGACAACAGGTGGGGAGTGAATATCATGTTTCCAGAATATTCTAGTCTGTTAACAAAGGTATCTACTGATATGATGAATATGAACTTTTCAAAAACATTCAACTGACTTTCTTCTCAGTAACTATAGCAAATTTCTACAAGTGTATTTTTAAAAAATGGAGTCCAGTTCTCTAACAAACATTGCATTTTATGATTCTAATGTTAAAAGGAGCCCCTAATTACTTCTAGCATGTTCAGGTTCAGGATCATACTTAGATGAATGCCTACATGAATAAAGCTGTCTTTCCCATTGATCCTTCTCAGATGTATGGAAGGGTCTTGTAAGTGACATGGGACAAAGAAGACATCTTTGGCGCACATGTTGTTATTCTACCTTTCTAGAATGCTGAACGAACATTAAATATCTCCATGTTCTTATATCATTTGCAAACTAATTTTTCCCCTCTAAGATTACCAAGGATGATCCAAACCAGGTATCTTAGAATCCTCTGTACCAGTGAATAGATCTGTAACATTCTGCAGAGTGGTAGAGATAGGTTCTCAAGTTTGGGCATAAATGGTGGTTCTCAGACACTGCTCAATAGGTCAGTGCAAGCTGGCACCTTGTGCTCAATTGAAGAAGCTTTTAGAAAGTATAGAATCCCAGGCCCCACACCCACAGTAGATCAGAATAGGGCACTGAGATCCATATTCTTTTTCCAAGTAGAGTGTGGTTTGGAAACAGCTGATCTAAGGTGTGCTGTACAGCTTTGAACCCTTCAGTACACACGGGCCTAAGGGATGTGAATTTATTGGTAAGATATAAGAAAATATAGGCAAGATATGTTACTGAATGATAATAATTACACTCAAGCATTATCAGTTACAACTATAGGGTGTTATATGGAGGAGCGCTAAAGTTTCAGACTTGAACACTCTCAGGTGTTCAGTTTAAATCAACAATGTTATTGAATGTCTTCTTGTACCCATTTGTATTTAGGGCTTCATTTGTACCTCAATGAAAAATTCAGTACCTGTATTTCAGTCTGTAGCAGGATAACAAGTATTTCCATTTATTACTTTTTCCTAAGACCTTTAGTATGTAATCCTGAAGCTATTGTTAAATTAAACTTCAATTTGGTAGGAATGGACATCAACATTTTAAGAGGCCATTCTATTTTATTCATTTATCAAGCATTTATTGAATACCTGCAATATGCCAGGCACTAGACAAATGAACAGTGACTCATGAATAATGTTCCTTTTCTAATGTAAGAGGCTACAAAATCAGCTCACCTTAATGGAAAAGTAAGTTACTGCTTTAAAAGGGGACAAACTTTTAATAACTTAACATAGCAAAATCAATTAAAAGCCAGGGAATGAAAGAATGGGAAAGAAAATGGAATTTCAGTATGGAAAAAAATATACATTACTTATTTGGAAATGTTAACCAGATTAACGATATACTCTCTAAAACAAGACTTTACTTAAATTACAAAATCTAGAATTTGAATTGTAGGTTAAGTAAAATTCTGTGAATGGGTTTGACATCTAGTCATCTTTTGTTTTAGATGCAGGCTTCAAAGGCATTTTCATTACTTACTCATCAACTGTGTTTTGTTTCACTGGTTTCTGACAGACTAGCTGGCAGAGGATGCTTGGATATGTATGGATAGATAAAAAAAGAACAGATTATCAGTCAAGGAAAGGTTAGTGAACAAGGTAAATTAGACAGAGATCTGGAGTCATTATAGGTCTAGATCCAAAGGAAAATGCTGTATTCTTACTCTGAGGTTTAAAAATCCATACAAAAACATTTATTTAAAAAATAAAATAAAGAAACCTGGGGCAGATTACAGGCAGTTTATTAACTAAGAATGCATGTTGATTTGATCTAATGATTTAAACCTCCAGAGACTTTTTTCCTCATTTACTAAATGGCTGTGACATACACACAATTCCAAAAATCCAAAGAGGTCTAAACAGAAAGATTTTTCATTAATCTGACAACAAACTCATTTGGCAGCAAAACTGGACCTGAACTGACCAGAAGAAATTTATGATATTACATATCCCACTTTCCCCAGTAATATTCCTAAGTGTGTTTTTGCAGCAGAAATGTTAATGTGGTTGATTATACCTAAATCATTGTGTGTGTGTGTGTGTGTGTGTGTGTGTGTGTGTGTGTGTCTATGTCTGTGTGTCTGTGTGCATCTGTGTGTCTGTGTGTTTAAAGTGGGACTTCAGTAAGAATCCCCAAATCACAGAAGGGTTGTTCTTAGCACTGAATGATTATAAAATTTATATGAAAGCAAAAGACCAAAAGTAACCACAGCACTAGTGCAGACAAAGAAGCAGTATACAGCATGTTAGTGGTAATAATGTTCTCTGGAGCCAGACTGCCTGGTTTACAATCCCACCTATGGTACTTACTCATTGTAACTTAAACATGTTACTTAACCTCTCTGTGCCATAGTTTCCTCATCTGTAAAACCAGGAAAACAAAAATACCTATCTTATAAGACTGCTTTGAGCATTGACATGAGTTAATTTGCAAAGGGCTTAGAACAATACTTGACATAAAATGGGTTCATAGTGTTGATTAAAAACAAAAAAAAAGGTTGTGAGGAATTGCCCTATATGGCACACATTAATTAAGGCAGAATAATACTGCTGCGAGAAGAGGACAAAGCAAACTACAGGAACTAAATAGACATCCAAGGAGAGACTCATTCTTGGATTTAACTTTGGTTTTGTTTTTATAACATTCCTATGACTTATTTATCTTATAACTGGAAGTTTGTACTTGTTAATCCTCTTGCCAGATTGTTTACTATGAGTCTGTTTCTATTTTGTTTTTTTTTCATTTGTTTTGTTTTTAGATGGTGTATGCAAGTTAAGTCATATTATTTGTCTTATTCTGTCTAACTTATTTCACTTAGCGTAATACCTTGTTAGGTCCACCCATGTTATCACAAATGAGAAGATTTCATTCTTTTTTACAGCTCAGTAATAGTCTGGTGTGTGTGTGTGTGTGTGTGTGTGTGTGTGTGTGTGTGTGTGTATCCTATCTTCCTCATCCATTCATCTATCAATGCACACTTGGGTTTGGGTTGCTTCCCTATCATGGCTATTATAAATAATACTGCAATGACCATAGGGGTGCATATATCTTTTTGAATTACTGTTTTCATTTTCTTTGGATAAGCACCTAAAAGTGGAATTGCTGGATCATATGGTAAACTTTGATATATCACTGAGACTTACTTGAATAAAACTTTGATATATCACTGAGACTTACTTCAGATTCCTGAGGGAAGGAGAAATATTCAATAAATAGAGCTAAGAATGGGTCATTAATAAGGAAAAAATGAGATTGAGTTTATCACACAAATTATACAAATCAGCTTTATATAGGTTAAGAACTTTAAAAAGCAAAATCCAAAACTTTAAAACTTTTAGAAAGAAATATAGTTGCATGCCTTTATGATCTTGGTTCAGATAATTTTTTATAAAAGATTTCAAAAGTACAAAACTTAAAAAACCCTGAACAATCATATGATGTGAAAATTAAGAGCCTTTGTTTCTCACAATGCACTTTAAAGAGAGTGAGGAGAGTGTGAGAAGTTATTTGAAATTCTTATAGTCAGCAGAGGACTATAATCAAGTATACATATATCCTATAAATTAAAATAATACAGAAAATTAATAAAATGGGCAAAAGTATTAATAGACACATCACAAAAGATGTATATAGCCAATAAACTTCTGAAAAGTCACCCAACTTTACTAGTAATTGGGAGAATGTTGATAAAGAACTTGAGATATCATTCTCCATCACTCACCAATAGAATTTAAGAAATCTTCTGATGGAACTGTCATTTGGAGAGGACACGGATCTTTTACCCATTTGTGGTAAGAGTGTAAAATGATACAACCACTTTGGAAAACAGTTTGGGCATTGTTTTATAAAGCTGAACATTCCTGGATACATACCATTCTTAGATATTTTTGCAGGAGTTCTTGCACGTATGTGCTGGAAGATGTCACAAAATGTTCATCATGTCACTGCTCATAATAGCAAAAAACTGGAGACAACAAAAGCATACATAACACTGGAATGAATAACTATATTATGGAATTTTTATAAAATGGAGTAGCATACAGCAATAAAAAATTGATCTATAATTAAACATCATGGATGAATCTTAGCATCATAATCTGGGGTGAAAAAGGCAATAAAGGAAGTATTAGAAGACTCCTTACTCTATGGTACTCTTTTTAAGAAGTTCAAAAACAGGGGCACCTAGGCGGCTCAGTTAGTTGAGAGTCCGGCTTCAGCTCAGGTCATGATCTCGCAGTTTGTGAGTTTGAGCCTTGTGTCAGGCTCTCTGCTGACAGCTCAGAGCCTGGAGTCTGCTTTGGATTCTGTATCTCTCTCTCTTTGCCCCTTCCCCACTTGTGCTCTCTCTCTCTCTCTCTCTCTCTCCCTCAGAAATAATAAATGAATAAACTTAAAAAAAAGTTCAAAAACAAAAACATGAACCAGTATATTGTGTACGTATGTATGTGTGGGTCATAAACCTATGAAAACAAGTATCAACAAACAAAATTCCATGTTATGGTTATAATTCCTTTTACCATTTATCAATTGCCTTAACCCCTCTTCAGACCTCTTCGAGTCTTTTCCTTTAACAATAACTTCAACTGTTACTTTTATGCAGACATTATCAACCATGATGTCTTGGATTTGTTGAATTTTATAGATTGAAAACATTCTTTTTGAGAGAGAGATATTTATTTATTTCTCCCCTTTATTTCTTATAAATGATTTTCTTCACCCACCACATTGCTTTTTTTATCTTTATTTAGTCTGAATGAACTAACAAGACATTTTTTTTAACCTTTAAGCCCCAAATTAAAACATGAATCTGATGAATCCAAGACTCATGAGTTTAGATACCACGATTGTACCTATTGTAAGTACACTTCCTTTCTGGGTGAAGAAAAAGCATCTATAGCTTTTTGTCTATAGACAATCTCTAGAAAAAGATGGTCTTCACTCACATATCAACTATGATACCTACATGCTATGCAACTCTGGGCAATTTACCCTACATTTCTGAATTCAATGCCTCATTTGTCAAATTGCCGTCATAATGATATTCATCTCAGTGTGTTTTTGTGAGGTTAATTGAGATAATACAAAGTTCTCAGCTTTGTTATGTTACATAGGAAGTGTTAAAATTAAAAACAGTTATCTACTAATACTATTAATAAGCAGGCTGTTCATTTTTTATAGTAAAGTGAAGATGGGTGTAGTTTATGAACTGGTTACAAAATCAAATCATCCTACCACTTCGGGTTAACACATAAGTAAAGATTGTCCATAAGACTTTTTGCTGTAATCAGTCATGTATACATATCCTGGAAGTTTGCCATGCCACAAAGAATAAGCATTAGTCTACATGTTTCAGTAAATCATTCTATAATTGCTACTCCCTTCATCCCTGTTACAACCTTCTCTCCCTTAATACTACAGCAGTGACAGTCGAAGGTTTCAGGTAAAATAAAATACTCCTTTTTTCAAATGTTCTCATAGTATCTTGTGCATAACTCTGTTATCATGCTTTTTACACTCTAATTGTTTTGTAATGTCTCTTTCAATAAAACTGGAAGGAAGAAGAGAGGGAAGGAAGAACAGGAGAGGGAGGAAAGAAAGAATAGCAAGAACAGATTCAGAAACTCTTTATATTTTCCTGAATTCTGTTGCAGGTGTTTGGAATTCTCCTTCCACTCAAAAATACAATATTTATCCTCTTATATTTTCATAGATGTTTGGAACTTTTTGGATTTGTATTAAGACTTACCCCATTTTTTAGGCATTATTTATATTGCAAGCATTTGTAATGCCTATTATTATTTATATGCATTATTCATAACTTTTGAAAACTATTGTATGCTCCGTTCTTGCTAGTTATTGACAATTCTTGCCTAATGGAATACCAACAATATCTGTGTCTCTCTCCAAAAGATAAGGTATTTTGTGAGATGTATTATAATGGTAAATAATAATCATTTCAAATACACTAAGTATCCATGTCTCTCTCCAAAAGATAAAGTATTTTGTGAGATGTATTATAATGCAAATAATAATCATTTCAAATATACTAAATTAAGTTGATGGTGACCAGAAAGTTGACAGCCAGTTTTTAGTAGGAACCTATAAATATAATAGGCTACTGAAAGAGGGAAAATAACACATAGTCATGCTATGATTTAGGTGAACTTAGCTAACTTTGTTTTATGGCATGGCTTCTAAGATCTCTGTATACATTTTCTTAAAAGATGACTTTCTTGAAAAACCTATTCATTTATCTGTTTAAAGAATGCCAGTAGTGTGTTTAACATAGGTGCAATTGAATAATAAAGTACTATTTCCATCCCAAGGAGACCATAATACTAAAATATGTTTATCTTTAAATACCACTTTTCTTGCAGACAAGATTTACTTTAACAATGCAAAAAAAGTAATAATAAAAGCAAAACAGAACAAAATAATAGAAAGTATTAAAAAAACTTTTAAAATTTAACTTATTTTAGCAATGGAGCAAATGAGACTGAACATTTCTGTGCTGTTTTTGCACTGAAATATCATAACTTTATTTTAATTATGACAAAACATCAGGCAAACCTAAATTGAGGAGCATCATACAAAGTAAATAATGAGTCTTTTTCAAAATGTCAAGTTCAGGGGCGCCTGGGTGGCTCAGTTGGTTGAGCTTCCGACTTCAGCTCAGGTCATGATCTCACAGCTTGTGGGTTCGAGGCCCACGTTGGGGTCTGTGCTGACAGCTCAGACCCTGGAGCCTGCTTAGGATTCTGTGTCTCCCTCTCTCTCTCCGCCCCTCCCCACACTTGTGCTCAGTCTCTTTCTCTCTCTCAAAAATAAATAAACATAAAAAAAAGTCAAGTTCATGAAAGAAAAGGGGAGAGAAAGCAAAGTCACACATTGGAGAAGAACCAAGAGAAATAACAGATACAACATGAGATCTAAGATACGATCCTTGAACAAAAAGAAGATGTGGAAAAACATAGTAGGGAAAAAGGCATAGTAAAAAAAAAACTGGTGCAATTTGAATAAAATCTGTAATGTGTAGTTAATAATGTAGTACCAATATTAATTTCCTGGTTTTATAATTGTATTTTGGTTACATATGGTGCTAATATTAGGGAAAGCTGAATGGAGGATATATAGGAATTCTCTATATTATTTTGCAACGTTAAGTCTAAATTTAGTTTAATATATAAGGTTTAAAAACTTTTCTAACTTTTACCAGCTTTATAAGTTGAATAGTAGAAAAGTTTTTACGGGAGCCCAAATCCCTAGTTTTCTTTTCCACACAGTACACTAATCCCCGTCAGAGTGAATATTCTCTAGATTAATTAGTGAAGCAAGTAAGTTTGTATGCTTCTTTTTATATTATCCTGAAATATTTGCAACTTGCATAAATAAATGTCCTAATATTAATATTTTAATAACATTAATGGACTATAAGCAGAAAAGAATCCCAAAACAAGTAATGAGTTAAATAAAATAAATCAAAGTGTCTCTTAGAAATACTACCAGTCAAATCTATCTAATCAGCAAGAGAGCTCATATATAAATTTGGATTAGATATTTCCAATAAGACTGAGTTATTGACCATGTCCTATCAAGGCAAGTTTGGTGGTAAGTTACCATTAAAAAAAAAGTCACATCCGTTCCATTATGACCTGGCATCCCTAACTTGCAACAACCAGAGGAAAGAAATTGTGGGAAAATGTCAAATTCCACTAAACCTATATGTAAATCCATGGATTAACATAAAAGGGCACATGGAAAGAGGTTTTCTGAAAGAAAAGTCTAAATGAGACATAGCCTGAGGCTTAGAAACTTCTACACTGAAAATCTAATGACATTCAAGAAATAAAATCCTTGTTAAGTAAGAGTGATGTAAATTAACAACAACAACAAAAAGACTATTAGTGTATGAATTTGAGCTCAAGTCAGTTTGCAAATAATCTAGGTAGGAAATATTTTTGAAAGTTGTTATGAGCCAGGTATTCTGTTTTGCCTGAACATTGGTACTGATTCACCTCTGCAACCTTGGGCAATTAAATATCTTAGTTCCCAAATGCCTAAAAGTGGGATAATTCCATTAAATTTTTTTTATTATTATTAGTTTTACATTATGGGAGTTTTGATAAATGGAGTTTTGATAATGTATGGAAGGATTTTAAGTTCTAGGAAGCAAGGCGTAAATATTTTCTTAGTCACTGTTCTGTATAGAAAGAAGCTTTTTGGTTTGCTGGAAAAAGCGAGAAAACTCACCATGTTTGAGTTTTGAGAAATAGAGTCCACCAGGTGAAAAAGAAATCTGAAAATACTCTTCAGGATGCCAAGTTGGAAGAATAGAATTCCCTCACTTATTTCCTCTTATCAAATAATAAAATGATACACTAAGTGGAAAGTGAGGGTATGAATTCTTTGCTTAGAATTCTTGTCTTTGGTCTGAGAGATCCTTTTTAAGTAAAATGGCCAAGCTGAAAATACTGGTAAGCACTCGGAATGCCTTTAAACTCATAGTTTTTGTGAGTTCATAGGCAGCAACATCTGTGTGTGCTTTTGTCCCCCAATAACATTATTAAAACAGTAAGTGAAAAATTGCAAGAGCACAAGAATGGTCCTAGAGGACATAGAAAACATGGCCTTTAATAGAAAAGGATTTTTTTACAAATAGGTTGATTTCACAAAGGATCTCTTGGATTGTCATGTTTTTCTCTCTAAGGAGGAGTCTGATTTTCTCAGAGTGAGGCAGAAACAAAACAGAAAATCTCTTGTGAAATCATGTTTTAAACCACATTAACTTTCCACTGTGAGGACAGTGCTTCAGCCACAGCATATGTATACCTATGGTTTCTGAAAAGGAATGAGTTCAAGAAATGAACAGTTATTGGTTCTGGTTGAGAATTTTACCCCCTGAAAACATAATACCCTGGGTTCTCGTAGTGTTAAAATGTTAGCCAAGTTCACTAGTAGTCTATTTATCTCTGTTTCATATTTCAGTAGGTTACCTCTTCCTGTGGTGTCACAGGAGATTTGGCATTAAACAAGGATCTCTAAACAAAATTCCTTTGGTGGGGAAGCTGAATGTTAACAAACACAAACTTAAGAAGGGAAGTGACTATTGATGACAAGTTACTGTTCTGCAGGAACAAGCAGCCATTCCTTGAGAACTGGATGTAGCTCAGCTTGCTTGAGATGTTTGGGGGCTTTCTGTGCCTCTGATGTGACCCAAATATGTAGCAGAATTGAAACACAAGTAGGAGATCTACAGAGAAATCACTCAAGGTACAAGGTGAATTTTTAAAAGCCTTCATTTTCTGGATGCAAACTTAGTTATGACCATTTTCCTTGTAATGGAAAGTAACTCTCTCCTATAAGAGTAGATCTACCCATTGTTTCTTTTTGTCTTATTTCTTAACACGTTTTCAGTAAGAGTTAGCAATTTATTTATCTAGATTAGCAAAAAATAATAATCAAAATCCCACCTTTGAATGTCTTAGTTTTCAAATGAGTAGCCACTAACACAAACATTAAAGCACTGTATAGTCCTGGACCAACAGCATTGACATAATCTTTGAGTTTGTAAGAAATTCAGAGTCCCAGGCCCCACTCCAGCACTACTGGGTCTGCATTTTAGTAAGATCCTGAGGTAATCTCTTGTACATTAAAGTTTACAAGAACTACCTTCTATTAGAAGGTATTAGATTGGCAGATGTCTTTTCACTTCATAGCTGGTAATTATAATTGTTCTTTAATTCTGACAAATTAGGAGCTGCATTATTATGTATATGATATATGTATATGTATAGCTGTATTCTTGAGGTTTATAATTTAGAACTTACCGGAGATATCCGTGTAAAAAATAAGGCTACAATTGGATGTGTACAAATCATACTTTAATTTTTTTACATATACAAGTATATAAAAATTTATCAGGGATTTCCTGTTGTCAGAAGTCAGCCTTTTTTTAATTAGGTGTTTTTATTTTAATTCCAGTGTAATTAACATACAGTGTTATATTGGTTTCAGGTGTAAGATACAGTGATTTAGTAATTCTATACATTACTCAGTGTTCATCATACTAAGTGTACTCTTAATTCTCTTTACATATTTCAGCCATCCTCCCATCTACCTCCCCTCTGCTATGCTTTATTTTAAATGAGTTCCCTCAGTTAAAGTTAAGAAATAAGCCTTTTGATTGAAGGATTATATAGTGTATTCTCTACAGATTGTAACATAGTTAAAGGCAACATCCCTTACTTGATGCCAGACACTATAATTAGCTAAAAATTGAGCAAAAGAAAGTGCAGACTATAAGCAAATCTGTTCATTCCTTCAGGGAATGACATGGCTCATGATATCAGCTAAATACTAGGTATATACCAATAAATAGCCTATTGTGGGTTTAAATAAATATTTGTTGAATAAATGATTATGCTCAAGTGTAACTCTCACTTGCTTAGATCACAAGTCCCTATCTGGTGGAATCATTTTGAACTCCCAGGCCTGCCTTTGCCCTGTAGGATCCTCAATTGCCATTATCTTTCATCCCTTCCATCATTATAATGCTCTAAATTCATGAGGTGGTATTTCAATATGTAATTGTACTGACTTTGCTACTACCTTTCAAAAGTATATAAGATATCGCTACTGGGATTTGACATGGTATCATCCCTCTTTACATTGACACAGATATTGCTCCCACTGAGGAGACAGAGGGCTTTCTCCTTAATAGATTTGTTCACTTTTATTAGTCTTCCAAATGAACAGCAGCAGTTCAGCCTTATAGCCTTCTCTTAAATAATTTGAGAATTTGAGACATCTAGCAAAAACATTTAGTCAATAAGTATGTATACAGTACCCACAATACTTAAAGTTGTTTTTAGGTCACTTTTGGGGAATAATGGACATGAATGAGAACAAACATGAAACAGACAGATGGTGATAACAATTAGAAGGAAATATATAAACAAAGAGATGTGATGGAAATAAACTGGTTGTGGGAAGCTATTTTAGGGCAGGATGGTGACTGAAGTTCCCTTCAGGAAGTGATGATGCTTGAGGCTTGTAGAAGTAGAAACCAGAAAATTGTAGGGAAAGAGTGAGGGAAAGAAAGGAATCAAGAGTGGTATGTAGGATTTAGCTTGAGTAACTACATGGTTTGTTTTGTGATTTTTTGAGACAGTGGGTTCACAATAAAAATGAATGAGTTAATAAATGAATGAAAATATTAATGAAAAAGTTAATGAACCTATGAAAATTTTCCTGTATCTGTTTGTGAGGGTGTTTGAGTGATATATCACAGTGTCCCATTCAGTGTTATTCCTCATAAATTCTACCAGTATATTGTCAAAGCACCTTGATTCTTTCCTACTTCAAGGTGAGTTCCCAACACCACCACCCCAGTCTGGAGCATTCTCTTGGAGATTGGTAACAAACGACCTTATCCTCTCTATTTATTAATTCCCATAACCTTGCATTGATTCTAGTAGGCACAACTAGTTCTGACAATCCTGAAGGTAGATATGTAGAGACATTCCTTAGGATACTTATTTCACAAGATAGTACTTGAAAAGTTGGTTTAAAACGTGTGAGAAATGTCTCACAAATTTTATAACACAGCAACACATTTTTGGTTCTATGAGCACATATGGAGCCACAATGCTGTCCATCTCTATCATCTCTCATGTTGATTTCTCCGTATGGACCAACATGTATTGATCTCAGATATAAGGAGTAGCTGTGCTCACGTCAGTGGTCTGTGAATAGAATACAAAAGGAGTGAGCTGTGCTCATGTCAATGGTCTGTGAATAGAATACAAACGCTGAGTCCTTACTTGCAAAGAGAGGTAGGATGTGTTGTGGAAAAATGCTATGAAAATATGTGAATTACAGTTTTCTAAGACAGCAGATGAAAGAACCAAATTCAGGGTCACAGTACTTTTCTCTAAATGCAGTTGTATTTGAATATCTTTGATTCTTATGATCTCTTAATATCATTGTCCCATGAATATTTGGATATTTGATATTTAGGATTGTTTTCTCAATTATGCTGATGATTCTTAAAGTTGAGCTCATACAGATAGTCATGTGCTATATCATTAATTGATGAGAATTTTTAGCACAAGATGATTTAATTGCTCTTTGATTAGGAAGTATATAAATAAATCAGCTGTGGAGTAGTCAGAACTTGGAATCAACGACTTAATTAAAAAACATATATATATATATATATATATATATATATATATATACACATATATATACACATATACACACACACACACCATCCAACGCTTAATGTATGCAGCACACATATGACATTACTCACTCTTAAAATTTAGTTGATTACTTTATCCTTGAGGTTTTCTAAAGGGTTTTATCTGCGTTGAAACTAATAGGATTATAAGGTCCTGGCTGGTTTCTACCTCTAAGAGAAGAGAAACTATTCATGTCTTTCTCACACAGAATAGGCTTAGGTTCATTGCTGAGTTGCTTTTGGTCTATGGATGTTAAAAGAAAATGTATTTACAGTCTTTCAGCCTTTTTCTAGATATACTAGATGTTTATCATGGCTAAGAACTCTATCTCCCCAGTTTCTGATTTAAAACTGTGATTATCATAGATTACTTAAATAAATTATCATTAGTAATTTTTATTTTATTTTTTTAAATATTTTTTTTTGAGAGAGAGAGAGAAAGTGCACAAGCATGGGAGGGGCAGAGAAAGAGAGAGAGAGGCAGAGAATCCAAAGCAGGCTCCAGGCTCCAAGCTGTCAGCACAGAGTCTGACATGGGGCTCAAACTCACAACCATGAGATCATGACCTGAGCTGAAATTGAATGTTTAACCGACTGAGCCACCCAGGCACCCCCGTAATTTTTATTTTAAATTATAGCTATGACATGTGTCTTACCAGAAGCACATTTGCTTGAGAGACTGAGGTGTCTTTTAGAAGAAAATCCATCCTAAGAGAAAGGGGAGTCAAGTGAATAAATATGACCCCTACAAATTTTTAGTTTTTAGTATAGTGATGGTTACTCAGATTTGTTGCCAGACCCAGATCTCTTTCAGTTTGTTTTAGTGTTCTCTGCTAAAAGAAATTTCATTATAAGTCAGAGAAGACACATATCAAATGTTTTCACTCATATGTGGAATTTGAGAAACTTAACAGAAGACCATGGCAGAAGGGAAGGGGAAAAATAGTTACAGAGAGGGAGGAAGGCAAACCATGAGACTCTTAAATACAAAGAACAAACTGAGGGTTGATGGGGGGGGGTGGGAGAAAGGGGAAAATGGGTGATCGGCATTGAGGAGGGCACTTGTTGGGATGAGCACTGGGTGTTGTATGGAAGCGATGAACCATGGGAATCTACCCCCAAAACCAAGAGCACACTGTACACACTGTATGTTAGCCAGTTTGACAATAAATTATATTTTAAAAATAAATAAAAATAAGAGAAATCTCATTAAAAAAACCTCTGTGACAATGTAGTACATGAACAGCACTTTTTGGATATCCATTTGGAAAAGTAAAATAATAAAATGGAGAAAAGCATTTCTTTACCACAGGATAGAATAAGCCTGGTCACGATCACATGGAGTGTTTCAAAGAACACATCACTTTCTGACACCCAGTGGTTCCAAGCATCAACTGACTGCTAGTAGCAATGTCTAAAAGAGGAAGTCCTAGAGTCACTCCAGTAGACAAAGGGACCCTGTTGGGAACAGAAATACCAGGACAAGTGGTTTGTGACTATATTCTTCCTAGTGACAGTGGTAGGAAAATGGCAAAGTGAGATGAACCAACTTTGACAAGTGACCTGGTTTGAATTCTGTTCTATCCATTTAATAAATGTATAACTTGGATAAATTATAATTTTGAGTGAGTTTTTAATCATTTTAATCCATACACACACACACACACACACGCACACATAATATATATACAGTTGTGTACTGCATACCTTATATGTTTGCTATGCAAATTAAATTGCATAGTGGATATGAAGCACCTAGCATGGTGCCTTCCTTGTTGAATGAGTTCAAAATGTTAGTTCTCTTTCTCTCCTTTCTCTGTATTGACTAAGAACCAAAGAGAAGAAACATAAGGCAAATGGTGGGAAGAAAGAGAATCTAAATGAAAAAAAAAATGAACAAGAGAACATGATCTACATGAAATATTGGGAAGAGAGATGATTGAGAGACAGATGAACTATTGAACACATATACTGCCTTATATAAATGATATTGGAGAAAGAAGAGTTAGAGAAGGGAATAGCTGATTGATGATAGAAAAAAAAATAAAACAGGAAAATTTGCTAAATGTGTAAGATAAAAACTATTATGAGAAATTACAGTGCATTGAAGAACAAGTGCGTATTAGTTTGCTAAGAACATGGAAACTGCATAGAATATTGTCAAGAGAGTTGTATTACATCATTTGAAAATAACATTTTTATTCTCTCTTTTGATTAAATCCTCCTAGAAGCTTGGAGTCTAACAGGCATAACATATCTCCCAGAGTTAGACACTGACTGCATCAGAGTCTTTAAAACAAAAACAGCAAACAAACAAAAACCAGACACTTGCCTGAAAAAAAAAAAAGAGTAAATGCAGATAACTCAGTGGTGATTGAAGCCAATTCATTATTTCTAAAAACGGGTATATAAAAAGATATTGAAATTAGTTTATGTGTTACAAACAGGATTTATACTGAAAGGTTTTCTAATCCATATTCTAGAGTTTATATAGGAAAAACAACACACACACACACACACACACACACTAAAATAATAAATAATTTCTGGTAGTTCCTAGGGTCACATATTGATGTGATACATCTAAATGATGAATTTATCTACATGGAAGATTAGCATCTAAATGGAATTATTAAAATTCTTCAAATTATAGATTCATGCAGACCGTTTATTGCTCTTTGATCAAGGTTTAGATAAAAGAGTCTTAGAGTAGATATTTAAGACACAATTTTTGAAAGGTCATTGATGATTCATAGATATTTTATGTAAATGTAAAAGTGTTTTCTCCTTTTGACTCAACTCACTGTGGTGTAAAATTTCTTTAAATCTTTATTTGAACCTCAGTGTTTTTTATATTACTTATTTGAACTTTCAAAAAATATCAGTAGAGTAAAGTTAAAGATAAGTAATGGGCCAGTATAAGTCAAGTTGTACCTGCTTTGTTATTAATAACTATAGATTGAATACTTAATTATATGTCCTATTCAGTCATCCACATCTATATGCAATGATTAAGCTAAAAAACTGGCTAAAAATGATTAGTGATAGAATTAGAGTATTTCCCATGTTCCTATTATTAGGCCAATCATTTAAGAATATGCAAATGTATGGAGATAATGGAGGGGAATTTAACAGATACATTTCACTTCTTTATAGCTGTCAGTGGTAAAGATGCATATTATTTCTCTCCTTAGACCAGCTTGTTAGCAGAACATAGTACATAATAGGGGTTTGCAGTAAGGATCTTATACCAGAGACAATAACCTTCCCCAAAAAAGCTTAAATAAAAAAATTTTTTAAATGTATAGGAGATCATCTTTTAGTTCTGCCCTTAGTAAACCGGCAAATGTGTTTTGTAAACCCAGAAAGGATATTTATTTTTTCTTAAATTGAGGACAAACGAGTCCACCGTTATTTCAAACTATCCAGTAACATGGAAGCTTTACATAAACAAGGGAAAATGTGTTTATTTCATAGGAAATAGTGGCTATCTTTGCTTCTGAAATTTATTTTGAATGTAAATAAATTCAATAAATTCTGGCTGTTTCCTCACTTCCTGAATAATGCTAAAACTGGATAATTTTCAGTGGTGGCTACAGTTACCTCTCAGGTTAGGGGAATTAAATTCTGCACTGTTAATAGTGGAAATAAATAAAACAGTGCAGCGTCCAGCTCAGGTTATAATGTTTTTTTGGCACTTCTGCCAACTTGACTAACACTGGAAAAAAAAGGGCTTTTTTGAAGGGACACCTCCTGTTGAGCAATAGTGCCTCCCCTAATGTTATTTTTCTGTCTTCTTTATTATGTTCACCTTAAGCAGCTATTGCCAGGGACCCTGGTGTTCACCCCCTGTTGGAAGTTGCTACTGCTGAAAAGAATGCAGAGTCAGAGATTTAAGAGGGTTTCCTGGTGCCTCTGGCTCAAGTCCAGTACTGCTGTAGCTTCTCTGTTGCTGCAGTTCTCCATGAGGGTATTTACTACCAAAAGACCTAATGCATGCAAGTCATTTAGAAAGATGTTAAAGGCATTTAAAACTGAAGTGGATGAGAAAAAAACAATATGTATAGCAATAAACAGCAGTGTCAAGCTGTGGTGGGGACAAAAGGAAAACCAAAAATGTTGCCTTGTGCTTGAGGTCATGTAGTTCTCTTCCTTGCAGGCATGCCTCTGCTTTCTCCCTTGCTGGGAAAATTCAAGCCACTGAATGCTCAGCACGGAGTGTCTCCTCCCAGCATTCCTACCTGCACACTCTGGCTTCCCTTCTGTTACCAACCCTATTAGTCTTTAAGGATAAATTCTTCCCTTATGTACTAGATCCTACCCCTCTCTCTTAGGGATGTTGCTCAAGTTTTCTTCGGTCTCTTCTGTATCAGCAAAATTCTCTATTTCCTGGGTCAAGACCATCAAACATTAAAATATGCTAATATTTATATCTTAAAATTATTGTGATTTCAAGCCCATTGTAGTTATGACCCATTTCACTGTCCTTACAGAAAAATGCTTAGAATGGAATTAGTGCCCACTACCAGCAATTATTTTCTTCCCAGACTCCCTTAAAACTACTCTAATAAACATTCCATTCCCACCACGACACTGAGACTAACATAACTGAAGACTTTCATGGTGCTAAATCCAATAGTTAATACGCAGTCCTGATCTTACTTAGACTTTTAGTAAGTAATACTTTCTTTTCCCCCTCAATGGTGTACACTCCTTGTTTCCTACTACCAGTTGGCCCCTCCTTTGCTTTTTCCTCTACTGGTTCTTCTTCCTTTTCATGACTTCTAAACTTTTTGAGAATGTTCCATAATTCAGTCCTTTGACTTTTTTTTCATTTCTCAGTTCATACTCACTCATACAATGCTATAATTTTAAATATTGTCCATATGCTGATCACTCCTAAAATTTCATCTCCAGCCGAACCTTCTTCTCATCTCCATTTTGGTGTCTAATAGACACCTCAAACTCAACATGTGGAAAAGGAAACTCCATAGCTCACATCAAACCCTCTGGCAATTTCTCTCATCTGTACCTTCAAATTATATCTCAAATTGTACCACTTGTCACCATGGGTTTGCCTCCTTCATTTCTCAGTGAAAGCACTGCTATTAGCCTCCCTCTTTCCTTGATTTTTGTCTTGCCCCCTTGGAGCCTATTCTCAATAGAGAAACCAGAGTGATACTATTAAATGTAAATTTGATCATGTCTTTCCATTGCTCAAAACACTCTGATGTCTCTTCATCTCATTCAGAATAAAAATCAAAGCCTTTTTCATGGTGTACATGTCCTATAAGATCCATCTCCCCATTGATTTTCTGGCCCCTATATATTCCAACTCTGTCCCCTGCCATCTCTGTCCCTTCCATGCTGGTCTCCTGTCTCTTTTAACATGCCAGGTATTCTCCCACATCAGCGCTTTTGTCTTCACATTACCTCTGCCTGGGGTGCTCTTCCTCCCTGTGTTTGTAAGACTTGCTCCTTCACTTCACGTTTTTGCTCAATGACATGCTTTGTATGGATTTTCCAGACCACCCTACTTAGAATGCAACTCTTCATCACCCTCTTTATTTTTCTTTTCTCTGTAAAATTTACTACCTTCTAATATATTATAATGTCTGTCTTTCTCTTATAGAATGTTTAAATTTACAAGGGTAGGGGAGTACTCAAGTACTATACCAAGTACTTAGAATAGTATGTTGCATGGCATGGCATGTAATAGGTTCTAAAAGTGTATTTGTTGGATATATTTTCATTGGACTGAGTGAAAGATATATTTTCATTGGACTGAGTGAAAGATACACAACTTTTTTTTTTAATTTTGAGAAGGAAATCTACCAGATTTCCTTAGAGGGCCAAAAACATTTTAGGCTTTGATAAACCACTAACCTCCAATCTATTTTCAGGCAGCTTTAAAAATTGATTGTGACATTTTCAAATTCAGAGTGGTAGAATCTGAATTTTGGAGTCATACTGCCAATGAATTCAGCTCACCAACTTGTGGAATATTGGGCAAGTCATTTAATGCCTCTGTTCAGTATCCTCTTCTGATAAATAGGGATAGTAAATAATAAACCATTTACATTATTTATAACATTTGACTTACCAAACAACGCTCTGATATAAAGTCTGTATATAATATCTAGTACATAAGATTAATTAAGTTGTAGATGTTAGTATTGTATTACTGCTTTTGGCATTGCTTGATGTGTGTGTGTTTCCTTCTGTCTGGCTCACTGTTGCCCTACTTCCTACTTGCTACAGTGGCTGGTTGATAGAAGAGAGGGAGTCTGAGGATAGAAGAAGCAGTAGACATTAAGAAGGGCCAGGGCTTGTGATAGGCCATCACACAACAAAGTGCCAGTTATTCCTTGATTGTTTGGTGAGTACACGTTTAGATATACTAATGGCCAACAGCAATTTAGACAGAATTTGTTTCTAAGTGGATAGGAATGACAGAGTTGTTTTCATCCTGTGACTTTTTTCCTGTATAATGCAGACATCAAAACTCCATTAAGATGCAGTTGATTTTTAAAGATATTTGCACCTGAGGCACCTGGGTGGGTAAGTCAGTTAAGCATCCTACTCTTGATTTCAGCTCAGGTCATGGTGTCACAGTTCGTAAGTTCCAGCCCTGCATCAGGCTCTGTGCTGACAGTGTGGAGCCTGCTTGGGATTCTCTGTTTCTTCCTCTCTTTCTGCCTTTTCCTTGCTCTTCTCTCTCTCTCTCTCTCTCTCTCTCTCTCTCTCTCTCTCTCTCTTTCAAAATAAATAAACAAAAAAATAAAGATATTTGCACCTGATTTTTAATATTGATTCCAATCAGTATGACAAAGAGTAGAAATTAGAGAAGGCTATTTAGAAATTACCAGAAAACTTGTATAATAGCATGTGTCATACTTCTAAAATTTACATAGTTACAGCATTGTTCTTGGAATCTTATTTGTGGAAAATGATGTTATTCTCCAGGTCCATTCATTCCCCAATGGTGAAGAAAGTGGAAATTTTTTCATTCTTATCCCCAAACAGAAATTAACAATTGCAATGTAAGGAATGTAATTGATCATGACCATATTCATGATCATATTGAAATACAACATGCACTTTATTTTAAAAATGAAACTACTTAAAATCTATGTCAAATAGCTTTCTTTGACATCAAATTTGATTAATTAGGACCCAGCCCTGAACTAACATCAATGAGTGTGATTATGCTGAGATATCCCTGATAGTCATACTTAAAAACTCCAATCCTATCTTTGATTCCAAAAGCACAATATAGATTTCTTGACACTCTGTTACTTACAACCTGATGAACATGTATAATCTGCATCTATGCTTTATCATGTATCCTTTCCACTGTATTGGAATCTCTGCTTCTGACATGAAAATTGTCAACACACATAAACAGGCTTAGTTTAGTGTATATATAGAAATCTCTGTTTGCTGCTATATATGTGTTGTCTGCTAGCCTAATTCTTGCAATAGAACACTTCTTGCTCTGTAATTTTATTGTCTGCTTCCGTATTTCCTGCTTTATCACTTCAAAACATACCAAAGTTCTTGAACATCTCCATATCTAACTCAACAGGACACATTTAAGTTATGCTTATAATTAGGAATTTCTATTCCTCTGTAAATGAGAAAGAGATTCTGAATATTTCTAACCTCTCAAAGTCAAATGTATGTATGTTGTTTCTGAAGATCACTATCATTCCCCAAGCCTGTGGTGTTCTCATTGAAATAAATTAATTTCCAGTTGCACAGATGTGTCCAAATGCTTTTCACTTGAAAGTGAATTGCTCATTCATCTCAAGTGCTTTATTATGTAAACGTCCTATAGTTATTCTTTAATTAAATAATGACACAGGTAATCTAGTAGTGAAGATATTAAGGAGACTTAACATATAAATGAATTAAGGAATGATGATACCTGAAGCAGCACCTACAACAGAGAGTGCATAAAGAAATAAGATGTTATGAAAGAGTAAAGCTTTTTTGTTTTCTTTTTGTTTGTTTTTTTTGTTTGTTTTTAATTCTGTTCTAAGATAAATGAATACAAGCTAAAATCTGGGAAAGTTAATTGAATATCTTTCAGTCCAAGGTTGCCAATTCAACCTGAGAAACCTCTTCAGAATATGAAAACAACACTACTTTTAGATTCTCCTGCTGTTTTTGATGACTATTTAGGCTAGTATGTTTAAATTTTTTACTGTGTTTGCATGGTACAATTTACTGATGTAAAAAAAAAAAAGAAAGAAGGCTCTCTTTCACTTGCTATCCAACTTCTGTTTATTTCAGTCTTCTGTTTGTTGGTTTCTCAATATTAATTGATTAATTAAAATAAAGATTTATGGTGCTGAATGTCCAGGTACTTTCCTATCAGCTTTTTTACATTTCGGAAACTTGTGGTAGTGAGGGAGGAAGATAACAATTCTCCATTCAAATATGTTGAATACTATGTCTACTATTGACATTTTTGTAAAAAGGAAAGAAACTCGGAGTGTGTTCTCTGTTTCTTCAGCAACACTAAAGCCTCTTGAAGAGGTTCTTCTCTTGTGGGTGTCAAGGTGGTATAATGACTTTTCTGAAACTCACAGGCCTACATTTTTTTTCTCCACTAAGCTCATACAACTTTGCCTTTCCATGAAGTCTCTTAATTTGGTCTACTCTGGGTGCCTCCATGAGCATCTTTGGAACCAAACAAATTCAGGATGTCTTAGACTCTAAGATGTCTAAGACCCAGTGTGGCTCTTTACTCTTTACTCTGTTGTACTTTTTGTCATTAAAAAAAGAGAAAGAGAGAGAATTTACTCTGGCCCATTTAGTTGCAGGTTTTTCAGCTGAAGGTTTTTAGCAAAATTGTTCTTCTGCTATGAAATAGTCAAAGCCAAGAGCTTTTCCTATAGGCCTATCTGATGAAAAATCCCAGAGGGAGATTCTATAATAAGAAGACTACTATGCATGTTTTTTGAATGTGAAGAAAAGACACACTACTATGTGTTCAGCAGGAAGGGTAGTAACAATGATATGTACTAAAATTTATTGATCACATAGTAGGCACCATGCCCTTACTATTTGCTTTAAATATATTATTTCTACATTATAGATATTTCTGTGAGGTAATTATTATTATTATCTTTATTTGACAGTCAATAAGGTGCCAGATCACTGGGTTTAATTACCTGGCCAAGGTCACACAGTAACTTTGAAAGGATGGCAGCCCCGAATCTATATTTCTCTGACCGTTTCCATAGAATCACATTGCCATTGTCTAATTGTTATTAATTCTGCTATTAAAGCTTTACTCTGACCCTGAAAAATGTACCCTAGTTACTTAATCTTTGAGAGTCTCTGGTATATTTACTGTAAAATTGAAATAATAATCTTATCCTCTTCAATCAACACAAGTGAAGAGAAAATAAAGTCATGTATATAAATAGCTCTGTAAATTATAGATCACTATTAATAAACATCTTAGTAGTATTATACTATTTTGAAAAACAATTGTAATTATTTCTCAACTGATTATGGAGTGAAAGTAATGGAGGCTATGAATAAGCCCAAACAAATCATATTTAGTTCAAACTGGGTTAAAATTGGGTATAAAAGTTATTTAACATAGATTTATTTAATTAAAATTAAATCCTGCATTTGAAAACACATTTGCAGAAAACATTTTTACAGATATTACCTCAAAATGTAAAATTTAAAAGAAATATAATAGTTAAGGAGCAATGCAAGGACAAAAATTATGAACAAGGGCAAAAATGACCCTCACTGTGCTAAAATAGACCATTTTTCTACAGACAGGAACATTTTCTACAATGGAATTCTAATTTTTCTGCATTACAATCAGATCTGGATTAACCAGGTTTAATCCAAGTCTCTTTCTCATCCTTTCTTCATTCAAATGTCCAACATCTCTGACAGATCCAATTTACAACCACAAGTTCTGTGCCACTTGCCCCTCACCCCACCCTAGTTCGTCAATCACTATCAAGAAAAGGAAGTGAGCATTGTTCCAGGGCATTGCAAGCCTGATAAACCTACATAATAACCAATGTGGCAGAGTACATTGTCCTCATTTCAACATGTCAACATGTTTTTTCTCCCCTCTGCCCCATAACTTAATCTGCACATCAGAGGTGAAGCTACATTTCAACATCTTTGAGGGATTATTTGCCTATAATTGAACAACTTGTTTACTCTCTCTCTTTCTGTCTTTCTTTCTCTCTTCCTCTCCCTCCATTCCTCTTGATAATAGATAGATAGATAGATAGATAGATACATAGATACATAGATACATAGATACATAGATACATAGAGAAAGGGATTCAACACACACACACACACACACACACACAGAGTCATCCCACCCTGGCTATAAATAATATGTGTTTGACTCCCAATCCTAACTTTCCTGTTGCTTGAGCCTAGTTAGTTTCAAAATAATTTTCTTTTCAACCTCACCTGGCACAGAACACTAACAATAGGACAATGATGGGTAAAGGGAACATGAAGAATGGATACTTACAGTCAGAGAGAGAAATGAGGCTTTATGTTACATTAAAAAAAGAGGTTATGAGGCCAAACTCCTTTCTAGATTTCTACCCCTCACCACTGCCACAATCATACTACACCTCTGAAAGAGGGTTTGAATATAGTAAAGATTAACTAATAAGACTATATAACTGCATAGAAAAAACTGAAACTGTACCTTCAGTAGCCCACCGGATTGACCTCTCTAGCATATTGATATTTCTGCTTACAATGCTTCTGCTCCTATAAGTGACCATAGACTCTTACATTTGATATCTCAGGCAGATTTTTTGTTAACAAATTCTACATATTTCAGAAAGAACAAGATATGTATTGTTAGAAACAATATGCTAATCCTTTAGTGTTTGTAACAGCTTAGTGATGAAATGTAAAGTATACAAAGAGAGAACTTGACTGCAACTGAAATTTGTGAGTCAAGGACAGGGTCACGCATTCTAGTGAGACACACTTTAACAGCCTATCTGAAAAAAAAGGGATAGAAATTCAAAAGATGCACAGGTTGTCTCAAGTCTTATGAGGCAGTTGGAATTTCTGCTTATGCACTATAGGAAAATCCTATGTATAAAAAATATAATATAGTAAGCAACCTGTATGTCATCTTAAATAAGTCATTATCAATCACTATGCAGGAAAAAACTCTTGTTTTCAAAATATCTCAATCCAAAGTTATCCTTATTATTATTTTTTAATGAAGGCACAATACATGTATTTTTCAAGTTAGAAAGAGAAGTAGATGAATTTCATAGTTTAAAATAATGTCTCATTTTGCTATTTTAGCTTCTTTGGAATCACAGCAAAAGTCCAAATGAAGCTTAATTATTTTATTTAAAATATTGTTTTTAAGAAAACAAGACTATTGAGAATAGTAACAAAATTGAATACTTGAAATAGTATGATCCATTTATCTAAATGTCACTTGATTATATTGTATTAAATGATGAGTAATTTATGATGCTAAATTTTAATGTTTTGATGTTTAAACTTTTAATTTTTTAAAAGGATTTATGTATGTATGTATGTATGTATGTATGTATGTATGTATATATGTATGTATGTATTTTTGAGAGAGAGAGAGCACATGCAGGCAGGAAAAGGGCAGAGAGGGAGAGAGAATCCCAAGCAGGCTTTGTGCTCAGTGGGAAGCCCAACATGGGGCTCCATCTCATGACCCTGAGATCATGACTTGAGCCGAAATCAAGAGTTGGATTCTTAACCAACTGAGTCACACAAGTTTCCCTAAACTTTTAATGTTTAAATGTTAAATATATGGATTTTTAACCAAAATAATTTGGTTTTAATAATCAAATTCTGAAAATTAAGTCATTAAGTCTGTCTACATGATAATGAGGACCTAAAAGATCTATTGAATAATGAGTGAATCACAGAAACCATCCCTTAAACTGTATGCTGGTACTTGATTTCAAATCCTAAGTTTTTCAAAGATATATATATATATTTTATGAATCTAAAACAGAAATAAACAGACAAAGACTCATGCTTGGAGTCCGATAATTAAGTCGTTATAAAGTCTAAGGTGGCCATATCCTAAAGCAAGGTGGGCATGACTTGGTATATATCTACACATTTAGTTTGCATTTTGAATACCTGAATGGTATGTGATGGAGAACCCTGGAAAATTTTAAGCAAAAGAGTGATATAAATATGTTAAAAAAATTACTCTGGCAGTGAAAGTTTTCTACAGGAGTCAGGGGAAACTTTTACAAGACTACTAAAATAATCCAGTAAGGCAAGGTGGTGGGGAAAAGATGAGAGGATTTATTAAGAGGCTTTTTGATAATTGGAGTCTCTAGAATTTGCTGATGATTTAATCCAATGCAAAGTTAAAGGAGGAGAAAGAATCCTATGGTGAATCATAGATCAGGTAAGTAGAAGTGAAATCCTTCCCAAGATAAAACCAAGGGAGGAGGGACAAGTTTTCCGAGAAGATGACAAATCTTTTTTGGCCACTATATATGATTGAAGGGACTGTGGAATATCTTGTAGAGATGCCTATTGAGGAGACAGAAGTTTAGACATGGATATAGAATTGAGGTCAGAGTTGTTCATCATTTTCTTATAGGGAATCATTAAAGTGATATCTGTAATACATTAATAAATGAACTCATACACGTAAAGCTGGAATAATGACTGGGACATGGAAACAACTCCATAAATGTTACCTACTATTACAATCTCTAAGAGTTTTTCAAGTGAGAAGAAAAGTGAGACAGACCTTAGAAAAAAGCTTGTCCTCTGAAAGTCATGTTATAAAATCGACACATAGTAAATGAGGACTGAGATATGAAAAGTCATTGCAGTGAAAAATGGTTCCCAGAAGGCTTGACTAGAGTTACTAATGCAGCTATCAGGATTGCCTGGAACAGTTGCCTTTGCTAGGTCCTTCTAATAATTTATACATATTTTTTAATTATTTATTTTCTGCATCATGACAGATAAAAAAAAAACATTCAAAGCAAAGAAATTCCCAAATGTTAGAATAATGTGTTTCCAGTTTTTCCTTTTGTCTGTTTAATAGGTAATATGTATTGATTACATGGGCTACATCTACTGCATATTTTTATTCCTCACAGAACCTATCACAATATTTTGGATATAGTATACTGTTTTTTCAATGTTTAGTTATTTATTGAGAGAGAGAGAGAGAGAGAGAGAGAGAGAGAATCCCAAGCAGTATCAGCACAGAGCCGAATGCAGGGCTCCATCTGGATCCCATGAACTGTGAGATCATGACCTAAGCCAGAATGAAGAGATGAACTTACAGAGCCACCAAAGCGTCCTAGACATAGTATAATTTAAATAAATTAGTTGTGTATGGATGACTAAATGAACACTTACTGTGCCACTTGTTAAGTTATAAAATGATATTTCTCCTTACCATTGCCTGAATATACCATTGCCTGCTTGGTTGAATAACAGTGAAGAATTAGTATAGAGACAGTACAGGCAAAGGAGAGAGAAGAAATTTAGATATTTAGGTTGAGGGGAGTCAGGTTTGGGGGATCAGGTAAACTGCGGGCGAGGTCTGAAGGCCAAGTAACATTACTAAAGGAGTCAAGGTCACAAGCCCAGAGACCCAGTTCTAAGGGTACCAGGGCTATGAGTAAACATAGAGTCTATTTTCAGGCTTATGTTTAATACTGTAGCCAGACTTTCCTGAATTAAAGATTTATCTGTTTTTGCTTTGGAGTATGTGCTATTGATAGCTGCCTGAGAATAAAATTCCCCATATTTAAAGTATCTACAATCTCATAAAGAGACTGCAGCTTTCATACTAAGTACCTGCATGGCACCATGGAAAGCAGGATTTTTTTGGTAAAATGGTCAATAATGCTTTTTTATATATGAGATATTTTGAGGAAAAAAAACATGACACACGCAAGGCACAATTTTTCCCACTTGATAACAGTATGGGGGCCACTCCTACCCTCTTCTTTACTAAATGATATCAGTCATAAGATGTCATTACTTCTTGGTTGCTAAAATGTTACTACTTGAACATACATGAGAAGTGGTTATGAGGAAACAGTTTTCTGCATCATGAATTAACCTGTAGTTTCACACTTACTTGGTGTTAGTTGTGTGCCAGCCTCTATGGAACTGAGTTTCAGGAGGGCTGGGATTTTACCCCCTAGGCATTGAAGATTTAGCTGTGAATTAACATCAATGCAAACATGGCATTCCTACCACGAAGCATGCATTGTAGGCATGCTCAATGAACTTTTAAGTCAATGAATGGTGATACTGAAGTGAATATAATTCTTACTCTCAACAGCAGGGGAGGACATCTAAGTCCTGGAGCAGCATACACATTGGAGGGACTCTGTGATTGTTCTTGTGTTACCCTGTACGGTGTTTGCTGGCTTCTAGTGCTAGGAGTGTCCAGACAGTTCCCACCTGTTTTTTGGCTTGCACATGTGTAGGATGAGTAAATATAGAAAGGCTGTACTCTGCCTGGGGTGTTTATTCTGATGGCACCCTTCTTATCCTCCAACTACTACCTTTTCTTTTTTTCTCTTTAGTCCCTGCTTAGGCTGAGCTGAAAGCCTCCTTCTGAATGTAGAACAGGGACTCTGAGCAAAGTTAAGAAAGCCATGTGAGGGCTACAGACTAAAATGTGACATTTGCAGCAGCAATGGACATCACCAGTGCAGAATTGAGTGCACACCAGAATTTTACTGAATTAGAATATGCATTTTAACAGATCCCCAGGTGATTCCAATGAACATTAAAGTTTGAGAAACAGCATCTCAGGGTCTCTGGAAGATGAGGTTTATGTTCATATAAGTCATTCCCTGGGTCTGGGAATGGGGAACCAAATGGAATATATTAGGTATGTCTCTATTTTACAGTCTTAGAATAAGAGAAGTAGCTCAGTAATCATGTGATCTGACTTCTGAATTTAAACTGGGATCCATGCAGGCTTCAATACAAACTGTCATAACAAAATGAAAGACACAAGTTCTATTTTTTTAATGAAATATTTTAAATTGAGAAGCTCTTGGACCAGTTGGAATGGAGCATAACTTGATTTGCTTTATTAATTTAAACCCTCAAAATTAGAAGTTGGCTGAAGGAGAGATATCAAATATTAAAGAGTTTCTGAGGCAGGAATATGGGGGAATTTTCCATGTCCCAGAGAATACCTCGGTGTTCTGAGATGTGGGCTAATTGCATGCCCAGGGCCCTCCACTGCACTGCTGCACTGTATATGTGCATTTTCAGCCTCATCACTTGTCACAAGCTACCGCACATTCTGCATTTCAGCCTGCATTTCAGGTTTCTGAAAATAATACAAAACAGGACAAGACAAAGTTCTCTTTCATGCCTCTGTGCTTTGAAGCTACATGATTTAAATGATCAGAATAGGTTCTATGTCCTCCCCCTGAAAAAAAATTTATCTGGTGATGTCTTACACTTGTGGCAAAACTCAAATGATATGATGCATATGGAAGGACTGCGTGGGTTCTGAAGAGCCACCCCATGTCAGGATGCTTGATTTGGGGGGGATTTGTTATTGTGAATATTGCTAAACTTCTTAATAATTGTAATTATTAGTAGCACCACTACTATTGCTGTTATTACTACTGAAGCTTCTGCTGCCCCTTCTGTTGTATTAACAATGAGCAGCTGAGTGATATGCTAATAGAGTAAATGCCTCGGAGCAGGCCTTCCAGCTCCTGGCTATGAAAATCTGAAGAAGTCATTTGATCTCTATACAACTTATATCCCCATCTCCACAAGGAAATTGGCAGTGGCCTACCACATAGATTTTACTTCAGTTTGGTTGTTCTCCGAGAGTAAGAGTTGGTTCCAGTGGAAGTAGTTGATCTTAGGGGGAGTGTAAGGAGCCCCAAAGGGAAGTGGGGAAGTGATACAGGGGAGGGAGGACTGCTGACGAGGATCACATTATTAAGCCAGCGGCAACGGCAGCTTAGACCTGCAGAGAATTGTTTGACAATGGGATGGTGGCAACAGAGGTAGGAGTGATGTGGCCAACCAGCTGGGAAATGCAGGCAGCCTCTAGAAGCTGGAAAAGGCAAGGCAGGAATACTTCCCTTGAGCTTCCAGAAGGAATGAAGTCCAGCTGACACATGCTGTCTAGCCCAATGAAACCTGTTTTGGACTTCTGAACTCCAGAACTCTTGCTTTAAGATACTAAGTTAGGTGTAATTTATTACAGCAGTAAGAGGAACTAGTACAGATTTTGTGAGAGAAGTGTACCTGGTAGTCATTCCCCCTGAAGGACAGAGAGCCAAGGTATTTATATACCATCTTGTAAGTTTTTTCAGGTAAGAGCTACTTCTTGTAGTCTTTATTCCTTTCAAATAAGGAGAGAGAAGTACCTTTCGCTGTTGTGGAATAAAGGCCTCAGGCATAGCGGTGCAGAAAATGGCAGCTGGAAGTTAGCTGAGAAAGGGTGAAGAACAACGTCGAGCATCTGATGCAAGCATTAAGTGCGATTATGTAAACAAAAACATGCTTGGTGTCCCATAAAATGAGTGCATGATAAATGTTACCTTCTCCCTCCTCCCTTTCCTATCTGTCAAAACCATACTTTCCCCTAAATCCAGCTCAGATATCACCTTTTTTTTTTCTGAAATCTTCCTACATAGCAGGAACAGTTTATTTTGGTGTATTATATGCATACTTCACTGGAATACTACTATAATTTATTTTATTATTTATTTTCATATTTATTATTGCTACTGAATTATTAATTCTTGAGAGCAAAGACCATATTTAATTCATTCAAAACTCCCAGTGTGTGTAAAAATTAAGGCCCACAAGAAACATTTGTTGAATGAACAAATCTTTATTTTCAAAACTCCGTTCCCATCTCACATAGAGGTTCCATTTTACAATTATTTCACACCTTGTACACTATCATCTAGGTTCCTGTATCATATTTCAGAGGATTCTAGATCCTTGTCTTGTTTTTACATCAGCAAGTTCACCAAGAACTCTCCCCCAAGACAGAGTACTTTGATGCTCCACATTGTCACCCCCATTAAGGAGTCATTTTCATTCATCTCACTACACTTCTGTCACTGAGAATTTACACTGGATAACAGAAACTAAAATAATCTAATAAGTGCTTGGGAAACATTTTTTTTAATCCTAAACATCTGTAAAACTAAGGAGGCTCTCCACGAGATATATTTTTATTTATTAAGTAGAGAAAATACTGAGTTGCTCCTAGCAGTCAAGCTGGCAGAATGCAAGAAGGTATATACTTTATTCTTCTTTGTTTCCACAACATTTATAACCTCTACAAAGCAGAGAACAGCTGTTACACTGGCAATCTGCAGTATATTTTGGGCAAGTAGGGCAGCAGGGTGACTAATGTGCACTGTAATGGCATTATAAGTGACTCACTAGAGTGCAATTATCAATATAGTTGCCACATGCTTGGTTTATGATTAGGTTAATTGGTTCATCAGCTGATTTCACTCTGTGTCTTCCTCTGGTACACTCAGCAGTCTATTCTCTTGCTTGGGAACCTAGGCATAGGCTTCACTTGAGGTTGTCCCTTGTTAAATTTCACATGTCACCTTTGTTGCATGTTGCTATTTTCCCTGGGTCCTGTTTGACCCCACAGACCAATTTTCAAATGGCACCACAGTGCAAAATTCAATCAGTGCCGAATTCCCAAGGCATCGTGCATCTTAGCAACCAGGAGTCTCTCAAGGGAGCACGCTACTCTTCTTTATTGCTTTTCCAGCACTTGTTATTCATGGTCATCAGGACACACAGGGAGGAGATGGTGTTAATTCCTCACATAGAATAGGCATCTCATAGGCAACTCATGGGCCCCTTAATTTGCAAATGACCAGAGGAGAATGCTTTGGGGAGTAGTCCTTGAACTGTGGCCTAATATTAGAGAGGCAATCAAGGCACTACCATCAAGTTCTATTTCTTTAATCCCTGTATTTATTTGGAAGCAAAGCTGAATTTTCTCCTCTTTTTAGTATGACTCTAATCATTTCCCACCCCTACCCAAAAGTTCTTAATGTGGGCGCCTAGGTGGCTCAGTCAGTTAAGCATCTGACTCAAGCTCAGGTCATGATTTCATGGTTTGTGAGTTCAAGCCCCACAAACCTTGGGCTCTGTGCTGACAGCTCTGAGCCTGGAGTCTACTTTGGATTCTGTGTCTCCCTCTCTCTCTGCCCCTCCCCCACTTCCTCTGTCTCTCTCTCTCTCTCTCTCTCTCTAAAAAATCAATAAATATTTAAAAAAATTTAAAAAGTCCTTAATGAATTCCTAATTGTTTCAGACAGAATTTTAATTTTCCTAACATAGCAATCATAGTGGACAGACTCTAGGGTGTCTCCATTTATCCCCATCTCTGTGTATGCTTTGAAAGTGGGCAGAGTCTGTAACTTGCTCTTAGCCAATAGTATCCAGCAAAGGTGATGGTATATATTCCCATGATTATGTTATATTCTATTAGTGTAATACTCTAAAGACTCCTTTTGGTGCCTTGGTGAAGTAAGTAGCCATAACAGGGCAATCTACATGGCAAGAAACTGTGGTGGGTATATACAAACTGGGGCAGCAGCTGGGAGCTGAGGGTGGCTTCTAGCCAACAGCCAGCAAAAGAAACTGAGGCACATTCCCACAGTTTCAAGAAACTAAACTGTGCCAACAACTCTTTGAGCAGGAGATGGGATATTCCCCAGCTGAGCCTCCAGATGAGAATACAGCTAACCCACACATTGATTGTAGCCTGTGGGGCCATAAACAAAGCATTCAGTTAAGCTGTGCCCAGATTCCTGATTCACAGAAATTTTGAGGTAAATAATGTGTGTTGTTTTAAGCACTAAAGTGGTAATTTATTACACAGCCATTGAAAACTAATAAAAAAAAGGCTCTATAATTTAGTTATCTTTTTAGCTTCTTATATTCATGCATGTGTTGTAAATCGCTGTCATACAAGATATTCTCTAAGTAGTCAGGATTCTTATCTACAAAATACAGATATTAAGTAACTCACTGGTGTACAATTATATTCACAGTAATGGGGGATAATGCTACTTGAAAAGTTTTTGTAAGTATTAAATTATATGACACATAGAAGCACTTACTGCAATTTTTGGAACATTGTAGACATTCAGTAAATATTAATTTCTCTTCTTTTTTACTTTCCTTCCTTTTCCAAATAATCATTTTGGCTCCCAGTCTCTATGCCTTTAATTTTCCTGTTCTTTCTTTCAAGAATGCCCTTCACACTCATCTCCATAAGTAGCCACTTCTTTAAACTTTAGCTCAGATTTCAGTTCTGTGTAGAGCATTTTTTCCTCACAAGAATCTTAATCTCACTCTGTCTCCTTTCATGACTTAAAAATATAATAACAGCTGTGATTGAGGTATAAAGTGGCTTATAATTACGTTTCTCTAGGAGAGAAGACATGTCTATGTAAACAGTTGAGTGTCTGTCATATTTACACTGTCAGTCTTTGCAAACTTCCTCCCTGGTCTCATCTGTGTCAAGCTCCATCACTAGTGTCCAGTGCAGGCCAGACATTGGAAACTGCTACTGAAGATCTGAAACTTCTGTTACATGCTTGTTCTGTTTCCTCCAGATGCACAACCTCCACTGTACAGGTCTTGCTTTTCTTTGTAAGCATCTCACCTTTTTTGTTGTTGTTTATTTTGTCACAACATTACAGTAGGAATGGATAAAGAGATCTGAGGTATTTAGCCATTTGATTTTTTTTTTTAGTTTATTTATTTATTTTAAGAGAGAGAGAGAGAGAGAGAGCGAGAAAGAGAGAGAGAGAGAGAATGAGCAGGGGAGGTACAGAGGGAGAGAAAGAGAGAATCCGAAGCGGACTCCATCCTGTTAGTGTGGAGCCCATCGCAGGGCTTGATCTCATGAACTGTGAGATCATGAACTGAGCCAAAATCAAGAGTTGGATGCTTAACCTACTGAGCCACCCAAGCGTCCCTTTAGCATTTGATTTTTAAAAGGAAATAGGAGGATAGAGACTATACTAAGCAGAATTGTTAACTGGTGAGGTAAAGGGTGGAGTATATTTTTATTGTTGTTATTCAATTTATAATATTCCATCTGGGTACAGTCACACCTTCCATAGACCTTCTCATGATTATGCTTTATATTTCTTTCTTTCATATGATTTACATGAGTTTCTTCATCCATAAAAGAGGCAAAGTTGAGCCTGGAAGAAAAAGAAGACAAAAATAGCATTTGTGGAATAAAAATGCCCCATTGAATGGCAGTAGAAATACCACCTATTGGGGCACCTGGGTCGCTTGGTCAGTTGAGCGTCCAACTTCAGCTCAGGTCATGATTTCACGGTTCATGAGTTCAGAGCCCTGCTCTGTCAGCCCAGAGCCTGGAGCCTGCTTTGGATTCTGTGTCCCCCTATCTCTCTGCACCACCCCTGCTTGCGCTCTGTCTCCCTCTGTCTTTCAAAAATGAATGAATTTAAAAAAAAATTTTTTAAGGAAAAAAGAAGTACCACTTACTTAACGCTCATAAAATGTCTTTTTTCCTCCCTGTAGTTGTTGCCTTTAGAGCTTGATATGGCATTGGCATCTAAAATGATCATTATCAAACATTTTTCTCTTCATCCCTCAAATGTATACAGCTGTAAGTTTTTCATGAGGGTTCTATACTGTAGTTGAGAAAGTAGTAGTTACATTAAGACAGATTAGCTTTGGAGAGAAAATAAATGCCTCTACTTTTTTTTTTAATTCACTAACTTTTTTAGGATCATATTTTATTTTCTTTAGATAATTTCCCTTTTGGTACAACCCGTTGTGTATTGGCTGAGTGTAGTTTTTCCATAAATTCTGCACATGCATATATTCTAAAATGAGTGGCTGTCTAGCAGTGACAGGTGGGAAGATGTTCTACTGTGTGTTCAGTTGTTCCCAGGGGCTTTCTGGGCTGTTGCCATGATTCTGTAGCCTGCAATCTAGTTATTTATCTCCTCTTACTTTGTAAGTGTACAAATAACTCGCGCACAATTTTTTTTTAAGTAAGTGTTATACTGAAGTTTGAGGGCTGAATCTTTGACTTGTCTGGTTATATTAGTATCACAGAATATGAACACACTTGAACTATTAAATAAAAAAGGAAATAAAATAAGGTTCAGTCTTACTCAAAGTAATATAAGATCTAGTCTAGCTAAACTTCTAAGTATATTATTCTTCTGGCCGTTAGCTTGAATTTATAGGTTGAAATCTACAGTAGGAGAAACACACAAGATCCCCTTAGCTATTTCAGAAACAAGACAGTGCTTATTCAATGGAGGCATGGTTTCATTCTGAGTTAATCTTTGGAGCATTGGGAACATTTATTTACAATTTAAACCCATCAGAAATGTTCCATGTAAAAGCACATATAATATGCTGTTATTTAACAACCCATTTTAACTGAGAAAATTTGTTCTGAACAATCAACTGCTGTCAAAGATACCCTTTTGAGTTTCAACTGAAATACCTTGTATTTATCAATATGATTTGTCTTTCTTCCACACTTTGTCTCATATTTGCCACTATTGTCTGTCAGTACAATTTGCCACTATTGCTGTGAGGTTAAATAACTAGAATGCATCCATAATGCCAAAAGTTTTGTATACACCATCCTATTCAATACTAGAAGTTTTGTTCAGATCCCTAAGAGTTACTATGAAAAAGACATTCACAGGACTACTATCTTGTAAAGCCTAAATATGCGAGACAAATCCACAATCCATAAGACCACACTGAGGATATTTTGGAGAATGGAAAAGTGGAAATATTTAGCTGCCTATCTCTTCTGAAACTTCTTCAGACTGCCTTCAAATATTTGAACATCTGAAGATAAGGATTGTGTTTATTTCATATATCTCAAATGAGTAAGGTCAGTGGAAAAAAGGAGGTGATTTTTACTGTATTAGCAGATTTCTTGTAGTGTGGTCATCATTAAGCATGCCAAGTAGAATCTTGGAAAAGATGTTACAGATGGGACTCAAGTACTAAAGAACCATTAAAGCTCCTTAAAAACTTATGATTCCATCATTAGAATTCTTTAAGGACCAAGCCTCCAGTTTCCCAAACTCTGATCTGGTTACTGAATGGTTTCAGGTTGCCTTTCTTTTTCTATCTGTGACTTTTTCTTTTTTAACTTTTTATCATTCTTTATCAATAATCAATATTATAATATATTAGAATGTCTGTGGAGAGAATCAGTGATGTCCAAAGGGATAAGAAAATACTATGTTATGACACACCATTGATTGGATCTATTTTTGTTTTTTGCTTTTTAATTTTTTTTAACATTTATTTATTTTTGAGACAGGGAGAGACAGCATGAACGGGGGAGGGTCAGAAAGAGAGGGAGACACAAATCTGAAACAGGCTCCAGGCTCTGAGGTGTCAGCACAGAGCCTGACGTGGGGCTCGAACTCGCGGACCGCGAGATCATGACCTGAGCGGAAGTCGGATGCTTAACCGACTGAGCCACCCAGGCGCCCTGATTGGATCTATTTTTGAATAAAAGCTATTCACTATCAATAACCTAAGAAAATAAGCATATAACCCAACATGGAAGATGGGTGATATTTCATTTATTTTTAAGAATTGCACTTTTCCTTTGATGAATATCTGTGTTTTCCCTGCTCATAATCCTTATTATTAATTAACTAATTAATTAATTTATTTTTGACATTTAATTTCTGAATAGGTATAAGAAGGTGATTTTAATGACTTTTAAAATCAGATATGATTGATCTGTTTATTATAAATAGAGAAGAAAAATTTAATTAAAGGTATATTAGTCAGTGTTCTACAGAGTAACAGAAGCAATAGGATGTATATAAGGAGAGAGAAAAAGAGACAGAGATTTATTTAAGGAATTGGCTCATGTGATTATGGACCCTGGTAGATCCCAAATCTGCAGTGTCGGCTGGCAGGCTGGAGACCCAGGGAAGAGATGATGTGGCACTTCAGGCCCAAAGACCATCTGCCAGGGAATTCTTGCTAGAGGAAGGTCAGACGATGGTTATATTTAGGGATTTAACTGATTGGATGAGGCCCACCCATTTTGTGGAGAGCAGTATGCTTTACTCAAGCCCACTGATTTAAATGTTAATCTCATCTCAAAATATCCTCCAGAAACATACAGTATAATGTTTGAGCAAACATCTGGGTACTGTAGTCCAGCCAAATTGACCCATAACTATGGGAATATATCCACTAAGGTCCTCCACAATTTGAATTTCTTTGTCAGGAAAATGATTCTTCAGGATATTTCTTCTTTCCTTTCTCCAGACTGTGTCAGTTTTAATGTTATACATCATATTATTAGCATAAAGGAACCTGTAATTCAGGGTTTTATTTTACGAAAGTTCCACTACCTTGTCACTTTTTTTGTTAAGTTCACCTTCACATTGCAATTACTGGATAAGAACTTGCCAGATCTGTGAGAAACAAACCTAATATTTGTACTTACCTAGGTACTTTCAACTACTTTATGTAAGTAGTTGGGTTTTTCAGCCTGTGCTCTTCAAAGTGTGGTCTGTGGATCATTGACTTTGAGTAGCACTGTTTTGGACCTCTCATGGTGCCATTAAGAGTGAAGATTTTAAGCCTTGGCATCTAACTGTTTCTATTTGTTGGTTTGATTATATGAAGTTTCTGAAATCCTATCTCATACAGCTAAATATTTGTAAATTCATTATTTACAGGTCACATTCTAATATCATCATTTAATTAGACTGATTTGGAACCTTGTAAGGATGCTAAGAAATATTTTATTTTCAACGTTTAATCACTAGAAAATACCTGACAATTATTCTAATTGGTTACTGGATAAATGGTCACTTTGGTAAATATTAGTAAGCCTCTTACTTATCAGTGTGTCTTATTTGGGAGAAAATAATTTTCAAGTGTATATTTTGACATTATGTGGGAATCAATTATTTTATTTTTTTAATTCATAAATACTTCTCTACTTACCTCTGTGAGACATTATTCAGAAGTTAAAAGATGGACACAACATGCAAAACAAAAAATAAATTAAAATGGTGTATTCCTTTTCTCATTTAAAATATTCATGCCAGCACCTTCCTTTGGGTGGGAACATAAATTTGTAAATTCTGGACCTCCTTTCCCACATCATTACAAATGTATTTAAAGGATTTTTTAGTAATGATTTATTCTTAAGTAATTATTTCCTAATATTATTCAGTTCAACAACTTGCCTAGTTGTGAATAGTGGCTCATCTATACCCTTCCTCAGATATAGTAGGATAAATTATCTAATATTTACAATATGTTTATATTATTTTATAGATAATGGTATGCTCCTGTGGTGTTTTCAACATAATCCTCACAACAATATGACAAAATCTGATTATTACTTTTTTATAAGGGCTAAAATTAAAGCGTAGACAACTAGGTTGAACACTGCTGAGTAAGTATTAAAATTCACATTTTATAAAAGCTAAAACTTGGTGATAATTGGAATTGACATTCAGGGACATATCTGGGTGATTCCACAGCTTGTGAGTCTGTGAATGCTCTTGATGCCTTTATCCATAGAATATTGAATGTGGCCATCTAAAGGATCAATGAATCCAAAGAAGCCTCACTTTGAGTAATAATCTTTGGCTTCTAAATCTTGGCTAAAATGGAAAACCTTGAATAACTCCATACATAAGAGCCGCATCCAAGAAAACATATTAGGTTGTCTGAAAACAAGAAAAGTAGGGGCGCCTGGGTGGCTCGTTTGGTTAAGCGTCCGACTTCGGCTCAGGTCATGATCTCACGGTCCATGAGTTCAAGCCCTGCGTCGGGCTCTGTGCTGACAGCTCGGAGCCTGGAGCCTGTTTCAGATTCTGTGTCTCCCTCTCTCTCTGCCCCTCCCCTGTTCATGCTCTGCCTCTGTCTCAAAAATAAATAATAAACGTTAAAAAAAATTAAAAAAAAATAAAAAAATAAAAACAAGAAAAGTATCACATTATGACAGTCAACTACATCCTGAAGCAAACGATCTCATGATAATTTTGCCATACGTTTTCGTTTAATAATACTTTTTAACGTAATTATGTTGCCTAATTGTGTATTCTATCCACATTTATACTACCAGAATTACCTATATAATACTTTAATGTTTTTTTCTAACATAGAAAAATAATGGTATTTTACTATTTGCTTGACTTAGAATTCAAATGCTCTATTTTTCTTCTATTAAATACAGGAAGAAGAGAAAAATAAGAAATGTAGGTACTTAACTTCCTTGAGGCTACACAGTCTCAAGAAATCCTATTTGGAAAATATGTAAATAATAGCATTGTTGAGGATTGCCTCATGAATGTTAACTTCTCTGAACCTCTAGATTAAGACTTTATCTAGCTAAGTAGCCACAGAAGGATGCAAGCCTGAGAAAGAAAGAGAGGGAGAGAGACAGAGATGCAGACAGAGACAGAGAGAGACAAAGACAGAGGGAGGGAGAGAGGTAGATTGAGATCGTGCCACCCATTTGATCTGTAGTGCTGGCTATGTATTGTGCTGAACTCAGGTGGGCAATGGGGATGTGGGGTGGTTCATAACAACCATTTGGAACAGCCTATTCTACACATTAATCAGTTGTCTTCATGGTTATAGTGATTGCTAAGAAAAAAGACCTAAATTAAGAGGGTTAATGGGACGAGCCATAGTCTTGTGGCTGTAATTGATATTCATCATCTTTTCCATCACTCAGATTTCACTCACCCAAACCCATGTCAATTGATCGAAGTTATTTGCCTGGTGAAGAAATCCAGACTTTTATTGCTGATTCTTGATTGCCTTGACCTTGTCAGATTGCACTGACACAATTGCCCATTTACTTTTGTCACTGAAGTGGAAAAAAATGAATCTACTCATTTCTAGAGGTACTCTTCTTTGCCTCTATTATGTAAGAACAATATTAACTTATATGTAAATATATATATTTCTTTTTTATACATATATATCATACATATATTTCATATCTACATGAAGATATATAGGAATAAGTAAGTATATATGTTCAGTATGCATATCTTATGTGTATAATGATAGATATATATAAGATATACATACTGAATGCACACATACACACACACACACACACACATGCTGAAAACAGAAAGTTTTACTTTGGTCTATTCTTCCCCTATATAAAACTAGTGAACAAGTGTATTTCTCTACTTCCTGAGAGGAGTTTCTCCTGCTGCTGTCCTTAGAGCATCTGGCCACCTACAAGTGAAGTTGAATGAAATAGCAGTATATTTTATTCACACCAGCATATAAAGATGAACCAGGGCACAGTTGTATTATTCTCCATTCATTGCTTGAAGATACCTTGCTATTACTCCTGCCAACCCCACCACCCCTACCCCTTGAAACCTTCCTTACGTGTGAGCTGACAGTGGTGTTATAGTGTAACAATGGTGGATGACATGGTTGGCTTGGACCAACTATCCACGTAATTTACTTTTGGCTTCTGGACTTGCACAGGTTCCATGACAAATGTATAATTTCTAGCATATGACAGATTGGTGATACTCCTGGTCAACTGTTTGAGTTGGATGATTTGACAGTATCACCTCACTGTGAACAGCTCCAGTTTGTCTCCTGATGTTTCAGTCAGGTGCTGAGGTTCTCCTAGGCCACAGGAACATAACAAGGGCATATTTTCAAGCAACTATTAAAAAAAAAACAACTTAAACCCAGACTCTAAGAATCTATGCTGCAAATCTCAGGATTTGCTAGCGATTCCACAAGGCATCCTTTAGTATGATAAGTACCTCTAGCTCAATTTGACCTATTAAGTTATGTGGTAGGAAAGTTTGACTGCAGCATGATGCTGAGCCCTTTCTTGCTCTGGACTCCACCTAAATCTGGAAGCCTTCTAAGTTACACAGTTAGAAAGAGAATAAGTCCTAAGTATGGTATATGCTAAGTATAAAATCCAAAGAGGTATACCCAGAACTGCTGTTTTAGTGGTAGGGGATACAGAGTGCAATAACATATCCTTTCCCGGGAAAGGACATCCTCATATCTTGAAACCCTTGAAAATTCACTGATATGGTAGGCCCTGAATATTTTGGGGGGTGTATCTAGGCATACAGGGTGTCTTTCTAGGCTGTCAAGAGTTCTTGTCTCTCACTGCTTTCCAGGTCCAATTAACATGATATCATCAGTATAGTGAACAAATGTGATGTTCTCCAAACTGTTAGGGCAACTGAGGTCCTTGCAGATCATATGTCACAGAGAGCAAGAAATTTAATATGTCCCTGGGACAAGGCAGTAAACTGTGAACTCCCTTGTAAAAACAAACTGTTTTACTCTCCCTCTTTACTTATCAAGGTAGGAAGGAATGCACTTGCCATATCAGCAGTTACACACCAAGTTCCCGTGCTATATTGATCTGCTTCAGATGATATCACATCTTGCACAGTAACGGTTATTGAGGCTACTGTTTATTAAGTCTGTGGTCTACCCATGCCTTTTGTGATCTATCTGGTTTTGCCACACAGAGAAACATGGCAGATGTTGGGAATCTTAACCCTCACACACATTAATTCTTTGAGGGGGAAGTGACCTGTGAAATTTACCCCAAATAGAATATTGATTGTGATTTGTGACTTTAGATGGGATGAGCATTTTACTCAGCCCTTCCTACGATGATGATTCTTACTCCAGAAGTGAGAGAAGGCTTTTTGAGGAAATGGCTACAGAGTGAATCCACAAACCTACTGGGCTGCCCATGAAAGGAACCTGGGCCAGGGCTCCATTTATAATGGCTTTCATAAACCCCAGTCTTATGGAGGGCTTTGATAGTCTCTCAGGTCTGGATATTGTCCTTTTTACAGTGTAGATCTTCTCTGGTAAATGACTGCAGGTTTTACTGAGGGAAAATATTTCAGGTGTATTCATCATATAAAGTTGTGGTGGTGTTATGAAGTCCCTACCTCAAGGAGACCTGGCCTCCCCTTAAATTGATGGGCTCTGTGTATGACAATCATGTCAGATCAGAAAATAGGGTGAGGGATCCGGTTTTCTCACTGCAGTATATGAAAAAAATTCCTTATCCTCAGCCCCCAAATAATCTGAAACAAATAACCATAAAAGCTGAATGTATTGCTTGCAAGGGATAACTGGTCTTAGAAAGCACTGTGTCTCCAAACAACGATATTATATAGTATTTGAGAAGTATAGAATTCAGGAATCAGCTAACATCCAGCCAAATAAGCATTTAGGGATTTGTTGGGTTTTAGCCGTGGAGGCACAACCACCAGAGCAGCCTCTGTTGATTGTGTGGCTTTAAGAAGCATGGGCTGCTACTGACTGGCTGACTTCAGAGGCATAAGTACTGAAGCAAAGCTGTCACCGATCAGTTGGGGTGGGTTTTACTTTCCTATAATAGTAGGTGTTCATGGTGACGTTATAACTAGAAGAATCAATATTTTTCCTTAATGAAATTTCAGAATGGAACTTTGTTCTCAAGTAGCTGACAACAGCCTTTTGCTTATGACAGCTTGATTTTTTTTCTGGATACATAAGCCAGAATTGTACACTAGTTGTCCATTTATTTTGCCTCTGTGAACACCATTAGCCATGGTCACAGATACCTATGGCCAAGGCAGCCTGGTAATCTTGGTGCCTGGTGTGGTAATTACATCCACTTTGCTTCTGCTCTTCTGTAATCTTCTCATCCTGTTGACACTAGTGTATTCAGTTTTATGGTAGCACTTGTTACTGTCAAAAATGGCCTTTAGAGAATAGTCACTGCTGAGATTCTCAGGGATGCCAGTGACCTCCCTCATCAAAGAATTCCTCCAGGCCTTAATGAAAGGAGTTTGCTTTCGGCCCTCTCAAGGAATATAGTCAGGTGGTAGTTCTCCACACTTGCGTAAATCTCTCTGAACATGTTTACATCCCTGAGTCTTTTGACCTTTTTCTGAATACTTTGCAAGGGCAGTCCAGAATTTCTACATTATTTATTTTGGCCATTGTCATTTCTAAGCTTTAAGAAGCCCTTACCAGGATTGTATCATGACAAGCTCCTACCTTGCTAAGTCCCAAATCATAAGCAAGTGATTTCATATCTGTAAATTCTCTCCTATCGGGCTTTATTGTCCTCTCCCATCCTGGTCCAGTACAGTCAACTCTGCTCTCCTTTGTGTTTTGCTAGTTTCTGCAGGTACATTTTAGTCAGTTTCTGCAATTCTTTTGGTAAATAAGCAGAGACTAAATTTTCCCTCTCAAAAAATGCTGAGCAATGGCACCTAGTTATTGAACTGGAGGTAAAGAGGAAAGGCAGAGAAGGGCCTTGGGGAAGATGAACATTGTATTTTAAGACAGCTATCTGAAATAAAGTCCTTACGCAGTCTTTAGGAAAGTTAGACAACTCTAGCAAGAGGGAAAAAAGATGATTCTTTGTACCCATAGAGTTTGGCTAATGTAAGGTTCAAGAATATGAGGCATATACACTCAGATGCCTCTATGAAAAGTCTCAATAACCTCTTCTTTGTGAAGTCCTTGGCTTGAGGGAAGAAATTGTTTGACATTGTGAAGGTAGGGGAACTTGAGATATTTAAGAATACAATACTATGAGTTACAGGTGTGTAAGAAGTTGGATGTGTGAGGAGAAGAGAATATTATTCATGATGGAAATTTTTAGAAATTATAAGAAATAAGTGTTTAAATCATAAAGTAAAAGATGTATTTTAAGAACATGAACAAACAGATATTCTTTCAAGGAAGAAGGCAGGAAAAAAAACACAAAACAAAAACAAACAAACCTTTGTTAGTAGTAAGGACTGAAGAAAAAGAAAGATCAGAGTTTGACCCAGAGGGTCTGGATTGCCTCAACCAGGAGGCAACCTTACAACTTACATATAAAGGGAGAATATAGGATGAGGGACTAAAGTTTTGGAATAAATGATCTAAGTAATATGATAGGGATACATTAAATCATAGAGTCATAAATCCATTATTCAGCCTATTATAGTTAGGAACAGCAAATGTCGGGGTGCCTCGGTTAAGCATCTGACTTCAGCTCAGGTCATGATCTTGTGGTCAGTGACTTTGAACCCCGCATCGTCGGGCTCTGTGCTGACAGCTCAGAGCCTGGAGCCTGCTTCAGATTCTGTGTCTCCCTCTCTCTCTGCCCCTCCCCCACTCACACTCTGTCTCTCTCACTCTCAAAAATGAATAAGCATTAAACAAATTTAAAAAAAGAAACAACAAATGTTTACGAAGTCACAAAAATAATTTGTTGTGAATTTTACCACAATGATCTATAATCTAGATGATTGTGTTTATGAAATGAAGTTGAAGGAAATAACGGAAGAATATAATTCAATGAAAAGAGAAAAGCCATATGAGCATATTGGATATTCAATTAATGATCGATACATTTTATTATTTCCATAGATTTTGAAAAGATGTTTATTAAAATTTGACATTTATTCTTGATTAAAACCCACTAAAGTCAGAATCCAATGCTGACAACACACACACACACACACACACACACACACACCCCAGATACCCAGCATCATGCTTAATAGCAGGGCAGAGGTGAGGGAATAAATAGCAGCATTCTCATCACAGTTAAAAATAAGACAAGAAGAACCTTTGACACAACTATTATTTACCATCTCTCAAGTGAATCCAAAGAACCCAATCAGGTAGAAGAAAGAAGTAAAAGGCATACAGTTGAAAATCAGACAAAATATTTGTAGATGACATATTTATTTACCTAGAAAAACCCAGAGAGTTAATTACAGCATTATTATAAGTGTTGAGAAATTTGAGGAAGGTGTGTGAGTATAAGATTATTATTAAAGACACTCTTTCATATTTATAAATAAAAGAAACAGTTTGAAAATCTAACGAAGAAAAGACTGTTAGTATTATATACTTAAAATACCTAGGAATAAAATTAAAATAAATGTGGTAGATCTATGTGAAGGAAATGTTTAAAACACAAAGTGTTTCATGTTTCAAACATACAGAAATAAGCAAAATAATAGATGGATCTCCATACATTCATCTTCCAATCACAGCAATATTGTTTCACATATATTCCTATCCTTATTATTTTGAACCATTCCAAACATGAAATAATTTTACGGATACATGTTTCTGTATGTATTTCTTAAATCATTAAATATGCAATTGTTCTTTAATTATTCATAATATCCAATTATCCTTCATAAAATCCTATATATATGAATAAAATCATATATATATTAAAAATATATATCTATACATATAGTACAAGTATATTTGTTGACGAAACTAGAAATTGTACTATTTGTCCTGTGTAGTTTCATACAGTGTAGTTTAACTTATTCCTCTGAGGTCTCTGTTTTTTATAACTTGGATCTACAGCCTTGATCTGATTTGAGTTCAATTTTTTAGCAAGATTATTTTATAGGTAATGTAATGTTCTAACATTGGAAGACACATAATGTCTGGTTGTCTCTATTTTTGTAATGTCAACAGCTGTTCATGTTCAATGATTAGATTCATTCATTTAATAGAAGTTGCAAATGGTGATGTGCTAAGTCTAACATTAATTCTTAATTTACTAGCTGAGATATTTCTATAAAGAGCAACTTTCCTCTTCTCTGTGGCAGAATGTGTATAGGAAAACAGGATAAGTTTACCTTTTTCCCTAATTAGCAGTTTGCAAAAGAATATATTTTTTTCCAGGGCGCCTGGATGGCTCAGTCGGTTAAGCGGCCAACTTCGGCTCAGGTCATGATCTCGCGGTCCATGAGTTCGAGCCGTGCGTAGGGCTCTGTGCTGACAGCTCAGAGCCTGGAGCCTGTTTCAGATTCTGTGTCTCCCTCGCTCTCACCCTCCCCCGTTCATGCTCTGTCTCTCTCTGTCTCAAAAATAAATTAACGTTAAAAAAAAAAAAGAATGTATTTTTTTCCTAGCATCTTCCAATGGGAACAATTAGATCTTATAAAATATTATTTTATCTTTAAAATATCTTTATATTTTTATCTTTATACTTTATCTTTATACTATCTTCTATCTTTATACTTCTTCTATCTTCTATCTTTATACTATAATCCCCTGGGATATGCAATCAAATTACAGTGTTCTCTTATGTCACTTGGAATAGATCCTTTGTATTGATATGCCATCAACTGCATACAAAATTATTATCTCTGTTATTTTCAATTTTTGGAGATTTATTTAATAAAAAGGGTAATTTTGTTTTATGACTATATAAATATTTAGAATTTCCAAAATAAAATCTCTAAAGTAATGCATATTCTAAGAAATTTAAGTTCTCTGTCTCCTTTTTTCTTAAGTTTTTTTTTTAAGTTTATTTATTTAAGTAATCTCTACACCCAATGTGGGGCTTGAACTCATATCCCTAAAATCAAGGGTCACATGTTCTTCCAACTAAGCCAGCCAGGTGTCCCAGTTCTCTGTTTGCCTCCTGTATTGAGTGACCGCTGTTATAAATATCAATTTGAAAAAAAAAAGTGATGGCTTATTATTCCAGTGGCTTTTTGTGTGTTTTCTTTCTAAATTTTTTACATGTTTATTTTAGAGAGAGAGAAAGAGAGAGAGATAGCATGAATGAGGGAGGGGTAGAGAAAGGGGGACAGAGGATGTGAACTGGGCTCTGTCCTGATAGCGAGAGAATCTGATGCAAGGATCAAAGTCATGCACTGTGAGATCACAAACTGAGCTGAAGTCAGACATTTAACTGACTGAGCCACCCATCTGTCCCTCTTCCATTTGTTTTTATTACAAGCATATGTATATATTTATTTATATTACCCTATTTATCAAATAAATGGCACATATACTTTTCTTAATCTTTCTCTTTTTTAAATTTAGTAATATATCTTAGATATAATTATACAGATATTGTTTATTATAACTGCATGGTATGCCACTGTGTGGACATACTATTGTTTATTCATCCAATATCTGAGAAACAGGGTTTTTAAAGAAACCTCTTATAATACATATAGTTGCATATAGTAGAATAGTATTTTTATTTCTTGTGCTAGAGGCTGAAATTGTATTAATATAGTCTAATTGTTTGGAGTTAAAGTTAATAAGAATAAAATTACCTTTCAAAGTAGATATCAACAGATGTGGTGCATAATCTTATTTATCTGATTTTGATTGCTTGGAACAGACCATATCTAGAAACTTGCATGTATCTTTGTTACTGTTTTCTTTACCTTTTTTAAATTGTTTGTTTGTTTGTTTATTCACTTATTATTAAGAGAGAGAGGGTGCAAGAGCATTAGCAGGGGAGGGGCAGGGAGGGAGACAGAGAATCCCAAGCAGGCTCCATGCCCTCAGCATAAAGCCTGATGTGGGACTCAATCTCAAACCCTCAGATCATGATCTGAGCTGAAATCAAGAGACAGACGCTTAACTGACTAAGCCACTTAGGTGCCCCATCTTTGTTATTGTTTTCAAGCCAATCTTATTCTTTTAGGATGTAAAAAATCTTTTTAAATGTTGATTTTTGTTCCTATTGGATTTGTTGAAGTTACAATTTTGACAAATATGCTTTCTATTACCTTATTAAAATAACTGCTAAAACTGTAGTATATTTTTGTGTTTTTTTAAGTAGGATCCACACCCAGCATGGGGCTTGAACTCATGAGCCTGAGATCAAAAGTTGCATGCTCTACAACTGAGCCAGCTAGGCACCCTTAAAATCGCAGTATATTTTTGAACCAAATACATGATCTGAGATTACCACAATAGTGTTTCTTCCAAAGGACAATGACCCATCAATCAATAATACTTGGGTAGTTTTCAGTCAGAAATGACTCAACATTATTTTAACTATCCAAAATTCTTCAAATATTCCTGAGAGTAGGGAGGCTTTTTTTTAATATTGAATTTTAAAATATTTTTAAAACTTAAAATATAAAGGAGTTAAGATGCCAGGAGTTAGGATGTCATAATTAAACAGATTAGATTCCAGAAATAGCAAATGTCTAGGATACTAGCAATGTATAAACTGAATACAACAGTTATTGCCAAATATCTGGAAAGCAAAATGTGTTAGTGATAACACCTTAGATTTTCATAGTACTTTTCAAGTTGCATAGCACCCCCAGTCCTTCATTTACTTGACCCCCACAATAACTGTAAGATGAAGACAGGACAGATCCAATCATCTGCATAGCAAAACTCTGACTCAGAAAGGAGCGGCTTTCCCTAGTGGGCATACAGTCAGTTAACTGGCAAATTTTGCTACTTGTCCATTCTAATTCCATTACAAATATCATGCAGAAACCAATTTCAATGAGAGCAAGTCTCAGCGTCATTTTGTGAGTGAATGTCTGGCTTTAAGCAACCATTTAACTGACTTTTTTGAGAATGGTCTAAGGAAAATCTGAAAATGTGAGCACTAAAAAAAGAGCTGCTATTGAATTGACTAGAATATCAGCTAAGCTTCTTTTGGAAAGAAGTAATGTGAAAGTAATCTGAAGGAAACCACACGTGTGTGCATGCATGCTCGCATGGATGCACAAGCACGCACACACACACACACACACACACACACACACACACCTGTCGAAAGAGAAAATGCTAAACTATAACACAGTTTCAAGCTGAGACTCTTAAAACCACTGTCATTAGAGATAATGCAGGAATGAAAAACAAACTGTATAAACTCTTTGTGAAAATGACTTTTTCCCCTGTGATCATGAAACAAACTAAGCTTCTGAAGCTATTTTGATCCTCGACTATGGTAAGTTAAGAGCGTAGTCTATGATCCTCGACTATGGTAAGTAAAGGAAGAATGTGCCCAATAAATGGTCTTAAACCAAGTTGGAAGGGTGGAATTCCCCAGGAAAGCTGGCACTGGCATCGATCTTCAGTAATGGTGGCTTCTCCTGTATTATCAGGTAATATGGTGAGGACAGAACAGTCTGGCTTCAAGAAATCTGGGGGCTTTATTAACCTCAGAATTCCTAACGCTGTCATGCTGACAGCTGATGTGTCTTGGTCCAGATCAAAGAAACAGGGTTTCACAAAATTTTACCTAGGTTGACTTCTCTGTATTATACCTTCCCACCTTGCTGTTTGTCACCTGTGTACCATAATAAGTAGGGTAGTTGTTAGTAAAGAGGATAGAATGGGTACATTATGTTATCCACTCATTTCATATGCTATTGACATACTCACATGTGTAGCAAATGCCAATAGTTTCTAAAAGCTACCTTATGATTCAGGCTGTCTTGTATTCTTGGCTTAATGGACATTCTTAGACCCATGCATCTCCTTCCTGGTATACAACCTCAATAGATAAGCAAACTCAGAGTACATAGATCCAACACAGCAAATATAAAAAATTCCAATTTTACCCATAACTTTTGATGACAAAAGAACTATAAAATGTGTGAAGGAAAAGCATATATGAAGTGGTGAAAGCAGTAATAGTAATTATGGAAGTCACTTATTTAGAGAAATAAAAGGGATATAATACAGTCCAAACTGGTAACATGGTTTTATAGTATTTTATAATTTCATCCCTTCAGCTGTCAGCCCAATATATTTTAAGCCCCTACAACAGAAAGAAAAAAAACCCCTCCTCATTAATAGTTGATTGACATGCAAACATACAAGGAGTTGCTAATATATAATATTAAATATTGTTGTAAATATATAATAAGGAATATGGGAGATTCAGTCAGAATATTCTAAAGTCAACAAATCACCATGTTGACTGTACTTAGAGTTAGTATTTCCTTGCTGAAGTAAACTCTATTTCTAAAATAACAATCATATGTGTATTTCACTGCCACTGCAGTATGATTTGTTGATTATTTACAAGTTTCATGCCAGGTACTTAAACACACAACAGGAATGTATTTACACTGTGTTGTAATTGTTAGAATGTCATGGAGAATTCTCTCTTCCTTGGAACCTGTGTGCTTTATTAGTAATTATGTTACAGAGTGTTTGAACATTTAGAATCACTGCCATAGCTGCTTAGACATCATGACATCATTTTAAAAGTTTTTTTTTTACATTATTTGCATTTTGCATTACTTTATAATACTGAAATATGTCATATTTTAATATATTTAGAACAGAACATACCATTTTAACACAAAATCTTTCTTCTATATTATTGTATTATTATTATTATTATTATTATTACTAGAAATGAGGTCTGTGTTAGCAGCCTATATAACTATTCTTAAGAAACTTTAGTTAACTCTGAGATCATGAAAGAACAGGTTCTTCTTCAGAATTAGAAACAATTAGTTTGAGATTCTTATTGCAATTTGCCAAAGAACAAAGCATAAGATACTAAGTGAAAAAATTCTTTAGAACCAATGTTGCTATATATTTTCCTTTTCATTTATCCCATTACTAAAAAGAAATAATTCTTTAGAAAAGGAAAAAAAATGTTATTGGAGCCTCCTTTTGTGAAGGCCTCAATATTGCAAATGCTAATAGTAATTATTATTTGACACCCATTGAACTCTAGGTGTTTCTCATACAATAACCCAACCCCAGCAACCCTTTATGGTATTATATCTCCATTTTGTAGATGAAGAAACTGAGGGTGAAAGCCATGAAGATAAAAACGCAAATGTGAATTGCAATTTGATTAAAAGAGAGTTTATATTTTAAGTTAGATTTTCTTTTTCTGGTTCCAGTTGGAGCTTTTCCTTTTCTTTCTGTATAAGTGCTATATTAGGAACAGAAGATAAATAAAATCGGAAAGATTTAGCATATGGAAAAATAGGCAAGCATTTGAGCCTGGATGTTAGAATAGAAATAATTCTCTCCAAGAAAGAAAATACAGTATTTACTGTATCTACATGACCTTCACAGAACCATTGCAGAATCTTCCAAAGAAATGTCATGAGTTTCACCCCCCCACAGAAGCGTAAGAGCCTGGAAAATTAAGTAGTTTTGGAAGTAAATGGGATAATAAGGATGAGATAATCTTTGAATTGTAGTGATGGAAGAATGTCAGAAGCACTGTCAGCATTTGGACTTTCCAAGCTGTGCTGCCTCCTCCTCCAGCATCCAGAACGGCCAGCAGCCCCAGCTGTGCTTGGCTGTGTGCACTGGAGGACGCTTTTTTGCTGTGCTTGGTACGGGGCAAAGACCTCGCCTATTCACCTTTGATGTTGAGCATGGAGCATGGTGTCTGGCATATATGGGAGCCATTATAGTAAGTGTTTGTTTAGCAAACACACACTCCAAATGAATAGCAGGAGCAAATAATTACAAAATCATTTACTGAATAGTTTCTTTTACAAAAAGCAAGTAGAACAATGGGCTCCTCTCCACTCTAAAAAGCTTTTAACAGTGAAAACTTTTTTTGTGTCATAAAGTGCCATTAGGTATGTTACAAGAGCTCACATCTATATGCTTTGGTATGTTATGGCAGCCTAAGTATGTTCTTTGATATCTGAACACAGCTTTCTCTAAATAAAAATGTCTATAAAAAGAATTGTTTTCAGAGGCAGGGCGTTAGGACAGGGACACCTACTTCTGAAATAAGCGTTCTGGAATATAACATATAAACACTTAATACCTAGCTAGAGACAGCTACTATATGTAACTATTAACTCTTAGTAGCATTTATATATCCTTTTTTATTACTTATAAAGGGGTCAGGAACTGCAATATACAGAAATAAGTTATGCATTGTATGGCAAGTCTCACTAGACTTGAATTAATTTTTTGTTAATTTTTACTTTTTAATACGATATTACATTTTGTCAGAGGGAGACTTTCTGCTGATCAGTTTACATGTGTGATCCTCAAATGGAAGTACTCGTGATGGATGAGGCTAGTAGGGCTAAATTCAATGTTGATTTGTCTGCCTTTAATCTGGGTAATACTGATGTATCCTTGGAATGTGTAACCTGATGAATAGATTCTTGGATATTCTCAGAGTGGAAAGGAGCTAGGATTAAATCCAGATGGAACATGGCACCTAAAAATAAATGAAGTTACAAATATTTGAGGGGCGCCTGGGTGGCTCAGTCGGTTGAGCATCCGACTTCAGCTCAGGTCATGATCTCGCAGTTTGTGAGTTTGAGCCCCGCGTCGGGCTCTGTGCTGACAGTTCAGAGCCTGGAACCTGCTTCAGATTCTGTCTCTCTCTCTCTCTCTCTCTCTCTCTCTCTGCCCCTCCCCCACTCACATTCTGTCTCTGTCTCCTTCAAAAATAAATAAATATTAAAAAAAATTAATATAAGACTGTATGTTAACTATACTGGAATTTAAAAAAAAAGCAAAATACATGAGGGACAGGGATTTATAAATGATGATAGGCAAGGGTGAAAAAGTGGATAGAAAATTATTAAGAAAGTGGTTAGGTATCAAGTGTGGGGGAAGAGGAATTTTGTTGGATAATAAGGTTCAAGAGATTGTCTCTAAATTGGCTTAGCACTATTCCTTGTGAAAATTAGGCTCAGTAGGCCAAAGATGGGGCCAAAAAAGTGTTCAGAGGACTCTGAACAAAGTTTGGTTCAAGTGGGGATCCTTGTCCATATCTGGAGGAAGAGAGTGCCACGGAAGAAGGCAGCACCATTTTCTCTCACAAACTCTGCTTGATAATCTTTGTCACTCCCTACCTGCACAGCCTCCCTGGCCCCATTATGTAAATAATCAGACTCTTTGGACCAAAAAAACCTAAGGAATAAACTCTCTGAATAATATATCCATTTTTCATAAATTATTTGTTCTCCCTGATGCCTATTCCTAGACAAAGCTCCTTGCTGAAGGCCTCTGCTGTGAAGAAAAACCATCAGGTTAAATGCTCTGGGAATTAAAACCTTCCAGTCCACATTTCTTTAGCTTGATAAGCCAACATTCTTCATGATATTTAAAATAGATCTATCTTTAAAAGTAACACCCTGTACCCAGTGTTTAGGTAACTGTGTACCAGTGGTTCCAATCTCATATAATTACTTGGAAACTTTGTAAATACATAAATATTCAAACATAATATGGGAATCAGAACTTAGCTAACATGGGTTGAAGACAGAGGCAGCCTTCTGTATTTTTACAGAGTTCCCAGGAAATTGTGGTGACTGTGTAAGTTTCAGAAATAGTGATCTTGACAACTGTCCTCAAGGGCAGTACCCATACCCCGGAGCTCACAATAAGTATGCTGGGTCATCAAAATACTGAAAAAGGAAGGGAATAGATTTGCCTTCATGTTTTCTTTGGAGACTACAAGATAATTGTAATAATTGTGCAATTGTAGTTGTAACTAACAATTATTGAGTGCATTCTATTTACCAAGCTGTGTGCTTTGAGCTTGTGTAGTCCTTACACTGGGCCTATAATATTACTGTCTTCACTTAGAAATGAGAAAACTGAGCCTTTAGAAGCTATGTAATGTGGCCAAAGTCATGCAGAGTGTAAGTGACGGTGCCAGGAATCACAGTAAGATCTGCAAAAGTCATTTCTCATTCTTAACTATTATGTAATACGGTCTTAATATTCTATCCCCTAGAATTTTATAGTTACCTACTGAGGTTGGAAGCAAAAGAAAGGAAAAATACATACATATATACATACATACTTATGCTCATTATGCAGTTAACGACTGTTAATAATTGGAAGTAGTTATACATCTCTTTGCATATTTTTACGTTGTATGTGTAGCTTTTATTAGTGATGCGATATGCATACAGGATTATGTTCTACTTAAAAAATACTATTTCTGGCAAGCATTTCCTCATATCATTATAACATCTATAAACATTTTACCCTCAAGGGTTGCCTAATATTATGTTAGCTTAATGTTAACCATTATCCAGTATTTGGAATCTTTGTTTTTTCAATTAATTGCTATTATAAATCACATTGAATATCTCAATAAAGCTCTTAGACATGAAATAATATTGCAGTGAATATGTGAATATATATATATATGTATATTTGTATATGGCTATATATATGTATACACACACACACACACACACACACACACACACACACACACACACAGTTAACCCTTGACCAACATAGGTTTGAACTTCATAGGTGTGCTTATACACAGTTTTTTTCTTATAAATACAGTACAATACTGTAAATGTATTTTCTCTTCTTTAAGATACTGTTAATAACATTTTCTTTAGCTTTATTAAGAATACACATAATATACGTGACATACAGAATATCTGCTAATTGTTTATATTATCAGTGAGGCTTCTGGTTGAGAGTAGGCTGTTAGTAGTTAAATCCTTGGGAAGCCAAAAGTTAAATAGATTTGCAACTATGACAGGGGTGGGGGCAGTGCCCTTAACCCTTGTGTTGTTCAAGGGTCAACTGTATATATATATATATATATATATATATATATATATATATATATATGTACGTACACACACACACACACACACACACACACTCACACAACACATATATATCCATGTTTATTCAAATATCTGTTTCTTTAGGATATATTTTGAAAAGAGTTATTTTATTTAAAAAGGAAATGATTTTAAAAATCTAAATATATTATGCAAAATTCCTTTCTAGAAAGACATATAAACCTATAACTAGCAGTATTTGAAGTGACTTCAATGATATTCCTTTCTTCACTGAACAGTATCATTGTTCATCTTTGCTAAGGTGATAAAGATGTCTTGAAATCATAGTTTTCGTAATTCTCTTTTAACCATTTTTATATTTTATTGGATAAATATTGTGTTTGTATCCTTGATTTTCCCTCAGTATTTTTATCTAATCATTCAACAATTTATATTATGGAGCACTTACTATAGGCCAGGCCTCATTTAAAAGCTTTCCATGGATTACCCAACATTTTCTCAGCAATAGGCTTGTGCATAAATACTCTTGATATTGATAGATTTTACGTATCAGGAAACTCCTCAGAAGTGAGGAGATTTGCCCAAGGCTACACAGCTAGTATGCCCCTTTTTTATATTGTGATGGTCAATAATTTTTCTATAATAATGGGTTTTTTTGCAGGTAATTTGCCAAATTCATTATTTACCTTTACAGATGATTCATATTTTTTAAATGTTTATTTATTTCGAGAGAGAGTGAGTGGGGAAGGGACAGAGAGAGAGGAAGAGAGAGAATCTCAAGCAGCCTGCACACTCAGCACTCAATCTCATGACTGTGAGATCATGACATGAACTAAAATCAAGAGTCAGATGTTCAACTGGCTGAGCCATCCAGGCACCCCCACAGTGTTTTTACTGTGCAGAAATTAGGAGTTTTTAGGCATGCAGGTTATGTTTTTAATGATTTCTTCCTTTCCTTCAAAGACTAAAAAATAATTTCTCTATTTCAAAAACACATTTTGTCCCATAATTCTAGTCTTTGATGCTTTCGTAATTTCTTTAATATACTTGACATGTACTATGTAAACAATATGAGATGGGAATTTAAACTCATGTTGATTTTTTCCACAAATAACCCCTACTTTAAAATTAGTTTACTGAACAATACTTTATTTTCCTATTGGTTTATGATAGCTCTTTTATTATACACCAAATTCATATACAGTATATGCATTCTGTTAAACTACTTCATTTCCTCTTGAAGCCATATTACATCATTTCAATTATCATACTATTATAAAACTTGTAAACACTTTTTAGAGTAAGTGTTCAATTCTGGTAAGTGTTCATTCTGGCAGCCACAAGGGAAAAAAGAAGAAAATAGAGTCATAAGAAACAGCAAATGAAAGATAAGTAAAATGAAGTCTATGAGATCAAGATTAGCATTGCTTAAAATCTGTGCTGTCTCACTCTGAGACATGCATACATGCACACATGTGCTATAGACCCACAAACTGTATAAGGAAAACTGCTTTGTAGTTATCCAGGAGATAAACTTGTAATGGTATGCAGAATTGATATTTTTTTTCGCTCAGGAGCTGTTAAGTGTGAAAGCCATGTTGAAAAAAATGTTAAGTGGGAGGCATTCCAATCTTTCATGTGCATAAACCATAATATATTCTAAATAGGCTTTTATTATTAAACTAGGGGACAGTATTGTGTATAGTTACTTACAACAAGATAATTCCTATTTTCAAATCACATTATCAAAACATTTTCTTCTACTAGGAAAAAAAGTCACTTTATCTTTACAAATACATATTGAGAATATATTATGCTAAGTATTAAGAATGAAAAGATAAATAAATCATAGCTCCTGCCTTCAAAAAGTTTATGGTTTCAAAGAGCTGAAAAGCATATGAAACAGAATTAAAACATCCTTTGATATACTAATAATAACAGATTGAAATAACTCTTACAAAAGAGGAAATGTCCAGTTAAGGGAAAGGTGAAATCTTAGAGGTGGTGATATTGTAGTAAAACACAGTGTAACCTTACAAATAATACTATTCTGTATTACTGTGTATTAAGCACCTGAAAACAGGTTTTAATACTGTAATAGTTTTCATCTAGGAATACCTTAATTTAAGAATTTCATTGGCTGATAAACAATGCCTTTTAACAAAATACAGATCAGAAGACATTGTAATTATCCTTCCTGATTTTCTGTCACTACAGCCTTACACAAATTTTTCTGGCATTTGAAGTTTTTGCTGTTTTTCAATACTTTAATCTTGGAGGTTGACATGTTCCCACTACAAAAATGATATACTACCTTATGACACCCTATTTGTTACAGAAGCCTTTGAGTCATACACCAGAAACCTTGTCAAATCTTAGAATATTATTATTCTAGTCAATGCTTTTTATATGAGGAATAAAGAGACTGAAAAGGTACATAGGTTACATGTGTTTTGTGACTAAACAATTCAATTGAAATGCACAAGGATTTATTGAGTTTTTACTATATGTCTGACACTGTGCTCCAAGCTAAGGATAAAAAAATCCATAGCACATAGACTTGAATAAGAATTTTCTTTTTTGGCCGGATGCTTAAGTAGGCCACATGATATTGGTTATGAAGTAATTAAACCCACCATATCTCTGTGCTGCTACAGGCAAAACAGACCTTGCTTCAGGAAACATTTTTTCCCAATGCAATCCTTATGCAATTGAGACCCTAATCAGGAAATGACTACCTTGTTGAAAAAGGTTTTAACTCCAGCATTGCTATCCCCTCATTATCACATTATAACCCAGACATAGAACAGAGCATCTAGAGACTGACAAAAAAGGCCATCCAAGGTTAAGTAAATAATAGTAGCTATTTTATAGTTTTACTGCAGTAAACAAATCTCTGGATAAATCAATTAATAAAGACAGTACTGAATGTAAACTTATGGAGTGACAGAAAAATTGAACAATAGCTCTGAAACAAATATCTCCTTTGAAGGCAGAGAGCCTGGGATAACAATTTATGGGACATAGAAAAAAAAACAGGTGATAAAAAATAGAACCGAGGCAGATCTTTAATGAAGAACTGGAGATCCATATCTGAACCACCCCACTATAGAGACTTTAGTATTTGCTACATATTTTCAGTAGAAATATACAGAGTGTGAGGCAGCACAAAGGCAAGAAAATGGTCCGTTCAAAAAGCCCTAAGTCAAAGAATTGCACGTGAACTGGATAGAATGGACATCTTATTTAAGTTTGAGATTTTGTTATTTTGTTGTAGGTGAATAAGCTAAGCAACTCACCTAACCTCCAGACAGCATCCTAATAAGCCTTCTACTTTAGTAGGCTACATGTTACACTCCATATGAGAAATTCACTTTTTTTTTTCTGAGACCTCACTGAAATTTTCTTGATCTGATATATCGATGGTGTCAAGTCAAGACATGGATAGTATCAGTAAAGAAGGCCCATTCTGTCCTATTTAACACACGACTCTTCTATTGCATATGACATTGTTGCAGAAATGCTCCTAGAAAATTGCAACAACAATGGGGTTTTAGCTTCCTGAGGAACGATAATGTTGAGATCCTATATCAGGCACCTCAGTGCTTCCTTGGGATAAGAGAGGACAGGGGAAGAAGGGTTCTGATGAGCCACAAAGTAGCTCACTTCAAACTTCACATTATTCTTACTTGATTTCAATATCTTATAAAGCAGCCTATGAGCCTATAGCTCAAAACTGGAAGCCAGAAATGCACAAGAACTTCATGAGGACTGGAATTGTTACCAAAGTGGTGGGTTCTTTCACTACTCAATATCATTTGCCAAATAGCCAAATAACAAGATAGTATTTGATGGCAAGACAGTAATTTATTCAATGGCCAGAGAATGAGCAAGGGGACCTCATGCCCTATACGTACCTTCTCACTGAGAGGCTGAGTGGTGTAGATGATGTGGCTGGGGGCACAGTGGGGGATGCTTCATGTCAGCCAGATTCTGGGGAAGGGATAGGGATTTTCAGAAACTTAGGTCACGTTCCTTTATCCTTTCTTCTTTAATCAGGGGTTTTCTGGCATGGTGCCTGTAGAGAGGAGATTTTAGTATATTAATGTAGTATAAGGAAGGAATAATGTGAACTTTGACCCACTTTGTTGGCCATCTTGGGTCTGTCTAGTTTGATCTGGTTTTTGTGGTCTGGCAGCGACCTTATGGGCAGGAACACCTGTAGGGGAGATATTAAAAACAAATAGCTTTAAAAAAATTCTCTGTGACAGAAGAATCACAGAGTGTGAGTCAGCATACTGTGGGGTTCTTTGGGGCTCATCTGGTGACAGAACCAGTAACCAAAGAGGCAGAAATCAACTGAAAGAGAGAAGCATATGCCACCCAAAATATGCCACTTCGGCATATTGATTATTTTGAACTAAAGTTACTTAAGAAACAGCAAGAAAGACACACTGACCCTCTCTTGCTACCCTGAAAGCAGGAAATAAATACCTTATGTGAAAGGTACTCTCCCTGTAAGAAGACACCCTTATCACCAGAGATGGGGAATTTAAGGCAGAGAAGACTATATAAACAAAATTTGTTACTTCACTAATTTGCACCCCAAGGCAAAACCCCTTTGTCTTGCCAATTCTTTACAAATTTATTGTTTCTTTGTCTAAAAGATATAAAAGCTACCTACTTTGGTCATTTCTTTGAGTCTCACATTTTTTTTTCAATTTTTAAAAAATGTTTATTTATTATTGAGAGACAGAGGGACACAGAGCATGAGCAGGGGAGGGATAGAGAGAGGGGGAGACACAGAATCTGAAGTAGGCTCCAGGCTCCGAGCTGTCAGCACAGAGCCCGATGCGGGGCTTGAACTCACAAACTGAGATCATGACCTGAACCGAAGTCAGACGCTCAACCAACTGAGCCACCCAGGTGCCCAGACTCTCACATTTTTTTATGGAGCTTATGTATGTACAAAATTAAATTTGTTTTTCTCCTATTAATCTCATGTCAATTTAATTATTATGCCAACTAAAGAACCTAGAAGTTAAGAAGGGGAGTTTTCCACCCCTACACTACTCAGTTTAGTCTTATACTTTCTCATCAACACAGCTTTCTCTCTTTGTCTCTCTTTCCTTCCTTCTTCTTATCCTTCCCTCCTTCCCTCTTGCTCTTCCTTTCCCTCCCTCTCATTTTACAGATGAGTTATTTCTATTTTAGTTGTGTGGATACCACCTCACCCATAGCACTAGAGGGCTTCTTGGTAAAGCAGTCAACTGAACTTGTTCAGTGACGCCAGGTCATACATATTCAAAATATCATATAGTGTATACTTGAGCCAGCTTGGTTAAAATGTCCCTTCTGATTCAATCAGCTCAAGTTGGTACCAAAGGAATGGATAAGAATTTTTTTTTCTGTAAAGCAGAAACAAAAGGATTGATAGATGAGATGATCAATATCTTTTTGTGCTGCTAACATTAATAGTGTCAAGTCTGACTAATTCTCTGTAGTAGTCATGGTGTAAAACCAAGAGATTGGACTAAGCATTCTGAAGATTTTCTAAGAAATAGAGGTAAAGTCATGAATTCCATAGTGACAAAATATTAATAATAGTATTTATTAAATAATTAATTAATTATTCATTGATAAAGTATTTAATGAAATGACTAATTTCACAATAGATTCTTAAGTACTTTTCATATAAAATGCACTTTATTACGTCATTTATTGAGTTATATGATACATCACATTATAATACTATTATATGTATCATGTATTTTATATAATATATATCACATCATATGTAACATAGGTCATGCCATTACATAATGACATGTATATTATTTATTTAAAACTCATCTATGAGGGGCACCTGGATGGTTCAGTTGGTTAAACATGCAACTCTTGATCTCGGCTCAGGTCATGATCTTACATTTTGTGGGTTTGAGTCCTGCATCGGGCTCTATGCTGACAGTGAGGAGCCTGCTTAGGAATTTCAATCTGTCTCTCTCTCTCTTACCCCTGCCCACTTGTCTTTTTTTTCTCACTCTCTCTTTCAAAATAAATAAACTTGAACAATTTTTTAAAAGAAAAGATTTTCTCCTTTCCCTCTGCACTCCCCATGCTCACTCTCTCTCTCTCACTCTCTTTCAATAAATAAATAAATAAATAAATAAATAAATAGGTGCAAATTTATCAATAATAAACGATAAGAAAACTAATATTTAGAAAGTTAAGCTTGCTTAAGACTACTGCTATAAACTGAATGTTCGTGTCCTACCAAACTTCATATGTGGAAACCTAATCCCCACTCTCATGGATGGATTTTGGAGGTGAGGTCTTTTAGGAGATGGTTCATTCATGAAGGTGGAGCCTTTCTGAATGAGATTAGGGTCCTCATAGAAGAGACCCCAGAGAACTCGTTCTCCCATAATTTAAGGTTACAGCGAGAGGATGGCTATCTATAAACCAAGAAAGGAGCCTCATCAGATACTGAATCTGCTGACCTCAATCTTGAACTTTCCAGTCTCCAGGAATATGAAAAATAAATGTTTGTTGCTTAAGCCACCCACTCCATGGTGTTTTTGCTTTAGCAGCTTGGATGAACTAAGACAGAAATTGATACCAAAAAGTGGAGATGCTACTGTAATAAATATCATGGAAAAGGTTTTGGAACTGGGTAATGGGCAGAGGCTGGAAGAGCTTTGAGGTACATGCTAGAAGAAGTCTACATTGCTGTGAACTATCTAGTAAGGATGATTTTGGGGAAAGCTCAGAAAGAAAAGAGGAGAACTGTAAAGAGAGCTTCAATCTTCTTAGAGAATACAAAACATAAGTAACCCTGAACATGACATTGGGAGCAATATGGATGGTAAAGTTCATTCTGAGGAGATGGCAGGTGGAAATGAGGAAAGTGTTATTATAAACTGGAGGAAAGGACATCCTTGTTACAAAGTGGCAGAGAACATGGCTGAATTGTGTTCCTGTCCTAGTGTTTTATGGAATGTGCAACTTGCAAGTGATACTATTGGATATTTAGTTGAAGCTATTTCTAAGCCAATTATTGGTGGTGAGGGTTGGCTCTTCCCGACTGCTTATAGTAAAATGTGAGAAGAGAGAAATGACTTATAGACAGAACCTTTAAGCAAAAAAGGAGGCAGAACTTAAAGATTTGAAAATTTTTCAGCCTATCCACATTATAAAAAATTATAATGCTATTGGTGTGGCCAAGTGACAATGCTGAGTATAGATCAGCCATCTCAACAAAAGCCAGGAGCAGTTTCCCAGGACAATGGCAGGATGATCCCAAAGGTGATTCAGAGATGTCAGAGCTGTGTTTCCTATCACAGGCTGAGTGCAAGGGCTCAGGGACAGAGAAGTTTCAAAGACAAGTCTATTGGCACCTGGGACCCCAGCTCAGGCCCAGTTCACAGGCCCAGTTCACACTGCCTGTGTAGCAGGTTCCTCTCCTACATGCCAGTGCAGCACTCCTCAGTTGTCCCAGGTGTGGCTCTCGTGGACCCCAATACTGGCTGCCTGGAGGCTGCAGGTAGCTAACTTTGGCAGTGTCTGTGCAGGGCAGTCCCTGCAGTGACTGAGTGCATAGGCCCAGGGGACATGGCTGCCTCTGCCTACCTTTCAAAGGATAGAGCCTCCCGGAGCCATGGCAGATATAGGATCTGGACCCTGGAGAATCACCGGCAGAACCCCCACAGAGAGCTGCCCCTGGAAGAGTCAGGGGCAGTGCTCAGGTAGAGAGTTGCTATGAGGTTGTCATGCTGAGCAGTGGCGTTGATGTTGCTACCCTAAAGGGGTTGAAGGGCTGAGCATCGTGTCACAGAGTATTATTCTCAAGACTTAGGGTCTAATGGAATTTATTTCTTTAGGTTTAGGACTTACTTGGGTCTGTCATTTACAATAGAGACTCCAGGCACTCGTCCCTGCTGCCATATTAGGACATGGAGAAGGCAGTCATCTATGAAGAGGGAAGTGAGCTCTTGCCAGACACTGAATATTCAGTTGCCTTGATCTTGGACTTTCCAACCTCCGGAAATATGAGAAATAAATGTTGGCTAAGCCACCACGACTATGATATTTTTGTTATAGCAACCTGTACAGGCTAAGACAGCTACCCAGATAGTAAGTTATAGAGGCTTGACCTCAAGGCAAGTTTGACTGTAAAATATACTTCCTGTTTTATTTTAGAATTGTCAAATTTGTTCTAAGTTTTTTTTCAGTTATGTTTTTTTCAACACTTAAGTATTAAGTGTTGAAAATATTTAATATTAAATATTAAAATATAATAGTCAATGAAATGAATTACATAAATGAATCTAGTTTTTATTTCTACCACTTTGTGTTTAAAATGCATCTGTATAAATTAATGTGCATTTAAATATGTACACATTTACATTTATAAATGTAAAAATGCATTCATAAATATGTATACACCACACACACACACACACACACACACACACACACACTCACTTACCTGTATGGAAAAGTTTTAGAATTTACCTTTTATCACTTAAAGAATTGTACCCTGGGCACTATAGTGATTTGTAGGTATATAAGTTATGTTTTTCTTATTCCTATAAAGATGTTAGCCTAAAGACAGCATTCAAAGCTTTCAAAATGAAGAGGCAACCTGCCTTTTCTATCCTAAATGAAAATGTGATTCAATTTTCCAGTTACTGATTCTGTAAGAAAATGGCATGATCGCCAGCTATGAACCAGCAGCTTCCTTGAGTGACAGTTGTGTCTCACAAGTCTTTTGGTACTCATTGAATATGGTAGATTGTTATTTGTGTGTGTGTAAGTTTTGTCTTTCAAGTAGATTCTATTTCTTGATGACATTATCCTTTCATCTCTTCCCAGAGACTTTTATGGGAACTTTTCTATTGTCTCCCACTGGATAATGTTTCAGCAGAAGAACAGAAATCCACAGAAACTAGTAAACTAAGTAGTTGGTTTATTTTAATACTAGATCCCACAGAAACAAAGGTCAGGAAATACAGCTAGATTTCATGAGAAAAGTAGCTTAAACTGTAGAATCAGTCAGTGTAAATGATATTGAAGGAAACTTTTTTTCAGCTTTTCTAATTGTCTGTAATTGCAGTTAAGGCTAACTATAAATTAAGCTCACAACAGACTCTATGTGCTTCTGAAAGCCCAGCATATTCTGAAGAGAATTCCAGTGAAGGATCCACAATGGTGATTAGACTTCTCTCCATAGAGCTTACCTACAACTGTCCCAATTCCCTAGTAAATAAAAAGGAAAACGTGAGGGCAGATGAAACAGTCTCGGAAGTACAGATGGGCGGAGTGTACTGTTGACCAGGAATGGTGAAGCACTGAAATGTAAGCAAAAGCATTTATTATTAGGTCTTAGAATTGTAATTTGAGGAGCACAGATTCAGGTAGAAACCCAAAAGGATCCCATTGAGAAAAAATGGTGAGGAGCTTTTAAAGAAAAACATGAGAAAATTTCTATGAATTCCATAAGTTGGTTTTTAATTATTCTGATTGGAGGGTAAATAATTTGAATTTATAATCCATTGGCTTACTTAGGTCATCTCATCAGTTTTTAAGAAAAAAAAAACATTTTTTCATAGTCCTCATCAAGTCATTTCTTAGCAATTTTAGCACTTCTGTTTCCTGTTGGCATCAGCAAAAGTTAAGCAACAACTTCCATTCAACAAAATGCAACAGTGAAAAAAAGATGGAGTCACTTAGGTTGTCTTGTCAGTGAGACCTGTAGCCTACCCTTCACAAAACCAAAACTGGTAGGGGCTATTCAGTATCCTCCCCAGACACCTCCTCCTTTCTCAACCGTGGGAAAGACAAAGTGAGGTCTCCTCACCACCACCAAAGCCAAGTTTGAGGGGTGATCAAAGAGAACTACTAGGACAGATTGGGGTTTTCTAAGAAATATAACAGGGCATCTCATTCCCTGGGTGGATGTTGGTCAAATTGCAGAACTTGCAGGCCCATTATTTTGTGATGGTGAGATGAGGGTAATGAGAAGGCTTCGGTAGACCTTAACTTGTATTCTCTGAGTTTGGGATGTTGCCCATTTATTGTGTACAGATTTTGGCAGGCTGAGGAGTATCTCATGCTTTTAGGGCTTGGGGAAGAATGCTAAAGCATATTTGGAAAAAGATGGAGATAGCCTCTGTTCCATCCTTGTTCTCGTTGACCCTCAGTTGATGAGAGAGAGGATCTCAGTAGTTCATGGATATTTGTTGGAAGGAGAAAGGAAATTAAGTGACAGAGGGCATAGAGCTGTCCAGATACCATCCACACAAAGCAATGAGATGCCCAACATTAAAAAAAAAAAAAAGAAAAGAAACTAGATTCAAGCAGGATCACATTGGGACAAAGCTGCCTCTGTCTGAGGGGATCATTAACAGTGGAGGGGTGTTGGATCAAAGTGAAACCTATTTAAAGAAAAATCACACTTACCATCTCCATAGGGATTTCCAGCATCAGATAGGACCAAACTGAACCAAAACGTCCAGGGATAATTATCACCTGAGATAGCCTTGCTCAGATAGCCTGGACATATTTCCTCATTTTCATGTCTTTCTCCTCTACCCCCAAGCCATAAAAAAAGCAAGCGACTAGAAAGGGTGGATGGGAGTGGGGCACTATGGGGAGTAAAAGCTTTGAATGAGATGTGAGAATGGAGTATTAAACTAAAGTAAATTCTAATACCTGACAGTGAACCAGAAGATATAGAAACTTTCTAAAGCAAAGCAGTAGGATTTAACAGGGCACATTTGAAAGGAATAAGTGAAATATAAAACTAACAAATGTTAATAAAATCTAGTCTTATTAAGGTCAATGAATATCTACTTCTCTCATGCGTTGTTTATTTTTTGCCTCTTTCAATCTCAGTCTCTCTCATTCTCTTATTTCCTTTACCTTTATCTCCTCTCTACCTGCATGAGTTTGTCCTGCTTGAATATAACTTAACATGGTCCCATGGTTACGTGGCCCCAGTGCCAACCACTATATGACTATGGTTCTCCTAATAATACATTTTTGAGAGGAAATATTTAAGTTGCTTAACTCATCTAGCAATTGATTATCTGTAGGTGCATCACTGGTCCCATTAGCTTTGGCCTTAAATATGGACACATGGTATAAACAGCAACAAACATGGAGGGTTGTTCTAAGTTTTCTTAGAAGGGGACATAGCAAGTAGGTAATAATTAGAGATTACTCAGACTGAGTGTTCCTTTAGTATTTTTCGTATTGTGGTGCCTTTTGGATGAGTCCATTTCTTGAACATACATCTGTAGCTTTCTTAAATCATGAAGTGCCTCTCTGGTATCACTTCAAGGTGAATCATAATAGATTTGTTTACCAATCTATTGCTTGTGAACAAAGAGGAAGTCTTGTTAAGCAGGTCAGGTATATGACATCTGTTTCTGGTCAGGAAGAAGAGACGAAACAAGCAAAATAATCTTCCTGTAAATTACTTGCTCATGATTAAGCCAAAATCTTCAGGTAAATGAAAAGTGCAATTGCATTAGTAATTTACTTGTTCCTCAAAGTGGAATATAAAAAATTATATGTAGAGCTTAATATCACTATTAGAGAGGCACTGAACTTCATGGGGTCAGCAGGGCCTGAAACTCCGATATTGCAGTGTTTCTGAGTGATATCTCGCTCACACCATGTCCTTGAGAGCAGCTGAGGGTTTTGCATTTGATATGCATTGAGGAGACACACACACACACACACACACACACATGCCTGACACTGTATTTTCTTGTTACTTGGCAACAGTTTCTTTTTCTTCTTAGCAACAGTGGAGTGAAGAGCTTTTTGAAAACTGAAAAGACTAGAGAACAGAAAAAGTCAAAGCCTTTCATATTCCCTCTGGCTGGAGGGCATATTAGAAGGGACTGGATTCAGCTATGTATAAAATGAAGTCTATTTGTTATCTAGTTATGAGTATGTTCCTATTGAAATTTAACCAAAAGTCATAATGCCTTAATCATTTAACTGTTTCACTCCTCAACCACAGTTAGTTAAGTATTATGAAACACAGGCTCTCAGTGAGTTTATGTTCATATCAGTTTTCCCGGTATGTGTGGCTCACACTGAAAAGAAACATATCAGGAAAGGCAGTAATTTTCAGGTAACTTATTATTTGGTTGATCAACCACTGCCTAGATTTTTCACTTGTAAAGAAATCACTCATCTTCATCTTGTTTGGTGTCTTGTAGAAATTATGATTTTTTTTGAAGCAAGAAATAAACTTTTGGGGCACCTGGGTGGCTCAGTTGGTTAGGCAACCGACTTCGGCTCAGTTTGTGATCTCACAGTTTTTGAGTTCCAGCCCCGCATTGGGCTCTGTGCTGACAGCTCAGAGCTGGAGCCTGCTTTGGATTCTGTGTCTCCCCCTCTCTCTGCCCCTCCCCTGCTCACACTCTGTGTCTCTCTGTCTTTCAATAATAAATAAACGTTAAATTTTTTTAAAAAAGAAAGAAACTTTTATTAAGTCACTGAGAATTAGGATTTGTTATAGCAGTTTGTGTCACTTAAGTAGTATACTAGTCTCCTGAAAAAAAAAATATTTGAAGGAGTATCATATCTCGGGTGATCTTGTTTGGGGGAAAGATTCATTGCCTTAGCTGGTGAGAGGGACCACCAGGACTGCACAATGTCGCCACAGTCATAACAGTGAGTGCCCCCACCTCACTGAAGTGAAGCCTCAAGTCATTCTTGTTGTTTATGTTTGCTTTTTATAGGGAAACACACACAGTGTACATTTCCATGAGATTGAGTCAATGTGTTCCCTGTATAGTCACTATGTCAATTAAGATAGCAACCATTTTTAACACCCACAGAGTCCCCTCTGCCACACTGCTAATCAATGCATGCTGCTACCCAGGCAGTCAAAGTCATGATATTTACAACCACAAATTGTTTTTTCTTGGTCTAGGATAAATGAAAATGGAATCATACCATATAGAATTTTTTTGTCTGGCTTTCTTCACTCAGCAGGGTGCTTTTCCCCCCATTCATCTATGTTGTTGAATGTGTCTGTAGTTTGCTTTTAAAAAATTCCGTAATAGTATTCCATACCACAATTTGTTTATTGATTATTTTGTTGATAGACATTCCAGTTGTTTCCAATTTGGGATTGTTATGAATAAATCTTCTATGAGCATTCATGTAGAAGTCTTTTTGTGGACATAGTTCTCAAAATCTGTTGGGCAAATACTTAAAAGCAGAATTGTGAGTCACATAAGTGTGTGCTTACTTGCATGAGAAGCTACTGAACAGTTTTTCAAAGTGGCTGCATCATCTTACATTTCCACCCATGGTGTGTGAGTTCATCTTACTCCATATTGTTGCCAATACTTGATGTGCTGCTTTTAAAAAAATTAGTGATTCTCCTCTGTGTAAAATGGTATCAGATTATGATTTTAATTTTCATTGTGCTGGTAACGAATGATCTTAAGCATTGTAAGTCTTCTTTTGTGAAGAGTCTTCTCGATACTATTTTTTATTTTTTATTGAATTGTTTTTTTTACATGATTTGTAGGAGTCTATTTACATGTCCTGAATACATATGTTTTTTTGAGGCTCACTAAACCCCTGTCCTACTCCCCACACATTTTTTCCCCAGTCTGTGTCTTGCTTTTTCATTTTTAAAAATGGTGATAATAAGGGAAAGTTTTTATTTTTGGTGAAGGTCAATTTAACATGTTTTATTTTAGTGCTTTTTTATTCTCTCTGAGAAATTTGACCAATCAATGTTTTCTTCCGAAAGATTTATAGTTTTTATTTTATACACACACACACACACACACACATGTGCCTGACAATGCCTAATATTTTTTAGTTCTTCAAATGCCCCATTCCCTCTAGACCTCCATGCATCCCATATTATGTAAAAATCACCATCCTTTCTGCTTCATAGAAGGCAGTGTAGTGTAATAGAAAATCATGGATTCTACAGGCCAACTGCTGAGTTCAAATATTAATTCTCTTACTAGCACTGTGCTTCAGTTTCTTTGCTTGTAAGATAGAAATCATAATAATTCATTTTTATAAAGACTGAATGAGTTAAAGTATGTAGAATAGAACAAATTGTACCACATTGTGAACACCATATAGATCTAGATGGAGATATATTCACTATACCATATTATATTTCCAGGCTCTGTTCCAGTAGCACTTCCACTAGGAAACTTTGTTAGTATTTCCAGTCTGGGTAGGAGTTTGCCTGCAAAATTTCTGCATGATACTCCCCTTCTACACCCAAGGTGCTGGAATACATCTACCACTTCCTTTAAGAAAATACATATATAACAATGCAAAATCCTGAGACCTATCTGAGCAGCACCAGTGTAACAATTCAATATTTGAATCTCAGCAGTAGGCATAACTTTTGCTCGATCTCTGCCCTCACCCACCCCTACCCCCGACAAACTGGCACTGCTTTTTATTAGTGTGTATGTGAGGAAGATATCTGCTTCCTTTTTGCTTTCTCCTTCCATTGTCCTCTTTCTTTTTCTCCTTTTCTGTCCATGCACACGAAAGGAACAATTACTAAGATGCTTGGGCAGACACGAGAACATTGCTTAGACCACTTTCACTAATGGGTAAGCTCACTTTGTGTAGACGCTCACTGTGTGTGTGTCTATGAGCAACTGTCTCTTCGACTCCAGGCAATGGTGAGCCAATTAACAGCCCTCTTAGAACTCATCCATCTTGTTCTCCACTCTTCCTTGCAAATGAGTTGAAGTACATTCATTAATACTTTAATCTCCTTTACTACCCATCCATCCCAAGATTAACGAAATGCCAGAATTTAAGTTTTGTGCATCTTCTCTTGGGCCTTTATACTTCACCACATTTTCTAACTCAGCTTGACCAGATCTCTGCTTTGAGCATCTCAAGCACAAGACTAATAAATAACAAATTGACATGTTTACCCATGTATACTTATTCCTTGTATGTAGAATGAATTTCATAGTAAATTTATAGGGAACAGTGCTTTGTCAATGCAGGATTAGTGTATTCCTGGATTTTTTTCAGAAACTGGGATGAGACTTGGTTATTATTACTGGTCTAGAGTTGGCTTTATTCACAGCTTCTCTTCTAAGATGAATTCATTTTGATACACAAATTACATTTTGTAAAATGGATGTAAATGCCATTAACAGTCATAACTCAAATTTGTAGAATCATGTAATGCTCTGAGAGAGCTGGGCTCTAAATCCAACTCAACATATAATAACTTAGTATAGAATTATGTGAAATTTGGCAAATCATTTAATCTCCAACATATTTCTCTCAAAGAAAGAGCTATAAAATTCATTTTACTCAGGGTGCCTGCGTGGCGAAGTCAGTTGAGTGTCCGACTCTTGATTTTGGCTCAGGTCATGGTCCCAAGGTCATGGGATCAAGTCCCATGTTGGACTCCACACTAAGTGTAGAGCCTGCTTAAGATTCTGTCTCTCTCTCTCTCTCTCTCTCTCCTCCTTTCCCTCTCCCCCACAGGCTCTCTCTCTCTCTTCCTAAAATAAAAAATAAAAATACATTCTAGTTAATTTAACATGTTATAATGGTTATTTAAATTATAACTGTTATAACATTTTCTAGGTGAAAATGATTTTAAAATATATATATATTTATATTATATTTAATTTATATATATTAATATTTAAATTATAACTGTTATAACATTATTTTCTAGGTGAAGAACCTGAAAAGTTAACTAAATTAGTCAAAGATACAGAGTTTGCCAGTAGAAGGAACTAAATTTCAGGCCAGTACTCTTTGCCTCCATTTCTTTGTCCTTCAAAATGAAGAAAATTCTATAATGTGAGGCAATGCAGAGAAGCAAGTAATTCTGTCTTAGAATTCTTGTGCTGGAACTTTAATGTATAAATGCTTATTTTGTGAACAAGTGAATGTTTTCACTTGCAGAATTAGATGAATATCTAAGCAACACTGTTGATCAGATATATTATCTTGTCACCTACACAGTAACATATTTTGTAGTGTGGGATGCCCCAGTCTCTCCATTTCATGACATTTTTATCATGTCTTCCCCAGGACCATTATCTCCTCTGTGCCTATACCACTACTCCTACGACTAAGCTCTGGACTTCAAGGTCAGTAAGTTCTAAGCTATAACAGTACTCAGTGGTGAACATGGCCTCTGGAATCGGGGTCCTTTGTCTGTTCATCTCATGTACAGGTCAGGTCTCTCACCACTCCCTGATTTGATGGATAAACACTATCAAAGCTAGAGGCCTATAGTCAATTTAGACAGAAATGGACCCCTTCCAGAGAGTATGGGGTTTCCCCTCTCCAGCAGAGCCCCCAGAAACCTAAAAACTAAAATCCATGCAAGCTGTAACTGACATTGAAATTCTTTTTCCAACAAAGAGAAAACAACCCTGACTATCTTGGCAGCTTGTCAGGACCACACTGTCCTCAGTAACCCATCAATCCTTGCCTCATCCCATTCATATCTTTTGCCTGGGAAACTCACTCACCACTTATTACAAAACTTATTTTGAATGTTTGTCCTCTAGATTCAGTATATCACATTTTGTACTCTCCTTTATGTCCTTGATCATCAGAGGGGCTGATTTTTACAAACCACCTGGTCCCACATCATCATTCTTGAGGTCTGTCACCTGGATCATCTTCTTCCTGTCATTATTAGCCAATTTTGCTATTTGTGTGAAAGGCCTATGTAAAAACCTGTCCTCTCACTTTCTTGGCCTCCTTTTTTCTAGGATCATTACCCCCACTTCATTTATATTAGTGTTTCCATAGCTACTCTGTGCATTTCTTGATCAAGTGTTGAAAGGTTTAGCTTTTAGAGCTCTGAGATTGGAATCATTCTTAGTGATGAAAGCTCTATACTTCCAATTATCTAACTCAGTTATGCTCATTTCACATGTTTAAGATAAATAGGAAGGGTGTGAGAAAAAGGAAAGGAAACCATGGATTAGAGGCTTTAATGAAGCCAGCTGTCATATTTAGCATTATAGACTATATTGCATATTTGGATAAATGTATCTTCATATATATTTTATCTAAGTTTTGCACTGATATCAGGAAAACTTTTTTGAACACTTTACCCTCTCCTTCTCTCTCTCCTCCCACCTCCTCCTTATATATATATATATATATATATATATATATATATATATATATATATATATATATAGTAATTTGAAGTATATAATAATATAGAAATATAATATTAGTTTTAAGTTATTTTATTACATAAATATATTAAATAATTATTTAAAAATTAAAATATTAAATAATTATTAGAATTATCTTAAAATGGAAAATTGGAAGGATAAAAATTACAAAATGAAATACAAATTTAAAATTTTCCTTGCAACAGCACATACATCAACTCCTTCTTTAGAGACGGTGCTATTTTTTTTTGCCTGGTATTTATTTTCCTTATGTAGACCTCAACTAGAAAAACCCGATTCTGAATCAGACAACCTGCTTCTTTTCTGTACCTGTAATGTGGCTGTTGAGCCCTACTAGAGTAAGAACCACAAATAGAAATTTTGTTCTGCATTATAAATATGTGTTCTCCATTTTAGCTGAGTACTCATATCATCAATTAATATGTTTGTATTCTAGTTAGTTCTCTCTCCTTTGCCACAGCTAGCACTTTGATACTTTTCTACTCTCTGAATGCTAACATTCTCATCTGCCCACTTTAATTCTTACTAAATGACTTTATCTCAGCTTCCAGTCTCACTAGATGACTATAATTCAAAGAGTACATAGAAATCATCAAATAAACTAAACCTGCTGCCTCCTTGTCCACAAAATGTCTCTGCTCCCATTTTGGTTTTCTTTTTCTTTATTAGGTTAGTCCCAGTTTGCCCAGGACAGTCTCAGTTTATGCATGTTGTCCCAGGAGAGCTACTAACAGTGCCCCCATTTAGTATTATTAGTTTCTAATGTTTATTTATTCATTTTTAGATAATTTATTCATTTTTAATTTATATCCAAGTAAGTTAGCATATACTGCAACAATGATTTCAGGAGTAGATTCCTTAATGCCCCTTATCCATTTAGCCCATCCCCCCTCCCATAGCCCCTCCAGTAACCCTCTGTTTGTTCTCCATATTTAAGAGTCTCTTAAGTTCTGTCCCCCTCCATGTTTTGATATTATTTTTGCTTCCCTTCCCTTATGTTCATCTGTTTTGTCTTTTAAAATCCTCATATGACTGAAGTCATATGATATTTGTCTTTCTCTGACTGACTAATTTCACTTAGCATAATACCCTCCAGTTCCATCCATATAGTTTCAAATGGCAAGATTTCATTCTTTCTGATTGCCAAGTAATACTCCATTGTGTGTGTATACACACACACACACACACACACACACACACACCACATCTTTTTTATCCATTCATCCATTGATGAACATTTGGGCTCTTTTCATACTTCGACTGTTGTTCATAGTGCTGCTATAAACATTGGGGTGCATGTGCCCCTTCAAAACAGCATACCTGTATCCCTTGGGTAAATACCTAGTAGTGCAATTGCTGGGTCATGGGGTAGTTCTATTTTTAATTTTGAGGAACCTCCATACTTTTTTCCAGAGTGGCTGCACCAGCTTGCATTCCCACCAGCAGTACAAAAGAGATCCTCTTTCTCCGCATCCTCACCAACATCTGTTGTTGCCTGAGTTGTTAATGTTAGCCATTCTTACAGGTGTGAAGTTATATCTCATTGTGGTTTTGATATGTATTTCCCTGATGATGAGTGATGTTGAACATTTTTTTGGTTGAGCATGTGTTGGTTGGCCATCTGGATGTCCTGTTTAGAGAGGGGTCTATTCATGTCTTTTGCCCATTTCTTCACTGGATTATTTGTTTTTTGGGGTGTTGACTTTGATAAATTATTTATAGATTTTGGATACTAACCCTTTATCTGATATGTCATTTGCAAATATCTTCTCCCATTCTGTCAGTTGCCTTTTACTTTTGCTGGTTATTTCCTTTGCCGTGCAGAAGCTTTTTTTTTTTTTTTTTTTGATGAGGTCCCAATAGTTAATTTTTGCTTCTGTTTCCTTTGCCTCTGGAGACGTGTTGAGTAAGAAGTTTCTGTGGCCAAGGTCAAAGAGGTTTTTGCCTGCTTTCTCCTCAAGGATTTTGATGGCTTTCTGTCTTACATTTAGGTCTTTCATCCATTTTGAGTTTATTTTTGTGTATGGTGTAAGAAAGTGGTCCAGGTTCATTCTTCTGCATGTCGCTGTCCAGTTTTCTCAGCACCACTTGCTGAAAAGACTGTCTTTATTCAATTGGCTATTCTTTCCTGCTTTGTCAAAGATTAGTTGGCCATATATTTGTGGGTCCATTTCTGGGTTCTCTATTCTATTCCACTGATCTGAGTGTCTGTTCTTGTGCCAGTACCATACTGTCTTGATGGTTACAGCTTTGTAATACAGCTTGAAGTCCGGGATTGTGATGCCTCCTGCTTTGGTTTTCTTTTTCAAGATTGCTTTGGCTATTTGGGGTCTTTTCTGGTTCCGTAGACATTTTAGGATTGTTTGTTCTAGCTCTGTGAAGAATGCTGGTGTTGTTTTGATAGGGATTGCATTGAATATGTAGATTGCTTTGGGCAGTATTGACATTTTAACAATACTTGTTCTTCCTATCCAGGAGCAAGGAATATTTTTCCATTTTTTTTGTGTCTTCTTCATTTCTTTCATAAGCTTTCTATAGTTTACAGTGTATAGATTTTTCACCTCTTTGGTTAGGTTTGGTTTCACCTCTTTGGTTTGGCTAGGCCTTTTATGGTTTTGGGTGCAATTGTAAGTGGGATCAATTCCTTGATTTCTCTTTTTTGTTGCTTTGTTATTGGTGTATAGGAATGCAACTGATTTCTGTGCATTGATTTTATGTGCTGTGACTTTGCTGAATTTATGGATCAGTTCTAGCAGTTTTTTGGTGGAATCTTTTGGGTTTTCCATATAGAGTATCATGTCATCTGCATAGAATGAAAGTTTGACCTCCTGGCCAGTTTGGATGCCTTTTATTTATTTGTGTTGTCTGATTGCTGATGCTAAGACTTCCAATACTATGTTGAATAACAGTGGTGAGAGTGGACATCCCTATCTTGTTTCTGACCTTAGGGGGAAAGCTCTCAGTTTTTCCCCACTGTGGATGATATTAGCGTTGGGTCATTCATATATGGCTTTTAGGATCTCAAAGTATGCTCCTTCTATCCCTACTTTCTTGAGGGTTTTTATCAAGAAAGGATGGTGTATTTTGTCAAATGCTTTCTCTGCATCTATTGAGAGGATCATGTGGTTCTTGTCCTTTCTTTTACTGATGTGATGTATCATATTGATTGTTTTGTGGATATTGAACCAGCCCTGCATCCCAGGTATAAATCCCACTTGGTCATGGTGAATAATTATTTTAATGTATTGTTGTATCAGTTGCTAACATCATGTTGGGGATTTTTGCATCCATGTTCATCACAGAAATTGGTCTATAGTTCTTTTTTTTAGTGGGGTCTTTGGTTTTGGAATCAAGGTAATGCTGGTTTCATAGAAAGAGTTTGGAAGTTGCCCTTCCTTTCTATTTTTTGGAACAGCTTCAAGAGAATCGGTGTTAACTCTTCTTTAAGTGTTTGGTAGAATTCCCTGGAAAACCATCGGGACCTGGACTCTTGTTTTTTTGAGAGATTTTTGACCACTAATTCTATTTCTTCACTGGTTATGAGTCTGTTCAAATTTTCTATTTCCTTATGTTTCAGTTTTGATAGTTCATATATTTCCAGGAATTTGTCAATTTCTTCCAGATTGCCCATTTTATGGTATGTAATTGCTCGTAATATTCTCTTAGTATTGTTTTTTATTTCTGCTGTTCATTCTCATCTCTCCTCTTTGATTCTTGATTTTATTTATTTATTTATTTTTAATCAAACTGGCTAGGTGTTTATCAATTTTGTTAATTCTTTCAAAGAACCAGCTTCTGGTTTCATTGATCTGTTATAATTTTTTTTTTGTTTTGTTTCAATAGCATTTATTTCTGCTCTACTCTTTGTTATTTCCTGTCTTCTGCTGGTTTTGGGTTTTATTTGCTGTTTTTTTTTTTTTTCCAGCTCTTAAAGGAGTAAGTTTAGGTTTTGTATCTGAGACCTTTCTTCCTTCTTTAGGAAGACTGAGATTGCTATATACTTCACTCTGATGACCACATTTGCTGTGTCCCAGAGGTTTTGGGCTATGGTGTTATCATTTTCATTGCCTTCCATGTACTTTTTAATTTCCTCTTTAACTTCATGGTTAACCCTTCATTCTTTAGTAGGATGGTCTTTAGTTTCCAACTATTTGTTATCTGTCCACATTTTTTTCTTGTGGTTGATTTTGAGTTTCATAGCGTGTGGTCTGAAAATATGCATAGTATGATCTCCATCTTTTTGCGTTTGTTGAGGGCTGATTTGTGTACTAGTATGTGATCTGTTGTGGAGAACATTCTATGTGCACTGTAGAAGTATGTGTATTCTGCTGCTTTAGAATGAAATGTTCTGAATGTATCTGTTAAGTCCATCTGGTGCAGTGTGTCATTCAAAGCCATTGTTCCTTGTGGATTTTCTATCCATTGTTGTAAGCGGGGTGTTGAAGTCCCCTACTATGATGGTATTATTATTAATAAGTTTCTTTATGTTTGTGATTAATTGATTTATGTATTTGGGTATTCTCACATTTGGAGCATAAATGTTTACAATTCCTAGGTCTTCTTGATGGATAGATCCCTTGATTATGATATAATGCCCTTCTTCAGCTTCTGTTACAGTCTTTATTTTGAAGTCTGATATAAGTATGGCTACTCTGGCTTCCTTTTGTTGACCATTAGCATGATAGATGGTTCTCCATCCCCTTACTTTCAATCTGAAGGTATCTTCAGGTCTAAAGTGGGTCTCTTGTAAACAGCATATAGATGGATCTTGTTTTCTTATCCATTCTGTTACCCTATTTCTTTTGATTGCAGCATTGAGTCAATTGACGTTTAGAGTGAGTACTGAAATATATGAATTTATTGCTATTATGTTCCTGTACAGTTGGAGTTTCTGGTGGTGTTCTCTGGGCCTTTCTAGTTTTTGTTGCTTTTGGTCTTCCCCCCCCCACCCCCACCCCGTCTTTTCTCTCCTCAGAGAGTCCCTCTTAAAATTTCTTGCAGGGATGGTTTAGTGGTCACAAACTCCTTTAATTTTTGTTTGGGAAACTTTTTATCTCTCCTTCTATTTTGAATTACAGCTTTGCTGGATAAAGAATTCTTGGCTGCATATTTTTCTGATTCAGCACATTGAATATATCCTGCCACTCCTTTCTGGCCTGCCAAGTTTCTGTGGATAGGTCTGCTGCAAACCTGATCTGTCTTCCCTTGTAGGTTAGGGACTATTTTTCCCCTTGCTGCTTTCATGATTCTCTCCTTGCTTGAGTGTTTTGTGAATTTGACTATGATGTGCCTTATTGATGGTGGGTTTTTGTTGAATCTAATGAGAGTCTCCTGTGCTTCTTGGATTTTGATGTCTGTGTCTTTCCCCACATTAGGAAAATTTTCCACTATGATTTGCTCATTTAAGCCTTCTACCCCTTTTTCTTTCTCTTCGTCTTTTCTAACCCCTATGTTTCTGATGTTGTTCCTTTTTAATGAGTCACTGATTTCTCTAATTCTTAAAAAAAATTTTTTTAAATGTTTTTTTTTTGAGAGAGAGACACAGAGTGTGAGTGGGGTAGGAGCAGAGCGAGAGGGAGACACAGAATCCAAAGCAGGGTCCAGGCTCTGAGCTGTCAGCACAGAGCCCGACACAGGGCTCGAACCCATGAACAGTGGGATCATGACCTGAGCCGATGTTGGACGCTCAACTGACTGAGTCACCCAGGCGCCCCTCTCTAATTCTTCAATCGTGCTCTTTTGTCTTTGTCTCCCTCTGTTTTTCTGTTTCATTATTCCCATAAGTTTGTTCTCTGTCACTGATGTGCTGCTCTCCTTCATCCGTCCTTGCTGCTGTGGCATCCTTTCAAGATTGCAGCTCTGTGAAACCATTTTTTATTTCATCCTGACTAGCTTTTACTTCTTTTACCTCCACAGAAAGGGTTTGTAATCTATTTTCAACCCCAGCTAGTATTCTTATTAGTGTGATTTTAAATTCTGGTTCAGAATTTGCTTGTATCTGGCTCATCTTGCTTGTATCTGTGTTGGTTAAGTCTCTGGCTGTCATTTTTCCTGTTCACTTTTGGGGTGAATTCCTTTGTTTCGTCATTTTGAAGGAAGAAAAGGAATTAATAAGGTAAAAAAATTAAAATTAAAAAATTAAAAACAGTCCCCCCAAAATCAAATAAATGATGCTAGATACTAGGTGTGTTTTGGTATGGTTGTTGAAAGGAGGTAGATAGATTAGAGAAAAAAGTGAAAGACAAGAAAAGAAAAAAAAAGAAAAAAAAGGACACATTTGAAAATTTGAAAAAATGAATAGAATGAAATAGGGTAAAATAAAATGATGGAAGTAAAATAGAATTTGAAAAAATTACAAAAAAGTAAAAATAGAAAAAAATATAGAAAATTATTTTCACTAAAAATTGAAAATAAACCAAATTTATTGTTTTCTCTTTCTGTATTCCAGTATAAGAAAAAAAAAAGAAAAAGAATAAAAAATTGAATTGATGGACCAACGAACAGACTGAAATACGATTGAAATTACATTAGGTCCCCTAGAAGTCAAACTTTGAAGCACTTTATAGTCTGTAAACTAAGCAGGAAGAGAGACTTCTCGTGTTCCTGAAGAGCGAAGTTGGCCCAGTTGAGTGGGGCTTAGTGTAATGGCTCCTTTCTCCACTAGAAGGTGCTGCTTAGCTCACTGGGGTGGATTGTTGTGGCACTTGTTAGGTGTGTATGTTCATGCATGGGAAGAGTGAAAATGGCATCACCCAGCTACCCGGTTTCTAGTATCGGAATGTGTTCTCTCCAGCTAGCAATCACGCACCCCTCCTTTGCTTCTGGCTTCTGTCCACTCCCCCCTCTTACACTGTCCATGACCAAGCTGACAGCTTGCCAGGTGGCACCTCTCTCCTGAGTTTTATCTCAGATGCAGCTGTGTTTCCCAACCCCTCACTTGTGAGAGACTGTGGCTTTGACCTTTTCTGACCCTCTGGGGGAGGGTCTCACTGAGCAATGGCCGGGTGCCTACCCACTGCCAGGAACATTTGTCAGACCATGCTCTTGCTGATGCCCAGAGACTGTAACTGGGTGCCAGCCTGCCCCAGAAAAAGTTCACACGATTGTGTAGCAGCAGTGTTTCAGGGATTATGGCAAATCTCAACACACATCTGGCATCAGACTTCCCATTTAATGTCCTTGTTCCAGTACCAGCAAATGTGGCTGTTCTCCAGGGTCTGCTGGGACCTTTGCCTGTAGGGTGGGTGCACAGCCTCTACCAAATGTCCTCCCAGCAAGGGAACTGCCTCTCCCTCTGTGGCCCAAGGACCCCAAAGACCTCTCTCTCTCTGCCCCTGAGGATTTGCCCTTCCCACAGAGCACCACCCGGTATTAAGCTGCAAAGTTTCAGACCTTGCACTCCCCCTGTTTATAGAATCGTAGTGGAATTTAAACTGTCTTCTTTCTCCTTTCTCCCCTTTTTTGTTCAGCCCCTCGCATACTCTTTCTTTTCTCTCCAGCTGCTTTCAGGTGGGGGGATGCTTTCCTGTACTCTCCCCATATCCCTGTCCTCTCTCCACAAGCAAAAATAGCTCCCTGCCCTCCACAGCTTCTCCCTCCCCCAGTTCACCTCTCCATACCACATACCTGCTGAGTTCTATGGTTCAGGTTGTGCAGATTGTTTTATTAATCCTCAAATCAGTTTTCTAGGTAGGCAGGATGGTTAAGTGTTGATCTGGCTGTATTTCAGGGATGAGAGATGCAAAAAAAACTTCCATGCTGTTCCACCATCTTGGCCCCTCCTCAGGCCTCCTTTTCTTATTAAAATGTTAACTTCATTATACTAGAAGCCTCCCCCCCCCCCAACTTCTGTCTTATTATCAGGATATTATCACCTTTTCCTTATCTGTTGATTGTACCATCTTTTTCTTGTATCATCAATCTTTATTTCTCATCTGGCTTTCTTCCATCAGTATTTATGTTTTTCCCATAATAAAAATTAAAACTCTTTACTGCATGGTTTTATAAGCTACTTCTCTTTGTCATCCCATACTTCTTGAAAAGCTACTTGAATATAAACTACTTACAGTTTATAGTATATAAATGATCGGAAAAATTTTCTCTGATCCTACAGATAGAGTTTGCCCTTCCTGCGTGCTTCTCCTATAATAGTTTCTCCAGAGAAACAGAAATAGGGGATATATTGGTTTTTGCAGTTATAGAGGCTGAGAAATCCCAAGATCTACAGGCAAACTGGAGACTCAGGGAAGCCAGTGGTACAGGTCTAGTCTGAGTCTGAAGGCCTGAGACCTGGAAGAGCCAATGATGTAAATTCTAATCTGAGTCCAAATCTGAAGGTAGGAGAAGACTGCTGTCCCTGCCCAAAGAGAGTCATATAAAGGGAGTGAATTCTCCCTTTGCATTGTTGTCCTATTCAGTCCTTCAGTGGTTTGGATGAGGCCCACTCACACTGGGGAGAGCAATCTGCTTTCTTCAAGCTACTGATACCAATGTTAATCTCATCCAGAAACATCCCCATAGACACAGTGAGAATAATGTTTAACAAAATATCTGGGTACCCTGTGGCCTAGTCAGATTGATATATAAAATTAACCATCATAGTCTATTGCTTGTTAATGTGGCATACATATGTCTCTCTTTTAACCATACTTTATGTAAAATAAAGAAAATAATAAGGCCATAATTCCACCTAATATGATTCAACTATGCTATGTATAGCCAAAAATTCACTAACCCCTTTCTGGAAGAGTGATGTTTACTCTTTTCCTTGATATCCCATAACTTAAACACTATGATGTAAAATTAACAATATTTAAATACTATGATATAAAGTCAACACATCTTATGTTACATGATAAGGAAGTAAAACAAGGAAGAAAACAAGACATTTGTTATATATGTACATAGACATAATCAAAACAAAATAAAGAGAAAATATTCACAACAGTACTCATTTCTTTAACCCGTTATGTGGTTGTAGCTAGCATTTGTAACTACCTTCTTCCACTACACATTTTGTACTCTCTGTTCTTCAGCAGGCACTGGTTATTCAGTCGGAAATGGTTCTTTGCCTGGTAGGGTGATCCAAACCTTTATTTCTAAAGGGTCTAGGCAATCAGTAGTCCGGCCTAGGTTGGATTATTGTAATTTCACATTGACTTTAATCCTAGGGCATGGTAACACTAAGAGATGCCCTAAAGAATCTCCTGTTTTCCAGACATACTCTTCCTTAGTTCCATGGTGGAGTAGCAGCCCAATATTCTCTCTGCAGTCAGAATCAATCACCACAGCCAGTCAGTATCTCCTTTCTTTGCCTGTTGGTTTAGGGGGATGGGAGTCCAAAGTGGCTGGGCAACAGTCTTAACTTCCAATTCAGTGGAATCATTGCTGTGCCTCATGGTAGAAGCATTCTTCTTTTTGAAACTAATATTTCCAGTCCAGCAGAGCATAAGGTCACAGTAATAGCAAGCATTTTTTTTTTTTTTGCTAGACAAACAGTAGGAGTAATAGTGAATGGTGTCACTCTCATTTCTACACCTTGATTCCTAGATAAGTTCAGCCTGGCTATGGGAGAAACAGCACCATTTGAATGCTGATTCAAATATTATACAATGTTCTGGAGAACCTTGCCCCAATCTTGAAAGGTTGCAACCTAGCTGGCATTGTAACTCAGTCTTCAATAGGCCATTCCATCATTCTCTCATTATGATAGTGGAGAACATTTTAATACCAGTGAATTCTGTGAGCATGGACCTGTTGCTGTACTGCATTTGGTATGAAGTGAGTTTCCTTAAAAAATATTTATTTATTTTTTGAGAGAGAGACAGAGAGACAGAGAGAGACAGAGAGAGTGAGTGATGGGGGAGGTCCAGCGAGAGAGAGAGAGAGAGAGAGAAGGAGAGAGAGGATCCCAAGCAGACTCCATGCTGCCAGTGCAGAATCAGACACTGGGCTCAAACTCACAAACCATCAGATATTGACCTGAGCTGAAATCAAGAGTCAGACACTTAACCAACTGAGCCACCTACGTGCCCCTGAAGTGAGTTTCTTGATCAGAAGTGATGCTATATAGAATATCATGATGGTCGATAAGGCATTCTGGAGGTCCATAGATGGTATTCTGGCAGAAGCATTGCATGGAGGGAAGGCAAATCCATATTTGAGTGATTACCTCATTAAGAGTAAAACATTGCTCCTTTCATAATATAAGTGGCTCACTGTAATCAACATGCCACTAGATAGTTGGCTGATGAACACAAATAATGGTGCCATATTCAGAACTTAATGTTGAGGTCTGATGCTGGCTAATTGGACAGTTAACAGTAGCATAGCCAGGTGGATTTGGTGAGTGAAAGTCCATGTTGCTGAACCTGGGTGAAACCTCCATCTCTGCCATAATGGCCATTTTGTTGAGGAGTCCATTGGGCAATTACAGGATTGGCTGAGGAAAGAGGCTGACAGGTATCCACGGAATGGGTCATCCTATCCACTCAATAATTAAAATTCTCTGCTAATGTCACTCTTTGGTGAACATTCACATGGGACACAAATATCTTCATGTTTTTTACTCATTCACAGAGATCTATTTTCCTTCTTTCCCAAATTTCCTTGATGCCAATTTTCCAATCAAGTTCCTTCTTTGCTTGTTGTATCCAGCCTAACCTTTGGCCACAGCCCATGAATCAGTATTTAATTGTACATCTGGCTATTTCTCCTTCCAAGCAAAGTGAACTCTCAGGATCAGTACTCAAAGTTTTGCCTACTGGGAAGTTTTCTTTCACTGCTGTCCTTCAGAGATATGTCAGAAAGGGTCTGTAGTGGTGCAGCTGTCCACTTTCAGATGGTGTGTACATATTGTTCAGAACCACCTGTAAATCAGGCCTGAGTCCACTCTTCCTCTGTCAAGTGATGATAGGGAGCCATGCTTGGTGCTGGCTTGGAGAGAGACAGCAGTGTAGCAAGAATGGGGGCCATAGATATTTGGGTCACTGCTCCCTGTAATATACTTGAGCCTCCAAGAGCTCAGGGCCTACTCAGGCCCCGTCATTTGTATACCACTTCCATTTGATGAATCCAACTTTATGGCTTATTGGGTTATATCATTTTAATCATGGGCAGCTCAGTCACATGGTTACTTAGTAGCCCATGGTTAAGCATCCAGTTTTTACTAGGGTCCAGTAGGGGGCCAAAAGCTATTTCTCAAGCAGAGAGTAGTTTTTCATAGAGGATAGCAGGGATTCTTCCAAAATCATTAGGGTTTGGATGATGATTCACCTGTAGGGGCCTGCATAGGCACCAAAGAGCATCTTGATCTGCCACTGACCCTTTGAATACCACTGGAACTTCTGGATCATATGGTCAAGTGGAAGAGCCACTTGTATAGCAGCCTGGATCTGTTGTGGAGTCTTTCTTGTTCTGGACCCTACTGAAAAGTGGCAGTTTTCTCGGTTGTTTGGTAAATCTGCCAGAATAGCACACCCCAGTGAAGAATAAATTGCCTTCAAATTTCAAAGAAGCCCACGAGATATTGTTCCTCTATTTTGGTTGTAGGAGAGGCCAGATGCAACAACTTACCCTTATAAGGGATAGTTGAACATGCTCCATACCATGGACCTTAGAAATTTTAAGGTGGAGAGTTCCCTAAATTTTTGTTGCATTTATTTTCCACCCTCTGACAAACAAATGTTTTGCCAATAAGGCTAGATTGGTTGCTACTTCTTGCTCACGAAGTCCAGTCAGCATAAAAGTCATCAACATAATGGACCGTTATTATATCTTGTGGATAGGAAAGATGATCATAATCGCTAAAAGCTAAATTATGACATAGCACTGTAGACGTTACATACCCCCGAGGTAGGACAGCGAAGGTGTATTACTGGCTTTGCCGATGAAAAGAAACGGCCTCTGATGGGCTTTATTGACAGGGATGGGGGGAAAGGCATTTGCCAGAGCAATAGCTGTAGACCAGATACCGGGTATGTGTTAATTTGCTCAAGCAAGGAACTACATCTGATGCAGCAGCTGCAGTTGCTGCAATTGGCAGTAACACCTGGGCAAGCTTACAACGATCCACCGTTATTTTCCAAGATCCATCTGTTTTCTACACAGGCCAACTAGGAATATTGAATGAGGATGCGGTAGCAATCACCACCCCTGCATTTTTCAGTTTCTTGATGCGCAACTTGAAATCCCTCCAGGAATGAGATACTGGTTTTGGTTTACAGTTTTTCTAGGTAGTGGCAATTCTAGTGGCTTCCGCTTGGTCTTTCCCACCACTACAACCCTCACTCAACAGGCCAGGGAGCCAATTTCCTTTCTCTTTTTGCTTCACCTTTCCAAATATTCATTGTTCACATTTTAACTGTCTCTGACACCTAGCCAATCCCAGTCATGTGTTTTTTTTAATGCTTTTATTTATTTTTTAAGAGAGTGAGAAGGAGAAAGGGAAAGAGAGAGAATATGCATGCGTGCGTGCGCACACGCCATAAGCAGGGGAGGGGCAGAGGGAGATAGAGGATCCACAGCAGGCTCTGTGTTGACAGTAGAGAGCCTGATTCAGGGCTCCAGCTCATGAACCACAAGATCATAACCTGAGCTGAAGTTGGATGCTTAACCGACTGAGCCACCCAGGTGCCCCCCAAATTTATTATTTTTAATGTTGCATAATTTTACTTTATTTGGTTTTAAAGTTTTAGTTCAACATCACATAATGACAACAACTTGTAAATATTTCCTGAAAAAGGAAATCCTGAAATCTATTTGCAGGCTGTAGTATGGAGTGATTAATACAATTAAACTTTGCACGATTTGGACAAGTTTATAGTGGTTCCTCTCCTACCAGGAGGAATCTCTCAATGTTTCTGGAGAATAAGAGCACTTATGATAAAGACATTTCTCAAAAAAGTGATCCCAATGGCTTTCCATCAAACAAACCAATAATGTCTCAGAATATTGGCAATTTTATCAAAGCTTGTAAACTTTTTAAAGTAGCCTTGTTTATTTATATCTTTATGCAGTATTGCACAGAAACATCCTGTTTCAGTGAAAAATGTAAGTCCTTAAAAATAAGTAGGACTCATTTAGTTGAAACCCCGATGTTAAACTTTCTGGCTATCAAAATTTGTGCAAGTTACTTATGCATCTTTATGAATAAGTTTGCTCATTTATAAAGTTGGAATGCCTTGCCTTGTTATTTTAAAGGTTTGGGTATAAAATATATGAAACATTTAGTAAGTGCCCAGGACTGAGTATATTATTACTTTTTTGCCAAAATAGAACTGCTTTATTTTATTTTATTCTATTTTTCTCCTGTAGAATGTTCTTTTGCCTAGGGTAACATCCAGTAACTGTCTGGTTTAATCATAGCCCAGAGATCCATAGCTCTTAGAGCCTCATACAGAACACTGGCTGTGCAACCCTCATAGTAATTGTCTTCCAGAATTATAGTAAAGGTATTACTATGAATACCAAGGAACCAGTTACTTTCAGCAAACATGCCACCTGTCTGTATTGGCTGAAGCTAATTAAAATAGTCTTTTCTTTTTTCTTTCTTTACACTTATTGCACTGTTATCCATCAGGAACACTGATCTTAGTGAATGGCAAATTTACCTTCAATGTACTTAAGCCCACATTTGGTATCTTATATCTGACCTCCAATTTCAGGTAGAAGTGGTTTATGAAACACTCTAAATCCTAAATTATGATTCTTACTTTGCTATCCTTAGATGTGTCTTCAATATCTGCAAAAGTTTGTTTTAAAAGTCTTGGAAAATAGTAATTTTTAAGGCAACATTTTTTTTTTTTGCTCAAGGTCATTATTACATGTTGCATCAGTGAATGTTCTTAGTTCAATTTATTTCATTTTTAATTTAAAAACTTTTATTGGAGTATAATTTGTATACTGTAAAGTGTGTTTATTTAAAGTGTACAATCTGCTGAGTGTTTACAGATGTATAAACCCATGAAACCAAAACTGAGATACAGGATATTTCTATCCTTCAAGAATCTGATTGAAATACCTCTAAGAGTTTCTTTGTGCTACTTTTTAGTTCTACCATTCCTCTTCCTTTCCCTTGTCCCAGGAAACCATTGATATGCTTTCCATCATTATAGATTAGTTGGCATTTTTTAGAGTTTTATATAAGTGGAATCATTCTAGAATATTATATAATTTGAATTAAGAGTATATACTCTTTTTCTATCTGGCTTCTTTCACTCAGCATAATGTTTTTGATATCCATGTTGTTTTATCAGCAGTTCATTTGTTTTTATTGCTTGGTAGTGTTTCATGGAATACTAAGACAATATGCCATAATTGAATACTAAGGATATACTATAATTTGTTCATCAATTTATCTATTGACAGGCATTTAAGTACTAGAGCTCTGTAAAATAACCTGCTGTGAACATTTGTGTACAAATCTTCTTATGGATATGTGTTGAGGAATAGATACTTAGGAGTATAAATGCAGGGTTATATGGTTAAGTGTATGCTTAACTCATATAAAACACTAGTTTGCCAAAGTGGTTGTAGCATTTTAAGTCCCTTCCAGCAGTGAATGAGAGTTTTAGTTGCTTCACATCCTTATCAATATTTTGACATTTTAACTTTAGTCATTATAGTAAGTGGTATTTCATTCTGTGTATATGTGTTTTGCCTACATCTTCATCTGTTTGCTTTTGATTTTTAAGCTATGATTTACATACACTAAAATTCACCCTTTAATTTAGCGTATTTTTTTAAAAAGAGGTAACATTTTTAATCATCAGAAAGTAAATTAGATAATGAAAGTTTTAATCCTTGATCAGTCTCATAAAACAATGATTAGTTCCTTTATCAAAATATATGATTCAACATCATAATTTTGTGTTTGTTTTTAGTTATATAGTCTATGAGTCAGTTTTATTTGCGCCTTTAATTACTGATTGATTTGTTAAAGCATTTTATTGCAGTACAAATGATACACAAAAGGCTGTACACCTTGGTGACTTGGGGGGTAGTATACATCCAAGAAACCATCCCTGCAATCTATGCCATAAAGATATCTATCATCTCCAAAAGTTTCCTCTCACTCTTTTTTATTACCATTATTATATTTTGTGACAAGAACACCTAACATAAGATCTATATTCTTAGCAATTTTTTTTAAATGTTTTTTTTTTTCAACGTTTATTTATTTTTTTGGGGACAGAGAGAGACAGAGCATGAACGGGGGAGGGGCAGAGAGAGAGGGAGACACAGAATCGGAAACAGGCTCCAGGCTCTGAGCCATCAGCCCAGAGCCCGACGCGGGGCTTGAACTCACGGACCGCGAGATCGTGACCTGGCTGAAGTCGGACGCTTAACCGACTGCGCCACCCAGGCGCCCCAGCAATTTTTAAGTATACAATACGATATTGTTAACCATAGGCACAATGCCACACAGTGGACCTATAGGACTCAATCATTTTGTATAACTGAACTTTGTGCTCCTTGACTAATATCTCTCCGTTTCCCCTTCTCCCATGCCCCTGACAATCACCATTCTATTCTACTTTCTGCTTTTATGAGTTTGAATATTTTAGATTCCTTGGAAAAGTGGTATCATGTAGTATTTGTCCTTTGGTATTTATTTGATTTATCAAAATGTCCTCCAGTTTCATCCATGTTGTTGCATGTAGCAACATTTCCTTCTTTTTGGAGCTAAATAATATTCCCCTGTATGTACATACCATATTTTCTTTATCCATTCATCCATCTGTGGACATTTAGGCTGACTCTTCTACATCTTGGCTATTGTGAATAACCCCGAAATGAATGTAGTTATGCAGATATCTTTTTGAGATTCTAATTTCAATTCCTTTGGATATATACCCAGAAGTGAGATTTCTGGATTATATGTTGTATTTTTAATTTTTAAAGGAACCCTTATACTGTTTTTCATAACTGTACCAACTTAGATTCCTAACAATGGTGTGCAAGGATTCTCTTTTCTCCACATCCTCACCAGCATTTGCTTTCTTGTGTTTTTGTTTTTGTTTGTTTTGTTTTGTTGATAATATTAATCGTAATAGGTGTGAGGTGATAATAGTTTACTCTGGTTTTGATTTGCATTGCCCTGATGTTTAGTGATGTTCAGTAAGCATTTTTTTTCATAAACCTATTGGCCATTTGTATATTTTCTTTGGAGAAATGTTTACTCAAGCCTTTTGCTTATTTTTTAATTGAGCTATTTTGTTTGTTTGCTATTGGGTTTTAGGAGTTCCTTATATATTTAGGATATTAACCCTTTATCAGACATATGATTTACAAATATTTTCTCCCATTATGTAGGTTTCCTTTTCTTTTTGACTGATTTTTTTTCTTGTGACATATCTTTTTAGTTTGATAAAATCTTACTTGTCTATTTTTTGCTTTTGTTGCCTATGCTCTTGGCGTCATATCCAAGAAATCATCACCAAGGCCAATGTCAACATCTTTTCCCTAATTTATTCTAGGAGTTTTATGGTTTTAGTTCTTATGTTTAAGTCTTCAATTTTTTTGAGTTGATTTTTATGTATGGTATAAAATAAAACTGCAATTTCATTCATTTGCATGTGGATATTCAGTTTTCTCAACACCATCTATTGAAGGGAATATCCTTCCCCATTGTGTATTCTTAGCATCCTTGTTGAAGTAATCTTTTTTTTAAGATATTTCTTTTTTTTAATTAATTTTTTTAACGTTTATTTATTTTTGAGACAGAGACAGAGAATGAATGGGGGAGGGTCAGAGAGAGAGGGAAACATAGAATCTGAAACAGGCTTCAGGCTCTGAGCTGTCACCACAGAGCCTGATGCAGGGCTCGAACTCACGGACCGGGAGATCATGACCTGAGCCGAAGTTGGACGCTTAACCAACTGAGTCACCCAGGTGCCCCCTTGTTGAAGTAATCTTGTTGAACACATATATGTGGATTTATTTATGGGCTATTCTGTTCCATAATTTATATCTGTTTTTATGTTGGTTCCATACTGTTTTGAATACTGTAGTTTTATATTTTGGAGTCATGTATTATTTCCTGATTTTGTTTAGTTGTCCATGTTTTGTAGTTCACTGAGCTTCTTTAAGATGACTATTTGAATTCTTTGGCAGGAAGTTTTTAGATCTCTATTATTTTAGGGTTGGTTATAGGAACTTTATTTTGTTTCTTTGTGCATATCACGGTTTTCTGAATCTTAAAGATTCCTGTGACCTTGAGTTGGTGTCTGCACATTTGAGGAAGCAATCCAGTTTTTCTAGTCTTTATAGACTAGATCAGCAGGGAAAGCCCTTCACCAGTCAACCTGACCAGAGGTTCTGGGCAGGCCAGTTGACATAGTGTGTGATGGGCTAGCTGCCAAGGTCTAGAAGTGGGCGGGCCTGGTGCCAGTGCCAAGGTGATGAGCTTGCTCCCTGAGGCTAGAGGCGGGGTACATGGACCAGTTAGTTGTTCAGATTCTCACACCAGCTGTTGAGAGCTCCCACACATTTTTTTTTTAATTCTTAGCTACCTACCCCCAAGTGATCTAGCCACACTCTTTCTCTCCGTGTTCTGGGTGAAATGTGACAGAATGAGGTTTCTGAAGGGCTAAGGACATCAAATGTTCATTTCACTCCCCCCTATTGAGCTGTGCTGTACTACCACAGGGAGGAGTAAAGCAGTACTCTTTATCTTGCCCTTTTCAATGCATATTTTCTCATTTCTGTGCTCCTCCAGGATGCTGAAACCTCACCTGGATTTTGGAGCTTTCCTGAAGGCATTTTTGTACATTTTTGTATATGTTAAATTGGTATTTCTGTGGAGAAATGAAGGCTGGAACTTCCTATTCTTCCATGTTGTTGACATTACTTTCTTTGGTCAATTTAATATGTATTAACCAGAGATAACTGTTTGACCAGCTGAAATATTCACAATTAATGTGTTTAATTATATTCAAGTTTCCCAACAAGTAAACTATGATGAAGAATCCTTTTGTAGATTAATAGCCATTTAAGCATAAGTAAAAATTATCTGTTATGTATTTTTGCCTTTTTTTTGGAAAATTAGGTACTATTAAAGTGATTTTAAACCCAAATATCAAGTAATTCTACCCATTTCCAAATATTTGTTGTTTTTGAAGCATACTGCATTTTTTGCTGTATACTCACATTCCTCTTTGAAAATAAACAACTAAAAACTTTGAACTTACCTGTTGGATAAAGGGTTAATTAATAATATGGATTTACATTCCTCTTTGATTGCATAAAGTTCCTATTTTACCTGGTTTACATCAGGGTAAAATGTTTATGTTCATTTATGTTAATTGTTGACCTTTTCTCTTGATTAACTAAGCCTGTATCCAATTAGAATTGGAGATGTATGTTATGTTCCCCCAATGTGGTGGATATCTAGTCTAAATGTGGAAATTAACGTTAACATAAAACCAGGCACAAAAAGGAGAAATTTTCAACAAATAGCTCTTCCTTGTGAGAGCAATTGTTTTGGAACTCTAAATTAACTGTGAAATAAAACTATAAGAATGTTCAGAAAAAGACAAATAATCTTCATCACCTGTTACAGGTATATTTAATCAAAGAACTCATTCATCTAAAGTCCATACTGTAAGCATTGTCTTTAGCTCTGGACATCCCCTATGAGAGAGGAATATTCATATGCTGGGACCAATCCAAATGGATTGCTGGGACCTCACCCCATACCACAAAATTAACTATTGGATTAACTAGGGATATTTAATTTGAGAAAAGGCCAGTCAGAAAACAAACAAACACACTTGATAGTAGTCTTAAAATACGAATAGCTTTTATATTAAAGATCAATTAGGATTGCTTTTTAAGGCTTTCAGGGGGTAGGAGGTAGATGAAAAATACAAGACTATAAATTTTACTTTAACAAAAAAAATTTCTAATATTTAGAATAACTTTTAAAGAAACTATAATGGGTTGCTTTAACAAGAGGCATATTTCTCATCACTGGAAATGTTCAAGGGACACTAAATTGTCATTGAGTTGTAAAGGTATAGAGTAGATTCAAAGATCTAACAGATACTTGGTTTGACTCATTAATTGGATTAACTCTATTAGTGTCCCCTCTAAATTTGATTACTTCCAAATATATGCTATTTAAAAAATGATTGTATACTGGCACAAGAACAGACACTCAGATCAATGGAATAGAATAGAGAACCAAGAAATGGACCCACAAATGTATGGCCAACTAATCTTATAAAGCAGGAAAGAATATCCAATGGAATAAAGACAGTCTCTTCAGCAAGTGGTGCTGAGAAAACTGGACAGCAACATGAAGAAGAATGCACCTGGACCAGTTTCTTACACCATACACACAAAAAAAACCCCTCAAAATGGATGAAAGACCTAAATGTAAGACAGGAAGCCATCAAAATCCTTGAGGAGAAGGCAGGCAAAAACTTCTTTGACTTTGGCCGCACCAACTTCTTACTCAACACGTCTCCAGAGGCAAGGGAAACAAAAGCAAAAATGAACTACTGGGACCTCATCAAAATAAAAAGCTTCTGTACAGTGAAGGAAACAATCAGCAAAAGTAAAAGACAACTGACAGAATGGGAGAAGATATTTGCAAATGACATATCAGATAAAGGGTTAGTATCTAAAATCTATAAAGAACTTATCAAACTCAACACCCAAAAACCAAATAATCCAGGGAAGAAATGGGCAAAAGACATGAAATAGGCAAAAGACTTCTCCAAAGAAGACATCCAGATGGCCAGATGACACAGGAGAAAATGCTCAACATCACTCATCATCAGGTTTTGATACGAACCAAAACCACAATGAGATACCACCTGACACCTGTCAGAATGGCTAACATTAACAACTCAGGTAACAACAGATGTTGGTGAGGATGCAGAAAAAGAGGATCTCTTTGGCATTGTTGGTGGGAATGCAAGCTGGTGCAGCCACTCTGGTAAACAGTATAGAGGTTCCTCAAAAAATTAAAAATAGAACTACCCCATGACCCAGCAATTGCACTACTAGGTATTTATCCAAGGGATACAGGTGTGCTGTTTCGAAGGGACACATGCACCCCAATGTTTATAGCAACACCATAAACAACAGTCAAAGTATGAAAAGAGCCCAAATGTCCATCAATGGATGAATGGATAAAGATGTGGTATATATATATATACACAATGGAGTATTACTCAGCAATCAAAAAGAATGAAATCTTGCCATTTGAAACTACGTGGATGGAACTGGAGGGTATTATGCTAAGCGAAATTAGTCAGTCAGAGAAAGACAAATATCATATGATTTCAGTCATATGAGGATTTTAAGAGACAAAGCAGATGAACATAAGGGAAGGGAAACAAAAATAATATAAAAACAGGAAGGGGGACAAAATATAAGAGACTCTTAAATATGGAGAACAGAGAGTTACTGGAGGGGTTGTGGGAGAGGGGATTGGCTAAGTGGGTAAGGAGCATTAAGGAATCTACTCCTGAGTGCTGAAGCATAGGGGCACTTGTACCCCAATATTTTAGAAGCCCTTTCAACAATGGCCAAATATGGAAAGAGCTTTAATGTCCATCAGCTGATGAATGGATAAAGAAGATGTTGTTTATATATACAATGGAATACTACTTGGAAATGAGAAAGAATGAAATCTAGCCATTTGTAGCAACGTGGATGGAACTGGAGAGTGTTATGCTAAGTGAAATAAGTCAGGCAGAGAAAGACAGATACAATATGTTTTCACTCATGTGTGGATCCTGAGAAACTCAACAGAAGACCAGGGGGGAGGGGAAGGAGGGGGGAAATTTACAGAGAGGGAAGGAGGCAAACCACGAGAGACTCTTAAATACTGAGAACTGAGGGTTGATGGGGGGGGAAGTGGGTGATGGGCATTGAGGAGGGCACCTATTGGGATGAGCACTCAGTGTTGTATAGAAACCAATTTGACAGTAAATTTTATAAATTAAAAAAGGAATCTACTCCTGAAATCATTGCTGCACTATATGCTCACTAATTTGGATGTAAATTTAAAAAATAAAATTAAATTAAAAATAATTTAAGATATAAATAAAAAATAAAAACTTTGACTTGGGATCAATTTAAATAAATAAATAAATAAATAAATAAATAAATAAATAAATATAGTTCAAGCAGTTTTGTAGAATAAGAACAAAGCTGGAGGACTTGTTCTACTCTGATTTTTATATATGTGTATATGTATCTATGTGTATATGTGTGTGTACAGAGAGGGGGGAGGAGACAGAGAAGCAATTACAGAAAGATAAGCGAACAGTGCAGTGAGAAATGGGCAAGATCAAAATACTAAAACAGACATTTCACAAAAGAAGACACATGAATGGCAAGTAAGAATTGAAAGGATGCTCAACATCATTAGCTATCAGGAAAATCCAAGTTAAAATCACAATTAGATACAACAGAATATCTACAATTAAAAAGACAATAACCCCCAAGTCTCACAGTCGACATGTTGATTTTGTCTGGCATTTTAGTTTTGGTAAAATGGAAACTTAAAATATATGTATATATGTATATGTATGTGTGTTTGTATATATGTTTTTGATGACAGTAAACCTTATCAAGCAATGCTTTGCCCTCACATTCCTAATTTCTGGAAATATTTTCTATTTATTTTTCCTTACATTTGAGAACTTCCTTCAGAGTTTTTAGTGTAACTTTTTTTGTAGTAAACCTGTGATCACATATGCCTAAGAATATTAGGCATATTTATTTGTCTCCTATTGGAATGACAATTTAGATGAATAACAGATTATGGTTTCCATTTTTTTTAACACTTTAAACATGTTAGTACTGTCTTCTCATACCCAGTGTTGCTCTTAGGAAGTCTGTATCATTTTGGTTCTTTTATCATTTAAATAATCTGGGTTTTTTTTTTTTTTTTAAGTCTTCGAGAATTTTCTCTGTGTCTTTAATACCTTACATTCTGTATAATGTGCTCAGGTATAGGTTTTAGTCTATGGCTCTCTCAACCTAATGTATTTTATTATTTTTGTTAATTCTTTTTATTTTTTTAATGTTTATTTATTTTTGAGAGAGAGACAGTATGAGTAGGGAAGGGGGAGAGAGAGAGGGAGACACAGAATCTGAAGTAGGCTCCAGGCCCTGAGCTGTCAGCAGTCTGATGTGGGACTCCAACCCATGAACCATTAGATCATGACCTGAGCTGAAATCGGGTGCTTAACCAATTGAGCCACCCAGGCACCCATGTTAATTCTTAAAATATATCTTTATTATTATTTTTTCAAATATTTAGTTCTATCCATTTATCCTCCTCTCTTTTGGGGACTATTATTGTCAAGGTGATGACACTTTTATTTCTAGTCTCTATATTTTTTAGCTTTGTTTTCAACTATCACTTTGCTTTTTCTTAACATCTTCTAAGTAAGCCCTTCAATCTGATATACAATTTACTATTCACCTTTCAGCTGTATCCAACTATTCTGCTGTGTGTTATAAATATTGTACTCTTCATTTTAATTTCGACAATGTTTGTATCTAATAATTCTACTTGATTTTTTTAGGAAAGATTTTTTGTTTGGATTACTAATCCAATATTTTATATCTTGAGCATATTTTTTCATGCTTATTTTAAGTTCTTGTTTCTATAAGTTTAACAATTTTTTTTCCAAATGGTTGCTTTCACTTTCCTTTTTTGTTTACCCATATTCCCCTGAAACATCAACAGTGTAGCATTGTACATTAAGGATGTAGTGTGTATTGATAACTAGCTTCCCGTAAGTCTTTGGTCAGGGAGACTATGATCCTTAAGGCAAAGCACCAGAGCCATAAAAATATTGCTCATCACTCTGTTTTGCTGCTCTTTTTCTGTATAACTACTCCGGTCAGGATTTTACTTTAGGGAGAAATAGCAAGGACAAGAGCAATCCTCCTAGGTTGAAATCTCCAGAGTTAGTGTTTAGATGGTCAGAATGAGTAAATGGTTATTTGGGCAACACTAGCCACCCCACACTTGTTTCATCAATTTCTCATCCCCGCAGGTTTTGTGCAGCCTTGATTTTCCCTTTGAATCCCAGGAACCTGATTTCCAGCGATTTATGTGGTATGAAGACAAGGAATGGTAGTCCCAGGGTTAACTTGCAAGAATGGAGAGGGGAGACTCTTCAAGCTTTCCTTCAGTGCATTCTCTTCATGCTGGGTCAACACACACACACACACACACACACACACACACACACACACTTATGCACACTACACACCAGTTTAGAACAGCTTTCAAACTGGGGGATGCTCCCTAGTTGTTTTCTTAGTTCCTGACATCCATAACATTCCCAGTCTTCTTCATGAATAATTTTAGAGGAAGAGGGCAGCAGCTCACTGAACAGGAAATACGAAGCCAGACTTTGTTTTCTTCACCCTTTGTCAACCTCATTTTTTGTTCCCATTCTTCATCTCATTTTACACCCTGACTTTGGGGTTCTAGAATAGGAATTTAATGGGAATTATTTCTGTCACTGAGTTCCTTCTATCTGCCAGATCTCTGATTTCATAGGAGCTCTGTTCCATTGTTCTTAAAACTTACTAGACTATAACTCACATCATTACTTACATTTTTACATTATAAGCCTGAATATAACTAAATTGTGTGTGTGTGTCAGAAATTATTTTTCTTAAAATAATACTTACCTTTGTTATATAGAATGAACTTTGTTTTTCTTTTCTATTCAATCTCACTAAAAATGTTTGTCATGATCATGGCGCCTGGGTGGCTCAGTAGGTTGAGCATCCGACTCTTGATTTCGGCTCAAGTCATTGTTCCAGGGTTGTGGGATGAGCCCTGTGTCAGGTTCTATGCTGGGCATAGAGCCTAATATTCTCTCTCTCTCCCTTCTGCCCCTTCCCTGCTTGCGCAATCACGTGTATACACGCTCTCTCTCAAAAACAAAAATGTTTGTCATGATCAAAGCATAAATTCCATGACAAACAAATAGGTCTGTGCCCCATAGTTTAACATTGTTCTTATCTCTTAACTCTCTGCTGTATTACCACTTCTCAGCCCTATCCTGATGCATTATTCAGTATTCTTTGGAGATACAGAAGCAATAGGATAGATAGACAGTCAGACAAGAGATTTATTATGGGGGTTATGGAGGCTGAGATATCCGCAAACTGGAGAACTAGGGAAGCTGGTGGTATAATGAAGCCTGAGAGCCAAGGGCCCATAGTATAACTCTGATCCAAAGTGGAAGACCTGAAAACTGAGGGTGAGGGTTTGCATTAGTTTAAGTCCTGGAATCTGAAGGCTCAAGAATCAGGGTCTCCATTGTCTGAGAAGACAGATGTCTCAGCTCAGAAAAAGAAAGACAATTTACACTTTCTCTACTCTTTTGTTCTATGAGGGCCCTCAACAGATTGGATACTATCCTTTCCAATTGGTGAGAGTAAATATTTTTTTTTTCTCAATTTACTAATCCAAATGCTAAACTCTCTCAGAAACACCTTTACAGACACACTGAGAAATAATGTTTTACCAGCTATCTGGCCAACCCTTAGCCCAGTCAAGTTGACATAAAATTCATCATAATACCTGTTTTTTGTTTGTCTGTTTGTATTTTTAGACTATCCTAAATTTCATTCTGTCAACAGTCTCTTTAGCTCACTTGTACTATTGTCTTTTCATGGTAAATCCAGGTGGAAAAACCAACCCTGGATGCATTCAACTAGCCCTCTTCATTTCTCCACTCCCAGGTAGCTGAATTGGGCTGGAGAAAAATCAACAAATCATGCAGAGTAATGCTAATATAAATGTATGATCCACAAATTGAAATAGGGTTTAGATTGTCTTATATTGCTTATAAATCTCTCTGGTCTATTCTCTTACCCTTCCTGCACAGCTATTATTTAAATTTTTATGATCTTATATATCTCACACCCTCACACTTTCCCTTGACCTTGCTCCAGGCAAATGGCCTCCTAATCTATTTATAGAAACATTAGAAGTCACAAACAAGGACTTATCTGAACACCTATATTATTGACTATACATTTACCCATCTTTTTACCCACCCGTGGTTTGTTTCCTTTTGTACAATAGATAAAAGGTTTCCTTTAGATTTATATAGAACACAGTTTGAAAATCACTGAAATAAATTGTGGGAACTCTTTAAAGGTCTTTAAGATGGGTATGATAAATTAGAAAAAGTCTCTGCCAAATAGAACAAAAGTGGAAATCATGAAGATCATGTAGGAAACTAATGTGAAGGTCTACAGAAAAGATGGAAGTTTTAACTAAGGTAATAGCAAGCGCAAGAAGAGAGGTTAGTACTGTTCAGGATGTTTGAAAGTCCTATTAGTCTTTTGAGTATAATGTCACAGATATGGTTCTAGTTATTGAGGATGCAACAGCAAATATCTCTACCTTAATTTTTATGGGGGAAGAGAGATATTTAACAAATCAGGGACACATATTATTGTTTAAGACAGACTATATGTGCTTCAGAGAAAAGTAGGTAAGGAAATATAGATATGGAATCACAAGAGTGAAGAAGCTGTACTTTTAAGCTCTGAGTTCATTAAAATAATGGCTCAATGAGAAGATGACATTTGAACAAAGACTTGAAGTGGGTGAAAGAGTCAGCAGTGGTAATATAAAGATGGCAGAAAGTTCATGGCAAAGGAATAATGCAGGAAAAGGCCCTGAGGCATGAAGAAGTCCAGTGTATCTGAGGAACAGAATTGAGACCACTTTAGCTGGAATATGGCAAGAAATGCCAAATAGAAGGTCAAGAGATAGCCAGGGGTCAGTGTAGGTTACTATAGAGTTGTTGGCATTTATTCTGAATTAAATGGAAAGACAATGGAGAGATTTGAGTAGAGAACGCATTTACCTTTTAAGAGGCTTGTTTTGACTAGTATTTTAAGCCACATAGCAGTGGAAAAGAGGTACCAACATGGAAACCCACTAGCAGACCACTGTATACTTCAGATGAGAGACTAGGGTAGCTTGGTCAGGAGAGATAGCGGTAGAAATTGTGAGAAGTTATCAAATTCTTGATGTAAAGGTAAAGTTAGCAATATTTGTTTAAAGAGTAGATGACATATATGAGCAAAAGAGGAGGCCAGATATCTCCAAGATGTTAGGCCTAAACAATTAAGGATAGTTACCAGTTGCTGATCTGGATAAGAACTATAGGAATAGAAAGATTTGGGAAAAGATCAGTTCAATTTGGCATGTTAAGCTTGAGATGTTCATTAGACATCCAAGTGGATATGTTAAGTAGGCAATTTGTATTTATAAGTCTGAAAATCAGGGAAAGTCCAGGTTGGAGATTTACATTTGCAATCCATAAGTATACAGCTGGTACTGAAAGCATAAGACTAAATGAGGCTACCAAGGAAGTAAGTGTAAGAGGAAAAGAAAATCCATTCAAGAACTGAATTCTGGGGCATTCCAAAACTTACTTTCTTTAGGAAACTGAAGAGAACCATAAAGTGAGACTAAGATTGAGACAGAATAAGTTTACCGTCCTGGAAGCCAAATGACGGAATTGCTTACAGGAGAAGGGAGTGATAAAAACAGTGTCAATTTTACAGAGACAAGTAAGATGAGAACTTAGAATTATCTGTTAGATTTAACAGTGTGGATGGAGATTATTTGTGACCTTATCAAGAGCAGTTTCAGTGAAACAAAGAGGAGGAAAGAAGTTAGAGAAAGCTCTTATATTGATAGGGTTTCTAAAAGATACAAAATATTTTATAGAAGCATTATCATGTTTGTATTATGATACCTGTGATGTAGTACAGAGAGAAAAAAATGTTACTGTGTGCGCAAGGAGTCAATTCTGAATCAATATGCTTGGGTAAGTCCTTGTTTGGAGCCAAGAAATGTTGGTCAGTCTATCTATCTATCTATCTATCTATCTATCTATCTATCTATCCATCTAATTGTAATAGGAGAGAAAACAGAATATGTGGATAGGTAGATGGTAGACATTTTAAAGACTTGTAAAAAATTTATTTTTATTTACATCTATCATTTACATCTATTTTCTTAGTGAAATGTGAAGCAAGGTCATCTAGTGAAGAATGCAGATAGTGGGGGAGGTTTTTAATATTGAGGAAAGAAGATATTAAGTAATTAGGAAAGTGGAAGAGCAATTGACTCTAAAAGAAAATAACTAGTTGCACAAAGCTAAGCTGGATATTATAAATTGTACTATTCTATAGATCTCTCTTTCAAATCATATTTTATTACCATAATTACTTACACATGCAAATGAAGTAAATCTTCAAAGCTCTGTCCTTTTCTCCTAGAAACTCTGAGACCCATTGCTTTGTTGGTTTGTGTTTAAATATAAGTTCTAAATACTTACAGTTGAATCTTTAAACTAGGAGCATGACTAATTTAATGCCACCCCCATCAAGAAGACAACAGCAAATGAGAAATTATTGGCAAAGTGTGCTGCTATGAGAAACGTGCAGCATCTGCTCAAGTTCAGTTGACAATGGCTGAAGACCATAGTTTTTTTGATCAATCTATTTTTTTTCTTCACTCTTTCTCACTCCTTTTTTTAATTGTCTCTTGCTGACCCAATTAGTCATATCTCTTATTAAGCCCATGTGGCTATTAAGTTGGACTTACAAGATTAAAAGAAAATTAGAAGCATGAAACCACTGAGATTGAATTCTTCTTAATAAAATCGATGTTTTGTCAAATCCCATGGAATGGTATACCACAAAGAATTATACTGTATGTAAATTAAAAATAAATACAACTAAATCCAAATGTGAGGGGACCCAAAATGGAATACAAGCTGAAACAAATAAACCTAATTTATTACAAATGAATTACATAACAATAATAATGGAGAAGAAAATAGCTAATCTCAGAAACTTTGAAAACAGAGCTTTGACTGAATATAGGCTAAAGACAAAAGGAATGATACAGGAATATTGTGCTTTCACAGTTTCAGTTTCTCACAGGGTCATGGGTTTGTCATTCTAAAACTGTGTCTCCTGTCAGAAAAAGAAGTTACAAATAAGGAATGGCTGAAGATTAGAATAAAACCTTGTGGTATAATATTAGAATCAGAAATATTAGATGATTTGTGATTAAAAAAACACATATATATAGATAAATCAATATACATGTGTGTAGATAAAGGATATATGAAGGGTGTGTGTGTGTGTGTGTGTGTGTGTGTGTGTGAACATGCAATCTAGCATTGCTCCTTAAAGAGATTAAAATAAATTACACCCAAGTAGAAGTGAATACACCTACGACTCTGATCTTGGCTTCTGAAGACCATTTTCAAGAAAAGGAGCCAGAGTTTCTTGAAGTGGTTGGTTACAGAGCTGGAACAGAGAAAACATAGACTTAGAGCATTTGTAGTGGCAGAAAAATGCTCAAAAAAGAATGGGGACACATTAAAGGGGCAAAGGAGCCAACCTGAAGGAGGTCTTAATTGCAAAGTTTGGACAGATTGAGTAATAAAATGAATAACAATACTATTATTAGATTATAACCTCTAAAATAAAATATTCATGATGTAAATAAATCATTGGATAATTAAATAAATGGAGAAGAGAAGATAATGTTTCCTTACCAAAAAATTGCAGTTATTGTGGTAGAAACAAGGGATATAGAAAATCACCATTAGAACATTAGAACCATTAGAACAACACAGTAATAGTTGTTGCATGGTGAATGCTAAAAGTAGTAGGTGAAAGTATGAGGAAAACAGGGTATTTGCACAGTCCCAAAGTATCCCCTCCTGATAGTCATTAGTTACAGAAGGAAAAATAGTATTTTACAATAGAAAACCTTGGTGACACCACCTTGACCAAGTGTCAAGGAAAGCATCACCAATAGTAACGTATATCAACATCATATACTTAAAAAAATTAATTCTAGTGTAGTTAACAACATACAGTGTTATATTAGTTTAAGGTGTACAATATAGTGATTCAACACTTCCATGTATTACTCCCTTCTCATCAAGATACGTGTACTCTTAATCCCTTTCACTTATTTTACCCGTACCCCCACCCATCTCCCCTCTGGTGACCATCTGTTTGTTTCCTATATTTAAGAGTCTGTTTTTTAGTTTCTCTCTCTCTTTCTCTCTCCCCCGTCACTCATTTGTTTTGTTTCTTAAAATCCACATGTGAGTGAAATCATATGTTTTCTGCTTTTCTCTGACTGACTTATTTCACTGAGCATTACACTCTCTAGATCCATCCATGTCAACATCATATACTTTTGATATGACATTTTTGTGGTATTCTTGCTTAAAATGTGTAACCTCAATCATGAGAAAACATCAGACAAAGTGAAGGACAGTCTATGTAGTACCAATACTCTTCAGAAGTCTAAAGGATATTATGAGAGACAAAGTGAGATAGAACTTTCAGAGATTAGAGGCAGCCAAGGAGACACAAAAACTAAATGCATTATGGGGTTCAGGATTAGATCTTGGAACAGAAAAAGGACATTAACAGAAAAACTGATAAAATCCAAATAAATTCTGTAGTTTAGTTTTCAAAATAATAAATGGAAAAAATTCAGTATTTACTTTGAGCAGAGCACACAATATTTGAAATGTCTCATCTGCCCAACTCTAAGCCCTAGAAGGACAAGGCCTATTCACACTGTAGTAGATCATAAAGTGTTTGTTGAATGACTATATTAAAATTTAATTTCACCTGACACTGTGGTATACTGGCTTATTATGAATTCCAAGTCCCTCAATATATGCAAATATATCTTGTGCATATTATTTTATGTGTATGTGGGTATTTTTGATCATATTTTGGCACAGAAAAATGGAGGATAGCAGAATTATTAGTATAAATGATGTATAACCCTTATAGATACAATGGCAACATAAGTAGAGATCTGATAAATTTTTCTATAATATTCTGCTCGTTCCTCCTGTATAACCAGAGTCAACAATAACTTTTAACTTTGAAATAGTAAATAAGAATTTTATTCTCTTTCTGTTTTGAAAGATATCTCACATATCATATGGGCTAAGAGTTAACACATGGAGTAGCAGAAATTGATAGTGAAATCAATTTATAATTTGCTTTCATGTTTATATATTTACTCATAGGTTGTTACAAAAAACAATAAAAAGCCAAATAAGTAAAATTTTAATAATACGTTCTCTGGAATGCATTGAAATACTTAAATTAAGACAAAACTGGATCTTCCAAAATTTACATTCTTGAAAATAGAACTCTTTTTATTATTAATTTTCATTTAAATGAGGGAAAAAATGAAAATGGTATCATAAAAATTGTCTTAAGATTTAAATTAATCTTAATTTGAAAAAATAAGTTTATAGAGAAAAATAATGAACATTTATAAATAAGAACACAGAAGATGGTATTTTGAACCTACCAATATTATTTTGATAGAAAATTTCCATATTACTTTAATTTTAAAGATGTAAGTAATATCTTCATGATTTATTAAAAACCTATTTTTGAAAAAGCAATAAGAAAATTAAACAATGGAAATGAAAGGATTATTCTGTAATTTACCAGATCAATTATTTCTATTTAATGCAGACAATTCAATCTGGTTTTTTACATGTCAAATACAAAGAATCATGGGTAAGAAATAACACTATGTGCTCAAAAATCTAATCAAAACCTCTAAAGATGTTATTTACCAACAATATTCAATAAATAGAAAATAAGATATATTGAATAGATCTTTTGGTTAGTCACCAAGTTTCTTATTTCCCCTAAGTGACAAATATATTTTTCTTTCTGTATGCCCCAAAGCCATTCATCGTGTAGGCAACATTTTGTTAAACTATAGACAATGAAACAGATTTCTGGATACCATAGGTTTTCTTTTCAAAATTTAACAGTATTTCCTGAGCAAATTCTGGATTAGATTTTGCCTCTAAATGAAACCAACACACACTGGAAAAGGAAAAAAAAATATCAACAAAGAGTAGGAAGAGGAAGCTGTCATAACTGTGATCTCTGTAAGTAAAAGTACTTTTAGTCTTTGATATATTAGTGACAAAAAAGCAATAATAAATGGTAAAACATGATAAGTTAATTGATGGGAAATTTTAAATGGTAATGAGATGAATATCCATACAGTTGGGGAGTGAACTGAAATCATCAATTTAATATCAGCAAATGAATCACATATCCTAGCAATATGAGAATAGGGCTGGTAGAAGCAGATTTAGAAGGTCTGGATCAGTGTGTATGCATGTTGATTTCTCGACATAGGTCACTGAAGGCTAGTGGACTTGCTTCAAAGGGGCTGGGTTACATGGTTATCAGAACCCAACTTCAGATAGAAACTGCAATATTCATCAATTGATTTATACGTTCATATATTCAGCAGACAAATATAATTTTCCTGGCAGTATGATCTACAACAGTAACATTTTAATTCTAAGATTTTAAAAAGTCTCTCCAATATTTTTTTCAAATCTAAAATTAAGGTTTAGGGGACTATTTTGGAGACAAAAACTGCATATACTCTAGTATTACATGAGAATATAAGGCACAAATGATTGCAAAAAGCTCACTCATAGGAAAAAAAAATAATTGACTGTAGGGGTTAAGATGAAAGGTACTTTCATCATGAAATGAATGATTTTTTAAAAAAACTATTTCCTTCCCTTTAGTGTTTCCTATTGCTACTCTTTCTTTCCTTCCAACACTAACAGCACCCGCTCCTGCAGAAAGTAACCATTTGTTAGATCCTTGGTTTTCACCCCTTACCACAAAGGAGAATCACCTGATGCATACACCCACCAGAAGTAAATTAAATCAGAATCTCAGGGAGAGTGAGGTCTTGATACTTGCTTTTTAAGGAGCTCCCTTGTTGATTTTAATGTGCAGCCAAGTTTGAAAAATGATATTCTTAGAATTAACAAGGTAAGTCAGAAAGTTTTTATCAATTAAATAACTTACAATGGGGGCGCCTGGGTGGCGCAGTCGGTTAAGCCTCCGACTTCAGCCAGGTCACGATCTCGCGGTCCGTGAGTTCGAGCCCCGCGTCAGGCTCTGGGCTGATGGCTCAGAGCCTGGAGCCTGTTTCCGATTCTGTGTCTCCCTCTCTCTCTGTCCCTCCCCGTTCATGCTCTGTCTCTCTCTGTCCCAAAAATAAATAAACATTGAAAAAAAAATTAAAAAAAAAAACTTACAATGTACTCAGCAACTGTCTTAGCATTATGAGCATATGACAGCAGCATAAATGCTAGGTAGGCTCTGCTGCTTACAAATTTACTGCAGTAAACAGTCATTTCTATAATCTAAGTTAGGAAGTAACTCTGGGCTTATATTTCTTAATTTATCAGCTATACACTATGCACATGAAACTTGCTTTTAATAAAAGTTAAATTCCTTAGGGTTTTGAATTCTTTTCATATATTAAACATTTTACAATAATATTATCTCAATTGATTCCAATCTGTTTTTCTACGGGAAAGGAAGAGTTGCAGTTTCAGCTGGTAAAATTTGAAAATCATGCACGAACTCGAGTGAATTTTCTGTTAAGAGCATAGGCTATGGGTTCAAGTTGCATAAATTAAGGTCTTAGTTTTGCAATTTATTAGTAGTGTTTTCTTGAGCCAGTCATTTAACTCATTTGTACTTTTATTTCCTCCAGAAAATGAGGATAGTAGTATTCCTACTTTTTCAAGTTGTCGTGAAGAATAAATGACTTAGGGCTCCTGACATATGGCAAATACTGTAGATGTACATGTTAGCTATTACTATTATGTTACAGATTTCCATGTTTTACCATTTTGAAAGGCTATTAATATTCATATGTTGTGGATATTCTTATGTGTTCTATGTCAGAAAATGTGTGACTCTTTGTTTTGTATTGCTGAAAAAAATTGGGGGGATATCAAAATATGGGTATATCTAGGGGGAGTAGGTTATGAATGGAAATGTCTGAGGTTTGGGGGATAAAAATAGACTGAGAATCACTGGCATAGACCCAAAGAGATTTGGGAAGAGAAAAATTGTAATGGGTTGGCATACTTCACTGAATACTAATCAAAGAGGGAATGAGTTGAGCTAGACATTGAAAGCATGTAGAATTTGAATAGTCAAGAACGAAATAGGAAGGGGTTTGCTGATGAGCCTTAAAGGTAGGCTTACTCTGAAATGATATGAATTGGACCAGGTATCAGTTGCCCTTATTACCTTAACCTAAGATTCTGTGTGTGTGTGTGTGTGTGTGTGTGCTGTTTAATCGAATAATATAGAACAAAAATAGCCATATTACCTACTCATTCAAAAAGGAGACAGAGTTCTTCAGCATATGGCCAAATTTCTCACCATACTTCAATACACTGCAATTGATGTAACATCAATGTATCCGAGATCAGCCAGCCATATTTTGATGAAATGTACTACCAACGATAGATTTCCTATATCATGACATTCAAAAGAGCATTCTTTATTATTAAAAATACATATAAGGGCATCACGATCATTACCATAATTTTTTACCATGAAGAGAAAAGTATCCTTTGTTTAGCAGTCTGGAAACTTGAATTTTCTGTTTTCCTAAAACATTATTTCTTTAATACCGTGAAGTTTACTGAGAAGAGATGCATCTAGGACACTCAGTACCAGGAGTTCTAGTCACATGAATGACTTCTGTATCTCCTTAATAGATATTTAATTTATTTAGTATTTTAGCTTCCTTATCTGAAAAATAAGGGAAATAAGATTATACAAACAATTCACAGGGTTGTTGGAAAGGATCGAAAATATAGTGTTCTGAGATGCTCTGTGAAAACTAATAAATGGGTTTACACATGTATGTATTTATATATTTTTTCTGTTGAGTTTAGAGATAGAAATATTCTATTATTTCTACTTTAGTAATGTCTTGTATTTAATGAATGTATTCTTTGTTGTAATCATCATTCTATGAGTAGCGTCTGAAATGGTCTGTACCTTTTGTCTCTGAATCTCTACACCTAGGATAGTGGGCAATATATACCATGTTGTTAAAAATATTGCTTTTGAATAAATATTAAAAGATGTAGTGTACATTACACTATTCCTGGAATTAGAAGCAGAAAGACTGGGTTTAAGCCCTAGCTTTTCTGCTTATTGGCTCATGTCCAATAAGCACATCACCCAGTCTCTGTCCAGGGCCCTCTCGTGCCCAGATCCCACAGCTTTTGTCCCCACTTGTTCCGGGCCCTGTGCCAGTGTCCTGCTCCAGAGACCACGTGTCACAAACTGCTGGCATGTCAGCGTCTCGGCCTCCACACTGTCTGGAAGTTGCACTCTGTGTGTCCCATGCTGCCTATATCACACGTCCATCTGATATCCTCTAGCCTTGTAAGCTACTTGAGGGCCGATACCATACCTTCTACTTCTGTTGTATTCTCTGTGGCACCTAATGCAGTCTGGGCACAGGGTAGGTGCTCATAAAAAACTTGTTGAATGAGCAAAAAAAAAAAAAAAGGTTAAGGATCTTAACCTTTCTGAATCTTCATTGTCCTCAATCCTTATTATAAAAACACTGGTACAAGTTCAACAAAAACTACTGCTTCTTTTCCTTACAATATGCTCACACACAGCTGCATAAAATTTAAATAGGCTCTTTGATTCCATGAAACCCATTCATTAACTTATTTTGCATGAAATGTCTTTTTTATTTACATGATAAATATGTATTGAGCACCTGCTCTGTGGCCAGAACTCTGCTAGGCACTGGGATACAGCCAGGAAAAATAATGGCGTGTTTTATATTTTAATGACTTTTATAATCTGTGGAGGGTAAATAACCACTAATAACTAATGAAAAAGAATTGCCGTGAGGGAAAGTAACGTAGTTCAAGAGCACTGAAAAATTGATGATCAGGAAAGATTTCCCTAAGAACTTAATAATTAAACTGAAATTTTAGGAATGAGCAAAGGTTAATAGGCAAAGGTGAGATTGGGGAAAAGAGTAATGTAGGAGGATGGAATAACACGCACAAAGTCCGTATGGGAAGAAAGAGTGTGGTCTGCAAGAGGAAATTTTAAAAGGCTACTTTTTTTTTTTCAACGTTTATTTATTTTTGGGACAGAGAGAGACAGAGCATGAATGGGCGAGGGGCAGAGAGAGAGGGAGACACAGAATCGGAAACAGGCTCCAGGCTCTGAGCCATCAGCCCAGAGCCCGACGCGGGGCTCAAACTCACGGACCGCGAGATCGTGACCTGGCTGAAGTCGGACGCTTAGCCGCCTGCGGCACCCAGGCGCCCCAAAAGGCTACTTTTCTAGAGAGTAGAAAGCAAGCAGACTCCGAGATGACTATGGCAATGTAAGAATGTCCTTGTATCATGTATTAAGGATGTTAGTCTATCCTAGGAGGACTGAAAAAGAAATCTCTAAAGTTTTTCCTCATGCCAAATTTACATAGTAAATGAGATAAAAATTTAATGAAGTTCTCTGAGACGCTCAAAAGAAAAACATGTATATTGTTTCCTTATAAAATATTTCCTATGCTGTTTTTAAGAGCTTTCAGGATAATAATATTTAAAATCAAGTTTATCTGAATGAATGTTATTCTTTTTTTTGAGCTTTTGCAAACTTCAAAATAGGGAGAAAACATTTTTACTTTCTAGAACATTCATTGTCAAATAGTAACTAAGGGAAAATAGATTAGATTACTTATTTTTAGTTACAAATAGGTAAACAAAAATACAACCTTGGCCTAGAATCCCTCTCTTTCACAACTTCTTCCTTATTTTATGTAACTGTGATTCTATTTTCCATAAATCCATTAGAGAAATGCATATAAACAGTCATAATATAAAAATATGCATTAATTAAACCACCACTTATTTAATTAGTCCACACTCAAACATCCTTCTCAGTTTAACATAGCATTTATCCTAACCCATTACGCCAATTAATTTATCAACAGTTGAATAAATTTCTTGCTAATGTGCATACCTATATATCTATTACTATCATCTATTTCTGTATATACCTTCAACATCTAAAATATTAAAAATGCAAGTCAGTTCCAAATTTAAAGTGTAAAACTTGGAACTGATGCCTGGCTTCAGGAAGTCTGAGGAAATGATGTTGAGAATATTCTGACATCACCCGCAAAATACTGTCAAATAAAGACTGTAACAGTTTACACTTAACACCTACTATGTGTTAGGCACTGTTCTGAGATATACACTTATTCAATCCCCACAAAATACCTAGAAGAAGGAGGAGGCACTGTAATCCCTACTTTTAGATGGAGAAAAGAATTCACACAGAAGTTAGTTAGTTGTCTCTGCAACTGAATTCATTGGTGGATGTCATCAAGTGCAGATAATCTGAACCAGAACACGTAGAACTTTACTGTTTCTTGGACTGGCAAAATTAAACCAGTTAACAGTCAAGTAAAATAATAATGATATGAGTGGCATTTCAAAGATAATGACTTGAATATCAAAGGATTAGAAAGGGCTATCAAGAAAATTGATACAGTCCTCGAATAATCTGTAGAAATGACCATTGTTAGTATTGTGTTTTAAAAGTTAAAATTTAAATATTATATGGGGTTAAGATGAAATTTGACTGGAATAATCACATACAAACAATTTACGATTTCCAGAAATTAATGCACATCCTACTTTCGTAAATATATGTTAAATATATGACAGATACATAATATTTTTTAAAATATAAAACAGTAAAATTTCTGTAGTCATAATTAACACATTTTTTCCACTATTTGCCTAGAAATTTTGGTCTACATTTCCTGTGAATACTTTGGTTTGCCTTTGAATGTCTAATCCTCTGCTTATTTAGTTTAGCTCTTCATTGCATGGAATATTTGTAGAATGCAGTACAATACCTCCCTCTGATAATAATAAGGAACAACATTCCTTTTCCTGTCATTGGTAGTCCAGACACATATTCATGCTCAGCTAATCATTCACTACTTTATGGCACTTTGAATCTTGAGGGAATAATGTGACGTGCAGGTACAACTGAGAAGGTATTTATTATGATGGGGGTGGCTGCAGGAGAGGCAGTATCAAGAGTCTGGCAGCTGGTGACTGCTTCCACTGTGACAGTGAGCAGAGCAGTGACAGTGTTGCCGTCAGCAGTGTCCGACCTGGCTGTTCCTGTGGGGTAAACTTAGTGATAGCTTTTGGCTCAGTCATTCTCCTTTGGGTTTTGTCCATTTGTAAATCCTTAGTAGCCTCTAAGAAGGATATACCAGATGGGTTAAGATGTTGGAAAAGATTTAATAGGGGGAAATTCCCTGAAGAGGATGAAGAAGAGTGAGGAAGTAGCAGTAAACCAGGAAAGCCTTTAGACTGTGATATAGATCTGATACCCATGAAAAGAGAAGAAGAAGGACAGGACTGGGTATTTCTGAGAGAGTTTTGGTCAGGTCAGTGGGATGTCCCTAAGAAAAAACTGTACATTAGAGGAATCCCACATTCGGCAGAAATAGCCAACCTTATGTAGTACATTAGCTGTGTTCAGTTATGACCGGGAGCAGCTTGGAGGGCACATGGTCTGATTTGTGAACATTGGAGTATCTCCAAAGGTACATTTTCATGGCCACCACACTGAGCCACCAGAGGTTTTGTCAGTTCCATAAACTGTTGAGACTATTCCAAGGATGTTCTTTCTGTGCTTAAGTTATTTAAGGTATTTTCTTTCTTCCTTTCTTTTTTCTTTGAGTCAAGAACATCAACTTGTACCTTTTAATGAAGTCTTTCTTTAAGTGGCTTTTTATTGGTCTCAATTGTTATTAAAGACTGATGACTTGTTATCATTCATAGATTTAAATAGCTTAATTTTGCCTATTGTGTTTCCCTGTAGTTCATATTTCAAGTAAACATGTCATTACAGGATTTCTTTAGCATCGGCTTCTTAAAGAGATTTCTCAGTTTTCTTAGGGTAAAGACCAAAATCCAAAACCTAAGTTCTTTAGTGGTCTGATAATTTAGGTCTCCTTTGTATCTACAGTCTCATCTGGTACCATACCTCCCTTCATTTGCTTTTCCCAACACATTGCTGTTTCAGTTCCTCTCAAGTACTGTGTTGGTTCATGTCCTCCAGGAAGCAGATGCCAAGACACAACCAGATGTACAAGTGACGCTTGGGAAGGATAAAGGGAAGGGGCCCAAACAAAAAAAGGAGAAAACCTCAAACTGCAGTACAGGTTTGATACATATGAAGGAAGACTGTCAGCTTGGTGACTTATTCTTACTGGCTGGTTTCTGTACACAAGAAGCTCCAAATATCGTCATGGCTGTCTTAGTTGGTCCTGATCCCCATCTTCCATAGCCATTATGTCGTAGAATTCCAGATGCAAATTTTCTCTACCCAGACTTCAGGGACAATCCTATGCTTTCAAACCTTGATGCCAGAATAATTGACTCAGGCAGGTCTCTTTAGCTCATTAGTTGTTTCGGGGAGGAACTAATTCTTGTAGCTTCATACTCTTTTAATCTTCTGTGATATCTTATATGGTATATCTTGATGAATGTGTCCATGTGCCTTTGAGAGAATATTTTATATAGTTTGTGAATGAAGCATTCTACAAACGTTAATTAGACGATGAGAGACCAGGACATTCGGCCTATTGTTGACTATTCAGTCAACTGCTACACTTTAGGAACTAGAACATCCAACCATGCAGACCCTAGAGTTGTGGGGATAGGAAGCCCCAACTCTTCCAGTAGGTCTTTGAGAGTAATAGCCATAGAGTCTCTCTCCCTTCCTTTCTTGGTTTCTTGCATCCATATATTCTTCTTTTGGGGGACATAGCACCATATAAAGATCTTTAAATTAATGCATGTATTTTACCTAAATGGTGGCAGCCCGATCTTTTAGAATGTTTTCTCTAAATTAATTTTTCAGCTGTGCCTTTAAGAAGCCCATTCTAATGCTCTTTGAGGCCAGCTGCTTCTGGATTGTATGGTATGTGATATTACCCAGGATGCTAATGGGTCCACTAATGTACCTTCTTCATTGTAAAGTGGGTCCCAATTATATGTTACATTGTGTGTGATTCCATACTTGGGAATTGTGCATTCTGTAACTCCATGAATAGTCATTCAGGGTGAGGTTGTAAGAGCAGGAAAGGCAAATTTATCCCTGCAGTAGGTTATCTGTCCCTGTTCAAATGTACTGTTAGCTCTTAAAAGATGGAAATGCAGTTGACTTGCCAACAACTATCTCATTCATCCTCTAAAGGAATAGTATCATTCCAGAGGCGTAGCTTCAGCCATTGCTTTCTCCAGGTTTCTAAGGGCCACCCTAACAGCAACTTTGCTTTATCCTGTGGGTTTCTGGCCAAGCAGTTACTTCTTATGTCCTGATAAATTGCTTTCATGTTAATGGATTCTTGCTAATTCAGTTTTATATCCAACCTCCTCAATTAAGTATCCTCAACATCAAGCCCAGTGGCACTTCTACAGGTATGTGCTGTCTAATCCTGGCATCTACTTCAGTGCATATTATATTTCCTCCCTTATTAGGCCCATCACATCCCCTACCAGACTCTGGTGGGATTAAGCCCTGGAAGCTAGGAAAGAAGATGAATACATCTCCTGAGAGAAGCACCTATTTTTCTGTTAGACCTCTATCATGTCTTCTGGAACTTGGAATGTACTAGCTCTTATTAGGAAAAAGTGGGCCACATCTGAAAACTCAGAGATCAGGGGAGTCTACAGGTACAACATCCTTAGGAGAATCCAACCAGGGGTCTTCAGGCCATATTTTATGGTCCTAAGATTTTCTCCAATAAGATTCTGATCTTAGCATTGACAAACTTACCCTGGCATTTAAATGTTTGTGGATCTTTGAGATCCTATCAGATTCTTAGTTATGCTTCTTAGTTGTGTTAGCACTTCTACTGAGGAACATAAGGCCTCTTTAAAATCTACCAAAGAGGCTCTATAGCTCTCACATTTAGTTTTAACAGCTGTTTACAGCAATATTGTACCTCTGGGAAACCATACAATTTAGCAGTAACCAGCCAACTCCATTGTTCTAGCAGGGTTTATGTTAGTTCATACCCTCTGAGAAGCAAACAGAAAGATGGGATTAAATGTGCAAGGGGTTTTATTAATAAAATATCTAGGAGATAAAATGAAGAGGAAGAGGAAATATCTGGGGAGGGTATTCTGAGACGACAGTGCAGGGAGGTAAGGGGGTCAGAAGGTAGGTGAAAGTGCCCTAGACTGCTGTGAATTCTAAGGAAGCATTGATTATGCCCAAAAGAGAGTCCTCCAGCTAAAACAGTCTATTAGAGCAGTCCTGTATCTCCCAGGAACAGGCCTGCCTTACAACCCCTGAAATGCCAGGCACTGGCTGGGAGCAGCCTATGGTAAGCATGACCTTGATCTAAATGTGATGTATTTTGGTATACAGAAGCTGGAGTGAGTTCCCTGTAATTGAAGGTTTGAAAAGTGTATTTTCATGGTGACTACAGCATCATTTCACTCCCATTTTTCAAACATTTTAAAGGGAATTTCCCTCCAATGGATATCTTTAATCAGTTTAATGTCCCACGTGCTACACAGGGGCATCCTCTTGCCTTCCAAGTGGCAAATAGGACAGTTCCAAACTTCATCTTACTGCCTGTTTCCTTGGATCACTCCTGACACCACTTGTGTTATATCAGGTCTCTGAGAAGCAGACATTAAGATGGGATGGGCTATGCAAGATATTTATTGGAGGAACACCTGAAAAAGGCAAAAGAAAGGGACCCTGAGAAGGCGAGGAGAGCCTTAGTAGCATGATGCATGTCTGACACCTGTGAAGGAGAGGGAGCAATAGGAAGACTGTGTAGAAGAGGCAGAGACTCCAGAACAGTACGAAGAAAGCTTCATCCAGTTCAATGGGATGTCATTAAGCCAATGTCACCCATGAAAAGAAAAGTCCCACATCTCACAGAAATGAGCCTGCATTCATAGCCCTATCTTGATATTTCATTGTCTGGGAGCAGCCTGGGGGAAATATAATCTCATAATGAATGCAAGAGTGAATGTAAGGGAGGAACAGTTGGTCTATCAGCCAGTTAAGCCTTAACTGTAAACCATCTACAGTTAAGCTGTAGGTACCATGATCTCTGCAGCAATAGAACCTTTCAAACTCCCTTTATGTATTTTTTTAATAACTCCTTTATACCCTGTATTAGTTTCCTATAGTAGTTGTAACAAGATACCACAAACTGGGTGTCTTTTTAAAAATTTATTTAAATTCAAGTTAGTTAACTTATAGTGTAGTATTGGTTCCAGGAGTAGAACCCAGTGATTCATCACTTACATGTAACACCCAGTGCTCATCCCAACAAATGCCCTCCTTAATTAACTCATTACCCATTTAGCCCTTCCTCCTATCCATTTCCCCTCCAGCAACCCTGTTTGTTCTCTTTATTTAAGAGTCTCTTATGGTTTGCCTTCCTCTCTGTTTTTATATTATTTTTCCTTCCCTTCCCCTTATTCATCTGTTTTGTTTCTTAAATTCCACATATGAGTTAAATCATACAATATTTGCCTTTCTATGACTGACTGATTTCACTTAGCATAATACACTCTAATTCCATTCATGTTGTTGCAAATGGCAACATTTCATTCTTTTTTTATCACCAAGTAATATTCCACTGTGTGTGTGTGTGTGTGTGTGTGTGTGTACATAGAAGATGTATACATAGAAGAAGATTTTCTTTATCCATTCATCAGTCGATGGACATTTGGGCTCTTTCCATACCTTGGGTATCAGTGATGGTGCTGCTATAAACATTGGGGTGCATGCGCCCCTTTGAATCAGCATTTTTGTACCCTTTGGATAAATACCTAGTAGTGCAATTTCTGGGTCATAGGGTAATTATGTTTTTAATTTTTTAAGGAACCTCCATACTGTTTTCCAGAGTGGCTGCAACAGTTTGCATTCCTACCAGCAGTGCAAAAGTGTTCTCCCTTTTTCACATCCTCCCAAACATCTGTTGTTTCCTGAGTTGTTAATTTTTGCCATTCTGACAGATGTGAGGCTGTATCTCATTGTGGTTTTGATTTGTATCTCTCTGATGATGAATGATGAAACAAGAAATTTATTCTCTCACTGTTCTGGGTCCTAGAAATCTAAAATCAAGATATCTTCAGGGTCAGTTCCTTCTGGAGACTCCATAAGGGAGAAACTGTCTCTTACTCCTAGCTTTTGATGGTCACCAGCAGTGCCTATCATTCCTAGGCCTGTAGGAACATCAATCTCTACCTCTGTCTTCATATGGCCTTATCCCCTATGTATCTTCATATCATCTTCCTTCTGTGTGTATCTTCATGTTCAAAATTTCCTTCTTAGAAAGTTATCATTGATGCCCACCTTAATGTAGTTTGATGTCATCTTAAAGTGATTACGTTTAGAAACCCTAGTTTCAAATAATGTCACATTCTCAGGTTCCATGTGGATGTGAATTGTGGGGGGATACTATTCACCCATCAAATACCCTTTTCTCTCTTCTGGCCTATTTAACTCTTGGTCTTTTTCAGATTCAGACTAATTGTTACTTCATGATTAGGGTCATTTTCCCTATTATTTACCTTTGTAATATAATTTATTTTAATTTTAGTATAGTTAACATAGAGTGCTATATTAGTATCAGGTGTACAGTATAGTGATTCAGTAATTCTATACATTACTCAGTGCTCCTTATGATAAGCATACTCTAAATGTCCTTCATCTATGTTACCCATCCCCCTGCCCACCTCCCCTCTGGTAACCATCAGTTTGTTCTCTGCAGTTAAGAGTCTGCTTTTTGATTTGTATCTTTTTTTCTTTTTTTCTTTGTCTTAAATTACATATGAGTGAAATCATATGGTGTTTCTCTTTCTCTGAATTATTTCACTTAACATTATACTCTCTAGATCCACCCATGTTGTTGCAAATGGCAAGATTTCATTCTTTTTTATGACTGAGTAATTTTATATATACATGGTAGTTATATTTTTAATGTTTTGAGGAGCTACCATACTGTTTTCCACAGTGGCAGCACTGGTTTGCATTCCCACAAACAGTGCACAAGTGTTCCGTTTTCTCCACTGCCTTGTCAACACTTGTTGTTTCTTGTGTTTTTGATTTTAGCCATTCTGACAGATGAAGAGATCTCTTGTTGTGGTTTTGATTTGCATTTCCCTGAGGATAAGTGATGATGAGCATCTTTTCATGTGTCTGTTGGTCATCTGTATGCCTACTTTGGAGAAATGTGTATTCATGTCCTCTACCCATTTTTAATTAGATTATTTGTTTTTTTGGTGTTGAATTGCATAACTTCTTCATATATGTTGGACAGTAACCTTTTATCAGATATGTAATTTGCAAATTTCTTCTATTCAGTAGATTGTCTTTTAGCTTTGTTGATTGTTTCCTTTGCTGTGCAGAAGCTTTTTATTTTGATATAGTCTGTCCCAATAGTTTATTTTTGCTTTTGTTTCCCTTGCCTCAGGAGACATATCTAGAAAAATATTGCTGTGGCCAGTGTCAGGGAAATTACTTCCTATGCTTTCTTCTAGGATTTTTATGGTTTCAGCCTCACATTTAGATCCTTAATCCATTTGGGGTTTATTTTTGTGTATGGTATAAGAAAGTTGTCCTTTTTCATTTCTTTGTTCGTAGCTGTCCATTTTCTCCAGCACCATTTGTTGAAGAGACTGTCTTTTATCATTGCATATTCTTTCTTCCTTTGTCAAAGATTAACTGACTATATAATTATGGGTTTATTTCTGGGCTATTATGTTCTATTGATCTATATATCTATTTTTTGTGCCAGTACCATACTGTTTTGGTTTCTATGACTTTGTTCGATATCTTGAAATCTGGGATTGTGATACCTCCGGTTTTGTTCTTTTTCAAGATTGCATTGGGGTTTGGGGTCTTTTGTGCTTCCATAGTAATTTTAGGATTATTTGTTCTAGTTATATGAAAAATGCTATTAGTATTTTGATAGGGATTGTATTATATCTGTAGATTGCTTTGGGTAGTATGGACATTTTAACAATATTTGGTCTTCCAGTCCATGAGCATAAAATATATTTACATTTGTTAGTGTTACCTTCAATTTCTTTCATCGATGTTTTATAGTTTTCAAAGTATAGATCTTTTACCTCCTTGTTTAAGTTTATTCCTAGGTATTTTATTTTTGGTGGAAGTGTACATGGGATTGTTGTCTTTATTTCTTTCTGTTACTCCATTATTAGTGTACTGAAATACATGGATTTCTGTATATTGATTTTGTATCCTGTGACCTTACTGAATTCGTTTATCAGTTCTAATAGGTTTTGTTTCTTTTTTTTTTGGTGGAGTCTTTCAAGTTTTCTATATATAGTATCATGTCATTTGCAAACAGTGAAAGTTGTACTTCTTTACCAATTTGGATGACCTTTATTTCTTTTTCTTGTATGATAGCTATGGATAAGACTTCCAGTACTATGTTGAATAAAAGTACGGAAGGTGGACATCTTTGCCTTGTTCCTGACCTTAGGAGAAAAGCTCTCAGTTTTTCCACTGAATATGACGTTTGCTGCGGGTTTTTCATATATGGCCTCTATTATGTTGAGGTATCTTCCCTCTAAACCTACTTTGTTGAGGAGTTTTGGAATGAATTTGTCAAATGTTTTGTTTGTATCTACTGAAATGATCATATGGTTTTTACTTTTTCTTTCACTGATGTGATATATCACATTGATTGATTTGTGAGTATTAAATCAGCTTTGCATCCTAAGAGTGAATCCTACTTGATTTTGGTGAATTATTTTTTTAATGTGTTGCTGTATTTGGATTGCTAATACTTTGTTGAGAATATTTGCATTTATGTCCATCAGAGGTTTGGCCTGAAGTTTTTTGTGTGTGCTGTTTTTATCTATTTAGGGTAATGCTGGCTGCATGGAATGAATTTAGAAACTTTCCTTCCTCTTTGTTTTTTTGGAAAAGTTTGTAAAGAATAGATATTAATTCTTCTTTAAATATTTGGTTGAATTCACCTGTGAAGCCATCTCGTCCTGGACTTTTGTTTGTTGGGAGGTGTTTTGTTTATTTTAGTTTTTTTAATGTTTATTTACTTTTGAGAGAGAGAGTCAGAGTGCAAGCGCGGGCAGAGAGAGAAGAAGACAGAATCTGAAACAGGCTCCAGGCTCTGAGCTGTTAACACAGAGCCCAATGAGGGGTCAAACTCACCAGTGGCGAGTTCATGACCTGAGCTGAAGTCGAATGCTTAACCAACTGTGCCACCCAGGAGCTCGGGAGTTTTTTTTTTTTTTTTTTTCTTTTTAAATTACTGATTCAGTTTCATTGTGGTAATCAGTCTGTTCAAATAATTTATTTTTCCGCTTTACATTCAGGGAGTTATATGTTTCTAGGAGTTTATCCATTTCTTCTAGGTTGTCCAATTTGTTGTCATATAATTTTTCATAATATTCTCTTACAATTGTTTGTTCTATGGTGTTGGTTGTTATTTCTCCTCTTTCATTTGTGATTTTGTATATTTGGGATCGCTCTCTGATGAGTTTGGCTAGAAGTTTATCAATTTTATTGATCTTTTCAAAGAACCATCTTCTGTTTCATTGATCTGTTCTATGGATTTTTTAAAGTTTCTATTTTACTTATTTCTATTCTAATCTTTATTATTTCCTTTCTTCCTTCTACTAGTTTTGGGTTTGTTTGTTGTTTTTTCTAGCTCCTTTAGGTGTAAGATTGGTTGTTGAGTGAGATTTTTCTTCCTTCTTGAGGCCTGAATTGCTATAAACTTCCCTCTTAGGACTGTTGGTGCTACATCACAAAGGTTTTGAAAATTGTATTTTCATTTTTCATTGGTTTCCATGTATTTTTTGATTTCTCGGTTGACCTATTCATTGTTTAGAAGCATGATATTTAACATTCTTGAATTTATGGTCTTTGCAGAAGTTTTCTTGTGCTATTTTTCTAGTTTCACAGTGTTGTGGTCAGAAAAGATTGGTGGTATTTCAGTCTTTTTCAATTTGTTGAGACTTGTTTTGTTGCCTAATATGTAATCTGTTCTGGACAGTGTTCCATGTGCACTAAAAAACAATGCATATTCTGCTGTTTTAGGATGGAATGTTCTGAATATATATGTTAGATCCATCTGGTCCAATGTGGCATTCACAACTACCATTTCCTTGTTGATTTTCAGTTGACATGATTTATCCATTGATGAAAGTCAGGTATGAAAACCCCCTACTATTATTGTATTAATATCAATTACCTCTTTTATCTTTGTTATTAGCTGCTATATGCATTTGAGTGCTTTTATGTTGGGTACATAATTATTTACAATTGTTAAATGTTCTTGTTGTATTGGTTCCTTTATGATTGATTATACAGTGTGCATCATATAATCTTTGTAGTACTTATCACAGGAATATTTTATATGTGTGTGTATTTCTTTCATTGATGTCCAGTTTTTTTTTATTTTTATTTTTTATTTTTTAAAATTTACATCCAAATTAGTTAGCATATAGTACAATAATGATTTCAGGAGTAGATTCCTTAGTTCCCCTTACCCATTTAGCCCATCTCCCCTCCCACAATCCCTCCAGTAACCCTCTGTTTGCTCTCCATATTTGTTTTGACTCCCTCCCTGTTTTCATATTATTTTTATTTCCCTTCCCTTATATTCATCTGTTTTGTCTCTTAAAATCCTTATATGACTTAAGTCATATGATTTTTGTCTTTCTCTGACTGACTCATTTCACTTAGCATAATACCCTCCAGTTCCATCCACATAGTTTCAAATGGCAAGATTTCATTCTTTTTGATTGCTGAATAATACTCCATTGTGTGTGTGTGTGTGTGTGTGTGTGTGTGTGTGTGTGTGTGTACATCTTTTCTATCCATTCATCCATGGACATTTGAGCTCTTTCCATACTTTGGCTATTGTTGATAGTGCTTCTATAAACATGGGGGTGCATGTGTCCCTTGGAAACAGCACACCTGTATCCCTTGGATAAATGCCTAGTAGTGCAATTGCTGGGTGGTAGGGTAGTTCTATTTTTAGTTTACTGAGGAACCTCCATACTGTTTTTCAGAGTGGCAGCACAAGCTTGCATTGCCACCAACAATGCAAAAGAGATCCTCTTTTTCCACATCCTTGCCAACATCTGTTGTTGCCTGAGTTTTTAATGTTAGCCATTCTGACAGGTGTCAGGTGGTATCTCATTGTGGTTTTGATTTGTATCAAAACCTGATGATGAGTGATGTTGAGCATTTTTTCCTGTGTTGGTTGGTCATCTGGATGTCTTCTTTGGAGAAGTGTCTATTCATGTCTTTTGCCCATTTCTTCACTGGATTATTTGGTTTTGTGTGTTGAGTTTGATAAGTTCTTTATAGATTTTAGATACTAACCCTTTATCTGATATGTCACTTGCAAATATCTTCTCCCATTCTGTCTGTTGCCTTTTAGTTTTGCTGATTGTTTCCCTTGCTGTGCAGAAGCTTTTTATCTTGATGAGGTCCTAATAGTTCATTTTTGCTTTTGTTTCCCTTGCCTCTGGAGACATGTTGAGTAAGAAGTTGCTGCGTCCAAGGTCAAAGACGTTTTTGCCTGCTTTCTCCTTGAGGATTTTGATGGCATCCTGTCTTACATTTAGGTCTTTCATCCATTTTGAGTTTATTTTTGTGTATGGTGTAAGGAAGTGGTCCAGGGTCATTCTTTTGCATGTCGCTGTCCAGTTTCCCCAGCACCACTTGCTGAAGAGACTGTCTTTATTCCATTGGATATTCTTTCCTGCTTTGTCAAAAATTATTTGGCCATAAGTTTGTGGGTCCCTTTCTGGGTTCTCTATTCTGTTCCATTGATCTGAGTGTCTGTTTTTGTGCCAGTACCATACTGTCTTGATGGTTACAGCTTCGTAGTATAGCTTGAAGTCTGGGATTGTGATGCCTCCTGCTTTGGTTTTGTTTTTCAAGATTGCTTTGGCTATTCGGGGACTTTTCTGGTTCCATACAAATTTTAGGATTATTTGTTCTAGCTCTGTGAAGAATGCTGGTGTGATTTTGTAGGGATTACATTGAATATGTAGATTGCTTTGGGTAGTATCGACATTTTAACAATATTTCTTCTTCCTATCCAGGAACATGGAAACTTTTTCCGTTATTTTGTCTTCTTCAATTTCTTTCATAAGCTTCCTATAGTTTCAGCGTATAGATTTTTCACCTCTTTGGTTAGATTTATTCCTAGGTATTTTATGTTTTTTTGTGCAACTGTAGATGGAATTGATTCCTTGATTTCTCTTTCTGTCACTTCATTGTTGGTGTACAGGAATGCAACCAATTTCTGTGCATTGATTTTATATCCTGCAACTTTGCTGAATTCAGGAACCAATTCTAGCAGTTTTTTGGTGCAATCCTTTGGGTTTTCCCTATAGAGTATCATGTCATCTGCGAAGAGTGAAAGTTTGACCTCCTCCTGGCCTATTTGGATGCCTTTTATTTCTTTGTGTTGTCTGATTTCAGAGGCTAAGATTTCCAAAACTATGTTGAATAACAGTGGAGAGAGTGGATATCCCTGTCTGGGCCTGACCTTAGGGGGAAAGTTCTCAGTTTTTCCCCATTGAGGATAATATTAGCATTGGGTCATTCATATATAGCTTTTATGATCTCGAGTTATGTTCCTTCCATCCCTAATTTCTTGAGGGTTTTTATCAAGAAAGGATGTTAGATTTTGTCAAATGCTTCCTCTGCATCTATTGAGAGGATCATATGGTTCTTGTCCTTTCTTTTATTGATGTGATGGATCACGTTAATTGTTTTGTGGATATTGAACCAGCCCTGCATCCTAGGTATAAATCCCACTTGGTCATGGTGAATGATTTTTTTTAATGTATTGTTGGAGCCGATTGGCTAATATCTTGTTGAGGATTTTTGCATCCATGTTCATCAGGGAAATTGGTCTATAGTTATCCTTTTTAGTGGGGTCTCTGGTTTTGGAATCAAGGTAATGCTGGCTTCATAGAAAGAGTTTGGAAATTTTCCTTCCATTTCTGTTTTTTGGAACATCAAGAGAATAGGTGTTAACTCTTCCTTAAATGTTTGATAGCCATCTGGCCCTGGACTCTTGATTTTGGCAGATTTTTGATTACTAATTTGATTTCCTTACTGGTTATGGTCTGTTTAAATTTTCCATTTGTTCCTGTTTCAGTTTTGGTAGTGTATGTGTTTCTAAGAATATGTCCATTTCTTCCATATTGCCTATTTTATTGGCATATAATTGCTCATAATATTCTCTTATTATTTTTATTTCTGCTCTGTTGGTTGTGATCTCTCCTCTTTCATTCTTGATTTTATTTATTTCAGTCCTTTCCTTTTTATGTTTGATTGGACTGGCTAGTGGTTTCTCAATTTTGTTAATTCTTTCAAATAACCCTCTTCTGGTTTCATTGATCTGTTTTACTGGGGTTTTTTTGTTTGTTTGTTTGTTTGCTTGTTTTTGGTTTCGATAGCATTAATTTCTGCTCTAATCTTTATTATTTCCTGTCTTCTTCTTGTGTTGGGCTTTATTTGCTGTTCTTTTTCTAGCTCCTTAAGGAGTAAGGTCAGGTTGTGTATCTCAGATCTTTCTTCCTTCTGTAGGAAGGCCTGGATTGCTATATACCTTCCTCTTATGACCACCTTTGCTGCATCCCAGAGGTTTTGGGTTGTGATATTATTATTTTGATTGACTTCCATATACTTTCTGATTTCCTCTTTAACTGCTTGGTTAGCCCATTCATTCTTTAGTAGGATGTTCTTTAGTCTCTAAGTATTTGTTACCTTTCCAAATTTTTTCTTGTGGTTGATTTCAAGTTTCATAGCGTTGTGGTCTGAACATATGCACAGTATGATCTTGATCTTTTTGTACTTACTTAGGGCCGATTTTTGTCCCAGTATATGGTCTATTCTGGAGAATATTCCATGTGTACTGGAGAAGAATGTGTATTCTGCTACTTTAGGATGAAATGTTCTGAATATATCTGTGAAGTCCATTGGGTCCAGTGTGTCAAAGACATTTTTTCCTTGTTGATTTTTGATTAGATGATCTGTCCATTGCTGTGAGTGGGGGGTTGAAGTCTGCTACTATTATGGTATTACTATCAATGAGTTTCTTTATGTTTGTGATTAATTGATTTATATATTTGGGTTCTCTCACATTAGGAGCATAAATGTTTACAATTGTTAGGACTTCTTGGTGGATAGACCCCTTGATTATAATATAATGTCCTTCTGCATCTCTTGATACAGTCTTTATTTTAAAGTCTAGATTGTCTGATATAAGTATGGCTAGTCTGGCTTTCTTTTGTTGACCATTAGAATGATAGATGGTTCTCCATCCCCTTATTTTCAATCTGAAGGTGTCTTTAGGTCTAAAGTGGGTCTCTTGTAAACAGCATATAGATGGATCTTGTTTTCTTATCCTTTCTGTTACTCTGTGTCTTTTGATTGGAGCATTGAGTCCATTGACGTTTAGAGTGAGTACTGAAAGATACGAATTTGTTGCCATTAAAATGCTTGTAGATTGTAGTTTTGGGTGGTGTTCTCTGGTCCTTTCTAATCTTTGTTGCTTTTGGGATATATATATATATATATATATATATATATATATATATATATACACACATATATATATGTGTGTGTGTGTATATATATATATATATATATATATATATATATATATATATATTCATCTTTTCTCCCCTCAGAGAGTCCCCCTTAAAATTTCTTGCAGGGCTGGTTTAGTGGTCACAAACTCCTTTAATTTTTGTTTGTCTGGGAAACTTTTTATCTCGTTCTATTTTGAATGACAGCCTTGCTGGATGAAGAATTCTTGGCTGCATATTTTTCTGATTCAGCACACTGAATATATCCTGCCACTCCTTTCTGGCCTGCCAAGTTTTTGTGGATAGGTCTGCTGTAAACCTTATCTTCCTTCCCTTGTAAGTTAGGGACTTTTTTTTTTCCCCTTGCTGCTTTCATGATTCCCTCCTTGCCTGAGTATTTTATGAATTTGAATATGATATGCCTTGTTGATGGTCGGTTTTTGTTGAATCTAATGAGGTTCCTCTGTGCTTCCTGGATTTTGATTTCTGTGTTTTTCCCCAGGTTAGGAAAATTTTCCACTATGATTTGCTCACTTAAGCCTTCTACCCCTATTTCTCTCTCTTCATCTTCTCTGACCCCTATGTTTCTGATGTTGTTCCTTTTTAATGAGTCACTGATTTCTCTAATTCTTAAATTATGCTCTTTTTCCTTAATCTCCCTCTTTGTTTCTGCTTCATTATTCTCCATAAGTGTGTCCTCTATATCACCGATTCTCTTTTGCCTCATCCATCCTTGCTGCCGCAGCATCCATCCATGATTGAAACTCAGTTATAGCATTTTTTATTTCATTCTGGCTATTTTTTTACTTCTTTTATCTCTGCAGAAAGGGATTATAATCTATTTTTCACTCCAGCTAGTATTCTTATTATCGTGATTCTAAATTCTGGTTCAGACATCTTGCTTGTATCTGTGTTGGTTAAATCCCTGGCTGTCGTTTCTTTGTGCTCTTTCTTTTGGGGTGAATTCCTTTGTTTTGTAACTTTGAAGGGAGAGAAGGAATTAATGAGGTAGAAAAATTAAAATTAAAAAAAATTAAAATAATAGAAAATTAAACACACACACACACACAAATCGAATAATAATGCTAGATCCTAGGTGTGTTTCGGTCTGGGTGTTGAAAGTCGTTTGACTGATTATAGAAAAAAAGAGGGGGGAAGAAAAAAAAGGAAATCGTTTGAGAATTTGAAGAAATGGATACACTGAAGTAGACTAAAATGAGATGATGGAGGTAAAATAGAATTTGAAAAAATATACTCAGATGTAAAGAATATAGTAGAAAAAAATAAAATAAAATATTTTTATTAAAAATTAAAAATAAAATGAATTTTTTTCTTTTTCTATATTCAAGAAAAAAAAGAAACAAAAATAAATAAAAAAGAAAAAAGGAAAAAAGGAAATCGTTTGTAAATTTTAAAAAGTAAATACACTGTAGTAGACTAAAACAAAATGATCGAAGTAAAATAGAATTTGAAAAAAAAATTACATAAAAGCAAAAATACAGTAAAAAATTAAGGAAAAATATTTTTAATAGAAATTGAAGGTAAAAATGAAGTTTTTCTCTTTCTGCGTTCAAGAAAAAGAAAAGAAAAAAGAGAAAAAAAAAAGAAAAAAGGTGATTGAAAATTTGGAAAGGTGAATACATTGAAGTAGACTAAAATAAAATGATGGAAGTAAAATAAAATTTGAAAAAATTTACACAAAAGTAAAAAGTGTAGTAATAAAAATTAAAGAAAATATTTTAATAAAAATTGAAAATAAAAATGAATTTTTTCTCTTTCAAGAAAAAGAAGTGTGAAAGAGAAAAAAAGAAAGAAAATTGAAGAGTGGACCTGCTAACAGTTTGAAGTAGGACTGAAATTACTTCGTTTTCCCCTAGAAGTCAGTCTACGTAACGCTTTATAGTCCATAAACTAAGCCGGCGGTGAGACTTGCGTTGTTGGAGAGCGAAGTTGGCCCAGTTGGGCAGGGCTCAGTGTAACGGCTCAGCTTTTCGCTAGATGGCGCTGCTAGCCTACTGAGGTGGAGTGTTTGGCGCTAGTAGGTACGTATGCGCATTCGCGGGAAGGAACATGGTGTCACCCACTGCCGCCGTTTGTTCTCCCAGATCAGCAATTGTGCACCCGTCCTCTGTCTTCAGCTTTTGTCCACTCCCTGCTTTTTCACTGTCCATGACCAAGCCCCCAGGCAGTACCTCTCTCCTGAGTTTTGTCTGAGATGCGGCTGTTTTCCCCGGCCCCTTACTTCTGAAGGACTGCGGCTTTGACCCGTTCCGCCCCTCTGTGGGAAGGTCTCACCGAGCGATGGCCGAATGCCAGCTGCACCCAGGAACACTTGCTGGATCCTGCTGCTGCCCGTTCCCTGAGACTACAGACAGGTGCCAGCCCGCCACAGAAAAAATTTGTGAGATAGTGTAGCAACAGTGTTTCAGGGATTAAGGAAGATCACAACACACATCTGGCACCAGGCTTCACCCTTAACGACTTTGTTCTAGCACCAGCGAATGTGGCTGTTTTCTGGGGTCTGCTGGGACCAGGTGACTTCAACAGTCTCTACCAAATGTCCTTCCAGCAGTGGAACCGCTTTTCCCCGTGTGGCCCGAGATCCTCCCAGACCCCACTCTGTTCCTGGGGATTCACCCTTCCCACCAGAGCACTGCCAGGTATGGAGCTGCAGAGTTGCAGACTTTGTGCTCCCCTTGTTTACGGTCTTAATGGAATTTAAACCCTCTCCTTTCTCCCTTTTTAGTTTAGTCCCTGCGTCTGTTTCCAATTTTCCACTTTATCTCCAGCTGCTTTTGAGGAGGGGTGCTTTTCCCATATTCTCCCCCAACCCCAGTCTCAGTCCTCTCTTGGCTCACAAAAGTACCTCCCTTCCTGCACCTCTCACTCCCCAAGTTCAGCTTTCTGCGCCGCGTACCTGCTGAATTCTGTGGTTCAGGTTGTGCAGATTGTTGTGTTAATCCTCCAGTCAGTTTTCTAGGTGTGTAGGATGGTTTCTTATTGGTCTGGCTGTATTTCATGGACGCGAGACACACATGGACGCGAGACACACATGGACGCAGAACTTCATGCTGTTCTGCCATATTGGCTCCTCCTCTCTGATGTCCATGTTTTCATACTAAGCTATATGGTTAAAGGGCACATGGAGTTTCTTTTATTTTTTTCTCACTACTGTATCCCTTGAATCTAAAACAGAGTCTAGCATATATAATAGATATAAAGTATCAAATATGAGTAAGTAAACAACTCAGATTCTGGAGTATAAAATAAAAGAGGGTTGGTGGGTGTATGGTAATGATACTATGGAAACACTGTTTGCCTTCTGTAGGAAGCAAAAGGCATACTGGGAGAAGAAACCCTTCCTTTGTTCACAGTTCATATTTTAATTCTGCCACTAAAGAGTCTGTCCTAGATTGGCTTTGAACTTTGGTAGGGGTAGATGGAGAAATGATGATTAGAGATATGAAGAATTATAATGCGAGAAGGAGAAAAGAACAACGTAGCAAGGAGAAATAGTGCTGGCTAAGGTGGTTCGGATTGCCCTTTAATTTTTTTTTAACATTTATTTTGCTTTTGACAGAGAGAGAGGTAGGGTGCAAGTGGAGGAGGGGAAGAGAGAGGGAGACACAGAATCTAAATCAGGCTCCAGTCTCTGAGCTGTCAGCGCAGGACCCTATGTGGGGCCTGACCCATGACCTGAGCCAAAGTCAGATGCTTAACCGACTGAGCCACCCAGGCACCCCTGGATTGCCTTTTAGAGAGTTGACTTAATATGGGGACAGCCATAAGTTAGGGATAAATAAAGCAGGCTCTAACTCCATGAAAATAAGGATAGGTTAATGTCTCTCTGCAATCAAAAATAGACTATAAGTTTCCTTTTCTGAAACAGCATAAAGCTCCCCACTATTAGCCCCACAGAGATTTCTAAGTATCCTGAAATATATGTCTTGTTCTCTACAGAAGTCTATATTCTGTCAGTGTGGAATTTAAAAAAAAATCAGGCTGGTGAAATTGCACAAAACCAGAATGGGAAAAGAACAAAGGGAAGCTTTCAGTGGCAATGTTAGCAGACAGAAGGTGGAATCCACAGGTGGCCTCTCCAATTAGATTTAAAAATATGATCCAACCAAGAAACAAGTGCAGAGACAATATCTGAAGAAAACGGAGGAAATAGATAACCAAATGGAACCTAAAAGAAAGAAACTGATGGTGCACCGAAAAAAAATGTTTTTAAATCCACCCACTAGCCAAGCTGTGTCTTTTTTAAACTCATGGAATTTTTGTTAGGTTCAAACTTCCATGCTTATATTATTTTATTTTGTGTATGATGCCATTCTTGGTGGTACAGACAGAAGAGTACAGGGAGGTCACCTGTTAATTCCTTTCTTAGCTGAAAGCAGTAGTGAATGCTGATTTAAATTTGAGTTCAATGCCCAGCAGAATTCGGGAGTCTTTGCAAACTAGGTAGGACTTGAAGTACTAAATGATTTTACTCTAGGTTCTTACTCTCTTGCAAATGTGAAAAACTCTGATCAAATTCTATTGAAATGCTGCTAGTCTATGGTTGCCCACACGTTTCCAATTGAGAAAAGCTGAGAAAGAAGAAAGACTTTGACAATTGTCATTGTGACCACTAATTACCATTCTCTTATTGGCAACTTTTAGCAGTATTTAATGCTACAGAAGGTGTTAAAATAATACAGTTCTTGTCCATAGACATTGGAAATGTAGATAAATGTTACATATTTGTGTCCAAATCTCTACTCTGAAAATGGTTTGGAAAATCAGTTTAAGATTCAAGAAGGCTTAGAAATAGTTGGAGAATGCATATAATACTACTGAAGGGGGACAAATGATTATTTTTGCCAGAGTTTAAAATGCTCCAATTTAGGTTTTATTCTGACCTGCAATTTTTAAATTATTTTGTATCAGCTCAGTGGTTTTCAGGTACTATTATATTTTGCACCCCTGAATTAAAAAGGATATTTCTCAATCAGAATACCTAGAACCATGTTTTGAAATCTTTAGTACTATATGTAGTTTGTTAGTCAAATATTCCATGCTGCAGATATTTGTATTAATGGTTCATTAACTTGTTCTTTTATTAAACTCCCATATGGTTTGGAATATGTTCTTTTGATTAACTTTTAGTAAGGGGTAAGTGTTATGTACTAGAAAGGCATGCACTTGGATATCAGATAGAAGTGGTTGCAAATATTAAGTCTGCATTTTTACTGGTTGTATAAACATGGGTAAGGTATTTATATTTCTAAACCTCAGTTACCTTATTTTGAAAAGATGTTTTAGCATTTTTCAAGCATTATTGAGAATACACTATTAGGAAATAGATGAACATAAAATAGGAAATCAATAAATTTGTGTTTCCTTCCTTCATGTTTCTAAGGGTTCAGCGTATTGTTTTTCAAACACTACTCAATAATTATTTGTTGATATCACAGAATTTCAGATAAGAGTGACATTGGCAGTTGGATTCCTACTGCTGTCTGTTTCTACTCTTTTCCTTTATTGGTTGCCCTGCCATTAATGTCATTATTATATTTTCAGTTGGCATATACTTATTGACTTCTGAATGAGGGAAATATTCTAAATAACTGTACTCTGATTTTCATTGACATTTCCTTCACTTCTTTTTACCCTTTTGCTCCTTGGGGCAGGGAGTCAGAGACTAAATACAGAAAAAGATAAAATCTGGAAGAAATATTTTAGCCATGAAAAATTATTGAGTGAGAAACTCATCTGCCTTAACTGTTACTTTGCTTGGAACTTTCTTTACTCCAGGCTCCAAGCAATAAATGGAAGGAGTAAAACTAGTACAGAGAATGAGAATATCCAAACACAGTTTCAAGCACAGAAATTGATCAATTTAACCTACAGAGATAATGATCCATTAACTTCTTAGAAAAGAAAAAAAAAGTCATATGTCAATTATGAAGAACAGAAGTCATCAAAGAACAAAAGAAATACAGGGATGTAATTATGAGGAGGGACTAATCTAGTGGATCAATAATTAGCCTTAATAAAAAGAGAATCTGTGAAAGAAGGATAAGAAATTTGGATGACACTTAAACATCAGAAATAATCTTAATATTTAATTGCAACAAAGGAAAACACAGTATAGCATACAAGTACACACACACACACACACACACACACATCAAATGAAATAGGGGAAAAAAGAGAAAGAAGAAAATGACTAAAGCAAACTACTTAAAGTATCCATGAATGTTATAGGAAATTGAACTTATAGTCTATTTCAATAGTTCACCAGTGGCAGTGTTCCCCCCCTAAATAGCATCCCTCCTTTGATTGAACGACTATACTCAATGGATGAAATTGTCTTTTAGAACTCTGTCAAGTGATAATAGGGTTAGATTCTTATTGCCATAAGTCATCAACTTAGAAACATAAACCTGGTTTCCACTGTCTGTCCCACACATGTGCACATGCATGCACGCGTGCACACACACACACACACACACACACACACCCCATGGACTAACTTTGTACATGGAACATTTAGAGGTTCAAGGAAGAAACAACACAGAGTAAGGAATTCCCAAAGATTTAAAGCCAAGTGCTCAGCTGTTGCCATGGCGGATTCTTACACCTTGAACACAAAAGCAATTAGTAGCCTTGATGTTATCACAATGGATAATTGTTCCCACACCATGTGGAAATAAAGCCTCAGGAGATATGGTGTCTTCAGAAACGGCTGCCACTGATTCACTTATTTGGTGCTTATCTAGCACCAAATGACAGTTTCATTTAGTTGTATTAGCAAAAAGAGAAAAGAAAGATACAAAACAAGGAGCAAATACTTCCAGGGAAGTTCATTGGAATATTACTGATGAATAGACCTGTCGATTATTGCTTAAAGAGATAATGAAATATATCATTTTTTTGGCAAGAGATTTTCAATACAAACTTTAAGAGATGCACTAATGTGGAAAAATAGCTGTAATGAGATGGTCAGAGGATTAATCAGCTACTTTTCAGCATCCTTTTCTATTTTAACCCTTAAAAAGAGGTGAGGACAATATAATTTAAAAGTTGCATACTCAGGATGCTGATGGAAGAGTCAATCGCACATTTTTGCTGTCCCTAAGTTAATAGAGAGAAATTTCTTAAAGGAAAATGGTTACTGTATTTTAATTCTTACTAAACATTTCAGTAAAAAGTAGTAAATTATTCCAAAACATTTTTTTAAAAATGAAGTGGAAAAGTGTAGGAAAATAAGATGGCAGTAAGTCAGAACTCTTACTAAGGAAGACATAGCTAGTACAAGCCATATCTTCTGTAAGTGCGGAGAGATAAATATGACAGATGTGAGTGTACCTGGTTTCTTGGGAAAATGTATTTTATGAATCCAAGAATGGAGATTGACTAAAATATCTTAACCAGTCTACCTTTTAAGGGAACTATCAATTTTAAAAGCCAAAGACCTTGAGGCATAGAATAAAACATGCTTAGGATTATAATGGAAAGTACATAATAATCCCTCCTTCTCTCAAGGCACCACACTGACATGCCTATCTTTGATATTTTCTGAAGAAATGGAATTGTAGAATGTTCCAGGCTCCTCGTAGTTTAACTCTCTTCTTGAAGCCCTAGAAAAATTAGAATAACATTAAGAAGGAAGAATCACAAAGCTCACCCAGAGCTACAGCAAATGTGCTTCACTGAAGCCGATAATACACAGACATGAATGGGCTTTAGAAGCTATTTTACCAAACTTTTCAAAGCACATTTTCTAATAACTGAACTGTTCATAGTTTGAAAATTAGTAAGATACTGAACTGGCACAATCATAGAATTTCACCACCTTCAACCAGTTGTATGTGGAAGTTCCAGGTGACACCTCTCCCCTCTTGTTCATAAACTGTTAACAGACCCTGTTCTTTTCAAGGATTATGGATCTCCGTAGAGAAATCCTGTGTCTTATTTCCGAAAGATGTCTCAGAAAAAAAATCACTCTCTCGTGTGCCAAACTATGATTATTCCTCTTTTGCCTTTGAGTGTATGTATGTGGCCTATCTTGACAATATTGCTGTTTGTTAGTTTCAAGTTTCTTGAGCTTCATTGTTAAAAATTATATACAACATCACTTGTCAAGCCTTTGGCTCATTTGTCATTTTTATTCATAGATGCCTGTAGGGTGCCATTCAGCTTTAAGGGAGTATTGGCCTATTGTTTCTCCTGTCTCCGAAGGTATCCTCAATTCTTCATTGATCACTAAATGTTTGCTAAATACTTGCTTATTGCCACTTCTTCTGCACTTACTATATCATGCAAATGTTCATCCCTTAATCTCTGGAAATGTTCGTGTTAGTTCCGCAGTTAAATTTCTCTGTACTATTTCTTCTTAAGAAATGATGAAGGAAAAATTTGAGACAAATAATATAATACTTACCTCAAAACAATCACCCATCACCTAAAAGGAGGTGCAGGACACCTTAATATTAAATGCCATTAAAAAAAATCCCTTGGATATTAGGAACAGGTGTAACCTGAATGAAACCAATTTAGTTAATTAACTATGGCATCCCCTGACACAAATGCCAGGTATAAACAAATCTTATGATTCAAGTCACATGTTATCATGTACAGCTTGGACTATTTATGAAGTTAACTGCCTTCATGAAGAATACTACTGCAGCCTCATAAGGAATTTTTAAAATGCCATTTAACTACTTATTGGGACTTAGGACATTTGAAGAAGTGAAGGTTATTACCTACTTATAAATATGGATTCATAAGTGCTTCCTGGAATTTTAGAAAAAAACAAAGGTCCCCTATGAGCTATGAACCGTTATAAGATCTAGTGATATAGCAGTAAAGAGGACACACATGATTATTATCCTCAAGAGTTTATATTCTAGAAATAAAATGGAATACATAAATAACAGGACAAGGAAAGTTCATAAACTGATAAATGTTATTCATTAATTAATTCAACAAAGATTTATTGAGCTTCAAATATGCACTATATTCTAGATACTAGGGACATTGTTGTGAACAAAAAACTCCAGTTCTGCTCTTACGGAATTTATATTTAGTGGGAGAGACAGGTAATAAACATCATGGCTGTGTGTGTGTATTGCTACAGATAGTAATGAATATTTCAAAAATAAAAATAAGAGTGGCTCAGTCAGTTAGGTGTCCAACTGTGGCTCAGGTTATGGTCTTGTGGTTCATGAGTTTGAGCCTTGCATTGGACTCTATGCTGACAACCTAGAGCCTGGAGCCTTTTTCAGATTCTGTATCTCCCTCTCTCTCTCTGCCCCTCCCCCAGTTGCGCTCTGTCTCTCTCAAAAATAAATATTTAAAAATTAAAAAAAATAAAAAAAATATAAAAAATAAAAAGAGGTTGTGATAGACTGGAAAAGAGTAAGGGAGGGTTACTTCAGATATGGTGGCTAAGAAAGACTTCTTTGAGAAGATGGAATTTGATGTGAGACATGCAAAGAACCTTAAGAATTCTGCAAGAGAAGAGTTCGTCAGAGATTGTCAAGTACAAAGAAATATGTATCTCAGATGATCTGTTGCGCAACATTAGGAAGTCAAATAATTCAACCAGTATAGGATGTTTTTGCAACCAATTTATTAATCTAATTTCATTGGGAATGTATGTAGCAATGTAAAAATGGGCAACCTTCCTTATCTTTCACTGTGAGGATTCTATAGAGTATATGATATATCAGAAATCCAATTGAGTGTGAGAGATCTTACTTACTGAGAAAGGAAGAGCTATGGCTATTCCATAGGATCCTTTCAATTTCCTAGGAAATATTTTGTCTAAATTTTATATATATGAACATTATCGATTTTTTAAGCGTTTATTCATTTTTGAGAGAGGGAGAGGCAGAGAGAGAGGGGCCTACAGGATCTGAAGCAGGCTCTGTGCTGACAGTAGCAAGCCCATTGCAGGACCCGAACTCATGGACCATGAGATCATGACCTGAGCTGAATCGGATGCTCAACTCACTGAGCCACTCAGACACTCCTATTGATTTTTTTTTATATGATCTTATATCCTATGGTCTTTGTAGACTTCTTGGGCTTCACTGTGTAGATGATTAAATTCATCATTCATCATATGTCAACTATTATATGACAAAGGAATTTTTACCTTTTACTTTCCAATTCTTATGTTTCCAATGGCTTTTTCTTGCCACTTGGACTAGGACCACCAACATATGGTGGAGCAGTTGTTAGTGTTGTGTTAAGAACCTATTGCATCTGACTTCATAAGAGATGTTAGTCTGTAGTTCTTCTTTTTCTTTTGTGTAATGTCTGCCTGCCTTTTATTTCTGGGTAATGCTGAACTCAAAAAGTGAATTGAAAAATATTTCTTTTCTTCAATTTTTGGTAGTGTTAGGGTAGAAACCACATTGTTTCTTCCTTGAATATTTTGTAGGATTCACAGGAATGCTATTTGGGCCTGGTTTTTAAACTTTGTGTAAGGTTGAACTTTGAGTTCAGTTTGTTTAAAAGCTATCGAAGTAGTAATCCTGGTATTTATTTCTTTAATGAATTCAATTAGTTGCTTTTTCAAAGAATTTGTTTATTTCATCCATATTATCAAACTTATTGGCATGCTTATTTATAATATTCCTTTATCATTCTTTTTTTGCCTCTCAGTTCTCTAGTGATGTCTCCTCTTTTATTTTTAATATTAATGACTTGTGTTTCTTTCCTTTTTGTTTTTGACCAGTATGACTAGGAATTTAATTTTGTTGATCTTTCTTAGTTTCTTTGACTTTTCTATTTTTTAACTGTCATTGGTTTCTGCTCTTACTTTAAGTTTCTTTCTTATACTAGCTTTGAATTTTAATTTTCTGTCTCCCCTTTTGTAAAATTTTCATGGTCACTGACTTAGGACCTTTCTTCTTTTCTAATATAAACATTTAATGCTGTTAATTTCCCAGTAATAACTACAGCTTACACATATGGTATGTTTTGTTTTCAAAGTATTTATTATAATTCAAAGCAGTTTCTAATTTTCCTGGTGATTTTTTTTATTTGACTAATGGATTATTTCAAAGTATATTGTTTAATTCCTAAATGTTTAGGGATTTTCAAATATATCTTCATGTTATTGATTTGTAGCTTAATTCTATTATGATCAGAGAACATTCTGCTCGATTTCAATCTTGAGAATTTATTGACATTTCTTTTATGGTTCAGAATATGGTCCATCTTCATAAATGTTCTATATGCACTTGAGAAGGATGTGTATTTGCTCTTGCTGAATAGAGTATTCTATAAGTGTCATTTAGGTCAATATGTTGATAGTGTTGCTCAAATCATCTATATTCTTACTGATACTTTTATCTAACTGTTCTATGAGTTCCTGAGAGAGAAATATTGAAGACTCTAAAAATAAATGTGAATTAGTCTATCTCTACTTTGAGTTTTATCAATTTTTTTTCTTTATGTATTAAAGCTTTGTCATTAGCTGCAAACACATTTAGGATTGTTATAACTTCCTGTCTAATTGTAGTGTGTGTGTGTGTGTGTGTGTGTGTGTGTGTGTGTGTGTGTGTATCTTCTTTACCTCTAGTGTTAAATTTTGTTCTGAAATCTACTTTGTCTTGTATTAATATAGCTTCTCCAGATCTCTGTTGCTCAGTATTTGCATTATATATTATTTTCTGTCCTTTTAGTTTTAACCTATGTCTTTAACATTTAAAATATGTTTCTTTTACAAGGTACATGTTATATAGACTAGCAGTGTCTGTCTTTTAATTCACTATTTAGAACATTTAATGCAATTATTGATATTGTTGGGTTTAAAGTTACCGCTTTACTTTTTTGTTTTCTACTTGGGGAATCTGTTCTTTGTTCTTTTTGTTGTTGTTGTTCCTTCTTTTTCTGACTTCTTTTAAATTACTTGAATTTTTTATTATCATCTTATATCCACTATTGGCTTATTAGTTATACACATTTTAATTTTTGTTTTAGTTTCTAGGATTTATAATACACATCTTTAACTTGCATAGTTTACCTCCCAAGCATGTAATGCCAGTTCACATATAAAGTGTGAACATATTGGAATTTACCTTATATTTTAAATTGTGTTATTGTTATACACTTTAATTCTACATGTTATAAACCATGATACAATGTTTCTATGTTTATCTTAGTCAATTATCTTATGAAAAAATTAAAGTTTAAAAATTGCATTTGACATTTGCTTACAATTTTACGATTTTAGTACTCTTAGTTGTGTGGGGGGGGCGGTGTGCATGCATGCATAGTATCTAAGTTTCTACCTCATATCATATGTCTTCTGTTTGAAAAAATTCTTTAAATATTTCTTATCCTACATCAAGGGACTCTGTCAATTTTGACTAAAAAAGTTTTTATCTTCATTTTGAAGGTGTTTCTTTTCACTTTTGGCACCATAAAGATGTCATTGTATTATCTTCTGGCTGACATAGTTTCTGATAAGAGGCCCACTATAATTCTTACCTTTGTTCCTCTATAGTTATGGTTATTCCTCCAACCTTCTTGTTTCTTTGAGTTTATCTTTGATTTTCAGCAGTTTGGCTATCATTTGTATAGGTGTATTTTGTTTTTTTTTTTTTTTATTCTTCTGAGCTTCTTTGATAAGTAATGTGGGTCTTATAGAATGAGTTTGGAAGTTTTCCTTCCATTTCTATTTTTTGGAACAGTTTGAGAATAGGGTTCTCAATTTTTAAGCACCAGGTCTACAATACAAGATTCTCTTTAAAAATGGCACTGAATTCAAGATATTCAGAGAAAACGTAAGGGATATGTATTTTTAAATAGATATAAGAAATAAAGTTTGCTCAAGTGGACATATTCCACAAAAATACAAAATCAATGATTGTTAATCAGACAAAACCATTACTTCATCAAAAATTGAAAGATTTCTGTTTTAATATGTATCTTGTTCTGTGATAGCTCAGTGAAAATGAATATTATTAAAACAAGAAATGCTATGTTCAAAAATGTGTAAGGCATTAGCCTTGGATGCTGCTGTGACCATGACCTTCTTTCTTTGAAGTCCTCTGGCAAAGTATATGGTTTCTTGGGTTAAAATATAATTTTAGCTCTACTTACTTCCATTCAGAATAGGTTTATGTTAAGATTTCCCATCAGTTAAAAAATACTTTATGGTGCATCTGGGTGCTCAGTTGGTTAAGCGTCTAACTCTTGATTTTGGCTCAGGTCATGATCTCGCGGTTTGTGAGAACCTGCCCCGCGTGGGACTCTGTGCTGACAGCACAAAACCTGCTTGGTGTTCTCTCTCCCTCTTTCTCTGTCCCTCTCCCAGTTGTGTTCTCTCTCTCAAAAGTAAATAAATAAACATTTAAAAATATTTTATAAATTAATATATATTAAAATAGTTTCTTCTTTTGGTGTACAATTTTTTGAATGTACATGTGTGTTTATTCATATAACTACTGCCAAACTCAGGTTACAGAACAATTTCAATATTGCCCAAATTTCCCCTTACCTTTTTTTTTCTTTTTTTTTTTTTTTTTTTTTTTTTTTTTTTTGCAGTTATACCCTTTCCTCATTCCTAATTACTGGCAGCCACTCACGGTTTTTTGTCATATAATTTAGGCTTTTCAAAAATGTCCTATTAATAAAATCATATAGTATATTACCTTTGAAACAAGCTTCTTTTACTCAGCATACTGCCTTTACGATTCATTATTGATGTGGGTATTAAGAATTTGTTCCCTTTTAATGCTGATGTGTCATTTTAGGGATTTAAAGTAGTTTGTATATTCAGTTTTTTAGAGACATTTGGATTTTTTCCAATTTTAATCATTATCAATAAACTATAAACATTCATGTATAGATTTGATTTTGTTTTGTTTTGCTTTGTTTGCATTTTCTAGAGTCAATACCCAGAATTACTAGGTCATATGGTAGTGAATGCTAAAGCTAATAAGAAATTGCCAAACTTTTTCTAGAATAGCTGAATTTTTCCCAGTAGCTCTGGATTGGATTAGAGTCCTAGTTGCTTCAGATTCTCTCTATCACTTGTTTGTCAGCTTGTTGTATTTTAAACATTCTAATAGGTGTATAGTGCTATATGATTGTTGTTTCAATTTATATTTGCCTTGAAGCTGATGATGTTAAACATATTTTTATGTACTTATTTACCATTCACATAACCTCTTTGATAAATATTTGAAAAGACACTCAATAGTACTTGTCTCAAGATCATGGTGTTCTAAAAATCCCACTCCTAGATATTTATACAAGTGAATTAAAATTTAAGGTGGGAGGAACTTTTACATGTGACAGTATGAGGATCTCCACACACCTGGTTTTCAGTAAAACTGGTAAAACTTATTTTTAAAATAACCATTTAAAATCTCTGGAAATGGTCCAAACATATATACAGCTAATGGAGAAATGTTTATTCAAAAACCTATATTAAAATTCAGTAATAATGTGAAAATTTTGTAGTATTTGAATGGACACCCACACCCTTCCTTTCTCATCCCTACTTAGCATGACAGAAACATTACTCTAGATTGGTGTAGCCAGGAACACAGAGATTTCTCTTCCCCCAGCTCTCCTGCTAGAAGGCAGTCTTCCCATTATGAGAAAAATATCAGCCTATCTCATTCTACCCCTAGCTACCAGTTGTTGAGATAAATTCCAGGAGATTGAAACTGGCAGGTGGAGGCTCCCTTCTTCCACCCAGAATCCTTCTCATAGAATACTGTCTTATAATGGCGTCACTGTGAATAATGGGTCCTGATTGTTCTTGCCCTCCCACATGATGTGGACCTTGTAAGATGGTTCTTCCCTTCTGGAAGAGGCAAGCTAAGAGGATCTGAGGCTATTGCTCCACCCCCACCAAATACCCAACTTCTAAAGTGGTGGTGTTGCTCAGAGATATAAGCCATTGTCCCAACCCCCAGCTTCAGAGCTCTGGCCCAGAAGTTTTGCCTGGGAGGAAAACAGACTTTTTGTTTTATTTTGTTTTGTTTTGTTTTTTAAGACAGAAATTTTACTTAATTTTTTTAGATTTTAATTTAATTTTATTTTTTAATTATTATTTTTTATATATATATTTTAAATTTAAGTCCAAGTTAGTTAACATATAGTGTAATAATGATTTCTGGAATCGAATTTACTGATTCGTCACTTACATATAATGCCCTTTAGTGATTCGTCACTTACGTATAATACCCAGTTCTCATGCCAACAAGTGTCTCCCTTAATGCCCATCACCCATTTAGTGAATCTCCCCACCTAACACCCCATCAGCAACCCTCAGTTTGTTCTCTGTACTTAAGGTTCTCCTATGGTTTATCTCCCCCTCCGTTTTTATCTTATTTGTCTTCCCTTCCTGTATTTTCATCTGTTTTGTTTCCTAAATTCTGTGTATGAGTGAAATCATATATTTGTCTTTTTCTGACAGACTTATTTTACTTTGCATAATACACTCTAGTTCATCCATGTTGTTGCAAATGACAAGATTTCATTTTTTTTATTGCTGAGTACTATTCCATTGTGTGTGTATGTATGTGTGTGTGTGTGTATACACACACACACACACACATACATACACACACACACACCACATCTTTATCCATTCATCAGTAGATGGACTTTGGGCTTTCCATACTCAGGCTGTTGTTGATGATGCTGCTATAAACATGGGGATGTGTGTGCCCCTTAGATTCATTATTTTTGTATCCTTCAGATAAATTAGTAGTGCAATTGCTGGGTCTTAGGGTAGGGTAGTTCTATTTTCCAGAGTGGCTGCACCAGTTTGCATTCCTACCAGCAGTTCAAAATGGTTCCTCTATCCCTGCCTCCTAGCCAATATTTGTTGTTTGCCGAGTTGTCAATTCTAACCATTCTCACAGAAGTGAGGTGGTATGTCATTGTGGTTTTGATTTGTATTTCCCTGATGATGAGTGATATTGAGCATTTTTTCATGTGTCTGTTAGCCATCTGGAAATCTTCCTTGGAAAAGTGTCTATTCATGTTTTTTGCCCAATTCTTCACTGAATTATCTATTTTTTGGATGTTGAGTTTGATAAGTTCTTTATAGACATTGGATACTAACACTTTATCTGATATGTCGTTTGCAAATATCTTCTCCCATTACCTAGGTTGCCTTCTAGTTTTGCTGATTATTTCCTTCACTGTGCAGAAGCTTTTTATCTTGATGAGGTCCCAGAAGTTCCTTTTTGCTTGTTTTCCTTGCCTCATGAGGCATGTCAAGTAAAAATAGACTTTGAAACAGGCAGCTTCTAACCTGTCCCAAAGGAACTGACTTCATTTGCAACACAATGTGGAGAAATTCAAACCTAAGTCTACTTTGAGGAGGGTGGTAGATTCTTTGGAGCTCTTAAACTGGAGGCTGGCTAGTTTGCTTGAGAGAGAGCCTGGTGTACAACCAATCCCTTCAATGGAGCTTAACTTTCATTTGTTTAGTTTGTAGAACAATTTATGCCCAGGGAATTGTTGGGAACAACACAGCAGTAAGCAAATGGTAGAATTTAATAGACAGGTGTATTCAGGGAAAGAGGCCATTAAACAGGGCCCTGCCAAAACAACTTTTGTCCCAAAGTGTGGACATACACTAGAGTGTGTCCTGTGAGAAACAACATCAGAGGTTTAACACTGTATGGGGATGAGTGGGAGAAGTGGGACAGAAATGGACTTCACTAAAATAATGCAGCCAATTACTAAATAAATAAACACACGTAATAATAATGAGCCCCAGAGATGAGAAACCAGTACCTACAGATACTATATGGTATTGTCTAAAATGTTTGGTTTCCAACAAAAATTTGTGGCACATGAAAAGAATCAGGAAAGTATAACTGAGTCACTTAAAGAAGGTAAGGCAACAGGTTGTAAGAGCAGCCAGATGTTAGATTTAACTGAAAAAGACTTCAAAGTATCCATGACAAATATGTCTAGTAACTAAATGAAAATATATGATTAAAGATGTAAAGAGGATATGATAACCATGTCAAATCAAATAGAGAATCAGTAAAGAGATAGAAATTATTTTTTCAAAAAAGGAAAATTCTGGAGATGAAAGAATAATAATTAAAGTAAATTCACTGGAGGTACTTAACAGTATATTTGAACTGCCAGAAGAAAGAATTAGTGGACTTGGAGGTAGATTGGTAGAGATTATATAGTCTAAAGGACAGAGAGAAGAAAGAATGAAGTAAAATAAACATAGGCTCAGAGAAATGTGGATCACTGTTAATAGCACAACATATGTGTAATGGAAAGGAGAAGGGGAGCAGAGAGAGGAAGGGAAAAGAAAATATTCAAAGAAATGATAACTGAAAACTTCCCAAACTTAATGGAAAACAGTAACTTACATATCCATGATGTTCAAAAAACTCCACATAGAATAAACACAAAGAGATTGTCAAATGCTAGAGTAAAATGCTGAAAGCCAAAGTCAAAGAGAATGGTTTCCTTATGTGATATTCCCAGAAAAGGAAAAGACAGAAAATAGATCAGTGATTGTTTGAGGTTGAGGAAGGATGTACAGAGATAGGGAAGTGATTGGTAAATGGCACAGTTTCTTTTTTGAGGTCATAGAAATGTTCTAAATTGTAAATTGTATATGCCTGTGGATATACTAAATACTATTGAATTATGTACTTTAAATGGGTGAATTATACATTTTCTGAGTTATATCTCAGTAAAGTTGTTTAAACATAATTACATTTATACAAAGACCTATACATAAATATTTATAGTTCTATAGTTCATAATCTTGAATAACTATAAACAAACCTGTGCTTTAACATGTGTGTGGATAGACAGTCTATGGTTCATTCTTAAAATGTATAATTCTCAGCAATAAAAAGTAAGAGCTGTTGATTCACACAATAATATAGAAAAATCTTAAGAGTATATGGCTGAGTGAAGGAAACCAGACACAAAAAGCTGTATTATATATGTTTACAAAGCAAAAACATAGGAATAGGAAAAAGCGCATCAAGGGAGTCAACCAAGATAGTGACATAGGAGGCTTCTGAGTTTTACTTTTTCCACAGATGCATGAATACATGGAGCAGTTCCTTTGAAAAAGATTCAGCATAGGTAAGTGACTTTTGAACATTGGACAAATGAGAAAACATCCACATCAAAATGGATAGAAGAGTCTGAGACACACTCTTGCTATGAATTCCAACCCCAATACAGTACAAGACAATACAGAAGGAACCCACAAGTACTGGCTTTTCCCTGAGGAACAAAAGATTTGGAATCGACATCTAGTTCCCTAACTAGACTTCCACTAGAGGGATGGGCGCCCAAAGCAGCTAGATTTGAAAGTCAATGGGGCTTGTGTTCACAAGATCCGTGGTACAAACAAAGAAGTAGTTATTAACAAGCTTGCGACCACTCATTTCTATCCCCACAGGGCTCAGTGCAAATTGAGCAGGCAAAATTATCCATCTGACTCTTTCCCTGAGAGAAGATTATCTGAATACTTTAAAAGCCGCTGCCTGAAGGCCAGCCTTCTAATTTAGCAGGGTCAAGGATATAACAAAATTACCAGAAAATAATTAACAAATGTCAGTGGTAAGTCCAAACATATGAATAATTTCTTTAAATGTAAATGATGACATTATCATATAGAAAAAAAAAGAAAAAGAAAGAGAGAAAGAAAGAAAGAAAGAAAGAAAGAAAGAAAGAAAGAAAGAAAAAGAAAAAGAAAAAGATACAACTATCTGCTACCTTCAAGAGACTCAGCTTTAGGGGTGCATATAGACTGAAAGTGGAGTGATGGAAAAAGATATTAAAGGTATGCAAATAGAAACAAAAAAAAGGGGTAGCTATACTTATATCAGACAAAATAGATTTTAAGCCAAAGACTATAACAAGAGACAAAGAAGGTCATTTTACAAGGGTAAAGGGGCTAATTCATCACAAAAATATAAACATTGCAAATATTTATGCACTCAACAAATAAGTACTGAACTACATAAAACGAATATTAACAGATCTGAAAGCTAAATAGACAATGATACAATAATAGTAGGGGATTTTATTTACTTTCACAGTGGATTGATCATCTAGACATAAAATTAATAAGAAAACACTGGATTTAAACCATATCTCAGGCTAGATGCAACCAATAAACATAAAGCAAACATTCCAATCAATAGTGGCAAAATACACATTCTTCTGAAGTGCACATGAACATTCTATAGGATAGATTGCATGTTAGGCCATAAAAGAATTCTCAATAAATTTGAGATTGAAATTATATTAAGCATCATTTTGAAACACAGTAGTATGAAGCTACAAAATATATATAAGACAAAAACTAGAAAATTCAGAAATATGTGGAAATTAAACAGTTATGCTCCCAAACAACTGAAAAATAATCAAAAGAGAAATAAAAATATATCTTGAGAAAAATTAAAATAGAAATAAAACATACCAAAACTTATAGAATGCAATAATAGCAATTCTAAAAGAGAAGTTAGTAACAATAAATACCTATATTAAAAAAAAAAAGAAAGATAAATGAACAACCCAAACTTACACTTCAAGGAACTAGAAAAAGAACAAATTAAGCCCAAAGTTAGCAGAAAAAAAGAAAATAACAAAGTTCAGAGCAGAAATAAATAAAATAGAGACTAAAAGGACAAGAGAAGACATCAATGAATTTAAGAGTTTGTTTCTTTTTTAAGATAAACAAAATATACAAACCATTAGCTAGACTCCCCAAGAAAAAGATAAAGGACTCAAATATTATATATGAAAAGGAGGCATTACAACAGATAACACACAAATGCAAAGGATCATTAGACTACTATGAACAATTATACACCAAATATTGGTCAACCTAGAAAATATTAATAAAATCCTAGAAACATGTATTTCAGTACTGAATCATGAAGAAATAGGAAATTTAAGCAGACCAGTTACCAGTAAGATTGAAAGTAATAAAAAACCTTTCAACAAAAAGTTCAGGGGTGCCTCAGTCAGTTGAGCGTCTGACTTGCCTCAGGTCATGATCTCATGGTTCATGGGTTCGAGCCCTGTTTTGGGCTCTATGCTGACAGCTTAGAGCCTGGAGCCTGTTTCAGATTCTGTGTCTCCCTCTCTCTTGGCCCCTCCTCTGCTTCCAACCTCTCTCTCTCTCTCTCTCTCTCTCTCTCTCTCTCTCTCTGTCTCTCTCTCTCTCTCCCTCTCAAAACTAAACATTAAAAAAAAAGTTCAGGATCAGATGACTTCACTAAGTGAATTCTTCCAAACATTTAAAGAAGAATTAATAGTATCCCTTCTCAAGCTCTTCCAAAAAAAATAGAATAGAATAGAATAGAAGGGAATACTTCCAAACTCATTTTATAGGGCCAGCATTATCCTGAATGCCAAAGACAGACAAGGACACTACAAAAAAGAGAGCAAGAGAGAGAGGAAGGAAGGAAGGAAGGAAGGAAGGAAGGAAGGAAGGAAGGAAGGAAGGAAGGAAGGAAGAAAAGGCCAGTATCTCTGGTGAACACAAAGGCAAGAATTCTCAACAAGATATTAGCAAAACCAAACTCAGCAGTACATGAAAATTATCATATACCATGATTAAGTATGATTTATTCCAGGAATGCAAGTTTGGTTCAACATCTGTAAATCAATCAATGTGATACCCCATGTTAAGAAAATGAAGAGTAGGGGTGCCTGGGTGGCTCAGTTGGTTGGGCAGCTGACTACAGCTCAGTCTGTGAGTTTGAGCCCCACATCAGGCTCTGTGCTGACAGCTCAGAGCCTGGAGCCTGTTTCCGATTCTGTGTCTCCCTCTCTTTCTGTCCCTTCCCTGCTTGCTCTCTGTCTCTCTCTCTCTCTCTCTCAAAAATAATAAACATTAAAAAAAAATTAAAAAGAGAGAAAAGGAAGAGTAGGGCACCTATGTGGCTCAGTCAGTTGAGTGTCTGACTCCTGATTTCGGCTCAGGACATGATCTCAGGGTGGTGGGATTGAGTCCTGTGTCGGGCTCTGCACTAAGTGTGAAAACTGCTTAAGATTCTCTCTCTCTCCCCTGCCCTTCTCCCTCTGCTCATGCTCTCTCTCAAGAAAGAAAGAAAGTATATGATTATGTGAATAGATAAAGAAAAATTATTTCACACAATTTAACATCCTTCACAATAAATACTCTCAACATAGTGGTTATAGAAGGAATATACCTCAACATAAGACAAGCCCACAGTTAACATAATACTCAAGAGCTTTCTGGGATCAAGAACATGATAGGAATACCCACTCTTGCCACTTTCATTCAAGTTAGTACTAGAAGTTCTAGCCAGAGCAATTAGGCAAGAAAAAATAAAGGCATACAAATTGAAAGGAAGAAGTAAAATGGTCTCAATTTGCAAATGACATAATGTTTTATATAGAAAGCCCGAAAGACTCCACCAAAAGACTGTTAGAACTAATAAATGATTTCAGTGAATTTGTAGGATACAAAATCAATAGAAAAAAATTAGTTGTGTTTCTATACACCAACATCAAACTATCAGAGTGAGAAATTTAAACATATCCTATTTACAATAGCATTGAAAAGAATAAAATACTTAGAAATAAATTTAGCCAAGGGGATAAAAGATTGGCATGCTGAAAAATATAAGACATTGGTGAAAGGAAAAATAGGAGTCCTATTTTTCAGAAAAAAACAGAATCTGAAGCAGGCTGCAGGCTCTGAGCTGTCAGCACAGAGCCTGACACAGGGCTCGAACTCATGAGCTGTGAGATCATGACCTGAGCTGAAGTCAGTTGCTCAACTGACTGAGCCACCCAGATACCCCTGGTGAAAGAAAATTTTAAGAAGACACAAATAAATGGAAAGATACCCTGCATTCAAGAATTGGAAAATTTAACATTGTTAAAATGTCCATATTACTCAAAGTGATCTAAGATTCAATGCAATCTTTGTCAAAAGTCCAATGGCATTTTTCATAGAAATAGAAATAACAATTCTTTAAAAAAATTTTTTTAATGTATTTATTTTTGAGAGAGACAGAGACAGAATGTGAGTTGGTTAGGGGCAGAGAGAGAGGGAGACACAGAATCTAAGGGAGGATCCAGGCTCTGAGCTGTCAGCACAGAGCCTGACCCAGGCCTTGAACTCACAAGTTGCAAGATCATGACCTGAGCCAAAGTCGGAGGCTCAACCAACTGAGCCACCCAGGCGCCCCAGAAATAACAATTCTAAAACTTAAAAGGAACCACAGAAAACTGCTGATAACCAAAGCAATCTTGGGAAAGAAGAACTAAGCTGGAGGTATCCTACTTCCTGATTTCAAGCTGTATTACAAAGCAATAGTAATCAGAACAGTATGGTATTGGCATAAAACCAGAAACATAGATCAGTAGACCACACTACAGAGGCAAGAAATAAACCCATGCATATATAGTCAATTAGTGAATGACAAAGAAGTCAAGAATATACAGTGCGGAAAAGATGGTCTCTTCAATAAATGTGGTTGGGAAAACTGGTTAACCAAACTCAAAAGAATGAAACTGGACTCCTATTTTATGCCATATATAAAAATCAACTGAAAAAATATTAAAGACTTGAAAATAAGACCTGAAACCACAAAACTCCTAGAAGAAAATATAGGGGATCGGCTCCTTGACATTGGTCTTAGCAATGATTCGTTTTTGGAGATGACACCAAAAGTAAAGGTGGCAAAAACAAAAATAACCAAAGAGAACGACATCAAACTGAAAAGCTGCTGCACAGCAAAGAAAATCATCAACAAAATAAAAGGGAAACCTATGGTATGACAGAATTGCAAACCACATATTTGATAAGGGGGTAATATCCAAAATATATGAAGAATGCATATAACTCAATAGCAAAAAAACAAAACAGCAGCAAAAACAACAAAAAAAACCCCACATAACCTCATTACAAAACGAACAAAGGACCTGAGTAGACATTTTTCCAAGGAAGACGTGCAAATTGTCAACATTTACATGAAAAAGTGTTCAACAACTTTTCATCAGGAAAATGACAATCAAAAGCACAATGAAATGTCACATCTGTTAGGATGCCTATTATCAACAAGAGAAGAAATAACAAATGTTGGTGAGGATTTGGAGAAAAAGGAACCTGTATACTACTGATGGTAATGTAAACTGCTACAACCACCATGGAAAATTGTATGGAGTTTCTTCAAGAAATTATAAATAAAGCTACCATATGATCCAGTACTCCCACTTTGGCATATATATTCAAAGGAAGCAAAATCATAATCCTGAAGATGTAACTGTACTTTCATGTTCATAGCAGTGTTATTCACACTAGTCAAGGGATGGATTCAACCCAAGCATTAATTGGTGAATGGGTAAGGAAAATTATACATATATATGTGTATATATGTGTGTGTGTATATATATATATATATATATATATATATAATATATATATAATATATATATGTATATGTATATATATACATATTATATATATTATACATAATATATATATGGGAAGGAGATGAAAAAGAGAGACAATAGAGATACAATGCACACACCTACACACACACTCAGTGGAGTATTATTCTGCCTTTAATAAAGATTGCAATTCTGCCATTTATGACAACATGAATGAATCTGGAGGGCATTACACTAAGTGAAATAAGCCAGAAACAGAATGACAACTACTGCATGGTGTCATTTGTATGTGGAATCTAAAAAACAAAACAAAACAAAACAAAACAAAACCAGAAACAGAGGTTAGTTAAGTGTTTGCCAGCAGCTGGAGTATGGGGAAATGTGGAGAGGTTGATAAAAAGATACAAACTTTCAATTATTAAATGAATAAGGTATGAGGATTGAATTTAGAACATGATGTCTATAGTTGATAATGCATCATACAACTGGAATTCGATATGAGAGTAGAATTTAAATGTTCTCACCAAAAAAAAAAAAAAAGGTGATCGATGTGTTAATTAACCTGATGAAGGAATCCTCTCAATGCATGCACATATGAAATCATTACATTGCATACTTTTTTTTTTTTTTTTTTACAATTTGTCTATTGAACGTCAATTAACCTGGAACAAAATAAACAATTTGGTGACTGTAAAGTTAGAGACAGGGTAATGGTTGAGTAGAATGGGGCCACATGAGAGAGATTTTGGGGTGATGGAACTGTTCTATATGAAACTGGATTAGTGGACATATGACTGAATTTGTCAAAACTTTTCATTGTGAATTTAACTCTATGCATATATATGTCTTGGGATATTCTTGAATGAAATGCAGATTGTTACATGTAAATGTAACCTCAGTGGAGGACATAGGAAGAAAAGTAGCTGACAGGTTTTCAAAAACAGGAGATCATGAAGCTAAAAACAAAAAGAATTTTATACAAATACTGTATGATAATTGGATTTTTTTTCTCATAGGGATTACATAGTAGCAATTTGCTAATTAATTTTCATGTATACTGCTATGAATAAACAATAAATTGAACAATATTGAACAATAAACTATAGAAAATGGAACTCAGGTTTCTCACTCTCAGAGTGAACTTTTATATAAGTGTGTCTAAAACTCATGGTCAGGATTAGTTACTAAGGAAAAAATAGGTTAGTAAACTAATAATTTTTACATTGTCTTGACAATGATTAATGTGGAGAAAAGATCAGGAGGTAAAAATACAGTATTTGTCTTATACACTAAAATATGAAATTGTTGCATTTTTTTCAAATCAGTTAAAATTTGGGGAGATACAGAAGTTTTTAAAATAGAAAGGGAAGGGAAAGGAGTCTGCAATGTATTAGCTGATTATTTTTTATTTCACATTTCACTTAGTGCTACAATGATATTAAATTATTCTGTGCTTATCCACAGTGACTGAAATACTCTGAAGAAACAGAAGTCATTTGGTTTTTGAGTAAGATTAGTCTACACTATACCTGTAGGGCTCACATCAGAAGTAAATCAGAAGTAAAATGACAAAATATTTTTGGACTACACCAGGAATTACAGATACTTTGTAGGTCTAAGAGAAATGGACATATAGGAAATTGTGCTGATTTAAACAAATGGAGGAAGGCTGCTCCTGCTGGCCAGGTCATACTTAAGTGGATTGTTAATTAAGTGGCCACCTGCACCACTCAGTGAGTCATCACAGAGGATAGATACACTTGTGGATGGAAACATCTTAATTTTATAAGTACCCATTGAAATTTTCTAAGACATTTTCAGCCTCCTGTGAACTGGCACAGTTTCTTGTGAAATTGAAGAGCAAAGCATACACAGTTAATAACAGAAGAAAAGCAAAGAACACTTAAGAACCAGTGCTCTACATTTAAGGCACCATATTTCTATTCTCCTTTCAACTTAATTCTATTAGAATTATAGAGCTCTTGTAAACATCAAAAGGACCATTCACTGTCTTTGAGGGGAAATGTGCTTAGTTGGAGCATTACACTTAGGTACAAAAATCAAAGACTTCTTATGCTTCAGCTTTCCCGTCAAGAAAATAGAAACAAGTTAAATAATGGTTATCTTCTAAGGTCTTATTAGTAAAGTATAAAATTCTTTGACCCTTATGGAAGAAAATATGCACATCATTGTATAAATAAAAGAGGGACAAATTAGCCATTTATGCAGCCCATGCAAAAAATATTCAACTTCACTCACTAGAATTACATAAAATGCCCTGGGGAAGTTATCACAGAAGCTACAGAGGAGATGCACTATGGCTTAGAAAAGGGGCTATGCCCCTAGATATTTGAAAGGATAAAATTTAATTCTAAAGTACTGGAGAGGTCAGGAAATGGAGTTAATAGATATTACTTTAGCAGGCTATTTTTATTTGTACTTTTAAATCCTGTTGAACAACAGAAAATTCCCACCACACACTTTGTTGTGTCTTCCTGATGCTCCGACTATGGATATAAATGTTACTGAAAATTATTTCTTTAATCCACTATCCCAGAGGTGGAAGCAGGAAAGAGACAAGGCTGTACAAAGTTGGCACAGCTCTCACAGTAAGTAGTGTTGTTCTGTGCTGCATGCCAAAAGCTGGAATTGTTGCTGCTCTTATGAAAGGGAAAAACAAGTGGCTATGCTTTCTTTGAAAATGAATACACCATTGGCCCCAGGGTAGATGTGGGATCACAGCCATCAATGCACAGTGTTACACAGAGAAAGCATATTGAGTGAGCCCACCTTTGTGATGGGCAGTAAGAAGCCATGTGGGAAAAGGCTTTTGAGCACTGGGGTGCAGCTGAATCTGAAACCAAGAACTCAAAGTGTGAGAGAATGATTTGTAACCATCTAGGGGAAGTGGCTGCTGCTTACTGAGGAGCAGAGCCTGGTTGTATTGGGATGAGTCATCTTCCCAGCAAAAGAATTGGTGTAATATAAGGACTAAATTTTTTTTAAAGGACTTGCCATCCTCGTTTAGAATTTTATAAGCAAGCGTGAAAAGAGGTCAGTGGTTATGCGAAGGCCTGCCAGGAACTGCAGATCTAAAAGAGCTAGCAGTGAAACAGGTTGGAGTCCTATAACTTATCTTTGTAAAATTTTCTTTCCTTGTCTGTCCAGTATGGATGCATTACAAACAAACAAACAAACAAAAAATCCATAACTATTTAGGGTCTTTGTTTGATTGTGTGAAAAAACTGTCAGTTGGTGTCCTGGATATTAGAAATGTGAAGTCTGTTCCTTGAACAAATGCAGAGCCTAACACTGGCTGGCCCATTATAGCAGAGAAATAAGTAAAATTCAAATCTAAATTTAGAGCCTTTAAAGCATAGATTGAATGGAATGTCAGTCTTATTGATCTTTATCAACCTCGTTTTCTCTATATACATTTTATATCTCTCATTTCTTCTATTTTTCCACATCTCATTTTATTTTGCTTCTTTTATCTGACCCAAATTGGACCCCTGTGCTATTTGCTATATTGGTTAGGATTGCATTGAATTGCATAAAATGACAGTGGCTTCACCAAATAAGAGTTTACCTTTGAAGTCTTTGAATATGGTGAGTCTGTAAAGTGGTGCTATGCCCATGATATCAAAGATGTCCTAGCCAGCTGCATTTTTCCTTCCAAACTATCCTTATCATAGAGCTTTATACTCCTGGTTCCCAAATGCTGCTGTACCTATAGGCACCCTGTCCACCTTCCAGGAAAGAAAAAGGGCAAGGGAGTTAGAAAAGAGTCCAAAGGAACATGTCAGCTGAATTTTTGTACTTTTAAAATACTGGCATCTCTGTACAACAGATTGGCCCAAATTGACTTACATGGCAACCCTATTTGAAGGGGCTCAGACAAAATTGGGATTCTCCTTAGCCAAAGATGAATTATTGGAGAAGACAATTAATATGCACTGCAGTGGCCCTCTTGAGTCAACTCTTTTCTGCCTCTGGTTTTAACTATAACTGTGTGGTTAGACTGCAGTCTCTTCTATTGATTTATTATACAGTCCCTTTCTCAAAAAGCATTTAAATTATCTGATATTAACTCATTATAACAGTGGTTTTCAAAGTTTAGTGTGTATGTGAGTATGTACACTTGGGAAAACCCAGATGACTGGCCCTCCTGCTGACCACCAGCCTCACTTCCTTCCATACAAATGACCCCTGTTAGTAATTTGATATGTATTTTCTATATCTTTTAAATGCAGTTATATTGTAATTGCATGTATATGACTACTTAAAAATATTACATAGCATTTAAAATATTTTATACTATCTGCATTCTTTGTTGCTTACCAACGCCTTAGTTTTTTTCCTACAAAGTTTGATTTTTTTAAAAATTAGAAATGTAGTCTTTGTAAAATAACTTAGCAACATTCAACCACCTTTTGAGTGTGCACAGCATTACTCCTAGACATGCAAGTGATATAAATTGTAATATAAAATATACAAAAAACATTGACAATTCTTATAGAAAAATGTCTGTTTTAATCTCTTTAGAATAAGTCTTTTCTCTCTTACACTTAAAAATGTGGCAGTTTATCAGCTTTTCCAAAATTCATGACTAGTTATTGAGACTGTACCTTTAATAAAGGCTTTACAATAACTTGATTGTATTTTTATGATTATAAAAGTGATACATGGTTACCATAGCATATTAGAAACACAAATATATAAAAATTCAATGAGAATGACAGCTAATCAAACACTGAAAAGAGTTGGTATTGATATTTTTTCTTTCCAGTATTTAACTTCATAACATTGGCATACATGAAAATATGTATAAATATGTGTTTTGAATCCTGCTATTTAAACATTTCAATTTACTTTTTCAACTTATTTTTTTCTTGTGTCATTTAATAATTTGAGAATGACTTTTAATATTTCTATAATATTCTTTAATAATGGCCTTTAGTTTTCCTCCTTTCTTATTGGACATTTACTTTGCTTTAAAATTTCCATCCTTGTTTATTGCCATAAACATTCTAATTCATTGTGATTATTTCCATAGGCTAGATTCCTAACAGTTATAATGCTGATCAAAAGGACATGAATATATTTACCTTCTGATACATATTACCAAATTGTTGTCTAGTGACTAAGAGTTTCAATAATAATGCAGTTTTTTTCAGCATGAAATGTCATTTGATATTCTCCAGATTCATCATATACCATGACCAGGTAGATTTATCCCTGGGATACAAGGATGGTTCAGCATATGTAAATTTATTAATGGGATATAGTGCATTAACCAAATGAAGGATAAAAATTATATGATCATCTCAATAGACGCAGAAAGCATTTGACAAAATCCCACACCCTTTTATGGTAAAAACTCTTGGCAAATGAGGTATAGAAGAAAATTAACTCAATACAATAAAAGCCGTATGTGAAAACCCACAGCTAACCTATTTAATGGTAGAAAACCAAAAGCCTGGAACAAGACAAGGATGCTCACTCTTGCCACTTGTATTCAACATAGTCTTGGAAGTCCTAGCTAGAGCAATTAGGCAACAAGAAGAAATAAAAGATACCCAACTCAGAAAGTAAGAAATAATTTTATTGTGAACTTTCATTTTGTTTTTCTTCTTAGGAAGTCTTTTTTTTTTTCAACATTTATTTATTTTTGGGACAGAGAGAGACAGAGCATGAACGGGGGAGGGGCAGAGAGAGAGGGAGACACAGAATTGGAAACAGGCTCCAGGCTCCGAGCCATCAGCCCAGAGCCTGACGCGGGGCTCGAACTCGCGGACCGCGAGATCGTGACCTGGCTGAAGTCGGACGCTTAACCGACTGCGCCACCTAGGCGCCCCTTAGGAAGTCTTTCAACATTCCAAAATACATATTCTCCTACATTTTATACTTATGCAGTTTGTTTTTCTTTTTATAGATAATTGATTAACCTTCCAGGAGCTAATACTGAGGTAAGGCTAACTTGAATAGAATATACCATGTTGGGGTCTAAATTGAGTTTAAAAAAATTTTTTTTCAACGTTTATTTATTTTTGAGACAGAGAGAGACAGAGCATGAACAGGGGAGGGGCAGAGAGAGAGGGAGACACAGAATCTGAAACAGGCTGCAAGCCCTGAGCGGTCAGCAGAGAGCCCGACGCGGGGCTCGAACTCACAGGCCGTGAGATCACGACCTGAGCCGAAGTCGGAGCTTAACCAACCAAGCCACCCAGGCGCCCCCTAAGTTGAGTTTTTAAAAACTTGTTAACCAGTTAACTCAGTATCATTTATTAATTATTGCATTTACTACTGGTTTGTAAAGACACTTTTATATAGTATGCATACTTAACAGTAAAAATTCTGCAGATTTTTATCTGAATCATTTTTATCCCTCTATTCTTATTATAATGCATTGTTTTAGTACTCAAGGCTTTGTAAAGCATTGCTTGCTTTCATGCATCTTTATTCTTCCAGAAAAAATGTAGAAGCATTTTACCAAACCCTAAAGAAAATGCTGCTATTTGTATTTTAATTTGTATGTTTTCAAATTTAATGCTTCTATGTCTTTAATTAAAATTTGAAATTTCTTACTTATAGATGCCACATAACTATTTATATCTTTCACGGTTAGTTTCATTGTATCTAATTTCCAATATGCAGTGTTCTTTGGTAAAGGTGAAATTTTGGGAGGGGTCTCTATTCTGTTTTCTCAGTGGTCATTGACTTTGCCTTCCTTGATCACATCTGACGTAGGCATTAGAAAATATGCCTCATAGATGGTAGAGTACCAAGGGTTATTTAAGTTTCAAATCAAATAGGATCTCTTTTAGTCCAGGTGGATGGGATTTTGGCAGTACAAAACTTTTAAGTATTTAGCTTTTTATCTATTTGATTGTACTTAGTTCCATGTGTCAGAAGCCACATCCAAAGTTGTTACATTGCATTGATTATTATCTGCCAAGCTGCTGCCTCTCTCTCTGTCTCTGTCTCTGTCTGTCTCTCTCCCAACCCTTGATTAGAGATCTGGGCCTATCAGGGTCAAGGAAGAATCATACAACTGGTCACCTTTTCTGAGCTGATTTGTACAATAAATTTTTTTTTTTCTGCAAAACCCATTCATCATTGAACCTTCTGTGGTATCTTAAAACCATCCAGAATTTTTGATAATGGGTGTTACAGCAGTGTCCTCTGTTTGACCTTTGCTCAAACGTCAAATTGGTTTAATTGGCTTTATCCGTGGGGTGTTCATCTCAATTTTTATGGGATTGAGAAGTAGTTAGTTCTTTAAAACCTGACTCTTTTTTGTTTGTTTGTTTCATTTCTGCTTGCAAATCCAACAATTGTTTTCTGAAATTAACTTTTTCCTGTAACAACTGACATATACTGACAACAACATGCCGACACTTTCTATTAATTATCTGTTTTACGGGCTTTTTCCTTAGGGTTTCAAGTTTGTTAGGTATATGCTCTATCTTCCAAATTATTGTTGGCAAACTTTACCAAATGGTTTGCCACTGCGTATCATGTATTGATATATTGCCATCTTTCATCTTCTAATACACAATTTCCTTATGTTGCCCAGTCTTTAAACCAGTGGGAGAAACTGAGGCACTAGGAGGTTGAGTAGATGTTCAGTAAAGCACATCTAGGAAGTGATGAAGCTGTCATTTGATACCAGATGGCTTAATTGCAGAGCCCAGTGTTAGCCACTGTGCTAAGTTTCTGTATTAAAGTTATACTGTAAAAGAAAAAAAGAAGAAAATACAATTTATTCTGTTTCATTAATTTATTTCACTTCTGTTATCCATGATCTTATATAACATCAGATATTGATTATGGATATTATAGGTAAAAAAGAAAACCCATATGATCATAAAGTAAAAGTATATGTTCTCCTCTTCATTCATTATCAAGTAATATCTATATTTTGTACCACACACATATTAAAACATAAAGACACACAGGACTCCAATTTTTTTTTATAAATATAAACTTTATTTTTTTAAGAATAGGTCTAGACTTACAGAAAAGTTACAAAGTACAGAGAATTTCTACACACCCTGAATCTAGTTTTCCCTATTATCAATATCTTTCATTAGTATGAATCATTTATTCCAATTAATGAACCAATATTAATGCATTACTAAAGTCCATACTTTACCTGGATTTCCTTAGTTTTTACCAAATATTCTTTTTTCAGTTTCAGGATCTCTTTCAGGATACCATGTTATATTTACTTGACATGTCATCTTCAGCTCCTCTTAGCTGTGAAAGTTTTCTCAGACTTTACTTGTTTTTAATGATCTTCACAGTTTTGAGGAATATTGGTCAGGTATTTGTAGGATGGCCCGCTGTTGGGATTTGTTTGATATTTTTCTCATGATTAGACTGGAGTTATAGATTTTGGGGAGAAAGACTACAGAGTTAGAGTGTCATTTTCATCACATTACATCACATCCTATTGTGGCTATATACTATTGACATGAGTTATTGATGTTGACCTTGATCACCTGACTGAGGTAGTGTTTCTCCACTGTAAAGTTGCTTCTCTTTCTTCCTTTTCCAGTAGAGGGACAGTTTTCAAATATCTGGCCAATACTTCTCAAAACTGTCAAAGTCATTAAAAACAAAGTCTAGGAGACTATCACAGCCCAGAGGAGCTGAAATAGACATGGCAACTAGATGTAACATGGATGGTTGTCAGTATCGATAAGCACAGCCCACACGTAAGGAGTGGGAAGGTGGAGAGTTATGTTCCAACTCTTTGGGGGCAAAGTATCTATACAAATTATCCACTGCTTATAAATGTCCGTAAAGGGTGATTTTTTTTATACTGCTAATAGTTTTCAAACTATGTAAAGTGACAGGTACTTGTTTTTGGAAAATGAATTTAGTTTCTCATCAGTGAGAGGATTTATGAGCCGTCATGACCTTTACAGAGTGAAAAGCACACAGCATGAGTCTCACAGAGAGGAAATAAAATGATAAATGAAGATGTATATATCATTGAGATTTATAGGTTGTATAGAGGCATATCTTTATGTTTACTTAGCAACATTTGAAGATAAATTATTTTATACATTTGGATAATAAGACTAAATGATGGCAAGATGCCAGTTAATGAAATCTCAAAATTAGAATGCTAAAGATCACTTAAAAATCCATCCTTCTTTTGCCTAAGTTTTGTTTTGTTTACAAGCTAACAAGAAATTGACTATTTTTATTTGTGTGTGGTACCCATGCCATCAAAACAGTAGCATTAAAGGCAAAATTTTGAATTTTTTACTAAGATATATATAAAGAAAAGCACATATTATAAGTATACAGCTTATTAAGTTTTTACAAAGTGAATATACCCATGTTACCAAGATGTAGATCAAGAAATACTATATTACCATCCCCATAGATGCCCCAATACTCCTCTTCAATCACTACCTTCAAAAGTAATAATTAATCTGATATATAACCCTGTAGATTATTTTTTTCTTCTTTTGTACTTCATATAAATTAATCACTGTATGTGTGTACATATATATGTGTATATATATATATATATATATATATATATATATATATACATATAATTTGTATGCCTGACCTCTTTTACTCAATATTCATGAGATTCAACCATTTTGTTGTATTGTGTGCATTTATAGTTCCTTTATTATAACTGCTACATAATATTCTGTTAGGAATCTATACTGTAATTTATTTACTCTATTGTTGGATATTTGGTTAGATTTTACTATTAGGAGATTATGAATAGTGCTGCTATTAGCATTCTTACATGTATCTTCTGGTGAACAGATGTATGTGTTTCTGTTACATATTCATGAAGGAATTGAATTGTTGGATCATAGGGTAAACCAATGTTCACCTTTAGAAGATATTGTCAAACAATTTTTCAAAATGGGTATACCAGTTTGCACTACCATTATCAGTGTATGAGAGTGAGTTCTAGCTGCTCCACATTCCCACAACCAATTTATTTTTTTGGTCATTTTCAATTTTGCTTCTTATTCATATATAGGGGCATATTATGGTTTTAATGTGTATTTCATCATTTAATAATATAATTGAACAATAATTTTTATTTATTGGACACTTTGATATCTTTTGTGAAAAATCTGTTTATGTCTTTTTTCATATGTCTATGTCAATTTTCTTAAAAGTTGCCTTTTATTGACTTATAGAAATCTTTATATATTTTGGATGAAGGGCTTGTGTTGGGTAAATTTATTGCACATGTATTTCTCTAATATGTAAGGTCCAGTTAACAGTTTTCAACAGTGACTTCTAATAAAGAGAGGTTTTAAATCTTGATATAGATGTACACACACACACACACACACACACACACACACATTTACATTATTGATTTCTTATTCCCTCTTAAGAAATCTTTGCCTCTGCCTATGAGATAAAGATGTTTTTCTATATTTTCTTCTAAAATCCTTATAGTTTAATTGTATATTTATGTCTACAATCTATGTGGAATCAATTTTTGAATTGGGTATGAAGTAGAGGGCAAGATTTTTTTTTCCTTACGGATATCAAAATCAACATCAGTTTTTATTTTTTATTTTATTTATTTATTTATTTGAATGTTTAGTCTTTAGAGAGAAAGAGAGAGTCAGAGCATGAGTGGGGGAGAGGCAGAGAGAGAGAGACACACACACACAGAATCTGAAACAGGCTTCAGGCTCTGAGCTGTCAGCACAGAGCCTGATGCAGGGCTAAAACCACCACGTGACCTGAGCAGAAGTCCAACGCTTAAGTGATTGAGCCACCCAGGTACCCTTCAACATCATCTTTTTAAAAACTGACTATTGTTGCACAATTGTATTGAAGTGGTCTTACATATGTTGATATACGCCATTGATTTATTTGTCTACAGTTATGCCAATTCCACAGCATAATAAATAATATAGCTTTATTCTAACTAAAGCAGTATGGTACTGATATTTGGTAGTTTAAGTTCTCTAGCATTGTGGATCTTCAAGATTGCCTTGGCCCTGCTTAGAGTTTTGCTTTTTCGAGTGAAATTAGCTTATCAGTTTTCAAACACATACCCTCATATAGGTAAGCGCTACATACAACTAAAAATAAATATTATAATAAAGTTACATTTTATTATATAAACATAAATATAAAACGTGTATGTGTGTGTTACTTTAGAAGTTTTACTTGCCTCTTATTAGCTTTATTTTTTATATTATTTTTGCTTCAAAATTTTTTTAACGTTTATTTATTTTTGACAGAGAGAACACAAGCAGGAGAGAGGCAGAGAGAGAGGGAGACACAGAATCCAAAGCAGGCTCCAGGCTCTGAGCTGTCAGCACAGAGCCCGATGTGGGGTTTGAACTCACATACCACAAGATCATGACCTGAGCCGAAGTCAGACACTTAACCGACTGAACTACCCAGGTGCCCTTTATTATATTATTTCTAATAAATCGGTTAGATTTATTATACACTCTTTATTAGATTTATTAGTGGGCATTTGATGTTTTCTGATGCAGTCATAAATAGTAGCTTTTATAACTTATATTCTCTATGCACTGATATTATTTAGAATGATTTATTAGATATAATAAATAATAATAATAATAATAATAAATAATAAATAATAATAATAAATAATAAATAATAAATAAATAATAAATAATAATAATAAATAATAATGATAATGAATAATAAATAATAATAAATAATAAATAATAAATAATAATAATAAATAATAATAATAAATAATAATAATGATTTATTAGATATAATGATATAATGATATAATAATGATATGTTTATTAGATATAATGATATTATTTAGAATGATTTATTAGAAATAAATTAATACATTAATTTGAACCCTATAAAATATTCAATGTTATTTCTGACCTATGAAAGTACCAATTTTATATTATTAAATATATTTACTTTGAATCCAGTGACTTGATTATATTTACATATTAATTGTAATAGTTGGGCTGTTGATTCTTTTGGATTTTGTATTATCAGTTTGCAAATAATGATAATTTTATTTTTGTAAATTTTTATTGTTTTTTTTCTCCTTTTCTTACCTTATTGCATTGGCTAGGGTCTTAATGCTACTTTAAGGAGTCACTGTATCTATCCAGTTGCTGCCAATGAGCTATGAGTCTGTTTATGGATTTTGCATTGGAATTTTGACTATATGCACAAAAAAAGTAGAGTTAGCTAAGGATTAAAAAAGAGACCATCTTGAGATTCTGATTTCTTATATAGGAAATAATATTATGTATTTTTAAAAGAGCAACCCTATGAAATGACTATAACATTATCATAGGAGCTTTGATTTCCCTTGTATGACTTTTTATAATATGTATGCATACTTAATATTTGTACCTGCTTGACAATGGGTATTTCTTTTAGCACCTTAGTTAAATTTTAACTGTTTGAGATTAGTAAACTTGTCTTACTTTTCTACATTCTCTACAGTTCTAATTGGGTAAAAAAACAAAAATCAGATCCTTTTTATATATATTAATTGGATAATTATTTTGTACCAATTTCAATAACTTAAAGAGTTCTGTTGGCCTTAAATGTGGAAAAATAATGCATAATATAAGTACCATTAGAGCTTCTAGTAGCACCTTACAGCTGGGAAGCACTTAAAATTATTCACAAGACAATTTCAATATGTTATTTTACTTGAACCTTACATTTTTTGAGGTAAGTTTTTTAAAAGCTCTAGTATGTAAACACATGATACATGCACATACTATGATTTCATATAATGACATCTAAATAATCTTAGCTTTACTACCATCTGGTGAGTCAGACTGCTTGGCACAGTAATAAAATAAGTTATACTGAGCACCTACCATGTACCAGACACTGTGTAAACTACTGTGTATTAAAGAGATTTCAAGAAACCACAATTTAATGATTTGAGGCATTTTGGTACCTGAGCTGAGAAGAGAAATTAAAATTCCCACTTGACAGCAGAGGGAGAATCCCATGGATTAAACTTTCCTTAAAAGAGATTTTTTTATCCAGATGGATTTATCCTAACTTTATTCCTCAGTACACTGGAAATAAAACAACATATGGCATAATACATATGGATTATTCTTTTTTTAAAAAAATATTTATTTCTAGAGAGAAAGAGAGAGAGAGAGAGAGCATGAAGGGGGGCAGGGGTAGAGAGAGAATCCCAAGAGGATCTGCGCTGTCAGCACAGAGCCTGATGCAGGGCTCAATATCACAAACTGTGAGATCATGGTGTAGGTCAAAATCAAGAGTCAGATGCTTAAACAATGGAGCTGCCCAGGAGCCCCACATATGGATTATTCTAAAAGCTTCTAGTTTAGTTCTCTGCCCTGGAGCCTTACCCTATAATCCCTCCTGCACAGTGTTTTTATAGAAGATTAACATTTCCCAAACACAAAATATATGACTTCTCAAAGCTTACAGTTTTCCCCACCCGAACCTATATCATATCCTATTCCCCTCTTTCTTCTTCTGAATAAAATGCACATTCTTCAGTCTAGCTATTGAACATCACCATTTTGAATTCTTACTGTATTTACCCAATTACTCCCCTGATGTGCACCCTCAGTTTCCCCACATGGATCACTGAACATAGAATGTTCATGATAAATCTGAAACCTATGCTTATCATGTCTTGATTCTCCAGTTGAAATGTTTTGTTTTGTTTTTCCTATCTTTTCCACCTATTCCAGTGATTCCTCAGTCTTTCTCCATCTTGGACCTTACTAAGATTTTGACTAAAGCTATGTCCCCTAAAACTCATCTATGCACTGGTCGATAATAAACCTTGATATATTCTAACCCTAATTACCTTTCAAGACCCAGCTTGTATTTCACCTCTGTGATGACTTCCTCAGCTGCATGTTGATTACTTTTCTTCTCTAAGTTTCTATAACAATGAATCTTTTGATAACAGCCTATGTGTGCTTTAATGTCCTAAAGGGCAGTCTTTTATATATTTTATAGACCTCTTCATATTTAGCACAGAATATTTATTAACACTTGTTAAGTGAATAAGGATCTTTCCAATTACAATAAATAGTGTCCAAATCTTTTGGAAATATGAGGCAAATAAAAAATTTTGTTAAGGTCCATGATAATGTTTCTTAACCTTCCATGTATTCTGGAATATGCTGGAAATTTTAAAACATCCATCCTCTAACATGAAGATTCTGATTCAGTGTGTCTGGAAGATGTCATGAGTTTTATTGTTGTTGTTTGTATGCTCCACAGAGAATTCTCATCTATGCCCATGGTTGACAACTGCTGTTTTTTTTTAATGTTTATTTATTTTTGAGAGCGAGAGAGACAGAGTGCAAGCAGGGGTGGGGCAAAGAGAGATGGAAACACAAAATCCAAAGCAGGATCCAGGCTCTGAGCTGTCAGCACAGAGCCTGATGTGGGCTCAAACTCATGGACTGCAAGATCATGACCTGAGCTGAAAGTCAAACACTCAACCAACTGAACCACCCAGGTGCCCAACAACTGCTGTTTTTAAAGCTGACAATAAATAGACCGCTTCTCAGTAATAGACTTTGTATTAGTAAAAAATAATGTGCAAAACTGTTGCATATTTTTTTAAACACTTTGCTTACAGCGTGTACCACAATAGGTCTGTCTAGCCAAGCATAGTCATAATTATTAAAGATTAATCAGAAAAAGCCTGCTGATATAAGAAGCTTATCTTCATCAAATCAGTACAGTTGGGATAGTTCAGTGGTTACAATAGGAGAAGCATAAAATTCTATGCTGAGAACAAAGTAGGAACCTGGTAAATACTTGTTGATTACTTGAACTAAAGTCATTCTAGATGGGCTGTCTGTATTCTGGATTTTGAATATTGTCATTTTCTAGTAACTTTTATTTTAATTTTTATATTTGTTTAATGTTTATTTATCTTTGAGAGAGAGAGCACAAGAGGAGGAGAGGCAGAGAGAGGGAGACACAGAATCTGAAGCAGGCTCCAGGCACTGGGCTGTCAACACAGAGCCCAACATGGGGCTTGAACTCACCAACCTGATATCATGACCTGAGCCGAGGTCAGAGGCTTAACCGACAGCCACCCAGGCACCCCTTATAGTAACTTCTAAAAATCATTACCATGGACTTAAAGGGAGCTCATGCTTGAACCAACAAAAATTTTCCTATATTTAAGGTTTTTGTTTTTGAAAAGAGAGTAGTATAAAAGTAATTATATATTTTGTGTAATTTTGCAGAGAATGTCTATTGTACAAATCAAATCTTATCCTGAAATATAACAATTACATGTAATAAATGCTAATACAAAGTAGCTAACCTATATAAAGTGGAAAATAGTTCTATCCTTGAATATATTAGGTAGCTCTTATTCTTTTCTTTTCTTTTTATTTTTTTAATGCTTATTTATTTTTGAGAGAGGGACAGAATGTGAGCAGAGGAGGGGCAGAGAGAGAGGGAAACACAGAATGTGAAGCAGGCTCCAGGCTCTAGGCTGTTAGCACAGAGCCTGACATGGGTCTGGAACCCATGGACCATGAGATCATGACCTCAGCTGAAGTCGGATGCTCAACCAACTGAGCCACCCAGGCACCCCTCTTTTTCTTAATTTCAGTAAACTATGTTGAATATTTTTTCCTGAAAGATAAGATGTTATTTAGTGTATATATACATATATGTGTGTGTTGTATATATGTATTTATGTATACACATATACATAATGCATATTATGTATATGTATATATATATGCATATGTGTGTATATGTATAGTAAATATTCAGGCTTTTTAATTTTCTGTTGTATGCATTTTCTGGGTATACATATACACACACACATATTTGCATGTATAAAATAGATAACCAAAACCCTGAATATCTACTATATAAAGAGCCTTTGTTCATACCATTATGGGGGCATCAGTATGCATTATATAATCATATTATGACTGAGGATGCTGGAGGTCTCATAAAGGCAAATATCAAACAGTGTTTTAGTTTGGAAAAAAGCTCAATCCCAACTTCTAGTACTTTTCTTATTATTAATGGGTATTTTTGACCCAAGATAATTTCACTTTTTTCTAATTTAGTCCAAATATTCACAGCATTCTGCTGCTCATAGGCATATTTATTCTCATCACATTTATAATTATTTGCTTGAAATTATCATTAGAGAAATTACAGAGCAGGTTTTCATAAGCATAATTATCTTTTCTATCTTCAGCACCTCAGCCTCTATACCTTATTTCTCCCTCTGTCTTGGTATGATCCTACATCACAAAGATATCATTTATAAGGTCATGCAGATAAATTCCAAGCAACATTTAGCAAATAACTTTGTCATTCATTACTAGTAAGTATACACATATGAAATTCAGTGGAAAGAAGCAGTTTATGTGAATACATTTACTGTTGTTAGTTCTGACAGGAAAGAAAAGACAAATTTTTCCAAGGCTAATGCTTTATATTCATTGTCTGCAGTTCATGGTGATGATGTCTCTTTAACATCTCTTAAATTTTGTTTCTTTATAGACAAGACTTGTCCTCTTTTCATACAAGGGAACTTTCGCTGTATTAGATTTTGTTGGCTTCTTCAGTATCTGTTTTAGAGATGACATTCAGAACAAACCCAAGTGTACTGTTGAGCGAGGTAGGGGTGTGTGTGTGTGTGTGTGTGTGTGTGTGTGTGTGTGTGTTACATTCATTCACTTTTGTTACATTTTCAGTTTACTTAAGTTGAACCCAGTGCCCTTAGGTACAAGTAGAACATGCCCCAATATAACAAGATGAAAAACTCAACCTTGAAACTTGGGTTGATGTTGGTAAGGTAATATGCAGAATAGATCTGAGTCCCCAGTATTTCTTTATATGAACCCACAGATCCATGAAAACTTCTGTTTAACTATTTTGTATTTTCCCATACCAGCACCTTTTTGTTCATGTTTATTTTGCCTAAAACACCCTCTCTCCTACTTAGCATGTAAGACCTGATTCAAATTTCAGGTTATCCAAGACGATTCCATTGATCACACTTACTCAGTGAACTTTGATTCCTCTTAACTTTTATAGCCCTTATTCCTGATATAACATAATTAGAAATTTTATGCTCTCTGGTACTGAAGTTATCTTTATGTTTTTTCTCACCTTGCTTTGATGTTTCCATTTCCACTCCTTGAGTACAGGGTTTATAATCCATATTTCTTTGCATTCTCCTTAATATCAAGCACAACTTCATTCCCATGAAGGTTAATTTATATGTGTTGGATAATCCACATTTTATGATAAGTAAAATAAAGCTTAGTTTGTAACTTCTGTATTAAAACTGGCAAATATTTACATGGTTTCATGCTTGAAAAGCATTTCTGAAATTCTAAATGTAAGCAAATGCTCTCTTCTGATCCCTTTTACTGTCAAAACCCTAAGTGGTTCATTACCCACAAGCTGTAGTATAATGATTGTATGTTCTATAACAAAAAGTAGGATCCAGTCAGTTATGGGAATTAGAAATGGCAAAGAATTGTGGTTCTGCAAATATGTATTCAT